>NC_045596.1:193777595-194433151 GCF_009762305.2 Zalophus californianus
ACATACAGCAAATCTTACATTTCACCAAAACATGAACGAATTCAGTAACGTTGCTGGATACAAAATCAATATACAGAAATGTTTCACTACTATACACTAAAAGTGAACTATCAAAAAGAAATCAAATCTCAATGACAATGACCTCAAAAAGAATAAAATGCCTAGGAATAAATTTAACCAAGGAGGTGAAAGACCTGTATACTAAAAATGGTAAGACACTGATGAAAGAAAATGAAAAAGACACAAGTAAATGGAAAGATGTTCTGTGCTCATGATTGGAAAAATATTGTTAAAATATCCATATTACCTAAGAAATCTACATATTTGATGCAAAATCTGTCAAAATTCCAATGGCATTTTTTTATAGAAATAGGACAATCCTAAAATTTATATGGAACCGCAAAATACCACAAATTGCCAAAGCAATCTTGAAAAGGAAAAACAAAGCTCGAGGCATCATACTCCTTGATTCCAAACTATACTACAATACCTTAATAATCAAAACAGTAGGAATTAGCATAAAGCAGACACATAAATCAATGGAATAGACAGCCCAGAAATAAACCCAGGCATAACAGTCAATTAATTTATGACAAAGGAGCCAAGAATAGACAAAGGGAAAAAGATAGTCTCTTCAGTCAATCGTGTTGGGAAAACAGGATATCCACAATCAAAGGAAGGGAAGTGCAAGTGCACCCCAATCTTAAACCAAAACCAAAAATCAACTGAAATGGATTAAAGAACTGCATGAAATAAATGAAACCATAAAACCCCTAAAAGAAAACATAGAGGGTAAAGGAGTAAGCTCTTTGTCCCCAGTTTTGGCAGTGATTCTTTTGTATTTGATACCAAAAATAAAGGCAAAAAAAAAAGCAAAACAAACAAGTGGGGGACTATATCAAACCAAAAAGCTTCTGCACAGCAAAGGAAACCATAAACAAAATGAAAAAGCAACCTATGAATAAGGAGAAAACATTCACAAATCATTTATCTAATACGGGATTAATACCCAAAATAAATAAAGAATTCACATAACTCAACAGGAAAAAAACAACAAACAATATATTTTAAAAATGGCTGGAGGATCTAAATAGACTTCTTTCCCCAAAGAAGACAGAGATGGCCAACAGGGACATAGAAAGATTCTCACATCACGAACCACTGGGGAAATGCAAATCAAAACCACACAGAGATATTACAGCATTCCTGTTAGAATGGCTATCATCAAAAAGACAAGAAATAACCAGTGTTGGCAAGGATGTGTAGAGAAGAGAATCCTTATATACCGTTGGTGTAGCCACTAAGGAAAACAGTACAAAGGTTCCTCCAAAAATCAAAACTATAATTACCATATGATCCAGCAATTCCACTTCAGAATATTTAAAGAAAACAAAAAATATTAATTTGAAAAGATACATGCACCCCTATGTTTACTGCAGTATTATTTACCATATTAAAGACATGGAAACAGCCTCAGTGTCCACTGATGGATAAATGGATAAAGAAAATGTGATCTATATACACAATGAAATACTATGCAGCCATAAAAAAAGAACAAAATCTTGCCATGTGCAACACTGTGGATGAATCTTGATGGCATTATACTAAGTGAAATAAGACAGAGAAAGATAAATAATGTATAACCTCACCAAAATGTTTTTTAGGGTTTTGTTGTATTTTTCCCCCCTAAATTTCATGAACAAAATCTGAGGTAGTGGATATAGAGAACAGATTGGTGATTCCTTGAGGTGAGGAGTAGGGGGTTGGCAAATTTGGTTAAGGGGGTCAAAAGTTAGAAATTTTCAATTATAAAATGAATAATTCAAGGGGACACAATATACAGCATGGTGACTATAATTAATAATATTGTACTGAATATTTGAAAGTAGTTAGGAGAGTGGATCTTGAAGGTTCCTCTCAGAAGAAATCTTTTACCTATATATGGAAATAGGTGTTAACTATTGTTTTGCAATATATACAAGTATCAATTCAATGTTGTAGACCTTAATTATGTCAATTCTACCTCAATTTAAAAAAATAAATATTTTTTAAAAGAGGGAAAAATTTGAAAAAATTCATGAGTCCATGTGAGATATAGTGGTTTATCAGTGAAGATTTAGGATCATGGGTAAGGGGAGAGGCAATGACGTATTTATTTATTGTTCAATCAGTACACATGGAGATACTTTTTAGTATATAGGTAGTATCATCAATTCCTATTCAAACCCAGGTACAATGTGTTTTTGGTTTTTTATTGCTAAATTCTTCCTTCCTAGCTAATTGCATATCTAATAAATTACAGTGCTGTTTTCACTCATAACGCCATGGCTCCAGAACCTGACTGTATTGAAAAAATATAGACCATTTTTGATTCTGGAAAAAAAAAAACCCAAAAAACCAAAAAACTCCCATGTGTAATGGGGGAAAAAAAGACTCAATTTATAAAAACAGATACATTTTAAAGCCAGTTAGAATATACAAAAAACATTTTTGATATTACTGAGAGACATACAGATGACTTGAAATAAAAGGAAGAAAAGTCAGTATCATGAAGTACTCACTTCTCCCAAAGTGAGTTTATGTGCCAGCCATGTTTGGACATGATTCATGAGATACCATTCTCAACCCCCTTTACTGTTTGTTTCCTACTCTCACTTTAAATGAATTTTCTGGGACCAGTCCTTTCCTTGCTTTTGGATGAAATTAGAAGTTCTGTTAGTTTCCTTGTCCCTTCTGGTAACCAATTATCCTTGGGTTAGTAATCAGTAAATTCTATCACTATAATTGTATTAGTTTCCTAGGGATGCCATAACAAAATCCCAATTTAGGTGGCTTAAATGGCAAATTTTCCCACAGTTCTGGAAGTTAGAAGTCTCCATCTAGGTGTCAGCAGTATTATTTCTTCTGAGGTCTTTCTCCTTGGCTTGCAAATGGCCATTTTTTCTTGTCTTCACATGGTCTTCCCCCTGTGCTTGTCCAGGTACTCATCTAAGAGCACTAGTCATATTGAATTAGCCACCCGCACCCCCCGCAATGTCCTCAGCCTTAATTGCTTCCTTAAAGGCCTCATCTCCAACTACAGTGGCATTGTGAGGTATTGGGGGTTGGCAGTTCAACATATGAATTTGGGGGTAGGGGTGGGGGACATAAATCAAATCATAACAATAGCCAAACTTCAAACTGTGCAATATTATGGGTATTATCTATCCCTTCTCAGGCTTTAGCTTATTGACTACTAAGCATTTGGAAGATGGGGTTTCACTGACTTGATGTCATTTTTCTTTATGCCTTGTGCTTGTGCTCATTTGTACTCTGGCTAAACACGTTTTTTTTTTTTTTTTTTTTTTTTTTTTAACCTCTCCAGGATCAAAACAGATACAAGGAAAGAGAAGACAAAGAAATTTTATTTGACCAATTGGCATTTGACCTTTTTGCACCAGGCAGGCAGATGTTTATTGCTAACTTCTTCTTAGAGTCTTTTTGTGAGCTCTTTGGGGAATTCACTAATATTTCTCACTTATAGTTCTCTTGGTGAAAAGTACACACCCTTTGGTGAGCAACCGAAGATTTTTCTCCTGGCCCCTGTTTTATCTCAATAAAAATCTTCTATTTAGAGAAAAAAAAATAGACATCTCTTTGTCTATTTATGAGGATTTAATCGTTAATATATGCTACGATAAAAATAATTCAGGTGCACATGAGTATATTTTGTATGCTACTATTTTTGAAAGGCAGAGAATCTTGGGGCCTACATAGCAAAATGCTACCTTGGTTAAATTTGGGGAGGGAAACTACAAGGCTATAAAACAGAATCTTTTATAATTCAACTTTTTGTACCATTTTTCTTTTAAACAATGTGCACCTATTATCTATTCAAAAATAAGTTATTTTGGTATATAAATAAATAAAATTTTGCATTTTATTAAAATGCCATCATTTAGAGTATGCATATAGATGTTTTCTTTAATTTCAAAAAAGATAAAATGAAGACATGGAACAATTTTCTTCAAGAAATAATAATCACTACCATTTAATGAGTACTTAATGTTGGTCAGGTATACTCTTAGAAGATATAACTCATATTGTTTGGATAAAGTCAGTGAAATTCAAAAAAGTTACACAATTTTTGCAAGGTTATAAATAGCATTAGCAAACAGAGGTGGAAAGATTTTAATCCAAATATATCTCTAAAGTATGTAGTTATCAAATTAGATACATCTGCCATCCAGAAAGCAATGGGCAGAGCAAAGCATATAGCACAAGGTCTTTTAGCAACCAGGAATTGCTTTTTTCTTTGGAAAGGATTCTGAAGCTCTCAGTGCAGGGGATGATAGGGGAGATTTAATCAGAAAGAGAACCACCATTTTTTAAAGTCATCTGTGAATAAGTTAACCATTTCTATATTGCACATCAGATACCCAAAACACACCCTAAAAACGAACAAAATACTTACTCCACATTTCCTATCATTAAGCCTCCCAACACACAGAAATACCTATATAATTTGTGGGGCCCTTCCTAAAATGCAAGTGGAAGGATGATTGTTAAAAATCAATATAATTTCAGTGGGGCACCTGGGAGCCCAGTCAGTTAAGCGTCTGGCTTCCACTCAGGTCTTGGTCTCAGGTTCCTGGGATCAAGCCCTGTGTCAGGCTCCATGCTTAGCAGGAAGTGTGCTTGTCCCTCTGCCCCTGTCCATGCTGTCCCTCCCTCTCTATCTCTGTCTCTAAAATGAGTAAACAAAATCTTTTTTAAAAAAATCTGTAATTTCAAGATGGCAACAGCAGAGCATGAAACCAAGCGCAGGGATCTTCTGAGTGCTTGATGGTGGGGCCTTGAGCAACTCTAGAGGTCACACACCTGTGAAGCCTGCCCTGCCTCCTCAGCCCCATTCCATCAACCTCATATACCCTTAGCTTAGTCATCATCTCTTCATTTTGATCAACATGGAATCATGCAGTCATCAAATGCATCAGACAGTATTTATAACACCACATTATCTTGTTTTTCCTCATCCCCTTTTACTTTATAATCTTTGTTATTTCTCCTCTTTTGTCCTGAATTCCAAATATGTAAGCACCTTAGGGCTCTATCCTCAGTTTCTTCTCTACGTAAACTCATTCATTTGATATTCTCATCCAGTTTCCTCATTTTAAATCCCACCTATAAGCCGTTAACTCCAAAATTTGCATCTCTTGTTCAGACTTTCTCCCAAACTACAGACACGAGTACCTGCCTACTCAATCTTTTTTGTATAAATATCCAAGAAGTGTCTTTAATTTAATAATAAACTGAACTTCTGATTTCCTTCACTAAAACAAAACAAATACAAACCACTCCATACACGGCTTCCCACCTCAGTAGATATCAACTCAAATCTTCCAATTACCTAAGTCAAAACCTTGCAATCTGTTTTTTATCTAACAATCTGCATCCAGTCTAATGGCTAATCAGGTGCCTTAATCTTCATAAGATCTCCAGAAACCAACTGTGGTCACCAAATCCACCACCAATACCCGGCCTATCCTCATTATCACTAATCCTTGGAATTACCTCAATGGCCTCTAACATACTGCTTTGTTTCTTCCTTCATCGCTAGCCATCACTGCAGCTAAAGTCGCCATTTTTATGCAACTCAGAGCACAGGGCTCCTCTGCTCCATACCCTATGAGTCCTATTGTACTCAGAATAATAGACCAAGTCTTTACAATGACCTAATGACTGATAAGCCCATAAATAATCTGGTTCACCTCCTTTCCCCTATTAATACTCACTTCCCAGCTCATTCCACTTCAGCAATACAAGGCTCTATGTAGTACCTCAAACACAACTTATCAGGCTCCTACCCCTGGGTCTTTGTTCTAGCTGGTCATTCCACCTAGCACACTCGTCCTCAGATATCCCATTCACTCAAGTTCTATTCAACTCCTTCCTTGAATCTTGCAGTAAAACTTAAGCTGAACACCTTGCTTAATCCTGCTGTCAGGCACCTCACCTCATGTACTTTCTATCTCCCTCACTACTGTGTGATTCATCACTCCTTATCACCATAATTTATGATTTTTATTATCTCTCTCTCCATGCCAAGATATATACGTAAGATTCACAAGGCACATTTTGTTCACTGTTGTACTACAAGTCTTGCAGATGCCTGGAACAGTACCTAGAACCCACCAGGTGCTATGTAAATACTTACTGATTAAATAAATTGATAAAACATATCCTAAAACAATGTTATTCACATTGTTATACTTCTTCCAATATTTCCATTTTAATTTTACATATTGAAAAATCCTATCAGTGATAGAACAGTGTTTTTACAACCTCTTTCACCTTGGCACTGAAAAGTCTGAATTCTTAGAATTCTGCTAGTAGGCTAGTTGATGCTTCTGAATTGAACTTCTAGCTTTGCATTATATGCATTTTCTGGGAACACCACAGAATGTTAAGCAGTAGACTATTTACTTAAAAGAAAGTATTTTTATCAGAGGAAAAAAACCCTTTGTGATGTTTCCTGAGCACTGTGACAGAAGAACATTTAATTACCCAGTAAGTGGCCTCACCCTCCTGGCCACATCTGCCCTAGCCATGATTAATGGTTAATCAACAAGTGGTAAATGTATGGAATGCATTGCCTTTCATTACAGATTTACACTTGAAAATGTAGGAGACAAATCAATTCTAATTTTATCAAATATCTTCACAAAGAAATTAATTACATCTCAATGTTGTGTTTATCAATCTGCACTCAGTGTTGTTTATCAATCTGCAGTAAAAACTAGTGTCCTTCTCAATATACAGCACTTCCTTAATAAATATTTTTGTTATGAATAAATGACAGAATTGAAATGTTAATAAGCCCAGCAAAAATAATAAAAAATAAACAGACTGCCCTATGTTCAAATACATTCTGCAAATAGACTGTCATATTAAGAAGAGGAATAAATGAATCTTCTTCCTTTATAAGAGAATCAGTCTTGTGCAGTGGAGAACGGTTCGGAGAGGAGCAAAAAATGGACAAAGAAAAATAAGCAGGGAAATATGGCAATGCTCCTTTGCAAAATTACAGTACCTTAGACTATTAAGATTCAGAAAAGAGAACAAAGGCAAGGTCTGCACTGGAATTATGTTGGTCTTGACTGGCAATACCATCAAGAGATTTTGCTGAAACATTTGCCCTCCTCCCCCCCCACACACACAGTTTGCAAATTAAATAAGAAAATAATGTAAGACAATGTATTTTTAGCAGGACCCATTATATAGTTGCACCATACACTGCTAAGACAAAAATCAGAACCACCACCACAACAAAAATCATTCAGAATAAGATTTAGAAGCAGACATTGATAATTGGTCAGTTTTTTGAAATTGAAGTATCTGTGAGATATAGGAATCGAAGTTTCGAGAATCTGTGACTAAGAAAAGAGATCTTGGCCAGAGATAAAATTTGGGAGCCATTATAAACTAAGAATATAGATGAGATGTTGGGGAACTATATTTAATAACAAAATGCACTTCTACCCAGAAAACCTCTCCACAAAGGTAGAAAAGAAAGAAAACAATTTTACTACTGCATAAGCATTAAATCTGAGTAGGAGATGCATCACAGGTAATAAGCTGAGAGACTGCAAAGAACAGAAGGAAATCTCACCCTTTTATAAAGCTAAGGAAATACAACCCATTACCCAGATATTCTCAAGAGTAATAGTAACGAGCCCTCAGGTAAGAGAACACGACAGTGCCCTTTACCACACAGTCCATCCTAAATTCACCTGCAATTGGTGACTATCTGTGTTAGTTCCTTGGCTTTATACAAAGAAAAAATAAATTTGACTTATCTTTTTTTTAAGATTTTATGTATTCATTTTAGAGAGAGTGAAAGTGTGAGGGGTCACAGAGGGAGAAGCAGACTCACTGCAAGGCAGATACTTAACCAACTGAGCCACCCAGGTGCCCCTCAACATATCTTTAATGATAGAAAGTAGTTCTGCAACTTGGAGCCAGGTTCCAGATGAAATTAGGCTCCTAATCATCGCCAGGAACTAAGAAGTAGAGGCTGGATATTCCCTATTTATATCCCAAAGAGATGGCTCTCAGGTCCTTGAGAAAAACATTCTTGGGTTTTAAAGCTTAGTTACATATTTGAAAGCTTTACATACACTTCAAAGCAATGGAGAAAGAACTTACAAGTTTTCTAAAGTAAATGCTCTAGAAGTAGGAAGGGGAGGAGCAGTCTCTATCCTTATTGTCAACAGGTATAATGAACCCACTTATTTTTAATTTCTATTTGCCCTTACAAAGATCATTTAGTGAAAGAATGCAAGTAAGAAGAGCAACTGGGAGCAATCCCTAAGAAGAACCAATACTTAATGTTTAGATGGGAAAGAAGCCAGCAGTAGTTAAGATTATGCGTGACCACTGTCCAGGGTATATGTGTGGGGGGGTGGGGTGGGGGTAGGGGTAGATTTTTAAAAAGAGACAAAGAGAACTGAACATATTTGTATGAAAAGATAATGATGCAGTTTTATGAACCGAATTGCACCCCCCCAAATTCATACATTTAAGGCCTAAACCCCAGTATGACTGTGCTTAGAGGTGCATTAAATGAGGTATTAAGGGGGGGGGGGGCGGCCCTGATGCATTAGGACTGGTGCCCTTATAAGAAGAGGAAGGGAAACCAGAGCTCGCTCACTCTCTCTCAGTCTCTGTGCACACACACACACACACACAGAAAAAACCCAGGGACAGCACAAGAAGGTATCATGTGCAAGCCACAGAGAGCCCTTAGGAAAAACCAACCCTGCTCACTCCTTGGTCTTGGACATCCAGACTCCAGAACTGAGAGACAACAAATGTCTGCTGTTGAAGCCACCCAGTCTGTGGTATCTTGTTATGGCAGCCCCAGGAAATGCATACACTCGGTAACAAGATATTCATGAGAAAAGGGAGTTAACCAAAGACTTGAAAAGGAAAGGGATGCAGAGAACAACTGGAGGAAAATAGCCTTGATAGAAAAAGGCAAACGGAGATAAGTTGGTAGGCTTTCTGGGGAAGTTCCCGTCTCCTGACTGTTGCTATTTCTCAAGAAATGTGATGTTGTCATCAACTGAATATGAGGCTGAGGGAGGGGAGGGAACACATTTGAGGTGGAGATGAAAATAGTCATTCTGACACTAAAAGAGCACACATAATAGTGAGACACCAAAAGGTAGCATTACACCAACCTTTCTGATCATAAGTTTCAGGTGAAAATGGTCCAGCTTGTTCACGTGAGTTCTCCAGAAAGACTCTTCAGTTGGCTGCATGAAAAAAGACAGAACATGGAATTCAAAGCAGTTGCAGTTTCTCCAGGAGAGGCTGAAACAGTGAGAGAGAGGCAGATGAATGTGGGCATTTTCTTGACTGTGGTATTGACAAGAAAGTCTGGGACTGAAAAGCAGTAGGCAAGGCCAAGGAGGGGTTGATGAATCCCAAGAAAATGCTGGGGTCAATGATTTTGGTAATTAGGATATGATGGAAGAAATACTCAAGTGAGTTTATTGGATCAAGTAAGATGAAAAGATCAAAGATGGCACCTGGAATACTTGAAATTTTATTAGAGCCATGGCAACTTCTGGGGATAATATGTTTGGGATTGTTGTGCTTTGAATTCTGCCCTCTCCTCCCAGGATATGTTTAAGTTCTAACCCCTGGTACCTGGGATTATGACATTATTTAGACTGGTGTCCTTATGAAAAGAGGGAAATTTGGACATAGGGAGAATGTTAAGAAGGAGGCAGAGATTGGAATGATGTAGCTATAAGCCAAAAATGCCTGGGGCTATCACAAGCTGGGAGAGACAAGGAAGGATCCTTGTCTACAGAATTCAGAGGGACCATGGCCCTGCGAACGCACCGATTTCCAACTCCTAGCCTCCAGAACTGTGAACAAATTAATGTTATTCTAAGTCAACCCAGTACGTTGTTCCTGCCGTCCTAGAAAATTAATGCAGGGATGTTATCATAGGAGTGAAGAGTTAAGTGGGGTAGAGAAAATGTTTTCCAAAAGTTAAGTCAAAAAATGAAAAGGCTACAATATGGGATAGTTCAATCATGTACATAGTACTCTCACCAATGATTAAGATCTCACTCAATGTGGTGGAATGATGAGATCATAATGACATGAATAAGGGTACTTAGCTGGTGCAGCATGACCTTCAGATGGGTAGTTTTTGGTGTGGGATTTTTGCAGGAGTGGTAGAGTATTGATCTAGGAACAATGATAGAGAGATCCTGATTCCTACCTCCTGACCCTGAACGTCTGACACTGGTGAAGGCAAATAGGGAGTGATCCATGGATGGTTTACTTCCATAGTCTCTAAGTTAAGAAATCAAACCTAGTGCTCTGGTCCTATCTGCTTCACCCTGTTGTATGATGGCCTTTGCAATGATGGCCTATTTGGTGCTGGACACCTATCACTATGGAATGAATTGTGTCCCCCTCCAAAAGTCATTTGTTGAAACCCTAACTCCCAAGGTGATGGTATTTGGGGATAGAAACCTTGAGAGGTAGTTAGGGTTAGATTATTATCAGAGGAATAATTAGATTTGTCCAGGACTGTCCATATGTCTGGGTTGGGGCCAAGAACTTCATGTATACACGAATATTGTTCATATATGTTCCCTCTGAATATACATATGAATTTATATATATACACACACATGCATGTGTCTGAGTGTGCGGTGTGTATCCAAGTAAGCAGGCTTTTTTTTTTTTTTAATAATCTGTAGGTTTGAAAAACCTAATTTAAATCTTATCACTCAAAATGTACTCTTTGAGCTAGGAGCCATGAGAAGTTCAGAACATTAACCCAACCCAGATCTACTGAATCAGAATGTTTAATTCAGCAAGAGCCAAAGGTGGGTCATACTAATATTAAAGATTGAGAAGCACTATCAACAGATACCTGAGATACCTTACAGTAGAGAGATGCAGTCAGAGATGGTAGACCATGTATCAGGAGAGCATGGCAATAGTAAATATATAAACATCAGATGAAAGCCAGGAATTCAAGATGGAATAACAAGGCACCAATAAGCAGATGCAACCAGGCAACTAAAACCCAGGATCAGGCAATTTCAAATATCAATGAGATGTGTAATGGCAAACACATTTTTCCGAGCTGTGGGAAGATGAGAGCCACACAAATGGAAAAACTCAGGAACTCTTGGAAAACTCAGAAACTCTTGTATAACCTAGGGAATATAAGTATTAAAAAAAAAAAAACATTAAGAAACATTCACAGGTTGTAATGTATTTTGGTAAAAGCTGTGGCCTGGAAGAGATCAGAAACAAGACAAACAACCTTGCAATCATTCTGCTCCACACTTTGGATTATGAGAATACAAGATTCCAAGAAAAGTAAAAGGTTAAAAAAGGGAGCAGGGGGCATAGGCTTCATGTAAAAAATCCCACCCGGTTGGCTTGGAGAGCATATTTAGCTTTCTCTAGTGGAACCTGTGTTAAAAGCAAGGACAAAAAAATAGAGAAGCTGGCAATTCATGACCACAGTCTGATGGCTCTGGGGGCTGATTGTTACAGCAGTGAGGGCTTGGCTTCCCAAGCTGCTTGCTGCAGAGGTTGCGGGTGAGCATGTATGCTCTGGCCACAGGCCCTCTGCATGTTCGGTTTTTCAAAGGGCAGAGTGCACTCAAAGTACAGCATATGTGTGGTTGCTCTAGGGAGGGTAGCTGGTTAGACTGAGGGATAAAAGCGCAAAGTCAGAGTGGTTCAAATTATAAACGCCTTCAGGAGTACACTTAAGGATGGGAACTACTTGTTTAAATTTGATTGTTTAGAACAATTCTTTTCTGTCCCAAATCGGCTGCCAAATTAGCCTCCTTGTCTGAGTTCAAATGGTAATTGCCACCTCGCCAATACCTGTGTTTAAATTTAATCTCTGATAGGTTTAAAAGTATTACCTAAGGCACAGACATCCAAATTTCATGCTCAAAGCATATGTTTCACCAGCAGAATTATGTCAATATTCTGAATTTAAAAGTGTCAGAGGTTGTGTTGTAAAAAGATATGAAATGAGGACTGAAAGATTAGCAGGGAGTTTTACATCCAACACTCACCACCACCTACAGATCTAAAGAAGAATCAAAATACATTTTGCCTAATTTCCATTCAAAAAGAGCCCAGGAGCTTGCAGGAACTCTTGATTGCACGAGAAATTTATTCTAAGGAAGAGAGGTCACAGGTGGAACCAGGGAATGGAGTTCTCCTTTTTTATTCATTGGAAGAAGCCATTTGGAAAGGGGAAAACACTGAAAAGGGAACACCTTGCTCAGAACACTTTTTAGTATCATTGTTGCTATGATAATGTAAGTGCAAAGCGGGGATGTTTGCGAGAGCATACTGACATGCTAGGATTTGGAAGGCATCCTGGCCCAGCATGCAGCTTTCAGGAGGCCCTACATTGTATACCCCAGCCTTCCAATGCAGAAAGCTCCTGCTGAGGAGCAAGGCAGATGAGAACTATCACATCAGGATGGCGCCAATGCTCAAAGCCAGACAAGGCAGCCAGAAACATTAAATTTTAATAAAACCCCAGATATAACACCCATGTATCTGAATGACTCTAATGGTATTCTTTCCTACTTTCCTATATATAAGTTTATATATAGTTTAACACTTAGATAATGAGAATCTCATTTAAATAACAATGGACTTTGGACAACATAATCCACTGTGTGCGAGCCAACATAGAAAATCTTATTTTTGGCTCTTCTGTAGTTTGTGAACTCTATATTAATATTTCTACACTGCATCAATGCAGAACCATACACAAGCTGCCTCCCTGACCCTTAAAGTTGAAGGTGGTGATTAGTGACTGAAATCATGTTCCTAAAAAAAGCCTCTTTCCTTCCCAGGCTACCCCTGGGTTAGGTGAGAAATCCAGAAGTGGGAATTTCCACCCTGGGTGAATGTGCATTTTTTTCATAGCCTAAAGGCAACATAATATCCTTGCTATTTTAGACTGTTTGAAACTCCTTTATATGGCACCAAGACATATTTAAGATTATCTAACTAAAGAAACATCTAGAGAAAGGATTTTAGAGACAGAGTACAAAGAGGTTCTTGAAATTGTGCAACATTGAGCTCATTTCTGCTCATTGCCATCTTCTGAGGAGAGGGTACAAGCTTTCTTCATAGACTCAAAGCAACTACGTAACCAAGCGATTAAGAGGCACTAATCTAAAGGATAAGTAATGTTTAGTGGCCTTTACAGCAAAGCGTTAAAAGCATTGTACTGCACATCAAAAAGACCTGTTTCTAGCAAGACCCATCTAGGGCTATTCTAAAGATCCTTCTTGGCCAAATTTTTTCTCTCTTCATGACCTCAATTTTATCACCATTAAAACATAGACAGTGGAAATGACCTCTAAGAGACATGCAATAAATTTTATTGCTTGACTCACTCTTTGGTCTATTGCTCCTGTATGAGTTGATCTGTGTACCTCCCAAAAAAACTCAACTCCTCTCCCCCAATATCTCAGAATGTGCCTTTATTTGGAAATAGCATATTATTTACATGTTTCCAAGTTAAAATGAGATCTTTAGATTAGGCCCAACTCCTGTGTGATCGGTGTCCTTATAAAAGGGAAAATCTGTACACACAGATGTGCGCACAGAGGACGTACTTCGAAGATGTAGGCATACACGGGAGTGATGTATCTACAAGCCAAGGAATGTCCAGCATGGCCAGCAAACACCAGAAGCTAGGAATGGACTAGGTTCTCCTTCAAAGTCCCCAGAAGGAAACAACCCTGCTGACACCTTGATCTCTACCTCTCATCACCAGAACCATGAGATAGTGCCTATGGTTTGATCTACCCAGTTTATTGTACATTGTCCTGCAGCCCTAACAAACTAATAAACTCCTTAAGCCAGATAAATTGCTCTGATACAATCCAGACCATAGTTCTGATATGGACAGGCAATGAGAACACTGACCTAGTGTCTCTTCCTGCCCGCAATCCGCCTTACGTTTGTTGGCTTTCCTTACGTTGTTTCAGGGCTTTCTATCTTGATTTCTGAGCATGCCTATTCTGGCCAGTGGTGTGGCCACACCAGGATACTTTAACTGCCAAAGGTCCTCAGGAAAAATAACATGCTTTTAAGTTTCAGTTGAAAACCTGATCAACTGAAGAGCTATATTGACAATAGTTTCACAGAGCCTAGGTGTAAATATCTTAGAAAGGATAAGTCTTTTAAAATTCCTGTTCTGAGTGTATACCATTGTCTGCCATTTCTCTGTATGATCTGAGCAATGAATTCACCTACACAAAGCAGGGTAAAAATGCCCTGATGAAAAAAGAAAACAAAATTCCCTTCCTCAAGCCTCTAAAGTGTCACTCGTGACCCTAATGCAGGATGTGTGATTCTAGCCTCATGGCTAAATTGGTATTACTTAGATTTGAAAGTTTGCTTTAGCTCGACCCTCTGTGGCAGCTGGGCTCTACTAATCAAGATTCTCGAGGACTGGCCTGCCATTCGACATGGTGATTTCTGGCTATTGCTGTAGCTCTTGCACACACCATTATTATTTATTTTTTTCTTCAAGGACTCTATCTAGCAATTCCCTCACACTAATAATTTTACAGATTTCTTCTTGGTTATTGGACATCCCATCCATCTGTCTTTCCCTGGTAATTTTCTGTGTGCTATCCTTCAGTGCCATCTTCCAGCTTATCATTGTTCCCTGGAGCCTCATAGGCTGCTCCACAAAATCATCCTCCTTATGTCCCACCCTGGTGCCTCCAGTACAACTCGTGCTTCATTGGCCTGCCGCTCACCATGGGCACCACTGGTCATCCAGCCTGTGCTCACGGCTAGTGGCCCATGTGTAATGACGGCAGAGGCATACCCATACGATTGGCTGGTGAATGGGCTACAGTTGGAAAAAAATCCCTTCCTTATCTCTATGATTGGAGGGATGGATTTTTAAAAAGGCATATTATGAACAACGCTTTAAGATTTATGATACAAATTTAAAGAATGAAGTCAACTTACTTCTAAGGTAGGAGGCTAATAAATGTATTCTCAATGTTCTGTGACATGAGAGATCATTCCTTTTGTCATACAATCAAATCAGAAAAACAACCAGCAATGAGTGACTGATATCAAAAAATTCAATTTTTTGTATCACCGGTAAAGTTTGTTGAAAGTAGGGTGTTTGAAACAACACTGGGCATAAGAAAAAAGATTGGCACAGCTTTTAAGTAAGAATAATGACAATAATAAGAGGACAGAGGAGTCTCTACATCATGGTAAGTGGAAATATTTAAGTTGCTATTTCTCACTGACAAGAATAGGAGATAAGAGTGTGGCCGACCGCCTTTGTTTGCTGAGGAAAGAACAGCATAACCAATTCAGAGCTCTGTGAGCTCTCTTACCAGTAAGTGTTATTTAGCACTGAGAATATTTTCAATATTTTACATCTATTTTCCTACTCTAAAGCCAGTTACATTTGTGATATGAAGTCACCCCCTTGTGTTTTCTCAATTTACTGGAAATATTCAATAGCAGATAGAACATTGTGGCTGGAAGAATAAACGCCTATTCTTTGATTATTTTTAATAATAAAACCCGTGTTTTGTGTTCATATGAAGTAGTGATAATAGTTCTGGGAGTCTGATCTTCCACCCAATTCAAAAGTTAAATATTGATCTGAGCTAATGATGAAGACTGGATTATTCTTCTCAATTCTTGACCCTATCTCAGTAACAAAATTACACAACCGTACCCTTTACTGTGGGACTTTACAATATTCCAGCCTGGAGGAAGAGATTGCTTATCCCCACACTGACCTTAAGCTTGTCTGTGTGACTTGTCTTGCTAGTGAAGGAGAGCAGGCATAATGTATGCCAGGTATTATTATAAGGAGCCTTAAATGTGCCTATGTGGTTTGGGTTGCACTTCCTGGAGGCTCCATCTGCCACCATTAGAAAAGCATACACCCATCAGCTAGTCGCTCCAAAATGACATAATGTGCAAAGGACCTTAGCCTGACCTGCACTTACCCTGAAGTAAAAGCCACACCATCTGACCAGTGGTCCTGTGAATGAGAGAGGTTTCAGAGCAGAAGTCACTGAAAAATTGGGGATGTTTGTTTCCCACCATTATTGCAGCAGATGTCTTACTTCCTCAATAATCACGGTAACTTTACTCTCCTGGCCAGTGGATGGTATAAGCATGAACATTTAATGCTATTCTAGACCTGATGGGAAGTGTGCAGGGAAATTGGTTCAGGGAGAGATTTCTTCACTAAAAAGATTAACACCAGGCAATGCTCTCCTATGCGGTCTGTGTGGTCATCTAGCCACCATCTTACTACCATGAACAGGTAAAGCAGAGCACAAAAGCTAGTGTATTGGGGATGATTCAGGGGGAAAAAGAAAAATGAAAGATCCTGGGTCTTTAATCACATTGGTTCACTGCTAAAATGATCAATTCATTAAGTCTGGGAATATCATGAAGTGAGGTTCTGGTGCTTGCAGCTGAAAATATCTTAAAAGAAGCAAATATTAGGTATACGCAATATTGTGTGTAGTCCTATAGAGCTAAGGGGATGACAAAACGTTTTCTGTAAAGAGTCAAGTATTAAATATTTCAGGCTGTGGGGGACATATGTTTTCTGTTGCAGTCCCTCAGATCCACTGTAGTCCATAGATAATACATAAATGGTGTGAGTGTGTTACAATAAAAGTTTATTCACAAAACCAGAGGGCTGGATTTAGCCTGTAGGATACAGTTTGCTGACCACTATGAACTAAGGGACAATGTAAGCTGCAAGGATCATCTGTTAATTGTCATGTATTACAAAGACGTTTTGTTTGGATGAAAAATAGCAGGCTAAATGGGACAATTTACACTTAACAGCTTTTCCTCAGGGAAGATTATACCCAATTATCCAAAAACGACATTTCAAAAACAACAACAACAACAACAACAACTACAACACTAGTTCCATTACTAGTTCTTTTTAGGGCAGAAGTTTTGTGTCAAAGAGAGGCTAAGAGGACATCCGCTTCTGGCAATATGGAGATGTAGCTACTCTGAGATAATCTGAAATACTAAACAACTCGGTCTTAAATTAAAGTAATGATAATACTTCTTGTTATAGTCATACTGGAAGGAAAGGAAAAAAATACTCTAGGGAAAAACAAAGACAAACACAAAACAAAACACCAAATTACCAAAAACGAGTAGATCCATGAATGCGTCAAAAGATACAAAGGACACGCTGAAACCAGGGCTGGCATGGTGAGGACAGGAGACATGGCCCTGTGACCAGTAGTTACCCTGAGCCAGTGACTCAGAACCCTGAGCCTCACTCTCAAAGTGGACTAATTCGCTTCAAGCCTTGGTACCCCTGAATCTGACCAGAAGCAGACACAATTTCTTCCTTTTAGACTTGGAAAAAAACAGTCATGATCTAAAAATCACCAACTTTCCAACACCAAAGATTAAAGCAAGAAGGAGATGAAACTGCCTTTAAAGTGATTTTTTTTTAGAAAAATAACAATCTGAACTGAAATTGTTTTTCATAAATAATAAAATGAGCTTGTTTTCCGAATAAAAAAAGTAAACAAGATAGTTGACATTAAATGGACCTTCACTAAAGGAACTTCTAAAGTATATGTCTCAAGGGGAAAGACAATGATACCAGGAGAATATTATGAGATAGAAGAAGGAGTGGGGCACTTGGGTGGCTCAGTCATTAAACGTCTGCCTTCGGCTCAGGTCATGATCCCAGGGTCCTGGGATTGAGCCCGGCGTCGGGCTCCCTGCTCAGCGGGAAGCCTGCTTCTCCCTCTCCCACTCCCCCTGCTTGTGTTCCCTCTCTCGCTGTGTCTCTGTCAAATAAATAAAATCTTAAAAAAAAAAAAAAGAGCAAATGATGTATTAACCTGTTTGTAAATCAAATATTGTGGGTATCTAAAGCATTTAATGTGTGGGGTTTAAAAACGAGAACTACAGTGTTAGACGAAAGTGCAAGTTAGAAGGGAAAATAAACTTTTAAAAAAGTTGGAGGAAGAAAAAAAAACAAAGAACAATGACATAGGTCAGTTTAGAGTATACATCACTGAAACAGAAAATAAATATTAAAAATGGAAGGCAAGGAACCATGAAAAACAAATTTTTAAAGTCTAAGAAAATAGATCAAGAAAAGAGACATCACAAATATTAGACATAAAAACAGACAAAACTAGAGAAGAAATTTAAAAGATAATAAGAGAATATTATAAACTACTTTTTATCAACAAATATGAAATTTAAATGAAATAATAACCTTTCTAGAAAAATAAATTACTATTTATCTAAAAGTTATAGGTCAAATCTGACTATTTCATTTTAGGTTAATTTCAGTTTACCCATAACTTTAAAGAAATTCAACATTTTTTTCAGCTTCACTGAAGTACAACTCATAATAAAACTGTAATATATTAGAAGTCTACAATGTGATGGTTTGATGTATATACACATTGTGAAATGATGGAGTCAATTTTTATGCAAAAATGGCAATAAAGTTTATTTAAAGACCTTAAAGTAATTGTATATAGACAGAGAACAATGCTATATTAATAGGATATATCTTAATACTGTACTTATGTCAGTTTCTCTAAAACTGATTCAGAGATTAATGTAATTTCTTTTAAAAGAAAAAAAAAAACACTTTCTCATGCAACTTTTGACATGCTGATTTTAAAATGTAGATGAAAGAGTAAGGACAAATAGTAAATGAGATACTGATGAAGAAGGAAAATTGGGAGAGGAAACTTGCCCTCCCCACTAGGGCAATTTTTTACTTATTTATTATGATTTATTATTTATTTTTTGTATTTATTTTTGACAGAATTTTATTACTATTATTTATTTATTTATTGACAGAATAATGAATACTATGGGACAAAGATGGACACACTGGCCAATGAAAAAAATTAAGTTACAAGAAAAAGACCCAGTCTTCTAGGAACTGAGAGACAGAACAGAGGTGGCATCTGCAAGTGCAGGAAAGGAAAGGTACTCCGTGATGAGCACTGAGAGAGGTGGTGCACCACATGGACCCAGGAAGTGGGGTTCCGCCCTCGAGACCTATAATAATGAATCTGACTCTGTATTTGATACTTCCCTCCTGACAGCTCTCAACCCTGTCCCGCCTCTTCCTCCTGCCCTACAAGTGGGTGGGAAGTTCACAGGCACAGAGCCCGGGGAGGGGTGGAGCTCAGCGTGGCTCACACCCTCACCAACATAGAAGCCCCAAGCCATTGTCTTTCTGGGTCTGAGAAGACCCTTTTGAACCTGCTGAGGAACCATCCTGCTCATCATGCAGGTATAATATGCCAAGCCATATGAGAAAAATGTTAAAAACTAACAACCTAATGTAAAATTTGCAAAAGGTATGAATAAAGAGACATATAAAAGAGGGCTCACAAAGAATATATATATATATATGTTATTCTATATCATATATACATATTATATATAAATTATATATAATAATTTTTTGCTTACTTTCATCAGTAATCAGAAAATACAAATTAAAATAACAGTGAGTTCCAATTTTACACCTATTAAATATCCAAAATTAAGAAATCTGGAAAAAAAAAAAGAAACTGAAAATACTGGGGTGCCTGGGTGGCTCAGTCAGTTAAGCATCTGCCTTCAACTCAAGTCATGATCCCAGGATCCTGGGATCAGCCCTGTGTCAGGTTCCCCGCTCAGCAGGGGAATCTGCTTCTCCCTCTCCCTCTGCCCCTCCCTCTCGCTCCCGCACACGCGTGCTCTCTCTCAAATAAATAAAATCTTAAAAAAATCTAAAAATACCAAGTGCTGAAAGTATATAAGTGAACTAAAGTCATAAATCCTCTTAGGAAAGGCTTAAGTAGATACAGCCACACTGGAAAACAATACAGAATTATCCATAAAGTCAGATATTCACATACACTAGAATAACAGATGTCCAATGCTAGATTTATCCTCTAAGAAACATTTTTTCATGTGAAATACAAGATCTACACAAAAATGTTTAGAGCAGAACTAAAAACAAAATCAACAAAGAACAAAAATATTCAACAGAAAAATGTATACACAATGGTCCATGCCTGGGGTGAGATTGTACGGTAGTGAAAAGGAATGTCCCATAGCTACACACAACATGGGCCAAGGTGAAATATACAGTGAAAAAAAATCTAGGAGATTACATAGAGTATGATTCGACTATTATATAGATTAAAAGTAAAACTAATAATGCTTTATGTAGGAATACGTACATATGCAATAAAATCGTGTTTTTCGTTAGTACAAGATAAACACAAAATTCAAGACAGTGATTATCTTTTGAGGGAGTTAGTACAAGATAAACACAAAATTCAAGACAGTGATTATCTTTTGAGGGAGTTAGAGAAATGTAATAATTCTGGCTCTTAGGTTGAGTATTGATTTCATTGCTCATTTTTAAATTGTGTTCTATTACATATAAAACCTATTCTCATTTGTATGTGTCAAACAGCACAAAGAAAATAAAGAAACTGATGCAAAAAAAGTAAGAAAACCAAAGGAATTTATTGAGAACAATTGGTGGGGTGTAGATTTATTGGTTGTAACAAAAAAATTAAAATTATGAGAGAGAAAAATGAATCAATTCTCTAGTTTCAACATCCAAAAAGTTTTCAAAATGTGAAACATCTTAAAATAAATGGTTTTGGACATTACATTCTATCCTTGTTTTTAGTGTGTGTGTGTGTGTGTGTGTGTGTACATATATATATAAAGTATATATACTTTACTATATTTATACTAAATATATATATATATTTAGAAGCTAAGAAATAGAAGTTTATAAAAGCAAAGTATAAGATAGTAAACTTAACTTCTGCTTTTCTCCTTTCACCAAGTGCTACTCAAAATACTCAGCTTCTGTTCACTTCTCTAGGCAATATATGCCCAGGTTGGGGCTTAATTATCTTCCACCAACATGTTATTTATAAGCAGAATACTTGGATCTCACTTAAAGCTAAATAAAATAAGCTCAAAAGCATGTCGTGACAGGGAGCAAAATCAAAATTTTAAGCAGAGTTCACCTTATCCATGGCTAATCCTCAAGGATGACAGACTATCTGAATACTGTGTGCTGTGGCATCTTGTACACAATTTAATGAGATTTTTTTTTTCCTCATTGGAAACAGTTTCTAGGCAGCTGTTCATCCTGAAGACACTATAGTCCTCACAGTTGCATTGCTTTTCTTTATTGCTGGGTACCTGTTGTCCTGTGGGTGTTATGCACACACGACTTCTTCCTTTCTTTTTGGTTTTCTGTTTCAGGATCACAATGGAGAAATTCTTTTAGAAGTCTAAATTTTTTTTTTTCTTACTCTGAATCACCAACTAAGGTATACTCAAAAGTAGAAACTTCTATTTGAGCTTCTGCCCAACAGAGGAAAAGTATTTTATTCTAATTTTTTTTCCTCTTCAGTTTTCATATTGTGGCTCTTTCTTTTGATACAGTGATTGCATTTTTTTCTTTAGTTGGCTCTACCATCAACTACTGGTGTCTATTCTCTTCTCTCATTCCCACTGGGCCTATCACTTGCCTCCACAAGCCTGTCGTCAAGAAACTCCTGGGTCACCAGACTTTTCCAGTACTCTAACTAGGAATCCTCCATGCAGATCTGCTCTTATTTTCTGCTTCAGTGGTCTTTGTTCAGCATTAATTTAGGAGACTCCAGGGAGAGTTACCTGTTTATTCATTTTGCTGCTTGAGTATACAATATTGTGAACCACTCAGAAAATCCCACATTTTAGCCATAAAAAAGCTGAAGCTCAGAATTGTAGCAGCAACCTGATCATCAGCAGTCTGATCATCAACTAGAATTGCATGTCTATTTAAAGCTTACCTAGACCCCATATGGTTTTCTGGGAAAAGAAATGGTAACTAGCAGATTCACTTATTCCTATCTGCCCCTGATGCATTGTTTCAACAAAGGATTGGCAGAATCCTGAAATTTCTTCTAGGGTTTGTTTTTGTATCAGCTCCCTGTGAAATTTGGTGTTTGTACTGACTAGCCTTCACAGGATCATAATTGGGATCATCATTGCAATAATAATAACAACCATAGTGAGCATCATTATCAGCATCTAATCTTTATTGTACTTGTGGTCCCTGAAACTGTGAGGCACTGCGGAATAGAAATTAAACATATTAAAAAATCAGTCATTCTCTATTTCTCTACACCTTTACCATTATTACAATACCTTTCCCTCTTTTTCTTCAGTCTTCCCCTCTTCAAGCCTAGAGTGACCTTACACCCTGGGTTACCACAGGCAGCCTTGGCTCATACCCGTTGTACAAACATAATTATTAATAGAGTTTCCTTCTATGTTCACAAGATTTCCAGTTTGGGGACATTATGTGATTTCTTTACTTAAGCCCCAGGGGAGGGTCATCCTACCTTTATAAAACTATCCTGCAAACAATGACTCATGGAACACTACATCAAAAACTAATGATGTAATGCATGGTGATAAACATAATAAAGAAAAAAAAAAAAAAACAACTATCCTGAAATGCTACCAAACTCAAGTTCTATTAAGACAAAATAGCCATGGAAGAAGATAAAAATAAGTAGGGAAAGAGGAGAAAGATCATCAGTGTTACCATGGTTTCTATTTTTTAATGAAAACATGGTGAAAAATATTCTCCCTCTCACTCTTCTCAATTCCAAAAGCTGTTAGGCCCTAGACCGAGCTCTATCTAAATAATCATAGCCGTATGGCTCTCACCCTTGAGGTCACCTTGAGATCCAAAATGGCTACCGAAGCTCCCACCTTCCCACTTGCATTGCAGCCAAAAGGAAGAAAGGATGAAGAGCAGTGAAAGACATACGTGTATGGGTGCACACATACAATTGGTTGACCAAGTACCTATCCTCCATTTAAAGTGCCATTCTTGAATGCCAACTTAACTCTCTCGTTATCATTGGTTAGAATTTAGTCACACCCAGGGAGAAAGATCACAGCTAAATACAGAGTTCTTTTGTAGCGGGGCAGATTGCAGTCTCAATAATGCAGATGTCCTCTTAGCATGGAAGAGTAGGGAGGTAGATGTTGTAAAGTCTAATTCTAATCTCCGAAAATCCCTTAATGTACCATCGTAGTCTGGAGTGCTTGTACCACACTCCTTGCTCAACACTTGTGTGAATTATTTTAACCTTACTATGACTTAGTTCCTACCGAGGAGATTATGACAACTCACTTCAGATGATGGCTTTAAGGGTTGAGTTAATATATGTAAAGTAGTCTGTATAGTTCCTGACACATGCTATCCATTCCATAAATATGGTCACCACTTAAATTTACTTTGAGAGTCCTTTTGTAACGGCCCTTATTATAGCGTCCCACTCAATAACCTGCCTTAAATACAATACTTAAATTCAGAAGTCTCTATTTAACGATATTTGTTAAGTTTAATAAACAATGTACACTAAGTTTCACTTGACTCATTAGCATTGCCTCTAATTCTCCAAACAGCACAGGTAGATTAAGAGGTTTCAGAATTTCAACACACAATAAAGTTGGTGTCCAGGGGTTTTCCCTTCAAAAGAAGCTGGCAAGCTGTCTCCCAAAGGGCCTCATAGGGTAAAATGTGTCACGCCGGTGAATTTATGCACAGTTTGGCTCTCATCCTTGCAGGCTCAGACATCTTAATAGCACACTGCAAAGAGACTAGTCTCTCAGCTTGCCTTTCATTAACCAAAATCCATAAGTTTCCATTTAAAATGACAACTGTAACCATAACAGGGACTAATAGTCTCAGATATCCAGACCTACACAGGAAAAATCAAAAAGTGTTTGCTGAAGGTTGACTTAAAACAAAATACTGTCAATGTTTAGAACCATGCCCACGAAAGGCATTGGTTTAAAATGGCAACATGGTAGTTGATGTTGATTGCATTTCACTCCTAGTTCCATAAACAATACCTGGGTCTATCTTTCTGGGCTTCCCTTGCTTGCTTATGTGGTCTTTTGGTAGATGTGTTCTTTCCATAGATGCTCAATGCATTTAATCATGTTTCAAGCAAGACTTGTATATCTAGAAGGCATTCTGCCTTTTACTGCTTTTATCTGTCAAGTTTTTTTGTGTGGAGCATAAAAGTCTACCTGCCAAAAGGGGGCACCTCATTCCCTAGCTCACGGAGGTTTTTGCCTAGAATATACAAACCACCATCAGCTCAGGACATACTTAACCACTATTACAGGAGCAGGAAACCAAGGCTTATTGGAATCTGCCATAGTTCAAACAGCAATAAGTAAAAGAACAGCTATTAAACTAGATCTACCTGACTCCATACCCTTTTCTCTCACACTAATGCATTGCTTGAGATGCTTTTCAATATTTTCCTTCACTGTTTATTGCTTAACATCTACCCATGCTGTGTGTCACCCAAAGTTTTGTCATTTAACATATAACCATTCATTGGGAGGCAAATAGAAAACACAAGCGCATGATGTGGGAAGAGCGTGAAATGTATTGAATGAATTCGGCACCAAACAATCCTAGATAGATGTTTCACTGAGGGGAAATGTACTTTTAATAGCAGTGTCTGGTGAGAGAGAATATTCCCCAAGGATAGTCACCTCCATAATCATTAGTCCTTGCTTCTCTCCTTACTGCCTGTTTCAAAAAGCCTATTCGCCAGCAGGCCTTCTCGTTGTCTTTGCTGTAACAGCAGCTTTGCATTGTGGTGAGCCAGGTGGTGGCACTAAGATAATACAGTCCGTCTTCGTACAACAATAGTACAATCAGGCATGATTGAAAATTATGGACGGTCCAATTTGTAACAGCTTAGTACAATAGTCCCAGACTGGTATTCAAGCACCAGCAGTGACTTAATCAGGATTCCACTTCTTGTGGGGCCATGTAGACAAATTTTACTGAATAAAATCAACAAACATTGCAGGCATATCTAACTCCATCATAATCACCTAGACTTCAAATATAGTCTTTCATTTGGAAACGTCATCTATGGGGTCAAAGATAGCAGCAAGGGCATAGGACCAATGAATCGGTGTTTTAGATATACAAAGTCCCTGAAAGATTGCCTAACCCAGCCTTTTATGTGAGATAGCACATTTTTCTCCAGAGTTTTTAATAATCATTCATTTCTTCTTTCAACACAATCAATAACAAGGAATTTATAACAGAGTAATCCACTTTGTCATAAAAATGTAGTTGATAAAATGTTCTTTATGTAAAAGCAAAATTTATAATAAAGCATTTCTGTTCTATACGATAGTTGTTTGCTTTTTCTAACATAGTTAGGGTGTCCCTAATATGGATTCCCCTCTCTAGGAATGTCTCCAACCACCTCTCATTAGACATAATTTTAAATCCCTTCATGTTCCCTGGATGTATTCCAGTTTATCAAAGTCTTTCCTAAAATATTTTTGCTAAAATTAAATACAGTTGCCTTTGAACAGCACGGGGTTGAACTGCATGGCTCCATTTATATGTGGATTTTTCTTCCAGTACAGTACTATAAATGTATTTTTTTCTTATGACTTTCTTAATAACATTTTTTTCTCTAGCTTATTTTAAGAATGCAGCATATCATACATTTAAGATACAAAGGATGATGTGTTCATTACTGTTTACGTTACTCCAGTCAACAGTAGGATGTTAGTAGTTAACTTTTGAGGAGTCAAAAGTTATACTTGGATTTTCAGCTACTTGGGGGGTTGGCATCTCTAAATCCCACATTGTTCAAGGGTCAACTGCACATAAACCAAGATGTCATTTCCCTCATATACAGTGGACTCATAAGCATTGTATATCTATTAATACAATAGAAGATAATATTTTTTATTGGCTATCCTGAGCTGGGAGTCAAATGTATCTCAGAAAATAATCAAAATAGCTAACTTATTAGTTGCTTCCGCTGTTTCTGCCACTATCTTACGATCGTTCTATGAGCTAGGTACTAGTATTAGACCCACTGTGTGGATCAGGAAACTAAACCACAAGATTCAAAGAAACTTACTGGAGGTAAACCAACTAGTTGTTTTTTTTTTTTTTTTTTTTTTTTAAGATTTTATTTATTTATTTGAGAGATAGAGTGAGCGAGAGAGAGCACACGAGCAGGAGCAGAGGGAGAGGGAGAAGCAGGCTCCCTGATGAGCAGGGAGGCCCACACATGGCTCGATCCCAGGACCCTGAGATCATGACCTGAGCCAAAGGCAGATGCTTAACCAACTGAGCCGCGCCGGCGCCCCCAGTAAACCAGCTATTTAGTGATAGAATTCAATTTGGATTTAGGCAGGTTGGTGCTAGAGACCCTGCTGGTAACTATTACTCTATACCAGTAGTTACCAAAGGGTGAACTCCGGACCAAAATCATCAAAACCCTCTAGGAACCTGGTAGAAGTGTGTACCATCAAGGCCCCCTTCCCGATCTAAAACAAAAGCTCTGAGTAGACTGATGCAACTATTCCATAAGCCTGTCCAGCAGTTCTGGTGTGTGACCCAGGTTGAGAGCTGCTACTCTATACAACATGCATATGAGTCCTTAACAATGGAAGGTACCCATGATCCTCAAAAAAGACTAGAAACAAAGAAACAAACTCCTGAACAATGAAAATTGGTTCTTATCAGCCGTAGACCAGAGAAGATCAGAAAGTCACATACAGTAATGTTGACAACAGATTTTTTTAAAAAATGACTCACCTACTAGGCATCTAACGTTCCTACTTATTCTTAAATAGTGCGTCAGCATAGAATTTCTCTTTTGTTGTTAACATTCACCATCTTTGAAAAACTGTCAGGGCCTCTTAAACTGGAGGACTGAACCAGTACCATCTCCCCACTCACTGTTGATACTAAACTTAGAAGATTTGTCTGTTTATAGGGAGTTAACAGATTTTTTGTTTCTCTTTTAATGTCTATTTTCTCCGTGATCATAAAAATTCAGTCTGAAATTCCACAACTGATTTTGTATCTCCAAAAACTCATGAATGGAAAATGGATTACTTGTCCTAGGCATAGTGAGGATAATAAAAATGAATTCATTTTCCTGAACTATTTAAATATCTTATTAAATGAACTCAAGGTCATTATAATCTCTTGGGTAAAATATCTATGGTACTTCTAAAAGACTATTGCCGAATCAATCACCATGATTATTGGGTTATTATTTCACTGTTTATATGAAATCACAATGTGTGGTTATCAGTCCTAGACACAGTAAGTAATAACCATCAATAGCCAATTACAATTTATAGTTGCCATAGGTGCAAAACCAGTCAAAATATCTAGGTGCACTAATTGGCCCTATAATTTAATAAGACAGTCTCATCAAGACTTTTGTACACCTGCCAAACTGCTGCCTGAAGCAAGAGTAAAAGTCAACCAGCAATTTCTATCACCATACTTTTCAAGTTACTCGTTTCCTTAAAATTACCTAATCCAAAAATATCCCTAGGAAGGATGAGCATATTTTATTGTTTGGTTTTAATGGTGGGGAAACACACAGAATTAGAGTTCCATGTATATGTAAGATACACTAATAATAATCCCAATTATTCCAATTATCCTCCCAAATTTAGATAGAGAGATGGCAGCTGTGGTTAATAAAAATAGCACTTAAGTTTTGGAATCAGTAGACCTAGATTGTTTGCCACACACCATCTGTGTGACCTTGGGCAACTCATACCAAGTCTCTGGGCTTTATTGACTTCTATGTAAATGGTAATACTAACATTTTATTTCTTTACCTCAGAATATATGTATGAGGATTCCTTGACATTTTTAGGGAACAGCTTACGTAACAGGTAAAATTCAGCTTAAATGGTTTCAAGTTATTTTAACAAAACTACTAATTTATTCACCTTTCTCCCTATGACTCCATTTCCATTCTCCCTTTAATATTGGGAAAATATTTGAATTTTTATCTTTCTTTGCCTTAGCATGTCAAGTTTTCTTCTTAATATTACAAAAAATGAAAAAACTCAGATGACCAAATTTAATCATGCCTTTGATTTATGTTGTACTTTTCTTCTATATTATCTTAGAGATTAGGTAAAAGAAAATTAATTCTCAATTAAGGCATACTTACAACTAGTTTTTATGAGAGAGAATATCTTTGCTAGTGATAGGATCAAAAGATTCTAGATTCTAGTAATGGAATCAAGACCAAAGATTAAAAATTATGGTACTGATAGGCATTTGCAAGTGAGTGTCAAACTGCATGGGGTAAAGTGTGCTTTATGATGAAGATTTTGACACAGAATTCAAAGCAAGAAAAAGTCTATTTCCTTTTCTTATATGAAATTATGTTTTTTTCTGTGTGTTTATAGAAAACATAAGAAAAGTGAAAGGAAACGTAAATTTCCTATCATTCCTTATTGTCTCCATCACGAGATCTTGCACTTAACTGAATTTCTACACTAGCAATATAAAAAAATAAACCTCCAATTTGAATGGACTCTTATCTGACTGATAAATATCTCCATGCACCTATCTTCCTGCAGGAGTGCTCCTAAACCATAGGTAGGTGGAACGAGAAATAATGAAATAAACTTCATCCATTCAAAAACAGTTCCTTCCAGCACCAGAGACTCAGACTTCTCCTCAAATCATTCATTTCTCTCAAAACATTTTTACATAGATATAGGCATTAACCTTTCCTTTATGACACTGTTACTATCATTATCTAAAATTCTTTTTTGAACATCAATTGTGTAAATGGAAAAGGTACTTCCAGTTAAGAAAGGGTAACTCTCCTTAGGGAGCTGACAACATAATAGAGTGTTGTTTGTATTGAAAGTGCAATTCTAGCTGAGGTTTTATTTTTTAAATACCTAATAATCCAAATTATCACAAAGTCGAATCTACTCCCTGGTGGTGTATTAGAAAGCTATATTCACAAGGGCACTAAGGAAGTTACTATTAGGTAACTTTCTACTCAGCACAGGGCCAAATCCTGTTTTTAATTTACTTATTTTTTTTTTCTTGTGGTGAGAAAGAAACAGAATTCTAAGAGTTGTAAATTTAAAAGACAAACTATATACATGAGGTTATTTCATTTTAAAGAGGACTGTGACCTCATCCCATGTTAAAGGTGACCATGTGACTAGGAATCCTTTATGGAGACAAACTTGTTCATTACATAATAATGTTGAATCAGTGTACATATAAAAGCCAAATGCATATTTTCTAGAAGTAACAAAGTAGGAAAATAATGTTGAAAGTGTTTTCTGTAGGGAAGTCACAGATTAGGCTACGAGGCTAGGTGAAGAGGAGACCCAGAAACAACACAGAGAAGGTGGGTGCCACTTGTCTGCTACACAAAAAACAAGTCATTTGTTAGCTAAAGAGAACTAGGTCTGAAATAAAAGCTTAGCGTCACAATTGGAAAATTATTTTTTGTACTTATCACTTTTTGTTTGTTTACTCCAATTATTTCAGGTCTCTAACATTTTGGGAAAGAAGAATCTCTCATTTAAGGATCAGCGGTAGTAGTACTGAGTAGGTCAGTGAGCTTTATCTCCTGAAATGCTATTCTTTCAACATCCGACTGCTATTTCCCAATTCCCAAAATCATATTTTACCAACTTGAAGACTAAGGCTTCTCACTGTGTACTGCTGAGGGGATCTCCTTAAAAACATGGAGGTCATAAAAAGTACTGGTTAAGATCCTGTGTGTGGAAACAGATAAAGGTTTAAATCTCTGATACACCCCTTACTACCACTATTAACTTAAACTACAGTTGACCTTTGAACAATACAGGGATTGGGGGTGTCAACCCCCCCACAATCATCTGTTTATATCTTCAGACTCCCCCAAAACTTAACTACTAATATCCTACTATTGATCAGAAGCCTTACCAATAACATAAATGGTCAATGAAGACATAGTTGTATGTTATGGGTATTATATACTATATTCTTACAATGAAGTAAATATCAAGAAAACCATAAGGAAGAGAAAAGTACATTTATAGTACTGGACATTTACTGGGGAAAAAAAATTTGTGTATAAGTGGACCCACACAGCTAAACCTGTGTTGTTTAAGGGTCAAGTACAGGTACCTTGGCAGTTTTTATTTCATCTGTAAAATTGAGATACAAATCCCAAGTGAGGCTCATTTGGAACAATACATAAGAAATAGCCCCATGGCTGATAGGCCTGGAAGAGTGAATTTTAGAAAGGAAGAAATGGTCACCAGTTTCTAATTCTGAAAAGAGGCCAAAGTGAATACCAAAAAGCACATACATAATCAGGACAATTAGAGATTCTTGGAGACATTAGTAACATCAGCAGTCACTATTTCAGAAAAATTAGGGAAAAAATAATATCTAGAATGGGAGAGATTGAGGAGTACATAAGATGAGATGCTAGAAATGGTGAGTCTTAAAGGAAAAGAATTTTAGGAATAGGATAAAGGTACTGATGACCTAGGAGTGGCAATTAGAAGTAGAACTCATTGAAAAGGCCAGCTCCAGACCTGAGCTAGACAGTGTTTTAAAGAATAAATAATTTACTTGACAAGACTCTAGTGGAATTAGTATCCTCCAAGAGAAACAGAACTTGGGTAAGGCAAGGAGAGAGAATATCCAACAAGCTACTCTAGAAGAGTGATTGCTGAAGAAGTTCCATATGGAAGTGCAGACAGGAAAGTAGGGAAGAACAGGGATCTGGGTCAAGTCAGGAAGTAAAGAAGAAGCGTTACGGTCTTGATAGGCAACTGAAAAGTAGAGAGAGGCCTGGAGACATATTCTGTGGCTTGACTATTCAGGTCACAAATGAGAGGTGGGTCCTAGTCCCAATGTACAGACATTTTGCTTTACTCAACATTGCTTTTTGTCATATTGAAACACATTTAAAAAAATCAGTATATTCATCTTTGTGAAAAAGGGTTTTTTTTGCTCAGTATTTAGCCACTGACGTACCCTCCTAAAGCTGTAACTTGTGTTTTGTTTTATATGCTGCTTTAGCAAGGATGAAACCTTGGAGTCTCCCTGCCTTGTCCTCTGAGCATCTGACCTGTGAAGTGTAAACTTTTCCTCTTTACCCACCTGTCCCAGAAATAAGTTAAATTGTTTTGATGTTTTAAAATTTTAATTAAATCCTTATCTCCAGGGAAAATGATGTTATTCTTACATCTCCAAGGCAATATTTCTAAAATTTGGTCCTTAGACAATATGCATCTCATTTTTTCTAGAGAACTCATTAAAATAGGCATTCTTGAGCACCATCTTAGACCAACCACATCAGAATTTCTGTTCAGTAAACTTGAGAATATTCCCTTGTAATTATCTTCATTAATAGTTGAGGATTTTTTTTTTTTTTTTTTTTTTTTTTACAATTTGTCCCCCACCCTGCCCTTAGAGACATTGATAAAAATTTTAAGAAAAGAAGTAAAAAGAAGCTTTAGAGTTCAGGAGTTTTTAAGGATTCTGGACTCCAGGAGACCCTCAGGACTGGCAAAAGTCCCCATGTTTAGATTTTCAAATGGACAGGGGTGAGAACTATCCAGCTCTAGCATACATCTCTAGAGAAGTGAGGCTTTGGATAATGGTGAATATGTGTAACTAAAAATAACTGGCCCAAGAAATCCAGAAAGTGGTAAACTAGCTAGAGCAGAGCACTAAAGATACATCCCTCATAGATGCTCTCTAGGTCCAAACACCAGGCAGCTGTGACATCAGTGCAGGAGGGATCAGCTGGGTCAGATAAACAAGTGGGGCAACATTCAGCGTGGTGTCAAGGATCACAAGGAATAAGGGCAGCAATGTCAACAGTAAGCTGACCCAGAAGCATGACCACTCCCGAGCAGGTCTGGGTTTTTCAGAAAACCCACAGGATGGTCCAGTGGAGTAAAGTACTCCAAAGGAGAAATAGATTTTGTGCCATCTTCGTCAGGGTATTGGGATCTCAAGCAAGTTTCAATGTAACTTGAAAGAAAATATTTTGGGGAGCAGTTATTCTGGTTTACTTTTTTATAATAACCTAAATAGGGTATCCAATGCTAACTGAGAAAATGAAACAATAATTAATTCAATGGGTGGAATTTCTGTAATAGAAAGATAATTGTTACAGAAAAATACATTAAGAATGGTCTTTAATGATGTCAAACAGAGCTTGATATCACCAAGAGAGTGACATGGTTGATCCTGACTTAGCTTCCACCACACAAAAAGAACTAACAACTAGTCAAGAAAAAGCACTGAGAAAATCCTACAACACAGGGTTGAGGCTGAAGCACCCCTGTACCACAGAGACCAAGACAGACTGCATTAGAAGGTAAGAGGAGTGACTACACTTTGACCTCATTGCCCTTTTCCCAGGCCAGCAGAGTACCACATGGAGATGTCTCCCCTTAGACTGGTTCTTCCAGTTAGAAAGGACAACCCAGGAGGGGCAGGCAGGTCCCTCGAGCATTGTGGGACACTTTGCACGAACCACTACCTACTCCGATCTCATACCATGGGAAGGGCAGGAAAATCTGTGGGCCTCAACCAGTGGGAATGTGACTATGTTGGAGAAGGAGTGACATGTAACAACCAGCACATAGATCTTGGCAGACCAAGTTCATACCTGCAGTGCCTGAGTAATAATCCCAACCTGAGGTTTTGCTCACCTGTAGAACCAAGGTGGGGGCATATTCTGATCAGGGAACTCAACAAACTACTGGTCCACTCTATTTGCATTCTCAAACAAGAAGTTTTGCCAGCCATAGACCCCAGTTTGCCCACATCCAGGCAAGGAGCTGAATCACAGCCCCACCTACTGTGGAAAGGGTCTTCAGGACTCATCTGAACAGAAGTGTTGGCAATAACTCCTGGAAGCTGCGCAGCCCAGCAGCATTTGAGCCAAGAGGTGGCAGAGCAGAGAAGATCACTCTCCGAGCAAATCCAGCAGGAGGCATGAAGTGTTCTCAGGCACAGGCTGGGGGATTAATTCATAGCCAAGGCTGAGGGTAGTTCTGGCCCTACCCAAACAAATAAACTGTTTGGGAAGTTGAGAGTAGTCTGGAGGAGACCCTCCCCTTTCCCTAGGCAAGGGAACGGCTATACCACCCCAGCCACTGTGGAGAGTCTTTCAGTCCTATTTGATAATAGGGGCTAGTGACAACGCCTGGAAACTGTGTAACCCAGCTGCTCTCAAGCTCAGTGAAGGACAGGCAGCGCCAAGAATTAAGAGATAAGCCAGTGGCCTTGTTCAGTCAGGCAGCATGGAGTGTGGGTCAGCTTGAGTTAAGACAACAAAGAGTTTTATTGGCTTAGAGCTGCTTCTCTGGCTATGCCAGGGGAAGGAATCTAATTCACAATCCTGTTTATTGCTGAATATAGCACATGTGACCAGGGAACCTAACCAAAGCACACACAGGGAGCTGCATAGCACATTCAACAGCTCTCGAACAGAGAGCACAGCCTGTGAATTCTCCATCTATAGAGCAAAACCACTGGCCTCACCCCACCAGGGAGTTCAGTACACACTCCAGCCTATTCAGATTACCAAACAAGCTATACAGGTCCTTGGTCCCATCCTACCGCCCCCTGCCCACCCTAGGGCAGAGAAGCCCTTCAGCTACTGAATGTAGTACCCAGTCCTCACCATCAAGTAAGCCTGACCAGGGAATCCAGCTGTGAAGCCTATCGTACGGCTTCACATGGACAGGGAATCCAGCTAGCCATCCTATCCAACTAGCCTCAGGCAGTGGCACAATAGGCCCTCTCCAGCTTCATAACTCAAACAGTTAGATCACCCAAAAAGAAGCAACAGCAAGCCCCACTTGCCCAAGGTCATTACTACACACCCAGAAATCCAATCTGACTAACTGGTGAAGAACTGTCTTTGCCAAAGCAAACATGCAAAGTGTAGAAGAGACGCCCCATTACACAAATGTATAGATTCCAATGTAAGGAATAAAGGCTCACAAAAACATCAGATTAATATACCACCACCACAGGAGACTAATAAAGCTCTAATAACTAACCCATGGAGAGCCATGAACTATAAAAGAATTCAGAATAACCCTCTTAAGTTTAATGAACTACAATAAAACAGGCAACTAAACCAAATCAAGAAAACAATGTGTGAACAAATGAGAAGTTTCAACAAGAAAATAGCAATTATAAGAAAGGAAAAAAAAAAACCCTGAAGTTGAAAAACATAATAACTGAACTTAAGATTCGAAAGAGTTTCAAACTCAATTATATAAAAGAAAGAATCAGTATCCTGGAGAATAGAACACTGAAAATTACCCAGAGGAGCAAATAAAAAAAGAATGAAAAAGAGTAAAGAAAGCCTGTGGGAATTACAGGACATAATGAAAAGGAAAAATATTCATATTAGGGGAATTCCAGAAGAGAAAGAAAAAGAGACAGAAAGTATATTTAAAGCAGTAATGGCTACAAACTTCCCAAATCTGAGGAGAAACAGATATCCAAATCCATGAGGTCCAAATGACCCAAAATAGATTGAACCTAAAGAGGGTTATGCTGAGGCACATTATAATCAAGTTGTTCAAAAGTGAATGACAAAGAAAGAATTTTAAAAGCATTAAGAAAAAGGGCAAGTTACATAAAAGAGAACTCCCATAAGACTATGGGCAAATTTCTCAAAAGAAAATTTTCAGGGCAAGAGAGAATAGAATGACATTTCAAAATATTTTAAAAAATAACTGTCAACCAAGAATTATATACCTGGTGAAGCTGTCTATCAAAAACAAAGAAAGAATAAAGATTTTCCTGAACAAATAAAAGCTGAGAGAGTTCATTACTACCAGACCTGCCTTATAAGAAATGCTAAAGGGAGTTTTTAGAGTGGAAGTAAAAGAACACTAATCGACATCATAAAAAACATGCAGAATTAGTGTAAATTTCACTGGTAATGGTAAATATACAGTCATATTTACATTCTGCAACCTGATAATAGTGTTGCATAACTCATGAATTTAGGGGAGCCTGGGTGGCTCAGTCAGTTAAACATCTGCCTTCGGGTCAGGTCATGATCCCAGGGTCCTGGGATTGAGCCCCATGTCAGGCTCCCTGCTCAGCGGGGAGTCTGCCTCTCCCTCTCCATCTGTCTTTCCCCCAGCTCAGGTTCTTTCTCGCTCTCTCTTGCTTTCTCTCTCAAATAAATAAAAATAAAATCTAAATAATAAATAAATTTAACAGGGGGAAAAAAGAACATAGTAAAAATAACCATAGCTACAATAATCTGTTACTAGTTACACAATATAAAAAACATGTCAATTGTAACAGCAATAACCTAAAATGTGAAGAGGAGCAATAAAAGTGTAAAGTTAAATTCTATTGAAGTTCTTTAATCAATTGAAGTCAGTTTAAAGCATGGTGTTATAAGCTAAAGATATTTTATCTAAGTGTCATGGTAACCACAAAGGAAAATCCTACAGAAATTATACTAGAAAACATGGTAAGTCAAAGTATATTGATACCAAAAGACATCAAAACACAAAACAGCAGGATAAGAAACAAGAAACAATGGATCTATTTAAGAAAGAAAGAAAGAAAGAAAGAAAGAAAGAAAGAAAGAAAGAAAGAAAGAAAGAAAGAGAGAGAGAGAGAGAGAGAGAGAGAGAGAGAGAGAGAGAGAGAAAGAGAAAGAGAAAGAGAAAGAGAAAGAGAAAGAGAAAGAGAAAGAGAAAGAGAAAGAGAAAGAGAAAGAGAAAGAGAAAGAGAAAGAGAAAGAGAAAGAGAAAGAGAAAGAGAGAGAGAGAGAGAGAGAGAGAGAGGAACAAAATGGCAATAGTAAGCCCTTACATATCAGTAGTTATTTTAAACATCAATGGGCTAAATTCTCCAGTTAAGAAACGCAGAATGGCTGAGTGGATTTAAAAAACAACAAAAAAAACAAGATCTAACAATATCTTGCCTATAGTAGATTCTTTTTAGCCATAAAGACCCATATAGACTTAAAGTGAAAGTAGAGGAAAAGACATTTCAAGCAAATGATGACCAAAATAAAGTGGGTAGATAAATTTTTAAAACAAAAATACTTTAAAATAAAAATGATAAAAAGTGACAAAATCATGATATAATGATAAAGGGGTCAATACATCAAGAAGATATAACAACTATAAATTTTTAAGTGCCTAACATCAAAGCGCCTAAATATATAAAGCAAAAACTAATACAGCTAAAAGAAGAAATAAACAGCAATACAGTAGTAGGTGTGGACTTTAATACTCCACTCTTAATAATGGCTAGATCTTCCAGACAGAAAATTAATAAGGAAACAGCAGACTTGAACAACACTTTAAAGGGACCAATAGACATACACAGAACAACCTATCCAACAAAAGAATACACATTCTTCTCAAGTGCACATGGAACATTTTCTAAGACGGACCATATGTTAGGGCACAAAAAAAGTCCTAGGAAATTCAAAATTAATATCATATAAAGTATCTTCTCTGACCACAATGGCGTGATATTAGAAATCACTAACAATTTATAAACATGTGGAAATTAGACACTCTTCTAAACAACCAATTAATCAAAGAAAAAAATAAAAGGGAAATTAAAGATTTTAGGGCCCCCAAAATGGAAACACAACAAACTATAACTTGTAGATACAGCAAGAGTAGTTTTAAGATGGAAGTGTGTAGCAATAAATGCCTATGTTAAAAAGAAAGATCCCAAATAAACAACCTAACCCTATGCCTTACTAAACTAGAAAAATAACAACTGAACCCAAAGTTCAGGAGACAATAAAAGTTGAAGCAGAAATAACTGAAATAGAGAACAGAAAAATAATAGAAAAGATTAACCAAACTAATAGTTGGTTCTTCGAAAAGATAAACTTGACAAACCCTTAGTTAGAATAACCAAACTAAAAAAGAGAAAGGATCCAACTCGAGAAAATTATAAATGAAAAGAGACATTACAATGATACCAAAGAAATTCAAAGGATTATAAGAAGCACTAACACTGAACACCAACAAACTAGACAGCCTATGAGAAATGAAACAATTCTTAGAAAGTTACAACTTACCAAAGTGAATCAGGAAGAAATAGAAAATCTGAACAGACCAATTACTAGTAAGGAGATTGAACCAATAATCAAAGATTTCATAACAAAGGAAAGCTCAGGACCAGATGTCATCACTGGTGACCTTTACCAACAATTTAAGGAAGAATTAACACTAATGCTTCTCAAAGTCTTCCAAAAAACAAAGAAGCTCATTTTACAAGGCCAGCATTATCCTGATATCAAACAGAAAAAACACACTACTATGAAACTATAGGCCAATATCCTTGATGGATATAGATGTAAAAATTCTCAAAATACTGGCAAACCAAATTCAGCAGCATATTAAAAGGACCACTCATCATGATCAAGTGAGATTTATCTCTGAGATGCAAGGATATTTCAACATATGCAAATAAATCAATGTGATATATCACATTAACAGAATCAAAGATCATATGCTTATCTCAATAGAAGCAGAAAAAGCATTTCACAAATCCATTAATGATGAAAATTCTTAAACTAGGCGGAGAACAAACATATCTCACCTTAATAAAAATGATATAGGACAAGCCCACAGGTAACATTATACTCAGTGATGACAGTTTGAAAGCTTTTCTTCTAAGATCAGGGAAAAAAAAAAAAAAAAAACAACGGTGTTCGCTTTCACCACTCCTATTCCAGATGGCCCTATAAGTCCTATAAGCGATCAGGCAAGGATAAGAAAAATGCATCAAAATTGGAAAGGAAGAAGTAAATTTGCCTCTATTTGCAGATGACTGTTTTATGTGTAGAAAATCCTGAAGATTCAACATAAAAACTGTTAGATCTAAATACTAAATGTAAAGTTGCCAGATGGAAAATTAACACATATAAATCAGTAGTATTTCTATACACTAGTGACACATTTTCAAAAATAGAAAGGAAAAAAATTGATCCCGTTTACAACAGCATCAAAAAATAATAAAATACTTAGAAATAAATTTAAGAGGGTGAAAGAGGTTTACTCTGAAAATTATAAGACATTGGTAAAAGAAATCAAGAAAGACACAAATAATTGGAAATGCATCCTGTGTGCATGGACAGGAAGAATATTTTTATAATGTCCATACTACCAAAGGCTATCTACAGATTTAATGTAATCCCTATCAAGTTTCCAAGGGCATTTTTTTGCAGAAGTGGAAAAAAAAAAAAAAACACTCCTAAAGTTTGTACAGAACCATGGAAGAATCCAAATAGCGAAAGAAATCCTGAAGGAAGAAAAAAGCAGGAGGCTTCGTTCATCCTGATTTAAAGCTATACTACAAAGTTATAGCCATCAAACACTATGGTACTGGCATAAAAATAGACAAATATATAGAATGGAAAAATACTAAAAGCCCAAAAATAAACTCAAGCATATATGGATAAATAATATTTGACAAGAGAACCAAGCATACTCAATGCAGAAAAGATAATCTTTTCAATAAGATTGCTAGCAGAATTGAATAATCACATGTAAAAGAATGTAACTGGACCCATATCTTATATCACTTAGAAAAACTAACTCAAAATGAATTAAAGATTTAAATGTAACCCTAACTCCTACAAAACACACACATAAACCCAAAACACACACACACACACACACACACACAGGAAGAAAGCTCCTTGTCATGGGTCTTGGTAATGTTTTTTTTTCTAATATAACATCTAAAGCACAAGCAACACAATCAAAAATAAACAAGTGGGACTATATCAAAGTAAAAGCTTCTACACAGCAAAATAAACCATCAACAAAGTAAAAAGAAAATCTATGGAATGGTAGAAATACTTGCAAACCATGTACCTGGAAAGGGGTTAATTCCCAACATTCATAAAGAACTACTACAACTGAGCAAAAAAACATACACAAAAAACCAAAACCAAAACCAAACAACCCAATTTAAAAAAACGTGTAAAGGAGATGAACAGACATTTCTCCAAAGAAGATATACAAATACATATATATATATATATATATATATATATATATGATGCTAAACTGATATATAAAAAGATGCTAAACATCACTAGTCAATAGGGAAATGCAAATTAAAACCACAATGAAATATCACCTCATGCCTGTTAGAATGGTCATCATCAAAAAGACAAGAGATAACAAATGCTGGTATTGTGCACTGTTGGTGGGATTATAAATTGGTCCAGCCACTATGGAAAATAATATAGAGGAGCCTCAAAAATTTAAATATAGAACTACCATATATCCCAGCAATTCCACTTCTGGAAAGGAAACAAAAACAATAACCCAGTAAGTTACCTGCACACCAACGCTCATAGGAACATTACTTATAACAGCCAAGATAAAGAAACAACCTAAATGTCCACTGGTGGATAAATGGATAAAGAAGTTGTGGTGTACACACACACACACACACACACACACACACACACGCACGCACTCACACAGGAACATTATTCAGCCAAAAAAAGAAAATCCTACCATTTGCAACAGCATGGATGGATCTTGAAGGCATTATGCTATGTGAAATCAGTCAGAGAAAGACAAATAATGTATAATCTCACTATCTGTGGAATCTATAAACACAAACAAAATACAAATTCATAGAAAAAGAGATTAGACTTGTGGTTACCATAAATAAAAGGTAGGGACTGGAGAGAAAGATGGTCAAAAGGTACAAGCTTCCAGTTATAAGAGAAATAAATACTAGGGATGTAATGCACAACATGATGAATATAACTCACACTGCTCTATGATATATAGGAAAGTTGAGAGTAAGGCCTAGAAGTTCTCATTACAGGGAGAAATTTTTTTTTTTTCATTTTATTGTATCTATATGAGAAGATGGATGTTAGCTGAACCTATTATGGTAACCATTTCAAAATATAGGTAAATCAAACAAACAAACAAGAGTACTTCTTCATATTTAAAATTACTTCTTCCGGGGCACCTGGGTGGCTTAGTCATTAAGCGTCTGCCTTCAGCTCAGGTCATGATCCCAGGGTCCCGGGATCGAGCCCCGCATTGGGCTCCCTGCTCTGCGGAAAACCTGCTTCTCCCTCTCCCACTCCCCCTGCTTGTGTTCCCTCTCTCGCTGTCTCTGTCAGATAAATCTTTAAAAAAAAAAAAAAACTACTTCTTCAATTTATTCCAAAAGTATTTATTTAGCACTATAGTAGACTCTTTTGAGGGAATGAGTTATAAAGACAACTGTGCAATGTGAACAAACAAGTAAAACCCATAACCATCGATGTTCCCTAACTATAGCCTGTTCACAAAATTCTGTTTATTTCATATTAAATTTTTTACTGAAACTTGGAAAGTTTTCCCAATAAGGGAAAGCATATTCAAAAGTGAGGACTGCATGTTCAAACAGTAAAGAATTCCAGTCAATTCTGCCACTTTACTGGGCAGAATAGTCCAGTAATTTACTGTGTGATATAAGGCAAGATACTCCACTTCTTTAAGTACCATTTTCCTCAGTTGTAAAATACAAAAATTGAGTGTTTACCTCATAGGACTGCTGTGAGGAGTGAATGAGATGATGCATGCAAAGTGCTTGGCATAGACAATATTAGCCATTATGACCATCCTATAATCCTGCTTTGTTTTTAATTGCTTAAGAGACTTTTTGTCAGTCATGAAACAGAAAGTCAACTACCCTAGGTTGCCCAGTTAAATAGTAATACTGAGAAATTTCCTTCACTGATGAGAAAGTTCATTGGATCAAATTACATCCAAAGGACATGAATAGGAATAAAGGTGGATAGTGATAGCGACTCATAGGTCCTCCTGTCCAGAAACAACAATGGTAGAAGCAAGGAATGGACAAATACAATGTTCCAAACCTTGAATATTTCTCTTCTAATGGTTTAAATCACTCAGTGCATTCCATGAAAAAAAATTTAAAGAAAAAACTATCATTTCAGGAAAATGATACATAAGGCATCATATTGGTTAAAATCAAACACCAAATGTAGAATATTGCATAGTACTATGAAAAAACTGAATTTGTTTCTATCACTAGCTATAGTGCCCCATCTCAACCTCCAAACTCTATAAATTAACATAAACAATGTTATTTCCTTTTTCCTAAGACAAGTTTTATTTTTTGTAACTCTCACCACTTCCAGTGTGTCACCATCATTATCAACCATCATCTTCCCTCATCCTAGACCTACTTGGGCTTCTTTAGCTATTCACCACTGTACTGTGAAGAAGTAACCGTACATTAGAGACATTTTCTGTTTTTTAACACTCTTAAAGCCTATAAAAAGGAATTAAATCAATTATGCTTACTTAATCTTAGAACTTCTGGTGTTTTTATAATACATTAAGCTATATATACACTCCAAAAATGTTAAATATTCCTGACCCATCAAGGGCAATAAATAATAATTTAAAAAGCTGTTGTAATAAGATATTTTGTGCCCTAAAGAGAACAATTTCAACAGGCCAATTAGGGATATATGTCAAATTATCAAAGGAGAGGTTAGTGAAGAAATAAAAACAACCTCCTTTAAAATTATTATGATGGAGAAACAAAGCAGAGGATCATAGGGAAAGGGAGGGAAAAATCAAACAAGATGAAACCAGAGAGGGAGACAAACCACAAGAGACTCTTAATCTCAGGAAACAAACTGAGGGTTGCTGGAGTGGTGGGGGGTGGGAGGGATGGGGTGGCTGGGTGATAGACATTGGGGAGGGTATGTGCTATGGTGAGCGCTGTGAATCGTGTAAGACTGATGAATCACAGACCTGTACCCCTGAAACAAATAATACAAATACAAATAAAAAAAATTATGATGCAATAAAATAAAGAAATATATAGTAGCCTCAGGGAAGGATATAATAAATTTAATAAACAGAAGCCTGACTTTTTTCACTCTTACCAACAAAATCTGGCTTATAATTACTATCTCCAATTTCCTAACTCTTATTCGCTCCACAATCCATATCGATCAAGCTCCTCATGCACAGTGTAACTTGAGACCATTTTGTCGAGATCATAAATGACTTCTCTTTTTCCAAATCTAATAGACCCTTCTCTGTTCTTTGACCTCTCAGTTGCATTCAATGCCACTGACCACTCTGTCCTCTTTCTTTACATGGCTCTCAGGAAATAGTTTTTCTCTGATTTTACCAGCTGTCTTCTCCGCAATCTCCTTCACTGGGCATTCCTTGTCTGCTTGGCCTCTAAATGTGAACATAATTTCAAACTTTGTTGTGGTCATTTTTTTTTATCATTTTCCAGAACCCTACACTGATAAATTTAATTTCATTCTTGACATCTTTGCATTGCCATCCAATACAGCTCTGAAAATGAATATACTCAAAAAAGAAAATGAATATACCATCACACAAAACTCTCAAATTTGTTCTTTTCCAAATAGTTCTCAACTTGTAAATGGTACGAGCATATCATAATAGTTTAAATTAAAGGACAAAACCTCTGAGTATCCTTGACTTTGCATTCCGCCCTACCACACCCGTGATATAATCTTCAATCAAAGTCTATCAATCTCCCCCCCCTAAAAATCCTTCAATTAATTGCTTTTACATCCCTACCTTCCACTTTAATACAAAATGCCATGATCTTTAATCTGGATTAATATAATAACCTCCTACATGTTCTCTTTTCTCTCTCACTAGACTTCTTATAATTAGTTAATACCTAATCTATGCAGCACATTTGTGCAATACACTGTGTATAAAATTCAAATTTTGTACACATGAATTCATTTTTTAAAAATCATCTAAGTACTGACACTGCTCTCATTTAGAAATGAAGTAAGCAGTCACACAGCTAGGAATTATTTCTATTCTGTACAGAACAGTCACATGGCTCTTCTTAAATTTTAAGACTAGTAATTTCAACAGTCTGTTTAGATCTTCCAGTACATTGTCTCCGACTTAGAATAAAATCCAAACCATGTACTCTGCTTCACAAAGCTCTGTGTGATTTTGCGTCCTCTTTCCATTGATCTTACCCTATACACTTCTTGCCTACCCGGATTCTGCCAAAAAGAACCCCATGAAACCATCCAGCTTACGACTACACTTAGAGCCTTTCCAAAGCTTTTAGTTCTGCTTAGAACATTGTGTCCTTGCCCAATTGCCCATGATTGGTTTTATGTATCATCAGAATCCACCTTATTTTCACCTAAAATGAGGACCTCACTTTCTGCTGAGACCCACCCTGCCCCTCTCCACATGTCACGTGAATGTAAGCCCCAATGGAGAAAGCATTTGCTTATCCTATTTATTAGTGGATCTCTGGCACCCTAAAAGAATACCTGGCACACAGCAAACCCTCAATAAATCTCTTCTAAAGAACTAGATGAAGTGGTTCAGCTGTTTTCTCATGAAGACTGTGTTTTTTCTTGTTTTTCTTCTCCCAACTGCATCCCCAATTAGAATGTGCATACAATGGAAGTCTACATCTCTCTTCTCTTTTTATTCCCAGTAACTAATAATTTCTAAGTATGAAAATCATTAAGAGGACTAGAAACACTGCTGAACAACTAATGTATTAAAATGTGGCAAAGGAAATGAAGACATGCTAATCATCAGGGAGTATCCAGATGATATTTGATTAACAGGTGAATAATAACACGAATTCAGTCACGAAGTTTTGATTACTTTTTCCAGCCATGTTTGGCAAACCATGAACGGTGATAAGGAAACTGGACTACGAATATCACCCAAGTTTGATGGAACTGTGCAGTATCTAAACAGAAGAAAACATTAAAGTGCTGGTGAATAGTTTGATGAGATGTCTACCATGACATGCAGACTAAATCAAAGTTTCATTCATTGATAAAGTTAAATTTTGAATGGAGGCCTGCTGAGAAATGATTTAATTAGACCAAATGTTTAGGAAAGCTGTAAAGTGATTTAGAGATGTAGTCTTAAGGAAGGGTGTCATTAAACTTGAATCTCTGAACCCTAAGTAGTATGTGGAGAGAATTCATAAGCATTTGTAAGTTTGCTGCAATTGTGTTATTTGCCATTTAGATGCAAGTTTAGTCATTTAAAAGGGACTAGAGATTACATTAGACTCTCCTAAGGGTCTGTGGCATAAAAGATACAATTACCTTAGGATTCAAAAACATCAATGTCCAATTATGAGTAACGGATAATGGCTAAACATGAAAAAAACTGAGAAACTCTATTGAAGGAAAGTAGAAACTTAGATACTGAAGAAAAAAATTTGAGTTTATTTAACCGGATTTTGTTTCATGAGGAAAGTAATACACATAAAAATAAGCTTCTTGGGCAAATATTTCAAGTTGATGTTACATATTATATTATGTGTGAGTTAACATTTTTGACAGAATGAATAATGTCTACTCAAATAGTCATAATGTATAAATCAGTAAAATTACAAATAGTGTTTTCATTGTAATCAGAATCACTTAGGAGAATCTAATTTTGCTTGCAAAAATTTGGAAATATTCTTTTAAAAAATATTCAGATAATGAAGATACTAAAAAAAAAAAAAAAATGTCATGAGGTAGAACAGTTGTCCAGACTTTGAACTCTAGAATAAAAGTTTTCAAATATCCTAGCAAACTTAATGAATGTTAGAGACAGAATAAATTTCAGCAAAGTCTTAGGTGAAAGTTTAATAAGGACACTAAGGATTTTTTTTAATTTAATAGTTATAGGTGCTAATAAGTTGACCATGAGTCAGCAATGTTTAAATCATTAACATTTCTAAGTATGATTTGTAGAATAAAGTCTTATTCATATACTAGTATATTATTAGTATATTAGTATAGTATATTATAGTGTATTTTTAATGGTGATCAATTTCCTACCTTTTAAAAACAAAGCATAGAAGTTTCATAAAATAGGAGAAAAAGATTAGTGTCTCAGATAATATATATTATCTACCATGTACCAGGCATTATTCTAAGCTAGGGATTGGCAAAGTATCATCCATGGCAAAATCTAGCCCAAGATCTATTTCCATATGATCTTTGAGCTAAGGAGGTATGTCGCATGTTTTAAGGGTTGAAAAGAAAAAGAAGAGAAATAGGAAGAAAAAGGTGGAGGGGAAATGGGGAGGACAAGGAAGAGAAGGAGAGTAGAGAGAATATGCGATATAAATCATATGTGGACACTCTATTTACTCTCTGGCCTTTACACAAAAATTGTGCCTACCCATGTTGTAGGCATTCAGTTAAAGAATAATTTAGGTTTACAGAAAAGACTGGGAAAGGACTAATGTAATGGATTTTTGTATACATAACAGGGCTTGCATAAGTAATTGCAAAAAGTGGTTTTAGAACTGTGGGAATTTAGTCTGCATCCTAAAGAATGTTGCAAAAATTGCTTTATATTAAAACAGTTTCATAGCCCTTTAATATTCCTATACATCTCTGAAAATTACAAATTAGGATTCTTACATTATTTTGAGCAGGTTAATTTAAGATAGCAAAAAGTGATTTATTTACATTAGGGATCAAATACATTTGAGTGTGAATTCAAGCCCTATGAACTTAGACAAGTGAACTTCCCAGAGCCTGGCTGCTTCATGAACATATCTTCACTACCCGACCTTAGCGGAGAATAAGGGAAAGCAAAATAGCAACTGCACTGAGCCAAAGGCTGTTCAAGCACAAGGAGACTTGAGTACAATAACACTGGGTAAGCAAGCAAAGCCAACTCACAGAAAGTCCATATACCAAGAAATTTCAATTTGATTCTACAGATGTAGGAGAGCCATTAAGGATTTAAAATTTTTGTCTTGAATAGATCTACATAGTGTTATAACAGTTAAATGTGTTAAGTTCATAAATTACTGTCATTCTCTAAAGGAAAGAAGACTGTAGTTACTTGGATTTGCTGAGATCTGCATAGCTTGAAAAAATAATTCAGGTGTTCTGAACACTGGCTTCACAATAAAATCACTTGGGGAGCTTTTAAACTTGTATCTTTCGGGCTTGACCATCAGAGACTCATTTTTCTGGATGGGTGGGGCCCAGGAAATATGTTTTAACTCTACATGAAATTCTAATGTGAAGCCAAGTTTGAAGATTAAATGAATAACTGTCCAAATCCCATGTGTATTATGATTATACTTATGTCAATATACAGAAAATTCTATATATATTTTACTCTATAAAAATAAAAACTGTGTTAACTACTAATGAGCTTAAGTTCATTAGAGGTAAGCAGTATGAAATTCAAAACAAGTCTTGGGGACAAAATACCCTTTTAAGACTTCTACCTGAGGGAATACCCCCCCAAAACACCTAGCTCTGAAAGCCAACAGGGTTTATGTCCATGAGCCCATTAGACTATAGCAAACAAAGAAACAATTCTTAACAGTCTCTAGCACTGCCATGCCCATCCCCCAGGGCCCAGTGTAGAGGTGGCAGACAGAGAAGCCCATAACCCAGTCCTTCCCTGAAACAGGCCTGTTTGTGTCTCCTAAAAGCTACAGTCTGAAGGTCAGGATTGTAATTTAACATACTTCTATGGGCCAGCAGCAATCTTCTCTAGAGACCAGGGAGGGTTATTAAGGGAGGGTGTACATGCCTGGTACCCTCACTTTTAGGACTTCCACCCAGAGGACAAACCCCTTGAAATCCTGGCTCTGATGGCCAGTGGGGCTTACATTCCTGAGTTCAACAAAACTGCAGCAAACAAAGAAACAATTCTTAATCAGCTAGTACACACCAGGACTCAGCATAGAAATGGCAAGACAGAAACACCTATCTTCCAGTATTCCCTTGAAAATAGTTATTTGCATACTTTAAAAGCTACTGCCTGAGAGTCAGGCTTCTAATTTAGCATACAACTAGGGACAGACTGTGATCCTCCCCTGAGACAATGACAGCCAGGCACCATCTCCTCATTCTCCCTGCAGCCTACTCCAAATCACCAATTGTTCCCTGGAACTTATACACATGTCTAGCACCCCAGCTTTTGTAGCTGCCACTCAGGGGCACAAACATTGATTGTCTGGCTTTGGTAGCCAACAAGGATTGCATTCATGGGTCCCAATGGAATGTAGCAAGCAAAAAACAAACAAAAAACAGTTCTTAATTAGCTATCCCCAATGGCTCAGTACAGAGGAAACAGAGAAACACGTATCTTTTACTCCTTCCCTGAAAAAGTGCTATGTGTATATGTTAAAAGCTTCTAATTAGAGCTCAGCTTCCAATGAGCCAGCACCTAGGTGTTGAAGGAGATCATCCCCTTTGGCTCAATTATGTGTCTTGGTATATACTCGACTAGTATGAGCCACAAAGAATAAAGGAGCAGCTTGGACAATCAAAGGTTTGAAAGATAACCAAGAGTGAGGGCTGGGCTAAACAGAAAGGTTTGTCTAAGACATGAGACCATTCCATCAAGACTGGGAGAGATGTCAATTTTATCTAATGCTCAGAAACAAACACAAATAGCTAATGAAAATGAAGAACAGAGAAGTATGTATCAAACAAAAGAACAAGATAAAACAACAGAAAAAAAGACCTGAATGGAAAGGAATTCAATGATTTGCTGATAAAGAGTTAAAAATAATGGTCATACTGATTCTCACCAAGGTCAGGAGAACAAGGAGGAATAAAGTAAAAATTTCAACAAAGACACAGAAAATATAACAAAGTACAAAACAAGCTACATAGATGAAGGATACATTAATTAAGCTGAAAAATTCAGTAGACAGCAGCCTAAATCAAACAAAAGAAAATATCAATGAACTCAAAGACAAGGCAGTAGAATTTACCCAGAGAAACAAATTTTTTTTTTAAAAAGTGAAGATAGATTAAAGGATTATGGGACACCATCAAATGGACCAATATACACATTACAGGGACCCCAGAAGAAGAAAGAGAGAGAGGGGCAAAAAGTTTATTCAAAGAAATAATGGCTGAAATTTCCTTAACCTGGAGAAAAATATCAAGATTCAGGAAGCCCAGAAAGTTCCAAAGAAAATGAATCCAAAGACATCCACACTGAGACACACTACAGTTAAGCTGTCTAAACTTAAATACGAGAAGATAATCTTAAAAGTGTCAAGAAAGAAACAACTTGTTTTATACAAGGGAATCCCCCTGAGATTATCAGCAAATTTTTCAGTACAAACTATGTGGGCCAGAAGGGATTGGCATGCTATATTAAAGTGCAGAGGAGAAATCTGCCATCCAGGAATGCTCCACCAAGTAAAGTGGTCCTTCAGAATTGAGGAAGAGATAGTTTTCCAAACAAAACCTGAAGGAGTTTGCCACAAATGTTAAGGGAACATCCTCAAGTTGAAACAAAAGGATGCTAATGGGTAACAGGAAGGCATATAAAACTATAAATCTCACTGGTAAAGGTAAATATATAATTCACAATACCCTAAAGTTGTATTGGTGGTAGGGAAATCACTTATAAATCTAGTCTGACAGTTAAAAGCCAGAAGCAGTAAATATAACTACAATAATTTGTTAATGGATACACAGGTAAAAAGATGTAAACTTTAACATCCAAAACATATAACATGTGGGCAGGAGGAGATAATATAAAGCTTTAGTATGTGTTCAGATTTATGATGTTTAGATCTTATAATAGACTCATAAAAACAAAATATTTTATATAAGTCTCATCACAACAAAGCAAAACCCCGTAACAGATACACAAAATTAAAGAGAAAAGAAGCCTACCAGTAAAAAGAATCAGCAAATCATAAAGAGAAAAAGAAGAAAGGAACAGAGGAATTACCAATCCATCAGACCCAAATAGCCAAAGCAAACTTTTTTTATGATTTTATTTATTTATTCACGAGAGACAGAGAGAGAGAGGCAGAGGGAGAAGCAGGCTCCCTGCTGAGCAATGAGCCAATGTGGGACTCCATCCCAGGACCCTGGGATCCTGACCTGAGCTAAAGGCAGATACTTACCCAACTAAGCCACTCAGGTGCCCCCAAAACAAACTAGACAAAGAAAAAACAAAGCTGGATTTCAAGATACACTATAGAGCTATAGTAATCAAAACAGAAGGATATTGGCACAAAAATTGACACAAAAATCAATAGAACAGAGAGCCCAGAAAAGAAGCCCACACTTATATGGTCAATTAATCTATGACAAGGCAAGACATCACAATGGGGAAAAGTTAGTCTCTTCAATAAATAGTTCTGGGAAAACTGGACAGCTACATGCAAAAGAATAAAACTGGACCACTTTTTAACACCATACACAGAAATAAACTCAAAGTGGATTAAAGACCCTAATGTGAGTCCTGAAACCATAAAAATTATAGAAAAGAAGATAGGGAGTAACTTCTTTTGATACTGGCATTGGCAACAATTTTTTAGATAGGTCTCTCAAGGAAGGAAAACAAAAGCAAAAATAAACTACTGGGACTACACCAAAATAAAATCTTTTTCACAGCAAAGGAAATCATTGACAAAACACAAAGGCAACCTACTGAATGGGAGAAGATATTTGCAAATGACATAACTGATAAGGGGTTAATATTCAAAATACATAAAGAAATAAAAACAAGAAAACAAGCAATCTGATTTAGAAATGGGCAGAAGATCTGAGTAGACATTTGTCGAGTGAAGGCACGGGTAGTCAGCAGGAGTAGTCACATGAAAAGATGCTCAATAAGGCACAGGTAGTCAGCAGGAGTAGTCACATGAAAAGATGCTCAATATCACTAGTCATCAGGGAAATGCAAATCAAAACCACAATGAGATACCACTACACATCTGTCAGAATGACTGGTATCAAAAAGACAAGAAATAAAAAGTAATACTACCCAATACGCAGAGAAAAAGGAACTTTTGTGCTTTGATGGTGGGAATGTAAATTGGTACAGCCACTGCAGAAAACTGTATGAAAATTCCTCAAAAATTAAAAATAGAAATATTATGTTCTAATAATTCCACTACTGGTTTTTACCCAAAGAAAATGAAATACTAATTCAAAAAGATACATGACCCTCTAAGTTTATTGCAGTATTATTTTAAATAGCCACGATATGGAAGCAACCTAAGTCTATATCAAATAAATGGGTACAGAAGATGTGGCATGTGTATGTACATACATGCACATATACATACACATATAATGAAATATTATACCACCATAAGGATGAGATCTTGCCATTTGTGACAACATGAATGGACTGAGAGATATTATGCTAAGTGGAATAAGTCAGACTGAGAAAGATAAACACCATATGATTTCATTCACATGTGGAATCTTAAAAACAAATGAATAAACGAACAAACTGATGGCTGCCAGAGGGAAGGGGGGTGGAGAGATGGGCAAAATGGATAAAGTGGGGAGGGAGATACAGGCTTTCAGTTATGGAATGAACATGTCATGGGCCTAAGAGTTATAGCATGGGGAATATAGCTAATTATATCTTAAGAGTGCTGTATGGTGATAGAGGGTAACTACACTTGTGGCAAGCATGGCATAATGTGTACAGATGTTAAATCACTATGTTGTACATCTGAAACTAATATAACACTATGTGTCAACTATATTCAAATTTAAAAATTAAGACACACACACAGAATGCCTGAATGGATTAAAAACAACAACAACAACAAGACCCAACTATATAGGCTACCTACACAAGATTCACTTCAGCTTTAAGTACATATAGAGTGTAAGTGAAATTATGGAAAAATACTTTATGTAAACAAAATCAAAGAAAACAGAAGAAGTTATGTTATATAAGATAAACTAGAGTTTAAAACAGACTGTAATAAGAGACAAAGGTCATTTATAATGACAAAAGGGCCAATCCTTCAAGAGGTTCAACATTTGTAAAAATTGACGCATCCAACATAAGAGCACCTAAGTGTATAAAGCAAATATTAACAGACAAAAAGGGAGAGAAAGACAGCAATACAGTAATAGTAGGAAACCTTTATATAACACTTCCATCAATAGATTATCCAGGCAGAAAATCAATAGTGAATGCAATAGATTATCCAGGCAGAAAATCAATAGTGAAACATCCTTCTTAAATGATATGTTAAACCAGAAGGACTTAGATATATAGAGAACATTCCATCCAAATGCAACAAAAATACATAGTCTTCTCAAGTGAACACGGAACATATTCCAGGATAGATTATATGTTAGGCCACAAAACAAGTCAATAAATTTAAAAGGATTGGAATCATATAAAGAGTCTTTTCTGGCTACAAATGACATGAAACTAGAAGTTAATTATATGAAGAAAAGTGAAAAATTTGCAAATATGTGGAGATTAAACAAAATGACTAATGAGTTGATGAAGAAATCAACAGGGAAATAATAATAATGGGAAATACAACATACCAAGTCCTATGGGATGCAGCAAGAGCAGTTTTTTTAAGATTTTTAAAATTTATTTGTCAGAGAGAGAGATCTTGCGCACAAGCAGGGGGAGCTGCAGGCAGAGGGAGAAGCAGACTCCCTGCTGAGCAGGGAGCCCAACACGGGGCTTCATCCCAGGACCCTGGGATCATGACCCAAGCTGAAGGCAGATACTTAACCGACTGAGCCACATAGGTGTCCCAGCAAGAGCATTTTTAAAAAGATTTTATTTATTTGACAGAGAGAGAGAGTGCACAAGCAGGGGGAGTGGGAGAAGGAGAAGCAGATGCCCCACTGAGCAGGGAGCCTGATGCGGGGCTCCATTCCAGAACCCCAGGATCATGACCTGAGCCCAGGGCAGATGCTTAACCCACTGAGCCACCCAGGCACTCCCCAGCAAGAGCAGTTTTAAGAGAAAAGTTCATAGCCTACATTAAGTAAAAATAGAGATCTCAAACAACCTACCTTTACATCTCAAGGACTTAAATATATATATATATATATATATATATATATATATATATATATTAAAAAAAAAAGAACTACAGAAGGAAAAAAGAAAATATTAGAGTGGAAATAAACCCAATGGAGACTGGGAAGAAAAGATCAATGAAACTAAAAGAAGTGGTTTTTTATTTTGTTTTGTTTTAATAAACAAAATAAACATTTAGCCAGACTCAAGAAAACAATAGAGTACTTAAGATTAGAAATAAAAGAGACTTTAGAACTTATATCACACAATTAGAAAGATTATTAAGAGACTACTATTAACAATTATATACCACCAAATTGAAAAACCTAGATATGGATAAAGTATTAGAAACATAAAAAGTACTAAGACTGACCCATGAGAGAATAGAAAATCTGAACAGACTAATTACTAGTTAAGAGATTGAATCAGTAGTCAAAAACCTCCCCAAAAAAGAAGTTCAGGACCGAAACACTTCACTGGTGAATTCTACAAAACATGTGAAGAAGAATTAATACCAATCCTTCTCAAACTGTTGCCAAAAATAAATACATATAAATAAATAAATAAATAAATAAATAAATAAATAAATAAATAAATAATAAATAGAGGGAGAACAAGAGAAGCAAAAACTTTCAAACTCATTTTATGAGGCTAAAATTACCATATACCAAAGACAAAGATAACACAAAAAAGAAAATTATAAGCCAGTATCTGTAATCAACATGGAGGTTAATTTTCAACCAAATATTAGCAAACCAAGTCCAACAATATTTTAAAAGGATCATATACATTATCATTTGAGGCTTATTCTAAGGATGCGAGGGTGGCTCAACATTCGCATAACAATGTGATACACTGTATTAACAAAATGAAGAATAAAAATCATATAGTCATCTCAATAAATGCAGAAAAAGCATTTCACAAAACGCAGCATTCAAGATTAAAAAGTACAGCAAGAATGTACCTCAATAAAATAAAGGTCATATATGACAAGCTCACAGCTAACATCATACTTCACAGTGAAAGTTTGAAAGCTTTTGTTGTAAGATGAAGAACAAGAGAAGGATGTCCAATCTTACCACTTTTATTCAACACAGTACTAGAAGTCCTAGCCAGAGCAATTAGTCAAGAAAAATGGCATTCAGATGTAAAAGAAAGAAGGAAAACTATTTGCAGATGACATGATATTATATATAGAAAATCCTAAAAGCTCTACTAAAAACTTTTAGAATAAACGAATTCAGTAAATTTGCAGGATACAAAATTAATATACAAAAACTGTTGTGTTTCTATATACTAACAACAAATTCCAAAAAGAGAAATATGGAAAATAGTCCCATTTATGATTTCATCAAAAATAATCCCTGCGAATAAATTTAACCAAGGAGTGAAAAATCTGTACATTGAACACTCCAAAACATATTGAAAGAAATGAAGACACAAATAAATGGACAGATATTCCATGCTCATGAATTTTGAGAATATTACTAAAATGTCCATATGACCCAAAGCAATCTACAGATACACTGTAATTATCAGAATTCCAAGGTCATTTTTCAAAGAAATAGAAAAACAATCCTAAAATCTCTATGGAATCACAAAGAACTGCAAATAGCCAAAGCAATCTTAAGAAAAACAAAGCTGGAGATATCATATATTTTTTACTTCAAACTATATTACATAGCTATAATAATCAAACAGTATGTTATTGGCATAAAAACACACAGATCAATAGAACAAAACGGAGGGTCCAGAAATAAACCCAGGTATATATCATTAATTTATTTATGACAAAGCCAAGAATATACAACTTGGAAAGGACAGTCTTTTCAATAAATAGTATTGGGAAAACTGGACAGCCCCATGCAAAGGAATGAAACTGGATCTCTATCTTAACACCAAAACCAAAAATCAACTCAAAATGGGTTAAAGACTTGAACCTAAGACACAAAAGACCAAATCAAACTAACATGCTTCTGAACAACGGAGGATATCATCAACAAAATGAAAAGGCAAACTATAGAATTAACCTTTGATAAATCAGGAAAGAATATCCAATGGGAAAAAGACAGTCTCTTCAATAAATGGTGTTGGGAAAACTGGACAGCAACTTGCAAAAGAATAAAACTGGACCGCTTTCTTACACCATAAACAAAAGTAAATTCAAAATGGACTAACAACCTAAATTTGAGAGAGGAGACCATTAAAACCTAGAGAACACAGGCAGTAACATCTTTGACATCTGCTGTAGCAACTTCTTACTAGATATGAGGCAAAACAAACAAAAGCAAAAATAAACTATTGGGATTTCATCAAAATAAAAGCTTCTACACAGCAAAGGAAACAATCAAGAGAACTAAAAGGCAACCTATGGAATGGGAGAAGATATTTGCAAATGACATATCTGATAAAGGGTTAGTATCCAAAATATATAAAGAACATATAAAACTCAACAACCAAAACAAATAATCCAGTTAAGAAATGGGCAGAAAACATGAATGAACAGTTTTCCAAAGAGGATGCACAGATGGCCAACAGACATGAAAAAATGTTCGATATCACTCATCAGCAAAAAATACAAATCAAAATTACAGTGAGATATCACCTCATACCTGTAAAAATTGCTAAAATCAACAACGCAAAAAACAACAGGTATTAGTAAAGAAATAGAGACAGGGAAACCCTCTTACACTGTTGATGGGAATGCAAACTGGTGCAGCCACTCTGGAAAACAGTATAGAGTTTCCTCAAAAAGTTAAAAATAGAACTACCCTATAATTCAGCAATTATACTACTAGGAATTTACCCAAAGAGCACAAAAATACTGATTTGAAGGGATACATGCATCCTGATGTTGATAGCATCATTAGCAGCAATAGCCAAATTATGGAAAGATCCCAAATGTCCATCGACTGGTGAATGGATAAAGTGGTATACATACGTACATACATACATGCACAATGGAATATTACCCAGCCATAAAAAGAATGAAATCTTGCCATTTGCAACAACGTGGATGAAGCTAAAGAATATTATGCTAAGTGAAATAAGTCAGAAAAAGACACCATATGATCTCACTCATATGTGGAATTTAAGAAACAAATGAACATAGTGGGGGGGAAAAAGAGAGGCAAACCAAGAAACAGACACTTAAAGAAACAAACTCTAGAAAACAAACTGATGGTTACCAGAGGGGAGGTGGGTAGGGAATGGGTTAAAAGGAGATGGGGATGAAAAAGTTTACTTGTGATGAGCACAAGGTGTTGTATGTAAGTGTTAAATCACTAAATTGTACTCCTAAAACTAATATTACATTGTATGTTAACTAACGGAATTTAACTTAAGAAAAAGCAACCTACAGAATGGTTAAAAATATTTGAAAAGCATATGTGATAAGTTGTAAAAAAAAAAAAAAATACTCATACAACTCAGTAGCAAGAAAGCAAATAATCTGATTTAAAATGGGCAGTGTTCCAGAATGGACGTTTTTCTGAAAAAGATGTACAAATGACCAGCAGGTGGTACGTGAAAAGGTGTTCAACCTCACTAACCATCAGGGAAATACAAATCAAAACCACAGTGTGATATGCCCCTGTATCTTTTAGGATGTCTATCATCAAAAAGATAAGAGCTAACAAACACTGGCAGTGGAGAAAAAGGAACCATCACACATTGCTGTTGGTCATGTAAACTGGTCCAGCCACTATGGAAAACAGTATGTGTGCTCCCAAAAAAATTAAATGAGAACTACCATATTGTCCAGCAATTTCACTTCTGGGTATATATTCTAAGAAAAACAAGATTTCTAGGACTTATCTCTACTCTCATGTTCATTGCAGCATTATTCACAATAGCCACCATATGGCAACAACCTAAGTGTTCATCAATGGATGAATTGATAAAATGTGTTTACACACATATATGTAGTCTCTCTCTCTCTCTCTCTATATATATATATATGAACACACATGCATATACACACACACACGTAATACAGTGAATTAGTCATCCATGAGTAAGAAATTCTTCCTGTTGCCACAACATGGAAGAAACTTGAGATCATATGCCAAGGGAAATCAGCCAGTGAGAGAAAGAAAAATACTGTATGGCATCATTCATACATGGAATAAAAAAAACAAATACTCAAACTCACAGAAATAATAGAGAAGTGGTTGCCATGGGTTGGCAGGAAACAGAGACACTTTGGTAAAAATGTACAAACTTTCCATTATAAAATAAGATCTGAGGATCTAATGGAAAACATTATGGCTATAACTGGTAAGTGTACTATATAACTGAAATCTGCTGAGAACCTAAATGCCCTCACAAGAAGAGAAAGAGAAAGGTGATGGATTTTTTTTTAAAGATTTCATTTATTCATTTATTTGACAGAGAGAAACACAGCGAGAGAGGGAACACAAGCAGGGGGAGTGGCAGAGGGAGGAGCAGGCTTCCCCGCTGAGCAGGAAGCCCGATGTTGGGCCAATCCCAGGACCCCGGGATCATGACCTGAGTGGAAGGCAGATGCTTAACGACTGAGCCACCCAGGAGCCCCAAGGTGATGGATTTTTTAATTAACTAGATGGTAGGAATCATTTTACAATCTATACCAAATTACCAAAATATGCACTTAAATACCTTACAATTTTATCAATTAAACTTAACTGTAAAGGTGAACAAAAAAAAAAATCAATCAATCCAACGGGATTTCCCTGGGGGCACTAGTTCTCCAGAAGTCGTCTCATTTGATGACTGGTTTTTGTTTGCTCCTCTGGTTTCTCGTCCAAACTCCATTTCCTGAAAGGCCTAGTGTTAGAAAGGTTTCCTAGTTTTCCCTCGTTATTTACAGAGCATTTTCCCTCTCCTCTTTAAAAGACAGGAGAAAAGGAAGGGAGGAGTATGCCTGTTCCACATGGTGCCAAACTAACCCGTTCTTATGCAGTAACTTACAGACCTACTGGTTGGGCCCTTCATTCAGTGAATGTACCAGCATGTAGAGGACTGCCATGCTTCCAGCACTATTTTTTTTTCAGCATTCAGGGGGTGTCCACATCTAAAAGAATCTACCCAACACTCTGGCCACTAAGTCCCTCTAAATCTCCTGCAGATGATTATTTTTCCTTCAGTCTCAATTCAGTCACTAAATGTCCTGTTCACATCTTTATCAATATGTATGTTTTAGCATTATCAGTAACTCAGTCATATAGTTCTCAAATGTGTGATTCTCACATTTTTCAGTTCACTTATAATAGGAACCCAAACTTCCCAATTTTACTCTCTAAATTTTCCTTACATTAATTCCATTTCTCCTTTACATTGTCCATACCTTCCTCTTGAAATTACTTCACTTCTTTAGTTTTTCAGATTTCAGGGTGTAATGAACACTACGATTATACTCTAACATGCAGCTTCAACTATTTTTCTGCCTCTCTCCCCCGTTCTTTCACATCTAGCAACATTCAACTATATTTTGTGCTACTTTCTCCAAAAGTTATGGTAGAAAAACAAGGAGTCATGCTAGCTGATTTTAATACAGATGTTCAATGTCGACGGGAACATTAGGAAAAAGAAAATGTTAATAATGTGGGAGAAAACATAAATGTTAAGTCTCCCATTTAAAAGAAAAAAAAAGAATCCTTGGCCTCATAATTTTATGCAGATGCTGGTTGAAGCCTGATTTCATTTGCATTAGGAGTAATACTCCTTAAAAATGTGTCTATATTAGCAATCCCGTGCTCGCTTCGGCAGCACATATACTAAAAATTAGCAATCCCTACAGGCTCACCACCTACTGTCTCCATGACTCACACCAATCAAGACTATTCCACTGAAATTGATCTTGTCAACACCACCAGTGGCCACCAACAGATAATCACTTAATACAGCTAATCACCATGTCTTCTTGAAATATTTTCTACACCATTCGGTTTTTCTGTCTAAAATACTGGTTTCTCCTTTTCAGTCTTCTCTGCTGACCCCTCCTCTGTTTTGGACCTTTGAACATCAGAGTCCTCTAGGATTTAGGGTTTTGTAATCTCTCTCTCCTCTCATTTTCAGTTTATCTCTTCGAGTCCCACATTTAAAAATACCAATACATATTTGATGCATGAATAAATGAGTGGGCAAATTAATAAGAAATTAAGGTAGAATTAATCAAAAAGTCACTTTTCTGCCTTTGCCGTAGGTTAAGATACTAGGAAGAAAGGCTAGTTTAAGAAGTTCTGGATGAATAATTCAGAAACAAAAGTTTGAAACTTGGTAACCAAATGATCATATGCATATAATCTTGACTCCCAAATTTGAAATCATCTCTACTCATGAATGAAACTAAATGACATCTCTACTTGCAAGTCTAACCAACACCTCCACCTTCCCAAATTTAAAATAAAACTCGATTTCCTGTCTTTTCTTCATCATGTAATATTAAAAAATAAAACGTTTCTCTTTTCTATCTTAATAAATTGTACCACCATTTAATCACGTCAATATATATATGAGACACTCTTGTCTTCTATCCTTCTCTCTCATCCCAAAACAGGTGGTATTGTTAGCTCCACCCACACAAAAGATGTCAAATCTGAGCACTTCTCCCAACTTCTACAGCTTTAATCTGACATTTTCTCACCTTAATCTAAAGCATTTTCTACTCACTCTTGGACAGTTCATACAAACTCCTTACTAGCCTTCCTGTTCCAATGCTTGCCCTCCTGGGGTCTGTTCTTCACACATAAAGATCATAAAGATCTTTTGAATATGCAGAGCACATTACTAGCATGCTCAAAATCTCCAAAATCTTATTGCTTGCAAAACAATAACCCAGACTCTTACCAAGTTAGAGCAAACTGTACTTGCTGTGGGTTCTGTCTACATTTTTATCTGTCCTAAATACACCAACCTCACTTCAATCTTGAAATTTGCATGTATGGTTTCTTGTGTCTGATACTATATTTTCACCTTAATGCTACCTCCATAGAGGAACATTCAGATAGGATCCTATCTAAAATGCTTGCCCATGAGCATTGAGTAATATAGGGAATTGTTAAATCACTACAGTGCACACTTAAAATATAACACTGTATGTTAATTATACTGGAAATTTAAAAATTAAATATTTTAAAAATAAATAAAATACTTGCTATGGTTACTGCCCTTATTTCTATTACCTTGCTTTGTAGCATATTTATATATTACCTTTATTCTTGATAACACTATATATATCAGAATTAGTTTTGTTGGTGTTATTTATTGCCTGTATCCTTCATTAGAATATAAATTCAATAAACACAAGGATTTATTTACAGCTATACCCTCAGTATCTAAAGTAGTACCTGAAAAGAGAATATTTTCAATCAATATTTTTCAAAGGAACATTGACACAAACTTGGGGCTTACTCCAGCCATCCCTTTAGAGCCTCACATAGCAAGATTGAGAGATCTACTCTGGCTAATTTTAAAATCTGAACTATTTAAGATTATAGCTTAGGGTTAGAGCTAAGAACATGATCGATATTACATCAAACTAGATGCATTTCTGACAGGCCAAATAATCCTGATAATGCTAATATATTATGTAGATCAATATCTTCTGAAGACCCTAAACAACTGGTTGAATATATAATATAATAATGTATCATTATGCAGTAAATTACTAGCTCCCTCACTCATGTTCTATTCCATATACAGAAATATATTTGTTTCAGTACATGACCATTTATGCATAAGTTTGTAGCAATACACATAATTAAATCGTTTACCAAATATTTATTATATGTTTCATGTATTTCTACCTTTTGTACTGTGTTTTATTCTATTCTACTCTATTTGGGTTTCATTTTGTTTCATTTTTAAAATGTCCTGCCAGTCTAATAGATTGATTTTATGATGCACAAACGTTTCTCAAGCCACCATTTACAAAGCACAATGGTAAATTACATGAAAGTTAAGCAAGAAAGGAAACAAGAATATCAAATTTTTTTCTCTAGTTCTAAAGAAAGAATTCTAAAGATGCAAACTTCTCCACACTTCCACCATCCTTAATCTCTTAAATAAAAAGTAACAAACAACGGATGATGCCTCTTATGTTCTTGGTTATATAAATCTTTGAACCTCACATTTTGTGTGGCGAACTTAAACGTTAAGTTCAGGTCAAGGAATCACAGAATCCAATATGTTCATGTGTTTTAGTTCATGATGCTCAATGTAATTACCTCTGAATTATGTAGAAACATCTTACAACTTTATTTTAGTTCAGGTTTCTAAGAAACAAAGCAACGGAAGCAATGTTTTAGAAGCTCTGGGTGCTGTGGGCTTGATGGCTGGACAGGCTTGATGGCTGGACAAAGACTCCCCTGCTTTATTCAAAAACTCAGAGAAGGAAGGATTCTCTGCACATATCTATGCAGTGTTCTAAGAAATGTCAAAGTGAGTACTGAAGGCCTTAAAAATTGAACTGCTTAAGTCAAAACAATCATCATATGAATTTACCCAGAGCATCTATTGAAAAAAAAAAAAAAGGCAAAAATTACTCAAAACCTAAAAGTATATTACCATATATGTAGGAGATAACAAGTCATTTGAAATATAGAAATTGTTTTGATTTTTGAAATAAGCTGCAGGGTAAAGGGTAGACCAGAGGGAAGATGTAGTATTTTTTAAATCAAATTTATTGCATAGTTATAAAATCAGGTAGGCTTTTAATCTAGGGACAAAGAATCATTTTGAAGGGCTATATAGAATAATCTCTGAGAGACATTCATTTAAATCTGATAGTCTTAAGATTTAGTAGTGCAAAAGTGAACTGATTTTTATCTAGTAAATTACAAGTTGTTAGAAATTTTGTAAATACAGAAAAAATTCAGAAATTATTGTATTCTTTGCCTTATTCTATTATTTTACTTAATTTGTACACATAGGTCTTCCAAAAAAGGTGGAAGGTAGTATATAGATTAAAACAATGCAAGCATGTATGTAGGTTTAAACAGGTAAAATAGAACAAAGTCCATGTAATGGACCCACAAACACATACAATACACACAACACACACACACACACACACACACACACACACACACACACACACAGTACATTTGCTTAAACACCAGAGTTTTTGGGAATTTGTAGATCTAAATTTTCTGGGGGTGCCTGGGTGGCTAGGTTGGTAGAGCATGCAACTCTTGATCTCGGGGTTGTAAGTTCAAGCCCCATGTTGGGTGTGGAGATTACTTAAAAAACTAAAATAAAAAATATTAACTTTTCTGACATTATAAAAGAGAGACGTCATATCTCGTTTTTCATAAAGAGAAATCATACATACTGATCTGCCAAAAAAAGCTTAGCTATAATCCAACAGGAAATTATCCCATGGATAATTACATAAAAAGAGACAGAATCCTACTACAAATATTTTTACAAAAGATTTATAACAACATAGCAATAAAAACAAAACACTGTTCATCCAGACAGCTCTTACACAAATCATGTATAAAAGAGTACTAAGTGATGCAGTTCCTCTGACTTTTTAGCTATTTGTACCCTGAATTATAGCTTTAAAAAATTAGATAAATAGGATTTGTTATATATTAGATTGTTGCATCCAAATATGTTATATCTTGAAATTTAACACACTTTAATTAAGCATCTAATCTGCTAATATTACCCAAGTAATGCTCCATAAAAATTTTTGTAAGACCTAAACTTTGGACTTCTGAGTTAAAAGGGTAAATCCTCTAAGGCTTTTTTTTATTTTTTAAGATTTTATTTATTTATTTGACAGAGAGAGAGAGACAGCAAGAGAGGGAACACAAGCAGAGGGGCGGGGGGGGGGGGGAGAGGGAGAAGCAGGCTTCCCGCTGAGCAGGGAGCTCTAAGGTTTTCTTAAACTAGCATACCTGAGGGCAAAGCAAAAGCTATGAGTGGGCAGAGGAGAGGATTCAAATTTAAATGAGATCAAGAAAACCAGTTTCATCCTTTCTATGGCTGCATAGTATTCTATTGTATATCTCACACACGCATCTTCTTTATCCATTCATCTACTGATGGACACTTAGATTGTTCCCATACTTTAGGATGGTTGCCAAAGGGGAGGGAAGTAGGGGAATGGGTAAAATGGGTGAAGGAGAGTGGGAGATATGGGCTTCCACTTATGGAATGTTTAAGGCATTAGAAGAAAGGTACAACATAGGTAACATAATCAATGATGCTGTAATAGTGCTATATGCTAACAGATGGAAGCTGTACTTGGGGTGAGCATAAATGTTGAAATCACTATGTTGTACACCTGAAATGAATATAACACTGTGTGTTAATTATACTTAAAAAATAACTTGAAAAGAAGACCCCATTCTCAATAACTAGTTGATGCCTGAAAAGTCCAAATAAATGTCATTTTCTATCAATTTCTTCTTTTAAAATTCAAATAAATCTAAGAAGATTAACAGTTTGGGATGGCATTAGACATTAAGCCTGATGTGGGTTTTTTTTTTTTTTTTGATCCTTTTCTAAAAGGAAATAATTGAGGAAGAGAAGGAACTTGTAATCTGAGGATCTATACAAGTTCCAAGTGTTCAAATTAGGAAATCTGCAAATATTCACCATGAAATTCAGTGCTTGGTAATTTTGTTTAGAATCCCTGAGGTCAAATTTGAAGCAAGGTAAGAACTGAAAAGTTAGAATCTTAAAGAATTAAAAAAGGAATATCTTCTAAGTTCTTAAATAAGACATAATTCCCACGCGGTATGTATTTTATACGTGTTCTAACGATGTACTTGGATTATACCAGTGGAATAAATGAATATATCTTTTTAAAGCTTTTCCAAAAGAAAGTTTCTGAGAGAATCAGGCAGGCCAAATGTGAAGCAGACATAATAAAATTATTGTCAATTATGCTTAACTCTTACTGTTTTTAGGTGGAGGAGTTCCCATTAGAATAACACATCTACTCTTCCTGACCTTAATTCTTCTTTTCTCATGAGAGGAAGAATTACTTATGTAATCTATCTTTTCCTCTCTTTATTTGGGATGATCCTGCTGAGGTAGCACCCACTCCACACTGCTATTTTGTGCATGCTTTTCAGAGCCAGCCTTCGCATACAGGGTTGGGTAAGGGATCCCTGCCATTTTCCAGGCCTTCCTGACACTGGAGGGCAATTCCCTGTATTACCATGATTATAAACTAGGAAACCCATTAATTCTAAATACATAAGGATCATCTTTCAACCCAGACTTTAACAATAAGATGGTAATTTGTTGAATCTTTGTCCATTTCTCAGTTGATCCAAATTCGTGTGGGAAATATGGGCATAAAACCCACGCATCTCAGGCATGGGCTGGGACCCTTTAGTATCAGATGGTGTGTGAAAGTGGGGATCAAAATAAGGGGGAGGCCTTGAGTGGATCCAGGACTGATCACCATAAGCATTAGTTTTAGCAGCAGACATTTCAACTTGCAGTTCTGCAGAATGTGGTCACCTTTTTCAAGGTAAACGCCTGTGTTTTTATAGGCAAATAGCTATTTTATATAAGCAGGAATAAAGATTTTGACACCTAACAAGAGGTGGCCTTTGGTAATACAAGTACAAACTGCTTTTACACTATAAACTCTGGAGCTTATCTTGAAATTCTTGGGCAGGGTTTTACTAAAAACTGAAGCTTCAGGAAGATTACATTTAAATGGAAATAAACATTTTAGTCTCATCAAAGACTCTTCTTAAAAAACAGGTAATGATGATGCTTCCTTATTTCACTGTGTTTTTCAGTCTTGTGGGTAAATTCTGGAAGTAGGGCTCCTTAAATGACAGTCTTTGGAGAGAGAGAGCCTGAGTTCAAATTCCAGTTCTGTCATTTTGAACTGTGACCTTGGGCAAATTATGAAGGCATCTATTGTTATTTCCTCATCTTTAAAATAGAAATGATAACAATATTAAATACCTCATAGGGCTGCCTGGCGAGGAGTTAAGCTACAGATGCACTTTAAAAAGTCACAAATAGACAAGTACCAGCTATTACGATTTACTTAAGCTAGAGAAAAATAGGTAAGTTTTAGTTTAACTGTTCACATTAAGAAAAACTATACAGGGAGTTGGTTCAAAATGGCAACATAGGAAAAGCCTGAACTCACCTCCTCCTATGGACACAAAAAATCTACAGCTATATATGGACTATCTTCCACTGTAAAAGTCCTAAAAACTAGATAACACATCTACAACGAAGGATAAAAGATCTCATTGAGATCAAGTAACCAAGGCACAAAGAGGCTCTTGCCAAAAATCCCACTCCAGGCATGGTGACTCACAATCAGAAGCAATGGCAGAAATATGGAATTGTTCTCTGAGGCGTGAGGGGTTTGTTCCCCACATTATGCACAACCACCCTTGGATCTAACACCAGAGATGAGTCCCAAAAATGTTTGGCTTTTGGGTTTGGCCCCCAAAATTGACAGGGAGTTCATCCGAGAATGACAGAACTATAGGTTACAGAGAACCCACTCTTTGAAGGCTTGTGCACAGACATTTACCCCAGAATCCAGAGCAGGAACCACAGTTTGAAAAGCAACTAGACCATATATATGGAGACCCTCTTATTAATCTAAAAGCAGCGGCTGGAGAGGCAGGAACCTCTTGGGACTCCCTCCAAGAACAGAAGTCTTTGTGGGCACCATTTTGGCACTCTCCTTCTAACCTGAAAGCACCACTGGGAATGCCCTTTACCCACCAGCCATAGCCAGCAGACATATATGGTCCACACAGGGGATACCCCTTGAGTAGCTGACTGTGGTGGTGGGATAGGGGAAGGGATTAGTTTCTGAGCCACATACGTCGTCTCCTACACAAGGCCACTCCTTCAAGACTGGGAGCGGTAGCTGTATCACTTAATATATAGAAACAAACAGACAATCAGGGAAAATGAAGATACAGGGGAATATGTTCCAAACAAAAGAACAAGACAAAACCTCAGAAAAAGACCTCAATGAAATGGAGATAGGCATTCTACCTGATAGTTCCAAGCAATAGTCATAAAGATGCTCACCACACTTAGAGGAAGAAGAGATGAACGCAGTGAAAATTAAACTAAGAGACAGAAAAGATAGAGTACCAAACATAAGTCAGAAAGCTAAAGAATACAGTAACTGGAAGGAAATATACCTTAAAGATGTTCAAAAGGAGATTGGATGAAACAGAAAAATGTATCAGCAACATGGAAGATAAAACAGTGAAACTCACTCAGAACAGCAAAAAGAAAAATAACAGAATTTAGAAAAGTGAAGATACCTTAAGGGACTGATAGGACATCAAAGGGAATAACATCCACATTAGGATCTCAGAAGAAAAAAAACAGAGAAAGGAGCAGAAGAACTATTTTAAAAATAACGGCTGAAAAATTTCCTAACCTGAGGAGGGAAGCAGTCATCCCAGTCCAAGAAGCCCAAAGAGGTCCAATTAAGATGAAACCAAAGACACCCACGCCAAGACTTATAAGTGAAATGTCAAAAGTTAAAGAGAAGCTTAAGTAGCTGAGAAAAATAACTTTTCACACACAAGGAAAATGCAGTAAGGCTATAAGCAGATTTTTCAGCAGAAACTTTGCAAGTCAGAAGAGAGGGGCAAGACACATTCCAAGTGCTGAAAGAAAAAAAACCTATGACCTAGATACTCTCCCCAGCAAGGTTATCAGAAGAAAAGTAGAGTTTTCCAGAAAAGCAAAGTTAAAGGAGTTCATCACCACTAAACCAGCTTTACAAGATATGTTAAAGGGTGTTATTTAAGCCAAAAAGAAATGACACTAATAATCAGAAAATGTACAGACATAAAAATCTCACTAGAAAAGGCAAATATGTAGTAAAGGCAGTGGATTAATCCTTACAAAGCTAGTCTGATCAAAAGATAATAGTAATAAAATTAAAACTACAACAGTTAAAGGATATATAAAAGAAAATGTGACATCAAGAATCACTGAAGGGGAGTAAAAATGTAAAGTTGTAGAATGTGTTCAAATTAAAGTTGCTATCAACTTAAGATAAATCCTTATACACATAGGATGATCTATGAGAACCTCACAGAAACCACAAAGCAAACATTTATAGCAGATACACAGAAGAAAATGAGAAAGGAACCTCAACATAAAGTTATCAACCAGAAAGTAAAAGAAGAAAAAAAAATAGAAATTATAAAAACATCCAGAAAACAATTAAGAATACGGCAGTAAGTACAAACCTATTAATAATAACTTTAAATGTAAAGAGACTAAATGCCCCATTCAAAAGAGAGAGTGGCTAGCTGGAATAAAAACCAACAATCATCTACGTGCTTCCTACAAGAGACTTATTTCATAAGTAAGGACACACACAGATTGAAAGTCAAGGGATGGTAAAGATTTTCCATGCAAATGGAAACAAAAAGAAAGCTGGTGTAGCTATACTGAAATAATATAAAAAAGACCTTTAAAATAAAGACTGTAATGAAAGACCAGGGCATTGCATAGTGATAAAAGGGGTCAATACAGCAAGAAAATATAACACTTATGAAAATATATGCACCAAAACATAGGAGCACTAAAATGAATAAAGCAAATATCAACAGACTTCCAGGGACAAATCAACAGCAATTGAATAGAATTTAACATCCCAATAACATTAATAGTAAGTCACCCAGAAAGAATATTAGTAAGGAAACATCAGCCCTAAATACACATTAGACCAGATGAACTTAATAGATACAGAAAATTCCAACCAAAAGCAACAGAATATACATTCTTTCCAAGTAGACATGGAACATTCTCCAGGATAGACCACATGATAGTCCACAAAACAATTCTCAAGAAAAAAGATTAAAGTTCTATCAAACATATTTTCTGATCACAATGGTATGAAACTAGGGCGCCTGGGTGGCTCAGATGGTTAAGCGTCTGCCTTCAGCTCAGGTCATGATCCCGGGGTCCTGGGATCGAGTCCCGCATCGGGCTCCCTGCTCCTTGGGAGCCTGCTTCTCCCTCTGCTTCTCTCTCTCTCTCTCTCTCCCTCTCTCTCTCTCCTCCTCTGTCTCTCATGAATAAATAAATAAAATCTTAAAAAAAAAACAATGGTATGAAACTAGAAATCAATTACTCAAAGAAAACTGCTAAAAACACATACACGAAAAAGTGGAGATTAAACAACATGCTACAGAACAATCACTGGGTCACCAAAGAAATCAAAGGAGAAATAATACCTAGAGGTGAATGAAAAAAATATGACATACCACTATCTATAGATGCAGCAAAAGCAGTTTTAATAGGGAAGTTCATGGCAATACAGGCCTTAAGAAAAATCTCAAACAACCTAACTTTACACCTAAAGGAGCTAAGAACAAACAAACCCAACGTCAGCAGAAGGAAGGAAATAGTAAAGATCATAATGGAAACAAATGAACTAGAGACTAAAGAGACCATAGAAAAGATCAATGGAACTCAGAGCTGATTCTTTGAAAATATAAACAAAACTGGCAAACTTTTAGCTAGACTTAACAAGAAGAAAAAAAGAAAGGGAATTCAAGTAAAACAAAAAAATGAAAGGCTATATTTGATGAAATACTAAGGATCATATAGAGACTACTATGAAGAATTTAGGCCAACAAATGGACAGGAAGAAATGGATAAATTCTTGGAAACATACAATCATCCAAGACTGAATCATGAAAAAGTAGAAAATATGAGCAGACCAATTACTAGTAAGGAGGTTGAATAATCAAAAATCTCCCAACAAACCAAAGCCCAGGTCCAGACAGCTTTATTGGTGAATTCTATGACAATTTCAAGATGATTTAATATCTATGCTTTTCAAACTCTTCCAAAAAATTGAGAATGGAATTCTTCCAAACTCATTTTGTAAGGTCAGTATTACTCCAAAAAACCAACGACATCACAAAATAATTAGAGGCAAATATCCCTGATGAACATAGATGTAAAAATTCTCAACTAAGTATTAGCAAAATGAACTTAAACATAGATTTAAAAGATCATACACTATATAGGGGTGCCTGGGTGGTTCAGTCATTAAGTGTCTGCCTTCAGCTCAGGTCATGATCCCAGGGTGCTGGGATTGAGCCCTGCATCAGGCTCCCTGCTCCATGGGAAGCCTGCTTGTCCCTCTGCCACTTCCCCTGCTTGTGTTCCCTCTCTTGCTGTGCCTCTCTGTCAAATAAATAAAGTCTTTAAAAAACAAATAAATAAATGATCGTACACTATAATCAAGCAGGATTTATTCCAGTAATGCAAGGATGGTTCAACATCCACGAACCAATAGGATGTACCACATTAACAAATGAAAGATAAAAATATGATTATCTCAATAGGGGTAGAAGAAGCATTTGATGAAATTCAACATCGATTTATGATTAAAACTCTCAAATTGTAAACAGAGTAGTAGCCACATACAAAAAACATGTGACACACCCAGAGTTGGTATCATATTGATATGGCAGTAAGTACATACCTATGAAAGCTTTTCTTCTAAGGTCAAGAACAAGACAAGGAGGCCCACTCTCCTTACTTTTATTCAGTATAGCACTATAAGTCCTAGACTAGCAATTAGGCAAAAAATAAAAGGCATCCAAATTGGAAAGGAAGAAATAAAACTGTCACTATTTGCAGATGACATACCATATATAGAAAACCCTAAAACCTCCACCAAAAATCTCTTAGAGTAAGTAAATTCAGTGTAGTTGCAGGATATAAAATTAATATGCAGAAATTTGTTGTTTCTATATACCAGTAACAAGCTATCAGAAGAGAAATTAAAAAAACAAGTATCATTTAAAACTGCATCAAAAAATATAAAATACATAGGGATAAATTTAACCAAGGAGGTGAAAGACCTGTACAATGAAAACTGTAAGATACTGATGAAAGAAATTAAAGAACACACAAATAAAATGTCCATACTACTCAAAGCAATCTACAGATTCAATACAATTACTACCAAAATCCCCCTAGCATTTTTCACAGAACTAGAATAATCACAAAACTTGTATGGAATCATAAAAGACCCCAAGTAGCCAATACAATCTTCAGAAAGAATAAAGCAGGAGACATCATGCTCTCTGCTTTCAAAGAACACTATAAAGTAATAGTAATGAAGACTGCATGATGTTGGCATAAAAACAGACATAGAGATCAATAGAACAAAAGGCAGAACCCACAAATAAACCCTACATGCACATGTAGTCAATTAATTTACAACAAAGGAGACAAGAATATACAATAGAAAAAGGACAGTTTTTTCAATAAATGGTGTTGGAAACTGGACAGCTACATGAAAAAAAAAATTAAACTGGACCACTATCATATTCCATATACCGAAATTAACTCAAAATGGAGTAAAGATTTGCATGTAAGACTTAAAACCATAAAACTCCCAAACGAAAATTAAGAGGTGAGCTCCTCAATGTCAGTCCTAGTCATGTTTTTTTGGATCTGACTCCAAAGGCAGGGGCAAAAAAAATAAAAAAAATTGGAACACATCAAACTAAAAAACTTCTGCACAGCAAAGGAAACATCAACGAAAAGATAAACTAGTAAAGGGAGGAAATATTTGCAAATCATATATCTGATAAGGGGTTAATATCATACACAGACACACACACACATATATATATAAAACTCTTACAACTCCAAAGAAAAATCAACCTGATTTAAAAAATGGGAAGAGGATCTGAACAGACATTTTCCCAAAGAAGACATGTAGATGGCCAACAGGCACATGTAAAGATGCTCAATATCACTCATCATCAGGGAAGTACACATCATCAGGGAAAACCACAATGCAATATCACCTCACAATTGTCAGAATGGCTAGTACTAAAAGCAAGAAATAACCAGTGTTGGAGAGGATGTGGAAGAGAGAATCTTCATGCACTGTCAGTGGGAATCTAAATTTGTGCAACCATTATGGAAAATAGTATAAAGATTACAAAGGAAACTGAAAATAAAACTACCATATGATCCAGTGATTCCACTTCTGGGTATCTATTGAAGAAAATGAAAACACTAATTTAAAAAAGATATATTCACCCTTATGTTCTTTGTAGAAGTATTTAGAATAGCCAAAATATGGAAGCAACCTAAGTGTCCATGAATAGATGAATGGATCAAAAAAAAAAAAAAAAAACATAGTGCATGTATGGGTATACACACACACTAAACTACTACTCTGCCATAAAAGAAATGTAATCTTGCCATGTGCAACAACATGGATGGAGCTTGATGTTCTGTGCTAACTGAAATCAATACCACATGATGTCACTTGTAGGTGGAATCTGAAAAACAAAATAAACTAAAAACAAAACCAAGACTCATATATACAAAAGACAGAATTGTGGTTGCCAGAAGGGAAGAGGATGCAGCAAAAGAGTTGAAGGGGGTTCAACAAGTACATGCCTCCACTTACAAAATAGTAAGTCATGGGGATGTAACGTATAGCATGGTGAACACAGCATACAGTATTTTATTAACTTTGTGTGGTGACAGATGGTAACTAAACTTGTGGTGATCAGTCTGTAATGTATACAAATGTCCAATCACGATGCTGTACACATGAAATAGAATATTTGTCAATTATACTCCAATTAAAAAAACTATACAGTTCTTGATGATATAGGATTACTTCCATTATTGTTTTATGTTAAACATTTCGATATTTATTGTAAGCCATCAATAGGGATTTTAACTCTATTTCAGTTTGATTTTGATTGAAGTGCACTTTATTTTTTTAATTTTTTATTGTTATGTTAATCGCCATTCAGAATTGCCCTCAGGGCCAACAGAAAAACAACTGAAATTCAAGTGCAATATTTTTAAGTCATCATCTTACACACGATATTGAGTTAGCCTTCAATTTGTTACTTCACCAAGTTCTGCCCATGGGATAAGATTTCAAAGACCCAAAATTCATCCAAATTAATAAGTGGTCTTATTAATAAACTAGAAATAGGAGTTATCTAGTTCTAGTTAGGCTGTAGATGTATCTGCAGCAACACCATTCCCATGTTATTTAAAAAGCAAACCCTAGACAAAATAAAATTCATACTTTTTAACAGGGCTAGTAAAAGGGTGGTAGGTAAGTCTTGACGCACTGACTTCAAGGAAGAAGAATTCCTTCATTGGTAAGCAGAGAGCCAGTGAAATTTCCACACCTGGAGGTAAGTGTACATGTCTGGGAATGGTTGTACCTGTCATGGACACAAAGGTAACAGTAATGATATAAAATGAACCAAGTCTTAGAAGACAATATGGGATAGCAGGATGGACTGGAATTTTGGAAGAGATATAAATACAAAAACAGTGTCAGCCCAACAACCCCCGCCCCCCAACATGGCTAAAATTCTGAAGAGAAAACAGGTGTGGAGAATAAATGTTAGGTTGACAGCAATGATTTGATGAACATTCCCATGATGGTTGAATCCAAGGACCCGGTCAGAACGAAATCTGAAAGTGAACCCAAAATATCTGAAACAGCAGACAACGCACCATTGCTTAAGCATGGATAAATTAAAAAATATGAAGGCTGAGAAAAGTAGACACTGAGCTAATCACAGGTGAACTCAATCTAATTAAAGATACAAATCAAACTACTCTACTCACAGTAAATACCAGACAGTACACAGGAAAAAAAAATTGTTCTCTGTGAAAATAAACACAATGAGACAAAAGTAAACACTTAATTCTTACTGCTCCATTATATACAAAATGGAATACAAAAATTGAGATTTGCAGAGAAGCTGGACAATATGTCCCATAATTTGGGGGGGAAAAAAGTCAATAGAAGCAAAACTGCAGATGACCAAATTATGTGAATCAGTAGACAAGAACTTAAAAAAAAAAAGGGCACTACAAATATTTTAAAGAATTTATAGGAAAAGATGGAATGGATGAGGGAACAGATCATCCATTTCTATTCTGAAATAAGAACAAGAATGAATTAACGGAAATGAAAAGATATAAAAATTTACTGGGTGATTTCAACAAATTAGATATTGCAGAACCAAGGCTAAATTAACTTGGTAACAGGTAAACAGATTATCTTAAGTTAATCACAGAGGAAGATTAAAAAAAAAATAATGGAGTATCTGTATCTGTGAGAAATATCATCTAACCTGTGTATATTTGTAGTCCTCACATGACAGGCATGAAACAATGTGCAGAAAATATATTTAATATTTTTGTTTATTTATTTGAGAGAGAGAGAATGAGAGAGAGAGAGCACATGAGATGGGGGGAGGGTCAGAGGGAGAAGCAGACTCCCTGCCGAGCAGGGAGCCCGATGCAGGACTCGATCCAGGGACTCCAGGATCATGACCTGAGCCGAAGGCAGTCGCTTAACCAACTGAGCCACCCAGGTGCCCCAGAAAATATATTAAAAAAAAAAAAGTTAAAACTTACCTGAAGAAAATATCCAATTCTCAAATCTCATATTCAAGAATCATATACAACTCCACAAAGTTAAATAAAAATAAAAGCACATGAAGACAGATCACAATTAAATTGTTGAAAATGAAAGATAAGCTCGTATTTTATAAGCAGCAACGTAAGACAGACACAATATACTTAATGGAACAGTAAGTAAAAGGATGGCTGGCTTCTCATCCAAAAACAATCTAACAAGGAACTAAATCATTCATGTGCTGAGCAGCAAACACCATCAAAACCCAAAATCCAAACAAAAAAAAAATGGAGGCAGGGGGAGAAATAAAAACCAGTCAGAATAAAATTCTACATCCAGTCAAATTACCACACAAAAGTGAAGACAAATGGAAGCTGAGATCAACCAGGACCAGTAGACTACCACCAAAAAATCAATGCTGAAAATGGGAAAACCCACTGACACGCGCATACACAATATCAACTTTACCAACATAGGCACAAATACAAGATAGATGGGAATATGTTGATAGCAGACTAAGGCAGAAGACAGATGTTTACTAGACATGAAGGACATTTCAACAGCTAAAAATGCCAATATTAGAAAGGAAAATCCTAAATATATGTTATTAACAAGGTTTTAAATGAAGCACAACTTGAGAAAGAGACAAAGAGAGGGGTACTTGGGTGACTCAGTGGGTTAAGCGTCTGATTTTGGCTCAGGCCATGATCTTGGGGTCTGGAGATGGATCCCTGTGGGGAGCCAGGCATCAAGCTCTGCACTGGGCTGGGCATGTGTTCCTCCCTCTCCCTCTGCCCCTCCCTCCTAGTTGTGTGCACACTCTTTCTCAAATGAATAAAACCTATTTAAAAAAAAGACAAATAGACAAAAACTCAGTTATAATTATAGATTTTGACTGCTATTCACAACATTTGAAATAAGGGGGGAGCATATGTAACATTTATAGAATATGGTTGAAGAACCTAACCTATTTATTTGTACTGAACTCTATAATCAACTTCAGAATATTCTGATCAAGTACATGTGATATTCACAATGAGAAAAGAAATGCCAGGCCTTAAAATAAATCTCAATAAATTTAAAAGAATTGAAATCATATTGAGTATGTTCTCCAATCAAGAAAGAATTTAATTAGAAGTCAAGAGCAAAAAATAAATTAACCCCCCCCAAATGAAAAATATAACCACGATCTTCTAAATAACTTCTTGGATCAAAGAGCTCAAAAGGAAAATGAAAAAAATTTCAAACTGACTGATAATGTAAACATGTCAATATTTGTGGGTTGCAAGTAAAGTGGTCCTTAGAAATTAGTAACTTCAAATGCTTACATTATTACAAAAATCAAAAACCAAAGCTTCTATCTTAGAACTGAAGAAAATCAAAGGTTGATAGAAGGAAGGAAAGGATAAACAAAAAATGAAAATCCATGAAATAGAAAAGAGAAAAAGAGTGAAAACTTAATAAAATTTGATTTAAAAAAGAGCAAAATAAAATTTATCAACTTATAAAATTGATAAATGCTTGTCATGAATGGATGATGCACACAAGGAGAAAATACAAATTACCAATTCTGAGAATGGAAGAAAATGCATCACATGAAACTAATAATAAGGGAATGGTACAAAGTTTTGCCAGTAAATACAATAAATAAAAGAACAAAAGTCAATAAAAAGAACAAAAGTCATAGAAAGGCACAAATTGCCAAACTGATCTGAAGAAAAATAAAATCTTAATTGTACTATATTTACTAAAGATATTGAATAAATAACTTCAAACAAAGAAAACTGCATGTCCACAGAGCTTTACTGTTTCATTTTAGCAAACACTTAATGAAGAAAGGATACTAGTCTTACAAAAACTTGTTGGCAAACAGGCAAGAATATTCCCATTTTATGAGATCAGTTTAACAATTACACCAAAATCTGACAAGATTATAAGGAAAAAATATATATACATTCACAAATACAGAAACTAAAATTCTATCTAAAATATTAGCAAATCAAAGGCAAAAAATATATTCAAAATAATATACATCATTAAAATAATTACAAATTGCTCAAGGCAAAGTACTACGGTTTATGGAAGAAAACCATATGACCTTGTCAATAGACTCAGGAAATATTTGATGAATTCAGTAGACATTTGTGATTTAAAAAACTCTCAGCAAACTAGCACTGGAACAGAATTTCATCGAAATTATAAAGAAAATCTTCAAAAATATTATTCATTACACATAATGAAATAGAACAAACCTGAGAGAATACCACTCAGAAAAAGAAAGGAAAGGGAAAAAAAAGAGGGATGAAAGTCACAAATATTACACAGAGCAAAGTACAGTAGACATGACAAAGTACTTACTGCTTGATTTATCTGAAGTTTAGGAACAGGGAAAGCAATGTTTTGTGATTTAAATCAGAGCCACTAGTTCACTTTGAAGCATTCGAGATTGACCAGAAAGGAGCAGAGTGGACCCTTTGCTGATGGAAATAAATCTATATTCTGTTTCAGGTGAGGATTATACAGTGTACACCTTTCCCAAATACATCAAAAGTTTACTTTTAAGAATTGTACTTTTCACTTTAAGTCATATCTCAGTTTAAAAAATTCAAAATAGTAGCTCATTATAAAGTAAATACATACACCTTTCTTCTGGAATTGAGGCAGTTAAGTCAGTCAATAAATTAACTGTAAACCTAGCAGTCAAGAATGTTATTTTTTTAAAAGCAGTTGCTCAAAAACTGTCTATCAGACTAAGGTTTACTTAGGAAATCAAGGAGGAACTGGGTCTGGTGGAAATGTGAAAAAGAAAGGATGATGATGATTAAGCAGGACAGTGTGAAGATATTTCTTAGAAGAAATGTTGGGGCTTTATAGGGTGCTAAAGAAATATTAATGTCGAGGTTCAAATTAGATACAGAAAAAGAGAAAGCAGACTTCTGAATATTGGAAAACAGATTTTTTAGTTCTTCCCCATCAAAGTGACTAGGGCTCCCAGAAATTTAACATAATGCTTAGAGAACAGACCACAGTGACTCATTCAGAGGAATCCAGAAGGCAGGATCCTAAAGTTTCAAAGAGGGACTAAAAGACATACCTTATAATTTGGAGAGCTCTACAAAGTGTTTACAGATAAATTGTACATGATTTAAGAGAGTCACCAAATACTCAAAAATTAAGTTTGAAAGTAGCATAGCAATTGAAGGTGGACATGATATTTTTGCCTGTGCCCTAAGAAAACATCCTGAGAAATTTAAGGAATAAGGCCTCTAACAAAAAACAAAATATATAAGAGCTATGGAAGGGAATCAGGCAGGAAAATAACAGTTCAGCCATGGTTGTATTGGTGTGTCGAGGAACAGCTTGATCCATGGGGTTATCCATCTCTAGGACGCATAGATGTAAGAAGTGTTTGGACAGTGAATGGTTTTAGCATGCTCAAAATTCACTGATTTTGAAATCAGGAGTACGTGGGTATCCCAGTAAGATGTAATACTATAAACTATGTTACTGTGATGGAAAAAAAGGAAAAGGAATCGAAAAGGCAGTACTCCAATCCAGAAGTCTTATCAGCCCTCTCCAGAGCAGTGGAGAGGTGGACCAAGCTCAGAAGCAGGTTAGTGGAACTCCATGGAAAGTAGTAATGGAACATCAGAGAAAACCGGGAAGGACAGATCACCCTGCAGGTTGTGATGGAGGTAGTGCAGTTTCATAAAAGTCACTGGAAATTTGGGAGTCTACTGATGATGTTGTGGCAGTAAACAATTCTGTGGACACGGAGACATCTTTCTCTAGAAGTTAGGTTTCCAAGAACTCTAATTCTACAGCGAGAAGCAATGGCATCTGCCGTCATAGCTGTGGGATCCAGAAACCAAAGACTCAGTGAAGAAATGCAAAGTGAGAGATTTCAGTGTGCTTCATGAGTGAGAGGAGGGCATGCAGTAAGACCCAGGTTTCGGTGGCCAGCATTTCAAACTTATAAAACTTTGCAAGATGGCAGCCGTGTCTCTGACACCAGGCCCTGAGAGAAGAGATAGCATGGAATAGATGAATTTTATTACAAATATAATAAATCCATGGTATGAAAAGAAAACATTAGGTATGGAGTTATTTGAGTTCTCACTTCATGGACTCTGGACACATGACAGAGACTGACCAGCATCCTGGCCAAAAAGGCATTTCCTTCCTCCCCCTTTCAATAACCTAGTCTGAGGTGGTCCTCAGCTATCTTATGGAGCGGGGTTTGTGTAAATCATTTCATTTTTGGTAACCAGTTTTGTTCTCTAACTTTTGCCATTGGGGGCTAGTAGGGTTACTCTTTGTTTTCTATTAACTCCTTGTCTTCCTTAACATTGAGAATGAAGAGATATTTAGTGCTGACCTCATCTCTGAAGGCTGAAGGAACTAAACACATTTCCCAGATATTCAGACTGGGATTTGGCTCCAGGATGACTCCCCAGCTGAATCCCTCAGGATAAGCAGAATACAACACTGGAATTGGAGAGGGGTGATTCTAAATGTTAAACTTGGGATCTTTTGATTTTAACATACAAGACTTTAACACTCAATTTCATCTGACTGCAGAAGTGATGACCTGTCAGACAATGCAGCTAGACAAAAATGTAGGTGGGAAACATGTGCAAGGAATTGTCAATCTAGGGTGCAGAGAGGCCTTGGAGATCGTCATGAACCATTTTGACACATTTCAGGACCTTGTAACAAAGCACTGCATACCTGTGGTATCAGGAAGACCTACAGGAAAGATGGTTGGTATGCAGGGAGCAGCCTCGCAAAAGTGGGAGCATACCTACACTTACGGGTCAGCTGCGCCCCTTCACCAAGACAGCAGCACCCTGTGGCTGACCATGGTTTAAGAAAACAAAGGATGGCAAAGAAAACAAAAGTGAGAGGAACTCAGTCCAGCTCCGGAAGAAAGAGGAAGGTCCACGTGTATTCTCCCTGTGCTTATGCTCTTCTCTATAGAAGAAAGGGTGGTGTATTTGGGTGAATTTAGATGACTTCAATGTGTGTGGCTCAATTATTTCTCTACCTTGTTTTGGAAGAAAAGGCTAATTCTGTGCTCTCCCCTGCCTTTAGTTTTATAGTCACAGGATCTGCCATTACTGGGGAAGGTGTATCTAGCACAGTCAGACTAGTTGGGAAAGCCTCTCTTATCTAATGTTCTGTATTAGGCAGCCCGCTGTTGCCATATGCCCAACCTAACATTACCAAGTAACGAAGGTGATTTTTTTTTCCACCTGACTCCCATTTTCAATTCTCTGTTGGTTCTGAACATGGTAGGTGAAGAGGTACACTGATTTACTGGGCCCCTCCAAGCCTCCACACAGCTGTGTTGAGGAGATGGAAGAATAGGCATTTTAGTCAGGGTGGAATGTTAGACCCCTGTGTGCAGCTGCAGAGAATGTTGGGAGAAGTATAGATTTTTCTTTTCCTTCTAACAATTCTGTAGTCCTCTCCATATGAGAAAAGATTTAGGATGGTGTAAGTGAGGATACTGACGTTCATGCAATTGACATAGGCAAATATGAGCAAAACAGAGATGCTACAAAACTGAGTGCTAGTGGAAATGTCATCCCACAGTTTCTGGCATTTTGAAACCTAGTGAACTATTAGAAAAAGAGCAAGAAAAGGAAAGGAAGAGAGGGAAAAGAAAATGAAAAGCAAGCAACATCTATGAAAGACTGAGGTCTGCTTTGTCCTAAGCCATGTGCTGGCATTTCAGTAACTCCCATAAGCATCACCCAGTCCCATGATTAAATACATTTAAAACACCAACCCATAGAATTGTTTTAAGAAGAAATCACAGCCACTGACTGGTACAGCTAACATTCAAACCTGGAGTCCTGATCTTTCCATTAATTCAGGCAGATGGCAAGACCATCTCGTGCTCCCCCAGACTTCCTGCTCCTTTTTACTACAGTGTCTTAAGATGAGAATACTCATCTGTCATTTACATTTTTCATCCTGATCGCAAACAGTAGCAGCTTCTGTTTCCCAGCATATATGCTATGAGAGCAAGTAAGCTATTATAAACAAAGCAAAAAGAGAAGTTTTCTACTTGAGACTATATGATTTTGTTCAAAAAGGTATAAAGTTGAACCCAGAGCAGTGTCAAGTCTTGCTGTCCCCCAACTGGAGGTGACATTTTAGCATATACTATCTAACCATCATTTGAAATAGGTTTTTCTTTTTATTATGTTTTTCAGTTGAGTTTTTGCTATTTTCTGTTCAGTCTTTCTCAAGAGACTGTTTCAGACATGTTTGTCTTAGAAGGATTCCGCTATTTGATCTAACTTTCCATCTTTTCATATCACATTAAGATGACAGCCTACTAATGATGCCTATTTGATTAACTAAAAACATGTGCCATATGGAGGAAATTGATAGCCAATGTTTGTGATAATTGATTAGTAAGCTCACTTCAATTGATTTGTGAATCATTAATTCCCTTTTGGCTCTGAACTGCCAAATAAAAAGCAGGAGGAAGGCATTTAACAAACGAGCAAAAGTTGAGTATTCATTGCTCTTCAAACAGAAAATAGTCACACGTAGTAGCAGAAATTACCATTAAAATTTCTCCTGGGGAGAAAAATATATTCCTTTGTTTTCTCTATTTAAATAAAATCCCTATCTCCCAGATTGTGCGTTTTATGAAATTTTCATCCACTCAGAGAGCACTCATTTCACATCTCATCTGTTCTGTGAATGAGATGGGAAAATCATGCTTTTTTTTTTTTTTTTTCTGTAACAGCATAAAAAATCCATGGTGAATTGAGCATTTACCATACAGGACGATCCATTCTGTCATTTTCAGATTACTGAGTCACTGTAGTGCTCTCCTTTGAATCCCACACATACCCATATAGCTCTACAATGATACCATACCCTACATATTTATTTCAATAAATCATATTTCAGGCAGTATTCAAATCCAAAAGCCAGAAGCTTAAGCAAAGAAGGAAAATTTAAGTCTAAGACACTGTGACTCAAATTCAAGATAATACAAACTCCTTAAGCGTTCTTTATTTTCATCTGCTGTGCTTAAAAACACCACTTTTCCCAGTTAGTAGTTAGAATTTCATCCTAAAATACTCCCGTAAAAACTATTTAATTTTCCACTACAGGGAGGGAGGGTCTGATTTCTTATTAAACATTTTATGGAAAAGTCTAAAAGTGCTTTCAATTATTTATTGAAATCTAGGCCTTGGAAACTGCTGGCATCACACACACACACACACACACACACACACACACACACACACACTACTATCAGCCCACTGAGTACCATTAGGTCATAAAGAGCTGCTGTAGCAACATCTCTCCTACAGCTGCTGGTGCTCATGCAACTTTTTACTACAGTTATAAAGTCATTTATTACATTTTATTTATGATGCTAATGCATTGCGGTCTGTTACTTTGTCATTCCCATTGTGATAAAGACTGAAATGTAGGATATTGTGCAAAATACAGATAGAGAGATCCTTAACAACAAAGCCTATTGCATTAAAAACCTTAAACTCACAAGGTCCGTAAAAATATTAACAGGGGATAGATATCACAAAGGAAATATATTCGGGGGACTTTTGTCATTTTGTTTCACTCTTCCCTATAGAATTATCTTTTTAACTTTGACTTTGCCAAAACATACAAAGAATGATAGGATTATCTGATTTTTTTTTTAATTACGATATCATCATTGTGGTAGAACATAATTTGCAATTCATTAGGAGGACCCAGGACTATATAATTTCCAAACAAGCACATGAAAAGGAACAGAGTCATTAAAAGATAATAATGTCCGTGGACCCAAAGGCACCCATAATTGATAATTACATCTTGCTGCAATTGTCTAAACTTAACTCTCCGTACGATACAACTGTACATAAAGAGAATGCAGTTTTCTATTGAGGGGGGAAAAAATCAATTATGTTAATTAACTGCTATCCTGCACTAAAGCTGATTTAGCAGTTGACACCTACAGCTCTGTAACTCAGAAGGGAAATGCATTCCCAGACTGGAGTCCTCGGGAGCAGCGGCTCATTGGGTTTGAATTTGACTTGCAGCTACTTCTGCTTCTTCATCTCTCCTATTCTTTATGTTCTTTTTCTTCCACTTTACCAAAAAAAAAAAAAGAAAAAGAAAAAAAGGAGAGAGAAAAAAAAAAAGAAAAAAATCTTCAAGAATGAGGGAAGTCCCGAGGAAATAATCATTTGGTTAAGCAGTTCTTGAAGCTGGACATCCTATTTATGATTGTTTGCAGTACTTAATTTGCCCCAAAGAACAGTCACAGTGAAGGAATATATACTATTTAAGGAAAAGCTTAACATTGGTTTCAATTATATTGAATTTTGAATGCATTTATAGTTTACAGTCAGCATAATTCGCAAAATTGTTTCAGCAATGGGATAGTAAAATCGTAATAGGCCTACATATTATTAGGCAACTACAGTGACTTAATCTTGATATTGAGAGTTTGGAGTTGGATAAGCTCTCAGGAGTGGTTTCCCTTACTCTCTCATTTAACTAGGAACCAGAAAAGTTTGTTTCCACAAGAGATGTTTTGGTAGCTGCCTACTACATACTTCATTCCTTTTCAACCTGTTTTTAGTCTCCACTTGTGCATCGAGGCAGAACGGTATGATTCTCCTGAAGTTTAAACTTCCTTACAGAGATGAAAAATGGAGTCATTAGGACATTTGGCACTTTCCTCTTATGGCTGAATTGTGCAGAAACAGCACAGTGTGAGCTACTCTTGTGTCTTTGACTGCAATTTGGTTATAAACAGGAAATTAAGACTCCTGGTCCTGCATGTTTATCTCAAAATGGGATCAGTACTCCAAATTTTGTCCTATCCATTCCTATCCGTGAAGTACAAGTTGGAGTAAGTACGACAGAAAATCTGTACGTATATTCAAATTAAGTGAGAAAGAAGTACATCAGATAAAAGATCTTTAGAGATTATCTATAACCGTTTAACTCTGGGCTCTTAAATATATTTCAAATATTTCTTAAGTCAATGTCTACTATGTTTTTATGCATTACTAATAAGATCACTACAATTGTTTAGAGAATAAAATTATACCGTGAATTTCAAAGAACATTCTGATCATAAGAAATAACATAAGCACATGGACGTGTTCATCTGTTCATTACTGTCTTCAGAGAAATATTGTAGAAGAAATGCCTGAACTTACCGAGAATCTACCACATGAAGTCTCTAAATCACTGTACTTAATATTTAACTCTGAGAAGCAATACTGATAGTCAAAGAGAGTCCTTATACCAATGGTATCTATGCAGTATAAATTGAGTACATTTCGGGCGCCTGGGTGGCTCAGTTGGTTAAGCGGCTGTCTTCGGCTCAGACCATGATCCTGGAGTCCCGGGATCGAGTCCCACATCAGGCTCCCTGCTCAGCGGGGAGTCTGCTTCTCCCTCTGACCCTCCCCCTCTCATGATGCTCTCTCTCTCATTCTCTCTCAAATAAAATCTTTAAAAAAATAAAAATAGAGTACATTTTATCTTATCAGCAAACATTTATTTTTATCCATATATATTTAAATACAGTATAATACTATACTTGCTATTTTTTTTTTATTTAATAGCTGTTTTCTAAGCCAAAAAACCAAGGAAGACAGTGACAGGCTAAATTGAAGAATGTATTTCACAATATATTTGAAACATACAATTTTATTCAAGTGATTCCCAGCCTACTTTTAATCCTCGAAATGTGTGACAAATGAGTTAATTTTATATCTCCAGGTATTTGAAGGAATTACACAGAATTATCAAAATAAATAGGATTAACTTTATTTGGAGATAAAAAATTACAATCAAAGCATTTTAAGTGGGGTAAAAATGCTGTAAAATGAACACTGCATCACCCATGAGATATAATAATGTTCTTATCTCTATTGTAACCAGAAAAGGTGATTTATTTCATAAAGTACATTAGAGTGCTTCTGGATAAGGGCAGTTTCCTTTATGTGAAAATCATTATGTTCTATACTGGTGGTAGTTTTTCTTCTGTCAGCACTGAATAAGCCCAAGCCCCAAACATCAAAACGTAGATCCAAGCCCATAATCGTCCCTGCTGAGAATCTTCTGCCCAGACCTACAGAAATCAACTTATTTTCATTTGCATAGTGATTGATTTCTTTCTTTTATGGTACTTACCATAATTTCTACTTATTTGCTGTTGCTTGTTTACTGTCCATCTTCTGCTTTACAGTGTAATCTAATCTCCCTAAAGGGGAGCAAATCATGTCTGATTTGGTCACAGATATGCATCGCCACTTCTGACGCATACCTATTAGTTAATATTGCTTAAATGAATTGAAAGAATGAATCAATGGACATTCTCAACTACATTATAAAACATGGCCCTAGGACTTATTGTGAAGTATTTAATATTTTCTAAAGTATTGTAATAGATATTAATAAGTTAAATTTGATACAAATTTTGGGCGCCTGGGTGGCTCAGTTGGTTAAGCGACTGCCTTCGGCTCAGGTCATGATCCTGGAGTCCCGGGATCGAGTCCCACATCGGGCTCCCTGCTCGGCGGGGAGTCTGCTTCTCCCTCTGACCCTCTTCCCTCTCATGCTCTCTATCTCTCATTCTCTCTCTCTCAAATAAATAAATAAATAAATCTTTAAAAAAAAATTTGATACAAATTTTACTAGTATTTTGAAGGCTATCTCATTAGTTTTTCCAAGGATATTCATTAGTTTACATGTTATCATCTTTGTTCAAAATGTAAATGTATGTAGACTACATAGTATGTGAGCAAATAAATCTCCTAGAATGACAAACGTACTTGTTTGGAAGTGAAAAGATCCACAGCTATTTCACCCATCCCGCACCTACTTCCCCTCTGGTAACAATCAGTTTATTCTCTGTAGTTAAGAGTCTGGCTCTCTGGGGCACCTGGGTGGCTCAGTCATTAAGTGTCTGCCTTTGGCTCAGGTCATGGTCCCCGCATTGGGCTCCCTGCTCAGCGGGAAGACTGCTTCTCCCTCTCCCACTCCCCCTGCTTGTGTTCCCTCTCTCGCTGTGTGTCTCTGTCAAATAAATAAAATGTTTAAAAAAAAACAAGTCTGGCTTTTTTTTTTTTTTTTTTTTTTTAAGAAAGAGAGAGAAACAGTGAGCAAAAGCAGGGGGAGCGGCAGGCAGAGGGAGAGGGAGAGGGAGAAGCAGACTTCCCCCTGAGCAAGGAGCCTGACATGGGGCTCGATCCCAGGACCCTGAGATCACAACCCGAGTGGAAGGCAGACACCTAACCGACTGAACCATCCAGGAGCCCTGTCTTTTATTCTTTGTCCCTTCCACACATGAGTGAAATCAGGTGGTATTTGTCTTTCTCTGACTTATTTCACTTAGTATTATACCCTCTAGGTTCATTCACGTTGTTGCAAATAGCTATACTTCGTTCTGCTTTATGGCTGAGTAATATGCCATTGAGAGAGAGAGAGAGAGAGAGAGAGAGAGAGAGAGAGAGAGAGAACACATATATACACACACATATATACAAGCACGTGTGTATATGTATGCATGTGTGTATATGCGTGCATGTGTGTGTATATATGTATTTGTGAATGTGGGGGGGCATGTGCACGTGTACATGCATGCATGTATGAATGTGTATGTACGTATCTGTGTGTATGCATGTACATGCATGAGTATGTGTATGTATAGGCATATATGACCTGAAACCATAAAATTCCTCACAGAAACCATAGGTGGTAATCTCTTTGATATCAGCCATAGAAATATTTTTACAGATATGTCTCCCCTGGCAAGGGACACAAAAGCAAAATTAAACTATTGGAACTACTTCAAAATAAAAATCTTTTTGCACAACAAAGGAACCCAACAACAAAGCAAAAAGGCAATCTACTGAATGGAAGATATTTGCAAATAATATATCCAATAAGGGGTAATATCCAACCTATATAAAGAACATCTACAATTCAACACACACAGAAAAACCCACAATCCAATTAAAAATGGGCAGAGGAACTGAAGAGAGATTTTTCTAAAGAAAACAAAGATAGCCAACAGGCATATATAAAAACGCTCAACGTCACGCACCATCAGGGAAATTCAAATCAAAACCGAAATAAGATATCACCTCACCCCGAAAGAATGACTAAGCTCAAAAAGACAAGAAACAAGTGTTGGCGAGGATGTGGAAAGAAAGGAACCCTCATGCACTGTGGGTGAGAACACAAACAGGTAGAGCCACTGTGGAAAATAGTACGGCAGTTCCTCAAAAAAATTAAAAATAGGATTACTATACAATCCAGTAATTCCACTGCCGGGATATGACCCAAAGAAAACAAAAACACTAATTCAAAAAATATATGCACCTCTATGTCTATTGAAGCATTAGGCTATAATAGCCAAAATATGGAAGAAATCCAAGTGTCCATTAAGAGATAAATGGATAAAGCAACGTATTTTGTTTTCAAAAATGTAAGAAATGTTTCATTGTACTCCAGGAATTTTTACTTTTGGACTACTAGCCCCAAGGGAATGAAGATTCATATCTAATAGTGGTCTACTTAGACACAGTCTGGCAAAACGCAATTCTGTTAGTGAACCAGAAACTTCGCTCATTGTTTGGTCAGAGCACATTAAAATGTGTCAGTGCTTTCAAGTTAGTGAGGAAAAGCAGCATTTCAGCCTTAAGACAGATGGGGGGGTGGGGAGAAGCCATACAATTTACTAGTTAATAGATTATTTATAAATCATATGAGAAAAGACCCTACAGAGATGAATATAGAGCCCGATTGATGGGAGTGGGGTGGGAGAGGGTGCCTTGCCAGTTGATTACCTCTTATTAAAATGAATTTAGGCTTGTTTAAATATCTAGAACACATTTCGTTTTAACACACACGTATTCAACTTTGCCCACAAATTGTATATATTTGTGAAAAATACGTCAAAGATGCCTTGAGGAACACACGAATGAATGACATATGACTAATGGGTCTCCAACAGTCCACGACTGAAGAAAATTAAGCAGTGGTTAAGATATGACTCAGTCCCCATTGAGATGTTGACAAAAATCAAGTCGTACTCATTACTTACAGAATTCCCACCTGCTCTTAACTACATTAAATTTTTAAGTTGTGCTTTCACAAACTGAATCATATGTCATGTTTCTCCATATGCTTCTTAGCAGGCACAGAGAGTTCTTAGTACTCTTTTAGACAGACTGAGCCCTGTGATATGATTCATTAGCATGCATAAGTCCTGGGTTATTACTGTGTCTTTGCCATTTGGAAAATGGTGCTCACACACTTGATATAAGGTGACAGAGTGGAATTAGATGTGTGTAGTTAACTCAACTATAGACTAAACACAATGCATCTCCAGGATCATAAGTAGATGACAATTACTATGGATTAAACTCCCTGTATGAAACTAATTTCAGAAGCAGATGGCTCCACACAACTTTGATGGCCCTTCAGTCTCTTTATTGCAAATAAAATACTTGCTACGTTTGGTAAAACAAAAAAAGAACACAGCTGTCTTATCAGTACATGTTTTGATAAGGATGCCTAATCAGGCTTTAAGTGATGTGACACAGTGGGGGAAAAAAATCCTCACGTCTGTGATCTATTGTTGTTATTGAGCATAACATGGCCAATGACGAGGCACCAAGTACGGAGGCTGTAGGAAGGATTCATTCCAGAACAGCACATGTAAGCCATGGAGTCTTTTCAGGAAGCATAGGGATTCATTCGGAGCTGAAAGGGAGTGTTAAAGCACAATGGTATAATAAAAATTATAGTCAACTGCTGTGAGCCCTGAGAAAATGTAAACTAATATCTAGTCTGTAAAACTTTGGTACAATCATGGTTAGATCATTTCTGAAAACAGACCAAGATAGGTGGTGCCCTGTCTAATCTAGCAAAACGAAAGTCATTTTAAGGAATTCGGTTTTACAAATAGCTTTTAGTTCCATACCCCAAGGGCATTTTGGACAACCCTCATGAAGGCTTTGGCAAGCTCTAGGGAATAGCTGTTTATACGCAATTCTCCCCTACAGCTTAGACAGGGCTCTGAAGTCAAGGATCATGCTTGTTCCCTTTTGCAATCCCAGCACCTTGCAGAGGCTAATTTCTTATCAGTGGTTAATAAGCGATTGTTAATTATCTAATAAATGGATAATACATGAAACAGTACGGGGTCTACGACTAAAATATATGAAGATAAGCATGAAAAAACGGGATGGGGATAAAACCTGGTTTATGGCTTTTTATTTGTGGATCGTATAAAGGGTAGGAGTTGTTCTAGAGATAGCCAAGTGTACAGTAATACAAACTACATCAGGGATCACAAACCCAACTGGCTTGAGACGAACTATAAGTTTACTGAGAAGGTGTCATACTGCTTATTTTGCTATAAAGAATATTACTTCCTTAAATCTATTATTTTTCAAAATATTGTACATGCCAGTGTTTGAGCTCTCATCTGTATGCTATTCAACAAGGCAAATCGTTTGAAAATAAGGGTCCGCTGTGTCAGGCCCAAGATACAGCAAAATTATGTCTGATTGGAAAAATTCATAAAGAGTAATTAGACTCAGAAAACTGCTCAAGGACATAACATAGAATAATCAAGCCCAAAACAGGAAGCTAGCTGAAGAAAGAAAGACGGAATACAATCAAATTTTGTGTTACTCTCTTCCCATAGAAATGAAGGAAAAGCTGTAGGGTGAGGTCATTGAGAGGAAGTGACCACCACTGACCTGAGAGCTGGACCCAGGCACTCAGAAGCTCCCCACCCCTCCTCCACCCTTCCACTGGTCTTCCCTACTCCCAGAGGCTGCTCCAAGGACATAGCCTTGAGACAATGAGTGGTGCTGAGGCCATCTGGACAATACACATGACTGAATCCAGTTAAAACTTTAATAAACTTCAGGGTTTGGTGGCTGGGCAGGTGTGGAGATCCATTCATCCAGCGGCCACTTAAGACAAGACACATATGTAGGTTTGCCTGCCTATTCAACCCACCACCTACCAACCAGGAGTAGCCTGCCTCTTTCTCGCACTCTCTTCCTGCCCTCCGTGTATGAGGACGGGTTTCAGATGACACCTGTGAAGCTCCCAAAGAGATTATGAACCAACACACCACCTTATGCACTAAGACAGTGATGTCCTAACTTGTGACTCACAAACCTCTTGGGAAATTATATGATCCATAATGAGGAAATAATCCCAGGTAAAAATATTCTTTTATATCAGATAATTATGATTTATCCTATATCTAGAAGATACAATCTGCTTCAATTATTTGAACTATACGTGAAACTCATTGAACAATACAGTTCAAAAATGACAGCAAATAATGTTTAGGGACCAAATGAATATCAAGAGATATATTCATGAGATCAAAAATAGAAAAAAAAAAAGCCTATTCTTAAATCCTATAACTCATAATTTTTATATTTACTAATTTTCTAAAAAATCAGGTGGTTTTTGTTACAGTGGACTTTCCAAGGGCAGCTGTGGTCTTACCACTCACTCCCTCCATGCACGCTTAAGGCTCTGCGGCTTCGCGTTACAGGAGGACACTCAAGGCTAAGGCCTGGGCTCACATGTGCTCGTAGCCTGGGGATGCCTCAATCCCTTTAGCCTCCTCGTCTATGAGACTCCCTTGAGCCTCCTGGTCATCTCTCACCTCCTCAGACTTTCTCAGCCATTCCTTTTGTGGGTCTTCTAATGTACTTCTTTTATGATATACAGCTTGTCACCACATCCCCTCCCTGTGCTTAGATTTCAAGTGTTACCTCCTCAAGGAAACCATTCCTGACCCCCCAGGCTGTTCCCTGTGATTTATAGGCTTATATAACCTTCAGGGCAGTTGTCACAGTTTGTGATGATACCCTTCTTTGTGTGACTGTCTTCTCAGGTATGTGTCCTCTGCTGAACAGGAAGACTCTGTCTTTATCTCATTTGTGCCCAATTGGAACTTAGTTTCTGAGGCATTGTAGGCATTCCTTAAGTATCTACTGGTGAGTGCTTGAGTGAATCAGTTGTTACAATTCACATGTAACAATTGAGATCCATTTTGTTTTGTTTTGTTTTACAGTTACTAAAGCAGATAGTTTTGTGATGGGGAAAAAAGGTTAAATAAGCAAAACAAAGCATCCAATCAATTGAATGAAGTGGAATAGAGAAGATATTAAGAACTAGGAGGACTAACCTTGTTAACCACAGTTAACAATCCTAAGGTTTCTTTTTGGAAACTTTTCTGCATGGCATGGCAGAAAATACAGAGGAAGTGAAGTAACGTGCAAAACGCAGAGTAGGAAAAAGGTAGGGAAAACATCTCAGGCTAAGGAATGAAATAAAAGTTGTGGAGCGAGTCATGGTTGGATTTTTTTTTTCATCTCCCTAAGACCTCACCTCTATTTGCTGAACTGGATTAAATATTTTGGTACACTGGAAGAGCTTCACTACAAGCGACAGACATACACGAACCTCCCTTTGAGGAAGATGCCCACTCACTTTTGTACTGTTTCATTCTTTTTTCTAAGCACTTTATAGCTAACCTACTTAGAGCTGTTAATTTTGCTTTCAAGGTAGTTCCATTTTGTGGTGCAAAAGCAACGTGCTAATTAAGAGAATTGCCCTCCTCACCCCTATTTTCATAGACTTGTTAATGGAGTTTACAACAGCACACCTGATAAAAATCACGTCAAGAGTATAATGACTCTTTAAAGGAAGAAGCAATGGTGTGAAGATAAAATACAGCATTGGAAATAAAAGAGTATGATCTGAGTGGGAGTTTTAAGATACGAAACTATTATACCTCTGAGGTCAAAAAAAAAAGTTAGCCTATATAATAGAAGTAAAAAAACAAAAGTTTCTAGGTGAAATGTTCTTGATTACCTAACTACATCTAGTTACTATATATAAATAGTCTACTTTGGAAAAATAAGAAAAATACATTCTTTTTAAGAATAAATATTCTACTTAGAGTTATCTTTAAAAGGTCATACTTTAAAACCATTGGTAATCCATGCAATTTTTTTTTTATTTTCCTGGACTCCTGGGTCAAGGACACAAGGCCAGACCTGCACTTACCATTTCTCAGGAAAATTCTAGTCAAGATATAATCAACAGTTTTATATTCTTTTTGTTTCGTGTAGATGAATGCCTCATATCTCACCCATTCCCACACAGTGGAAAAGGCTGTCAAACCACATGCAGCTCCCGAGGAAGTAGCAGAAAAATGAAGAGACCAAAAATAATTATAATAATCCTACAAAAGATTAACTTATTTTCTCAGAAGTTGAGATTTAGCATGTACATAATGTAGACTTCTTGGGGGCAATCCTTTCTTAAAAGCTCAGAGCAGGGGATTATTTTGCAAAGAAGGTAATGCTTTTGTCACATTTAAGAATTTACTCATAATTCTTGAGTTTAAAATATGAGACTGTAGTTCTGTTGACAGGTTCTTTGTAACTAACTGTTCTTGAGACACACTGAGGCTCTGATTCAATCTGCTCTGACATATTTCCTGGTGATCTGATTGTGGTCACACATTCTACTTCAGTTTACCTTTATGGCACCTGCTTGGCTAGCAAATTATTTGCTCTTCCCTGTACACATACTACGTAATCCAGTAAGATGTGACTTTTCTTCCACAACTCCTGACTAGGATTAGGCTTAAATGATTCACATACGTGCCGTAGCTGGTACAGAACCTGTTTACCTACGAATTCAATGTATATTGGCTAATATCTTTGCCCCTGAGGTAAGAACATTTGAATACTCCAAAGTGTATGAAATCTAAAATTTCTGCCAAAATCCCATCTTTTTAGTCCATCTCCAACTTTTTGCTTATACCTCACTTAGAAGCATAGTCAATTCTCATTTGTGGATGTGTTATTTTGTAAATGCACCAACTTGTAGAAATTTATTTGAAACCCCCAAATTAGTACCAGTGGTGATTTTACAGTCATTCACAGACATGCAGAGTGGTAAAACATTTGAGTTGCTAGACACATTCACTCCTAATCGTTGGGGGGAGGTCATGGAGAGGACATGGCCACCAGCTGACCCTTGAGCTGGACCCTGACAATCAGAGACTCCTCATCCCCTCTGTTCCCTTGGAATAAAGGATTCCACTAGCCTTTCCCCACTCCCAGAGGCTGCCCCAAAGATGCAGCCTTGCAATAATGATGTGGTATTAAGACTGAAGATTTAATGTGGGGTCAGGGGGATCAACTTGTCGTGCTACCACCCAAAGCAAGTGTCATATGTTAAGTTCCCTTCCTTATTAAACCCACCTACTAACCTGCAGTGGACTCTTTCCTCTGTCCCTCACTGCCCTCCAAGTTGAGAGGACAGTTTCAGATTACACCTGGGAAGCTCTCGAGCTTTCAAACCAACACCAGGGGAGGTCAAACAAGGTGACACTCTGCCTTCTTTAGTTTTCGTATTGTTCACAAGTGGCCTTTTTCCAGTGACATTTGTAGCGTGCGATTCTCACTTTTGTGATTTTTGTTGGTGATTTTCCCATTTAAAATTACTCCCAAGCATGGTGCTAAAGGGCTGTCTGGTCTTTCTAAGCACAAGAAGAGTGCCTTACAGAAAGAATACATTATTAGCTAAGCTTTGCTCAGGCATGTGTTATAGTGCTCTTTCTTCTGGATTTAATGTTAATGAATCAACCACATATTACATAAGATGTCTTCAAACAGAAACACATAAAATGAGGTATATAATCAGTTAAAAATAGTGTGACCACAGGCTGCAGGAGCCCCACTCTGTACTTCCCCTGGGAGCAAATGGTACAGTATTTGCTAAGTCAGTATTCACATCAACTTACAGAACATTACCACAAACAATGAGAATTGACTGCACTAAATATGGAAAGGTATGTTTGAGAATGGTTAAATTATTTCATGTTTCTGAAGAAAAGCAAACAAATTTAGAAAGATGGACTGGGGCATGAATGGGAAAGATTTTGTATGTTGTACAAAATGCTGGATCTGATTTTTCTTGAGGCAATTGGAAAAGCAATTAAGTCTTCTTGTTTAAAATCATTATCTAGAAACTACCAAAAAGCACACCAGAATGAAAACGATCTTTCTAGGATTTCACACAAGGAGAAGATCCTAGGGTTGGCGGAAGTCAGAATTGAGAAGTTGAAATCAAAGTTTAGTTTGAGAGGCAAACAGATCAGAGACTGAGAAGTGCTGAATTCACCAAGCTACAAAGTTGAGTGAGAATCTACAGTGATGGGACACAAACTCCATCAGTTGTAGAGGCAACAAAAATGAAATAAAGACCAACATGCTGAGGTCCAAATGCTCTGGAGCTGAGTTTCCAAGTATGAGAAATCTTTATTTTATGAAGAATCATGAATAGTTGCTATGGTGAATGATCTCCTTCAAGAAAGAAAACTGGGCTGCAAAGTAGTTACGTTAACTGCATTGTATTTATATCAGAAGATTCCTGAATCCTTGTCTATGAGGTCATAAGATACAGTTATTTAGCTTGTCATCCAGTTGAAAAGGTTCTTGAGAGCAAAACTCCGTAGTACAACCATTATTTTTGGGGCATATACCTCAAAATTCATGAACTCATGGTTCAGTAAGGAAACAGGTGTTTGTTGAATAAATCAAGGAGCTTTTTACTAATAGAATCCTCGGAATCAATTCCCTATCTCCTCAGTCTCTCCTGCTCCCATCTGTTTGTCTCTAACCACCACCACCATTTCTAGCCTTTGTGTGGGGTTGATAGTTATACTTCTGTGTTCAGAGGCTCCAGGGAAATAATGAAATCTGTATTCTTACTTACACGGGGTCCCTGCATTCTCATCACACAGGGAAGAACAAACCTATTTATGCCTATATGCAAACCAAGTTTTGTACATTGGACATATTAACAAAAGTGTTTGGGAGACATTATTCACATAATGGTCACAAAATAGGAGCTTTGAGGTCATGGAAAAAGCTACCTATTTTAGTCACACAGTGCACACTTTCTGATAAATCTTAAATATGCTGCAATCAAATAACGAGCCTCATCTTTTCTGCAGAATAAAAACAGACTGTGACCAAGAAACATGGGAAATGTGGTTACCCAACAAATAATGAAAATATTAATGATAATAATATCTCCTAAGAAGGCAGCCAAATTCAATCATGAAGGGCTCCTGCACAAAAAACTCTAGATCACATGTTTCAAGAAAATCCTCTATTATCATCAGATTTTTTATAGCTTAGTCTCTGAATTTCTAATAAAATCTAATTGTTATAATTCCACATGACATTATTGAAATCACAAAGGAAAATTATGTACTAAGGTAAATAATATTTAGAAATAGAAATGAATATATTACTCCCACTGAAACTTGATCTTTTACAGAAAGTCCCAAAAAGAAAATATTCTCCTGTCATTTAATCATTTCAAATTTTTCACTTGTCATTCAGTTCTACCCGTACTTATCAGTACTAATTTTGAAATGTACACACATGAAGAATTATGACCCAAATCCACTGAAGAAATGGAAACAGAATATTTCTATTAAACCTGATATACCTCTTACAAAGAGGAAAGATGTTCTTAAATGTGTATCAAGATTATTTCTCTTGAGTAATGGGATCACAAGCATATTAGCTCCTCCATTACTTTATTCAACAGTTACATACTGAGTTTCTATAAGGCATAGTCACTTTCCTCAAGGGTGTGTAAGTCTATCTACACAAAAAATTACAGTATCTGGTCATCTGAGAAGGCTGGAGGGGAGTTTACCTGGTGAAAACCAGCATATTCTTGGCAAGAGGAAGTGCATGTACCGAAAGGTTTATAAAAATACATGTGCCTGGAAATCTGCACCGTCTTGAGAGCCTGGGAGCTAAATGGAAGGCAAATATTGGCAGTAACCTTACAACACAGGGTCAGATTGTGAACACAAGGGTTGAACTTAAATCATGCTAAGTTTTGAGATTTTTTCTGTAGTCAGTGAGTACCCATCAGGAATTACTGATGGTAGACATCTGTCTTGGTTTCTTCAGGCTGCTGTAACAAAGTACCAGAAACTGGGTGGCTTGTAAGCAACAAATTTATTTCTTCCAGTCCTGGGGCCAGGAAGCCGAAGATCGAGATGCTGGTAGATTTGGTAACTGGTGAAAATTTACTGCCAGGTTCATAGACTGTGATTTTGCTGTGACCTCACATAATGAAAGGGACAACAAGGGAGCTTTCTCCGACCGTTTGTAGAAGGGCATTAATCCCACTCATGAGGGCAGAGCTAATCACCTCGCAAAGGTCCCACCTCCTAATACCATCATGCCAGGTTCCTGTGGTGTCAGCATTATTTGGTGATAGGGAGCACTCCAACCTGTCTAAATTCTCCTCTGTGACCTCTGCTAAGACGTTACCACAATGCCTTTTTCCTCATCTGGTTTTCATCCATCACTGATTTAAAACATTTTCAATGATTTTCTAACTCCAGTTGTGGCACTTTACACCCAACTCTTCCTATTAGAGTACACTAGTCCCTCTTGTCCTAGAGAGAGGTTATGTTATACAACTTACCCCAAATTGTTAATAAGCTTCACGAAAGTATTTGAATTGTAATGAGGAATGGAAGAAGAAATCCACCACCCTTCGTTAAAAGAAATACCAACTAAATAGCACAGGAACATTAAGTGTGAAGGATTCTTGGCTAGAGGCAATCTCAAAGCAGCTGAAAACAGAGGACAAACGGGTGGACTCCTACACAGGAAGAGTTATACTGGCTTGTGCTACAGAGATCTTCGCAATTTGATGGCTAGTTCTAGAGCCCTGAGGACCCATCCAAATGTAATCCCCTGTTAGTCTACCTCGAGTTTTAAAAGCCTGTGAGCATTGATTCAAGATTTGATCAATTTCAGTTCCGCCTTTGCCAGTTCTCACATGTCCAGTATAAAGAGAATTACCCACAAGTCCACAAGTCCTTCCTTACCAACAACAGGAGTATTTACACAAATATCCATCTCCATTCTGTAGTAGAGGAACCTCCAAGAATAAAGAGAAAACCTTTTAATGGAAAATAAATGTAGGTCCTTTAAAACCATTAAGGGATTCAAGAAACAGACTATGGAGGCAAGAAAAATAGCATGTTCCAGGATCAAAGACATTTGTAGTAAAAATATATGTAATTTAGACTGCTTTCAGGTCAGAAGATGTCTAGTTTAGTTGGAAGAAAAGAGTATAAGCATCTGTGGCACCACTGAATTCTCTGAATACATCTAACTGCTGCAGACTGCAACATTATTCGTGGCAAAGCCTACGTCTTGTGCATGAAAACTTCCCCTGATTAGATAATTTTGTTATTACCTGCACTTCACAGTAAAACCTGTTAATGTTATAAGCAGTTTTTACAATTGTATCCTGTGATATTTTCCTAATGTGTGTATTTATGCATACTGCTGTGTGAACAGTTACGCTTTAAGCATTTTTAAGGACTCTAACCTGTGATACTTTACTAATTTGTGTATTTATGCATATCACAGAGAGCTGTTAATGCTACAAGCATTTTTAAGGACTTTAAGGATATTTTAAACCAATGTTTATAATTACTCAAAAATCCAAATGTGTCTTTAGAAAAATATGGCTTGAACTCACTTTGTTTACACAAGGCACCTTTCTCGGAGTTAACCACCCCCACACCCCAGAAGTGTGTATCTGAATGAGGATGGCTTAAAGGAGTGAAACATTCAGGGGAAATAGAATTAATAAAGGATTTAACTCTAGATAACCAAAATTTAGAAGAGCTTATTGGACAGCTGTTTTATACAGGAGAGTAAGTTAGATATTTCAGAAGACAAAATTTTAAAAATGTCCTTACAAGGAATTCATAATTTAGGAAGAAAATGGATATACACAAAATTAACTCTGGCCATGCTGGAGATGTAGATAACAATGGGAAAGTAGAGGAGAGAATAATTCTGAAATAATTCATCTCTAAAACACAATACTCTTACTTTGCTGTAATTGTCTTAATGTTTGTGGTTTAATTTTGCTTGGAATCCACCTCCCTCTTAGTTCACTTATTAAGCTCATCCTTCAGTGTTTTCCTTCAACAATCTACACTCTAGAGACACAATGGAAATTTCCCATTCTTTAAACCACTTTAAGATATGCATGACATACTTAGTGTGTATAACTTGATGAATTTGGAGTCCATATACATACCCCCGTGAAACCATCCCAACCGTGAAGGCCACAAACCTCTCCATCACCTCCCAAAATTTCTCCCACCCCCTTCATTACTGTTGTTGGTGGGGGGAATGGGCTGTGTAAGAACATGTAACATTCTCTTCCACCAGTGTTTACAAAGTTATGCTACAGCAACAAACCCAAAGTTTCAGCAGCTTAATGCACAAACCGTACAAACAATACCTGCAAATACATTCCAACAAGGCTTTTTGCTTCAGGTATTTGGAAACCAAGTAGACTGTGGTCCCGCCAGGTTGTAACCACACCACTTGGACTATATAGCCTTGGTCATCAACACATAGAACATAAAGCTAGAATCATAGGCAGAGTCTTCTAGTTGTTGTCCCTCGAAGAACACTTTGTTTTCACTCACAGCAGATAACATTGCTTACTATCTAGTGGCAGGAAATGGGAATAGAAATATCTAGAAGCATTCAAATCGTTGGAACTCAAAATTTGCAAATAGTGCAAAGTAGGTTCTTAACTGATGAAATCTAACAACCTTATAGCTGGAAGTCCGGTTACATGGAGAGATGATGCCAGTTTTAAAGTTATTATACCACAGAACTGATATCAAAGGTGCTAATATTTGGGGAGTTGATTCAAGGATGGCATTTAGACCATGGTGACATGAGCAATTCAAGGAATTAGACTCTAAGGTCAGCATTCAGAATAGAAATATTTAATGTTGAAATATCTGAACCAAGAAAATCAGGTTCCTTAAAAAAAAAAAAAAAAAAAAAAAAACCTAAAGTCAAAATTGGTTCCATGAAAATGGACGTGAGCACTAAGGTGTAGAAAAGCTACATGAGAGCCAGGAGCAGGTCAACATGTCTCTGCTGTGGCGTCAGAAAAAAACAAAGGATCTAGGAGTCTAGCCAATCATTGAACTTTGAATCCAACCTGCTTGCAGTGGAAGCACAGAATTCTGAAAATGACTTACATCAGCACACTAAATGAATGCAAAAATGGATCAAGCTAATTTCAAATTGTACTCTTCTTGGGAGTAGTTGGATCTTACTTCTAAACATTCATAGACCATTTTATACAAAGTAGATACACAGTTGACAGAAAATAGTTATATAGATAATATTAATATATATTTTAGTTCAACTAGTTCTGAGGACATTCTAAAATGTATATTCTTAGATGTAAGATAAACATCAAATGGCATCTGGCTACCAATGTCTCCCTGGATGGAGAGAATAACTTCAGGATCTCCACACAGGCTTCATAAGTCATTCTGTGGATGCTTTATACCCATCATTGATTGATGTGGGCCTCTGATTTTAATGCTCCTAATCACCAGTTATTACCAAACTGTGAACATGCATATTTTTTTCCTCCATTGGTCCTGCCAGAAAAAGAATGGTAACCTTAATACCATCACTTTTACTCGATTTAGGATTATTATATACAGATTATAGGTTAGTAATTCAGACGGGACTATAATAGTTCTGTTTTTCTATAGCAACAGAGTACATTCAAACATTGTGATATTTTCCCCAAATTAGTAATTATTTTCCTTTTCTTTACCTTCACCTAACCAGAGGAATAGCACTTTTTCAACAATATATTCAATTTTGGTATCTCCTCTTTTGTGTCAACTATCCTCATCTCAAAAGATAATTATTTAAAGACTGCTAATTTGCATAATGAGCCCAGCATTTATCATCTATTCTGCAACTCCTTTAACAGTTCAGGTTCTCCTCAGACACGAGGCACTGAGGTAGGTTATGTGGTCAATTCTTCCATCTGTAAATTCATAATGTGCATGTTTCTACACTGACACCAGAAGACTTGACACAGTGACAGTTTCCACATCACAACAATTCCATGCAGCATACTACACTGGTTTGCATTCCTTGCAAGAAATGGCGTGTCATTCCTATTAGTGAAACAGGCAACCCGTTGCTGACATTTCAGCAAACACCCAAGACACTTAGAAATAAAGTTAATCATGGTCTCTTAAAAGTAGGAATTCCATCTTCTTTCTAATCTATGAACCTGAATGAGCATTTTGAAACACATGATTTCAAAGGACCGTATTTCTGATCTATACTATTAGATTAACTGCAAAAAAAAAAAAATATAACATTGACATTTTCAAGAAAATGGTGTGCAATCTATGGCCATTTTTAACTGTTCTACGGGTACTGAAAATTAACTGAATATACATATATAAACATTTTCTACATATTTACATGTATATTATGTCTCTGTATGGGTATGTAGATAATCACATTTATCTGAGTCACTTATCCCTCACCTGTGGTAGCTTCTTAACGGACTTCTGTTCACACAGCTTGCCCTGTCTCATCCTCATTGCTTCTCCTCTCCAATCTCCCCACAACAGACAGACTCTTAAAAATACAGGTCAGATTATGTTAATCCTGGGCTTAAACCCTTTGATGGCTTCCCTGTTCTATTAGAACAAATCCTTACCTGTTCCCTTCACCAGCTCCTCTGCCCTTCCCCTCTGCTCCTTTGCCCCCGCCCCCCCTTCCCCTCTGCCCCTCCTCTCCTCCCCCCCACGTCTCATCCCGTCCCCCCCCGCCCCTCCCCCTCCCCTCTGCCTCTCCCTCTCTTTCCAACAGTTCCACAGCACTGGCCAGGTTTGGACAGTCCCCAGTTATCTTTTTTCTCAGATACTAAACACATGCCAGTCCCAATTCTTAGGCCATTTCCATCCTCACTGTAGAGACCCTTTGCCCAAAAAACTCCATCGGCCTTTCTTTAGAGAGTGCTTCACTGAAACCATGGTCTATGTTAGAACCCTGTTACACCACCTTGTATTTCTCCAACAAAACACCCATTACACTGTACTGTACTTTTCTTAAGAACAGCAACCATGTACATGGCATTTCTCCACCATTTAGCACCATGTCTGAATACAGTAGGTACTTCGCAAGGATTTACAGTTGCAGAAGGGATACAAAAAGGGAATTATGGAGAAATATTTAGGAGGCCAAATAAGAATAAGCACAGAAGAATAAGTGAATGAATATTAAATGGGAAAACTTACTTGTATAAAGTTAGACCAGGCAAAGTGATTATGAATTCTACCAATTTAGAATGTATGTGTATATGTAACAGTACTATAATACTTCATCATTTGTCTATTCTATTTCTTTCTAAACTCTTTATGCTACAGAAAATTTGCTTTTATATAAAATCTTTTTATTTTTATTAAGACTATTTCACTAGAGTCTATTTCAATGCTTTCCTGAGGTCTCTCTTGTCATTTCTCATTAAAAGAACTCAATCTTGGAAAATAATATTGGAGAAGGATTAGAAATATAGTCAGAAATATAGGCTTCCATTCTCTAACACCATATACAAAGATAAACTCAAAATGGTGAAAGACCTCAATGTGAGACAGGAATCCATCAAAATCCTAGAGGAGAACATAGGCAGTAACCTCTTTGACATCGGCCACGGCAACTTCTTTCAAGATACATCTCCAAAAGCTAGTGAAACAAAAGCAAAAATGAACTTCTGGGACTTCATCAAGATAAAAAGCTTCTGCACAGCAAAGGAAATAGTCAACAAAACAAAGAGGTAACTCACAGAATGGGAGAAGATATTTGCAAATGACACTACAAATAAAGGGCTGGTATCCAAGACCTATAAAGAACTTCTCAAACTCAACACCCAAAAAACAAATAATCAAGTCAAAAAATGGGCAAAAGACATGAAAAGACATTTCTCTGAAGAAGACATACAAATGGCTAACAGACACATGAAAAAATGTACATCATCATTAGCCATCAGGGAAATTCAAATTAAAACCACATTGAGATACCACCTTACACCAGTGAGAATGGCAAAAATGGACAGGGAAAGAAACAACAGATGTTGGAGAGGCTGTGGAGAAAGGGGAACCCTCTTACACTGTTGGTGGGAATGCAAGTTGGTACAGCCACTTTGGAAAACAGTATGGAGGTGCCTCAAAAAAATTAAAAATAGAGCTACCCTATGACCCAGCAATTACACTCCTGGGTATTCACCCCAAAGACACAGATGTAGTGAAAAGAAGGGCCATATGCACGCCAATGTTCATAGCATCAATGTCCACAATAGCCAAACTGTGGAAAGATGCCCTTCAACAGACAAATGGATAAAGAAGATGTGGTCCATATATACAATGGACTATTACTCAGCCATCAGAAAGGATGAATACCCAACTTTTACTTCAACATGGATGGGACTGGAGGAGATTATGCTAAGTGAAATAAGTCAGGCAGAGAAAGTCAATTATATGGTTTCACTTATTTGTGGAACATAAGGAATAGAATGGAGGACATTAGGAGAAGGAAGGGAAAAATGAAGGGGGGGCGGAATCAGAGGGAGAGATGAACCATGAGAGACTATGGACTCAGAAAAAAACACGGTTTTAGAGGGGAGGGGGTGGGGGGGTTAGCCTGGTGATGGGTATTAAGGAGGGTACGTATTGCAAGGGGCACTGGGTGTTATATGAAAACAATGGATCGTGGATCACCACATCAAAAACTAATGATGTATTGTGTGATGACTAACATAATAAAATAAAAATTAAAAAAGAGAAATATAGGCTTCCAGGAGCCATTTACTTGGATATTGGTGAATCCATACTTTGCAGTTCTAAGTTACAAATCTCAAACCACTAATTAAACTCATCAAGTAATGTCATTTTATTTTTCTTTAATTGAAGGTAACCTCTAGAGGGTTGAGTGATTTTTTTCAGATTGCCACATATTGCCACTGCCGAGACAGACCTTAGTCCTTGTTGGACCACAGTGGTATCTGTGGAAATGTATTAAATTTGTATGGACTTCAGTGTCTATCTCTGGGGTCAAAGAGATTATTGTCTTGCACTCTCAACCTTGTGACCTTTCTAAGTGTTCTATGTTTCAGGCAATCTGGGTTACTTTGGGGATAACAAGAAAAACTCAGATGCATTTCCATGACATTAAAGCAAACACTGTGAGGTTGTTCCAGGTCCCTTTGCCTCCTAGCCTATGCTCATCAGCCTTTCTTAGCAGTGTGGGATCTTCTCACCTTCCAAGACTAACCCAACACTGGGTCGACAGGTCACCTCTGCCCTCAGATTCCCTAGCATTAGGTTTCCCTTCAAATCCTGCAAATGAGATCCACTAGAATAACCTTGGCTTTGAGTTCTGATTCTCCTCATTCCCACCTCAACCTTGTCCAGCAATGTTTTCTCATGAGAGAAAGGGGAAATATCTAATTGTGTATTCCTTCATTATTTTTCTTATACCTGAACCTTTTGAAATTCAGAAATCCAAGATTTTGATTGTATTCTTTTTTATTCTGCTATAGAAAACCTACCACAAGCTAACAGATGCTTACATGCTGGAGCCCAAATGGGAGAGATACCAAAGTAACTGAAAATATTAGAGAAACCCATTAGAGAGTAACTCCAGATAGCATACCAATTACGTGTTGATAGAAAAATCTTATACTGTAGTTCTTTTCTTTTGCTATTGGAATATCCCATCTTCCAGCAGCACAGCTTTTATTATTCTAGATCAAATTGATTCACAGATACAACTGCAAGTTCCATTCAGTTCAGTTCACAGGAATCAAACAGCCTAATATCCCATACCTGTCCCCTTGATAAGGCAGTCCATTAAACTCCAACTGTCTTGCCTCCAAAAGATTTTCTTAAACAAGGAAACCATTCATTTAGATGGTCTTCGAGAAGTTTTCCAGTATTTGAGTGGTTTCAGAGAAATTTTATATGAAAACTTTAAGACTAAATATCATACTGTTATTAGAACCACAGTTTTGTGTGTGTGTGTGTGTGTGTGTGTGTGTGTGTGTGTGTGTGTGTGTGTGTTTGTTTTGTTTTTGTTTTTGGAAGACTGAGTTGGGTTTCTGGCCAAGCACAGTTCAACAGAAAATTCCATTTGCCTTTTGACTTGGGTTATTATTTCATGAATCTCGTCCTTCTTATCCATAATAAGACACTGCTAAATTTCTCTAGGTTGTAAAAAAATTTTTCTAATAGGAGAATGGACTTATAAGCCTTGAATGAAACACCTTTCTCAGCTCATGGTCAAGTGCATATGAAATGATGTTGGGTTCCCTCTGAAGACACTGAAAGAATATAGCAAAACAATTCTATAATTATGAGAACATAGGTTTAATAGCATATGGTTAATAAGAAAATCGAAGAATCAAGTTCCCTGAGTTATAATTTCATATCTATATAATACTTTATATTTTACCAAGCATGCTCTTATATCTTATTTTAATTTTGGGCTTACCTATGGTTCTATGTCAAAACTTCTAATTTTTCTATGCAACTAAAAACAATTTGTGCCCACGGAAAACAAACAGCAAACAAAATCGTATAAACAGAATAAGAATTACCTATTTTCCTACTAAAGAGAAGTCACCACTGATATTTTTGTTCTTCTTTTGTCATTTTATTGTTCAGATATTATATTCTATACAAATTTCCATATATTTAAGATTTATAATACTAAAGGCAACTAAAATTGTTCATTATGTTTTGTTAATAATCTATCAGAATTTAATGTTTCTTTTATTAAACATTTTGGTTATTTATTAGTTTATAATATGTATATATAAATATCCTTTGCCACAAATCCTAGTCTGCATCTTGATTTATTCTCTTACATTATACTTCAGAAGTAGAGTTACTTTGCCTTACACTATGAATCATCCCTAAGACTGTGACCCAATGCATATAATTAAAGGTGATTCTGACCTATTCCCAGGGAGTCATGAGGACAGAGGGTCTCAAACTGATGTCCCTCCCACCCCACCCCACTCCAGGTTGTGGAGATAGATAAAGGCTCTTGATCCTAGGAGCTTGTAGTCATGAACGCAGATAGGATTTCCCCTTTTCAGACTGATATTTAATTATTTAGCATTTGTCATTTTTGCCATTTGGTTAAATAGCTGCAACTTTTTGAAGCTCAGTAATCATGTATTATCAGTTGATAGATCTTATTCAGGATTGCACTATGTTCATTTGCTGCTTCCTAAAGTTCAAACTTAAGTATAGATTCATTAAAAAAAAAAAAACTTTCCAACACCCATTTATGATAACAACTCTTAATAAAGTAGGTATAGAGGGAACATACCTCACCATAATAAAGGCCATACATGATAAGGATGTAGCTACATCATACCTAACAATGAAAAGCTTAGAGCTTCACCCCTAAGACCAGGAACAAGAAAAGGATGCCCACTCTGACCACTTTTATTCAGAAAAGTATTGGAAATCCTAGGTAGAGCAATTAGCCAACAAAAATAAAAGGCATCCAAACTGGAAAGGAAGAAGTAAAACTGTCACTATTTGCAGATGGCATAATACTATATGTGGAAAATCCTAAAATCTCTACTAAATAGCTGTTACAATTAATAAATTAAGTTGCAGGGCACAAAATCAACATACAAAAAACAGCTGTGTTTCTATATATTAATAACTATACAAAAGAGAAATTAAAAAGTCCATTTACAAGAGCATCAAAAACAGAATACATAGAAATAAATTGTACCAAGAAAGCTAAAGACCTGTACACTGAAAACTATATAACACTCATGAAAGAAATTAAAGATGACACAGATATATAGAAATATATTTCATGTTCACAAGTCAGAAGAATTAATGCTTTAAATGTCCATACTACCCAAGGCAATCTGCAGATTCAATGCAATCCCTACCAAATTTCCAATAGCTTTTTTTTATAGAATAATCCTAAAATTTGCATGGAACCACAGAAAACTTCAAACTGCCAAAGCACTCTTGAAAAGAAAAAAGCTGGAGGCATCACACACCCTGGTTTCAAACTATATTACAAAGCTATAATCACCAAAACAGTATGGTACTGGCAGGAAAACAGACATAGAGATCGATGGAACACAATGGAGAGCCCAGAAATAAACCCACTCATATATAGTCAGTTTATGACAAAGGAAGCAAGAACATACAATGGGAAAGGACAGTCCCTTCAATAAATGGTGTTGGGAAAACCAGACAACCACATGCCAAAGACACAAACTGAACCACATTCTTACACAATACACAAAAATTAGCTCAAAATGGATTGAAAAATTGAATTAAGACCTGAAATCTTAGACGAAAACATACACAGTAAACTCTTTGAAATCAGTCTTAAACGGTGATTTTTTTTTTAGATCTGACACCAAAAGCAAAAGCAAGAAAAGCAAAAACAAAGAGGTAGGACTACATCAAACTAAAAACTTTTGCACAGCAAAGGAAACCATCAACAAAAGGCAGCCTACCAAATGGAAGAATGTGTTTGCAAATCATGAGTTAATATCCAAAAATCCATAACCCATAAAATTCAACAAAAAAGACAACCCAATTCAAAAATGGGCAAAGGATGTCAGTAGACATTTTTCTAAAAACTACATACAACTGGTCAACAGGTACATCAAGAGATGTTCAACATCACTGATCAGGAAATGTAAATCAAAACCACAACGAGCTATCAACCACGCATCTGTTAGGATTTCTACCATCAAAAAGACAAGAAATAACAAGTGCTGCCGAGAATGTGGAGAAAAGGGAATTCCTGTCCACTGTTGGGAATATAAACTGGTACAGTTATAATGGAAAATAATATGGAGTTTCCTCAAGAAATTAAAGATAGAACTAGCATATGATCCAACAATTCCACTTCTGGGTGTTTTTCTGACAAAAATGAAAACACTAATTTGAACAAAGAGCTACCATGTTCACTGCAGCATTTTTTCTAATAGCCAAGATAAGGAAACATAAAGTGGCCATCAATGGATGAATGGATAAAGGAATTGTGGTGCTTATATACAATTATTATTATTCAGCCATAATAAAGGAAATCCTGCCGTTTGTGACAACATGGACAGATCTTGACATTATGCTAGGTGAAGTCCCACAGAGAAAGAAATACTGAATGATCTCACTTTTATGTGGAAACTAAAAAAATAAAAAAACAAAAATAAAAACAAGAACTCATAGATACAGAGAACAGATCAGGGGTTGTCAGAAGCAGGGGTGGGAGGTTGGGCTGATGGGTAAAAGTGATCAAAATATACAAGCTTCAAGATTTCAAATAAATACTGGGGATGTAAAGTCAAGCATTACTGTAGTTAGTAATACTGAATTGTACATTTGAAAGTTGCTAGGAGAGTAGATATTAAAGTTCTCATCACAAGAAAAAAAATTTAACTGTGTGGTGATGGATTTTAAGCAAATTCATCGTGGTGATCATTTTGCAATATATACATATATCAAAGCATTATGCTATACATCTGAAACTAAAATGTAAGTTATATCTCAAAAAAAAAAAACCCTATGGATATTGGAAAGAAAAATGTAGCCTTTGTTTACATAGTATAAAAATGGATTTGACATTAGTTATATGAACTAAAACTCTTTATGGGTCTTAGTTAGAAATTGTTATTTGAATGAATTAAACAGAATTCCAAATACAGTTGATTTAGAGAGTTCTTGGTTATATTAAAAAAAATTGCTTTTGATGGCTGTCTTGCCATTTGCAACGACGTGGATGGAACTGGAAGGTATTATGCTGAGCAAAATAAGTCAATCAGAGAAAGACATGTATCATATGACCTCATTGATATGAGGAATTCTTAATCTCAGGAAACAAACTGAGGGTTGCTGGAGTGGTGGGGGTGGGAGGGATGGGGTGGCTGGGTGGTAGACATTGGGGAGGGTATGTGCTACGGTGAGCACTGTGAATTGTGCAAGACTGTGGAATCACAGACCTGTACCTCTGAAACAATACATTATATGTTAAAAAAAAAGGAAGAAGGGAAGGAGGGAGAAAGGGAGGAGAAGGAGGAGGGAAGAAGGAGGAGGGAGGAAGGAGGAGGGAGGAAGGAGGAGGGAGGAAGGAGGGAGGAAGGAGGAAGAAGAAGATAGGAGGAAGGGAAAAATGAAGGTGGGGGAATTGGAGGGGGAGATGAACCATGAAAGACGATGGACTCTGAGAAACAAACTGAGGGTTCTAGAGGGGAGGGGGGTGGGGGGATGGGTTAGCCTGGTGATGGGTATTAAAGAGGGCATGTTCTGCGTGGAGCACCGGGTGTTATACAGAAACAATGAATCATGGAACACTACATCATAAAAGTAATGATGTAATGTATGGTGATGAACATAATAAAATTGAAGGTATGCAATCCAATCCAAAATGGCAGGTCACTGTCACCAGCAATCCAAATTTCTTCCTTTTCTCTGCTATCCTAGTGCCTGGCTTTCTCAAGATTTCTTCCTGATCTAAGGTGGATACAGAATTCCAGATGCACATCTGTGTCCCAGACAAATGAAAGGAAAGAGGATAAAGCAGAAGGGGCACAACTTCTGACTCAGCCAGCTCTCCTGATAAATCTTCTCAGAACATTACATTGAAAGAGATCCAAAGTAAGCTTCACACTTACCTCATTGGTCAGAACCTAGCTCTATGTTGATACCAACTGGAAGGCAGGCTGAAAAATACAGTACTTTGGTTGGCTTTATTGATAGCAAAATAATTACATCAACTATCAAATCTTTTATCAAAAAAGGCACACTGAACAGGCAATTAACACTGGAAATCTGACAAATTTTCATTTTGGAATAATCGGTCAAAAAAAGATACACTACAGGGTCTCATTAAAATTGTCTTTTTAACAGATTCCTCCTATATATTAAGTGGATTTTGTTTCCCTTCTATCTCTATTTTTATTTAACTTTTGTTTTCAAATTATAGTTAACATTTCCTTACTCTATGTTGTGATTCTGTTACAAGTTTTCAGATTCATGATCACTCTATCTTCACTGAGATTTACTACAAACACAGTAAAATAAAACACTCTTAGGCATATAATACCTTTCCCTTGAATTCAAATTTGTCTGAAACTACTATCAATCTGGCTTCACTTTTATTCTTTAATAAACTGTCGCCTAATCTTTTTTTTTTTTTTAAGTATTTCTGCTTCCAAGGTGTCTGGATTGCATTTTTAACTGAATTTGAATATCTAGCTTTCAGTACAATAATTTGAAGTATTAAAATTTGTTCTCAGAAGAGTAGTTGGTTTTCTGGTCCCTGTTTCATGCTTATGGTGTTTTATGCCCTCTCACTTTGCTCACCCTTTGTTTTATATGTTGCTATCACAGTTGTGCTTGGTTTGTGTTGATCATTTTAGTTATTTTGAGGTATATATCATGCCTTTAATTTATAAGAATGCTTTGCAAAGTGTAAATTAAACATGCATTGTTCTATTCAAATATTTTTATTTTTAAAATGAAAAATGGGCACATTTTAGATCTCTGCTCAACTAGTTCATTCAAAATGTGTTTTAAATAAGTCTGTATTTATTTAAAAATAATTATTTTTATAATTAATCTATTATCTTGTTTCTTTAGTTAAAAACTGGTGTATTTTCTGAGATCTTCCACTTATGTGAATTTTTTATGCTGCTTTCATACATGGATAATAGTTTAGTTATGGCAAATTCTTACTGCATTCTCTTTTCCCTTTAAAATATCTATGTATTGTTTTCTGGAATTTTAAGTTACCAAAAAGCAAGCATGTCTAACATTTGTTTGTCTAATAATTTTCTTAATACACTGAATACTCTGTTAAATTTTACCTCAGATTTCTTTACTTGAAGATTAGATTTGCAGGATTATACATGTATGCATTCTGAAAGACTTAATTTTCAGTATCAGTTCTACATCTCTTTTTATTCTATCATTTCTCATTTCCTCACTGTCTATACAACAGGAAACTAAGCAGGCATTCAATTATGTCACAGAAATGTCACTGGTCAACACAAAAAAATTAGATATTATGTGTTTTTGTTTTAAAACAGCCAGACTTAAGATTTTATTATTTATGAGAGAGAGAGAGAGACCGACCAACCATGCAGGCGGAGGGGCAGAGGGAGAGGGACAAGCAGACTCCGAGCTGAATTCGAGACATGGAGCCCGACTAGTGGCTCGATCTCACAACCCTGAGATCATGACCTGAGCCGAAACCAAGAGTCAGATGCTTAACCGACCGAGCCATCCAGGCACCCCCAGCCATACTCTTGTTCGCATGCCCTTTTCATTATCATCAGTGGCGTTCTTTTGTTACTCTGTCTATGACAGAATGACAACTACTCCTTTGAGAATACTTCAAATGATCATGACATTGGTTTTATGTAACATCATGTGATATGCTAACACCCAGGTCAAGTGCTATCCATTGTAGAGCTCAAGGCAACGCTTTGTGGATCATATATTTAACAACTGTGACTTTATTTTCTCTGGTCAAAGTAGCAGATATCAGTCACTAGCCATAGTGACCGAGACTGATTTTCTTCCCACATATTTCCAGGATAATGGCAGTTTTGTTTGAGGAGAAAGGGAGTATGAACCAGTGCACATCACCAGTTCAGTTTTCCAATTCATCCTCATTAACTGTCACTCCTATGAAAGGTGACAGAACACAGAGGTTAAAAGTATGGGCTCTGGAATCAGGATACATGGTTGAAGTCGACTTTGTTCTACAAAGACTTGAGGCAAATTTGACAAGGCGAATAACTACTTCATTTAGTTCCTGTGCAGACAAAATGTCATGCTGCAGATTAAAACAATAGTGCCTGCCATATAGAAAACCCACAGAGGTGTTAGCTGACATTACTATTTAGTAAAAATCCCCCCAAAATCAATCCAATTCATTCATTCATTCATTGTTCATTCAGTATAAGCATCATGGTCACAGTTTTCAGTTTGCTTTAATGTCTATCTCTTCATAGTTAGGAGAGACTTCCAGGATTGCTCACCAGGCAAGCTTTATAACCCAGAATTCAGAGGATGCCTTTGGTTACAGTAAAGGTGTCAACTATCTTTTTATTTATATTTCATTAAGAAAAGACAGCCCTTCTCATGAGTTGGCTTTCTTAATGGGATTTGCAAAGCAGTTGTCATTTTATTCCCTTGACTAGAGTGTAAGTAACTTGAAGGCAGACACTATGACTGAAGTTTTTATAAAGATTTAGTGTTATCTTCAAGGTTTCAATGAATAAAGCATTAGAGAAATAAGTGATTAAAAGCCAGAATCCATTTAACTACTAAAAGGGTCTACTTTCCCACCTCTTTACCTAAAAGATTTAATCTGAAACTGATAAAACACAGATTAAGGGGAAATAGAATGAACTTGGATAAACTTGCTTAAGCTTTGGTAGAATCTGAAAGTAAAAATAGCAAACATATGGATCTCATTTCTCTTAAAATACACAAGGATTAAAATTAAAAGGAATAAAGTGCTTGGCAAACGTTTTTTAATTCAACAGATGGATGGTTTTTCTACTTTTGCTGATAAAAGAAATTAACATAATGAAAATGTGCATTCTGCCTTAATTTTTGCATTTTCTTGCCCTTCAGTGAAAGAACTTCAAGTCCCTTCTGGCCTCTTCAGGTGTTTTGACAATAAAGATTTTATTTTAATAGTTTCTTTTTTTCTTGGCAAACAAGGCAATAGAACATATCCAAGTATGTATTTTATTAGATTACAGAAATCTGCTAACTTAAACAGATTAATGATGACATTATAGCGCTGACATTTCAAGTGAAATACCTATAAACCCCCAACACATTACTGATATATGCATAGATCATATTTCAAAAGGTACTTAATCTTTTATTGAAATTATTACATTTACTATTGGGATTGTGTTAAAATGACAAAATTATTCTGAATTTTCATTATCTGCTCTAAGAATATTATTCTTGATGCTTCTATAGTACTTATCTATAGAGTATTTAGAATTCTATGAAAATAGAAGCTTTGAACTAAAAAATGTCTGCAAATGTCTTAAAAAGTCTCAAATATCTTATAGGATGTGTTTTTCAGCTTAGTTTTCATAGTCTATTTCAAGATAACTATATTTTGTTTTCTAGATTCCCTTTGTCTACCATCAGAATAAGCATACTTCTTCATATAGGACCGAAATATATACAATTTTTGTCTACCATACCTCAGTAAAACTGGAAAAGTAAAACAGACTTCCACTAGAAACTTTAAATGACTCCATTTTCAAGTTATTTTGAATTAATCTAGTAATTATTGACCACTGAATAATGTGTGCTCAACTATGAGATATAGCTCACATGTATTGATGTAAACACATCTTCGTTATTTTCAATCTTACATGTTCAAACTCACTAAAAATTAAAGACAAGTGTTAATAGATGCTTTTATGCATACAAAATTGGCGAGGATTTAAACAAAATGATTATAGTTAACATTAACAATAATAAATAAGATAAATAATGATAAAACAGAAATAACCATTGATGTTAGGAATTTTCAATAGTGCAATCTATGTTGGAAATCAATTTAGCAATATTTATTAGTAGCTTAAGACACGGGAATTTAGTCAGTGATTTGGGTAAAGATACATTTAGCATTGGTCATAGTGTAAAATGCCTGGAATTAAAGTGTCCCAAATATTACAATGCTTACATTATACTACAGTTTTATGACAGTATTAAAAAGTAATGTGTACATAAGAATGTTAAATGTTTTTATTTTTGAACTATAAACCTTGCTAAAAAGTTTACCTCAACTATAATGACATATAGGCAAAGTCTTACATACAAGGGCATTATACCATAAGGCAAAATTACCAAAGATGATTTTTTAGCTAAATGTATGGGGGCCTCCTAAATAATATAGAACCTGGTAATTAAAATCCTGCTTTTCAAAATATTTAACACTAGGAAAATAATAGGGTTTGCAAAAAATAAAAAGAAAAAGATATTCAAGGAGCAAAACAGAATCTGCAATATTATTCAACTCTTGTATATAAGATGCATAAATACATAAATGCTCACAAAAAAAGAAATGCAAATAAAAATACTGAATATACATACTAGAAGCCAAAGAGATTTATTTATGGCCTGACTTCATTTTTCTTAATATGTACAGTTTTCAAATTTTTAACAATGTGTTAATTTTATTATAAAAGAGTATTGGCATAAAAAAGCGTTTGGATTAATTGCTAAGAGCACTATGCACATTCATATATTTGATAAAAATTTCATGAAATATATTTTGTTACATATTAAATTGGATGGAAATTATTAATAGAAAACCTATTCCCTTCATTGTTTCTACATTTAGTAACTGGAATTCTTCTGTAAGAAATGTTTGTCTCTTTTCTCCCATTTATTCAATTATTATCACCAATATGGACTCATGCGTTTTAAATCTTATTTGGGGGGTTATAATCTGTTACTGTCAGAATTTATTTCAACATGTCCTTTTAACATGCCCTAATTCTTTGTTTTGCTTTTAGCACTTATTTTCTAGCCCTGCAAGATGCTCTAGGTTCATTTTTGTGTATTTCCTGCTCTAACCCAAAAATCCGTTATTACTCCAAGGAGCATGGTTCCTTTCATTGTAGAATGGCATACGAAAACCAAAATCTTGGTTTCATATCACCATTAAAGCACCATTGTTTCTAGGAACACCACAGTTATAACTTATGCAGGCAAGGTACACAATTGTGGTCAAATATTTAATAAACATACCCAAAAATATTATTGCGATAATTTTAACATATGTCCCCAAGTCTTTGATACCCCTTGCCTCAAAAGGTGGAGTTTTAACCACCACCACCCTCTCAAATATGTGCTGGATTTAGCTACTTCCTTCTAGTGATTAGAGTATATAAAGGAAAAGAGAGTAACTTTACACTGGAGAATCATGGCAGACACTTTAGTAGTCAAGGTTAACAAGACCCAAAGTAAATCATATTAATACCATCCCAATAGGATGAGTTAAGAATACCTCAATGGTATTCTTCCACAAAATCTATAGCACCAGATTAATCATGAGAAACATCAAACAAACCCAAATCAAGGGATGCTGGACAAAAGTAACCATCAGCCTTCAAAAGTGGCAAGGTCATGAAAGAAAAAAAAAAAAAAAAAAAACTCCCATAGATTAGAAAAGACTATGGAGACATGAAGACTCAATGCATTGTAGTATCCTGAATTGGATCTTGGAACAGAAAAAGGTCATTCATGGAAAAACTAGTGGTATCCAAGTAACATCAAGTAGTTTTGTTAAAAGTATACCAGTGTTACCTTCGTAGTTTTGATAAACTGACCATGATTATAGAAGATAAAACCATTAGGGTAATTTATGTGAGGGGTATGTGGGAATTCTGTACTATCTTTGTGATCCTTCTATAAACCAAACTTTTTTGAAATCAAGTGTACATTGCAAAGGGAGGACATGGTTCCATAATGTCTGAGTTTTGGTTAACATGGTGCCATGAAAAGGAAGAATTGTGTTTCTTCATTTCTTCCCTTATCACAAAGTCTAGAACCAAGTAGATGATGAATAAATGGAACTTTCAATTAGTAATATTTTAGAGTAACAATATAACATTAAAAATCTAAGTTGATGTTTTATTCTATTGAAAGTTGTAACTGGAAAGAGGAATTTGTATATAATATCATAGGCAGTATGGAAAGATTGAAAACTTGTGAACAGACTGACCATACTTATGGGTACCCAGATGGGTAATCATATATCTGATGTTATGCAAAGGAAATGATCTTCAATTTATTTATTTTTTATTTTTCTAAGATTTTATTTGACAGACACACACAGCGAGAGCAGGAACACAAGCAGGGGGAGTGGGAGAGGGAGAAGCAGGCTTCCCGCTGAGCAGGGAGCCCGATGTGGGACTCGATCCCAGGACCCTGGGACCATGACCTGAGCCAAAGGCAGACGCTTAACGACTGAGCCACCCAGGCGCCCAGATCTTCAATTTTTTTATATGCAGCCCAAATTGGAGGCAATGAGACTAAATATTGTTTTACAGGAAGAGATGTCTTGCTGTAACACTGAATCATCCATCCTGTATGTCTCCAGGACCAGCGTCATGCCTTTATTTCTCTTTTATCCCTATGAGGACTAGTTCAGTACTCTTTGCATTGAAGGCTTTCAATAAGTCCTTGCTGACTGAGTGCTTTTCATGATTTTTAGCCTCCCTCTGATTTATTGCGCTCCATTGAGCCAACAATGGAGAATAGATGAAAAAATTGATGCAGCTTTTCTGAGATTTGTTCAGTTAGCTGTTCAACTATATTTTAAAAGGGAATGTGCATCTGTCACAGACTAGAAGGAGAAAATGTTTTTCATTTTTAAGAGCCTATGTCCATTTGACTGATTCTAGTCAAATGCAAGAGGTTCAGAATGATTCTGACTTCAAATGTCAGGCCTTCCAAGTATTTCTGTGTAAAGCCATCAAGTACAACCATTTCTCCTGCCTCAAAGAATTATGAAACTTTATCAGTGCTCTTAAGAAGTATTCAGTGGTAGTGCTCTGACACACTGGTTCCATAAAACTGACTAAATATATAGCACTTAAAAATTGGGACAATGTAAATGTTTCAAGTCTCACATAAATAAGAAAGTTCATCTGGTTCTCATAAATTAGGCTTGGAAAACAATAAACAATACCCATTGAAGCAAAATTAACACTCAAGAGTAACACTTCACATTTTGTGTGTCACTGTTAAAGTAAAGCTATGGGTTATATTAAACAACCACTTGAATTTGTTAAAAAAATTATTTAGCTTTTAGCACTATGTTTAAAATATGCAGGAATAACCTGCATATAAGAAAGTTTTTATTAAATTCTTCATTAAGCCAAGTGAGTTTACTCATTCTTCTAACTCTCCTGCAGTGGGACATTGAATTTTTTTTCATGGCTATACAAAATATTTAGCAATGGCTAATGTATATTGGCTCCAGAAAAGAAAATAGGTTTTTTAAAATTGACCTTGACACATCTAAGAAAGTATTAACCCAATAGGTGGCTCTGGCTCTAATTAAGGAATGCCTGAAATCAAAATCTAAATAAACAGAACCCAAAACTTTTTTTTTTTTAAGATTTTATTTATTTATTTGACAGAGAGAGAGAGATAGCGAGAGCAGGAACACAAGCAGGGGGAGTGGGAGAGGGAGAAGCAGGCTTCCTGCCGAGCAGGGAGCCCGATGTGGGACTCGATCCCAGGACCCTGGGATCATGACCTGAGCCGAAGGCGGACGCTTAACGACTGAGCCACCCAGGCGCCCCAGAACCCAAAACTTTGATGTAAGTGTACTAACTTGTACACAAAAAATTTTGTAGAAGAAAATCTCATGATCTTAAAAGATATGATGTGGTTAAGCAGATGTTTGGGAGCTCGTAACTTTCAGAGAGGTATATTTTCTAAGAGGAAAGCAAAACATTAACACATTGGAATATTTCAATGAATTACATATATTTAAATTGGAAAGATAAGGGATTTCATCCACATTAGAGGCATCAGTGCAGAAAAATGGGCAATTCAGTTCTATTTCCCTAACAGTATTTGAATCTTAGAGGATCAGGTTTATATGGTACATATTTAGATCAAACATCCCACCTCATCCATTCTCCACCTTTACCTTAGTACTCCACCTCCCATGAAGAAAATCCTCTTGCATTTGGAAAATCCCAGTGTTTTAACTGTTTTGATATTCTAGTAAAGGATCTAGTCCAAACATTTTTGCCATGAAGACAATGATGCCTATAAAGAGATGATTGTGTTTCACGCTTCTGTCTTCTTTACACTGTGTAAACAACGAAGAGGGGACTGGAAAAAGCTCAAGTAATGCAATCTGCTTGGATATATTCCCTATATGTAAACTTAGGCAGAATCACAATGTAGCTTATGTATCTTCCATTCAGAAACCTTATAGTACTTACACTCAAATAGTGTTATAATTTGGTCAACAAAAAAAGCTTTATCAAAATGTACATATTGACAAATGGCATATACAGAACCTTTCTGAACTGGCTCATCTGTATTTTTCTAACAACCAGATATAGCACAAGAATGTAGAAAAAAAAATGAAACCCACTGAGTTTTGGTGGTATAACCAATCCACTAGTATTGTGCTTTGTGCAGCATAATTCAGTAAGGTAATGACTATACAGAGGGGAATAACTCCAGGGCAGCTAAGCAGCTTAGAAGGAGCTAAAGTGAAATCATGGTAGCAGAGTTTGTAAGAGTTCAATAATTGACATGGGGCATTTTAATGTTAGAAGTTCAAATTAACATATAAAGCAACATTCTCCTTGAGTGCTTCAGCTTTTCCAAGTAGCCATACAATAGAAAGATAGCTTTCACATGTACTATCAAGTAGTTGATAGCCACGTGGAAGTTGTTTTTAAAGATACAGCACCATAATAGCAATAATCATCTTTTTAAAATATACTGGGTAAAATCTTCCATGAACCCATAGAATTTAGCACATCAGTAGGTAGCCATGAAGGCCTGATGGGTTTTATTGGTGTGGACCTAGAACCTGGAACATAGAATACACTTAGTACATACATTCTGAATTAATCATTTTTTCTTGAACTATATCAGACACTGAACCAACCTAACTTCTACATAAACTGTTTAATTGGCTGATCCTCTCTGGAGGTGTCTAGGATATTCAATAAGAGAACCCATCCTGGTCCACTCAAGTTGCCATGCTTTCAATATAAACATACTGCTACCAAACCAGAGCATGGACATTCAGGACAGAGCATCCACATTTTACCTCATGTCAGAAAGCTCACCACGGCTTTGGAACATATATTAATGAGCAGTGCCCTGTCTGCTGGGTGGGAAGAGAGAAATGGTAGAAGTGCTATAAAATATGGTTTTAAAAAATGTTTCATTCCTCAAATTTATGTCACAGCCATTGTTCACAAATACCATTATTTTTTTATGATCACTCTAGGGGTAATAGTAAGATTGGGAGGGAGCATGCTTCAGTCCCTGTTGGTTTAGCAAAAAATAGGAATTATGTTGAATGCATATTTCTATTAGCTATTCCAAAAAGGAATACATGAGAAACATAGCAGTGGAAAGACATTTTGACCTGAAGTTATAGATGTTTTAGTTGGTGAACTATTGTACTTGGAGGAATATGTTATAAGCCACTTAACAAAAAAGAGCAACTAGACTATAAAACTGAGCAAATAAAGTATAAAAAAAGGCCAGAGTGAAGTAAGTAATGAAAGGCTTTTAGTACCAAGACATTGACTGGAGTCCATTAAGAAGTGGAAATGAGATTGGAGGTATATTTGTAGGGCTGGTAGTATACAGTATTCCAACTCAGTATGTAATTCTACAGTCATGAAAAAAACAAAGATGAACACAATATTAAGAAAAAAAATATATGATCAGCAATGTAGAAATACATAAGAATTAGTGATAATCTTTGCTGAAAATAAGGAACTTTCCAGCTATAAGTTCTGCCACAGGTGTTGAGTAGTATAGATTCACAGATACGGATTTATATGCACAGTAAAAGTACATATAAAATGTATTCATGATAAATAAAGATCAATTTCTATACATAAGTGAAAAACACACAGCTTAATTATGGACAGTAGGTGCCTTGTAAAATGTCTTTATGACCAGAGAAGAGAGTGAGAAGTGAATGAATAAACAGTAAAGCTAAAAATAGTTTTAGAGATTAAAGTAACATAATTCAAAGGCAACATGACAAGCAATGACAGTCATTTTAATTACCAAAAAGCAAAAAGTAAGCAATAGCACTGACTTTCAAGGTTCTGTGTCTGTCTGGCAATGCATAAATCATCCCAAAGTCTGCTTTGATCTGCTAAATGAGATCTATGTGAATAAATAAAGAATACTTCAGTTGCTTCACTTTAAGTATTAAAACTACACAATGTAGAGCCAACTGCCAAGACAAATGGTCACACCAAGAGGTGACTTGATATGGGAAGTTTTAACTTTAATCTATATTCCTCACACCACAAAAATACATAACCTAAATACAGCAGTGATATTGTTATGCAAGCACAACATCAAAATAAGTCTTACAGCTCATGCTGTTGCTTCTAAGCCCATCCTATATTGAAAGCAAAGATATTTAATCATAATTTGAGTCTAATCAGCCTAACTGCCCAATGTACGGAAGTCTATTGACTGTTTTTTTGCATAAGCTCTCATTGGCAGTGCCATCTGACACATGCGCCCTCGTGCATGGTCTATAAAGGATTCCTGGAAGGCGGAGCCTGAAGGCAGCCAAGTTCATCAGCTCTCCTAGTGGGACACTATAATCTCAAATACATCTGGAAAGAAGAGGTACACTGAACACACTGTCCACTCCTGGGAAAAGTTTATTTTGTAAACAAAGTGAGGGAGGGTGTCTGAAGGCCATAAATGTACATATGACGGAGACTTAGGTTATAGTCAAGGAGTCCAAAGAGGTGGTTGTAAGAAACTACCAACATAAAACTTCCAATTAGTGTCTTTTGACTGCTATCCACAGTAGCTCACATTTACATGTGCAACTAAGCCTGTAGCACTATCAATGACCAACTCTTCCAAGACTTAATGGCATTGGACAGGGAAGGAAACCAATCATTTACAAAGTACCTACTATGTGGTTGGTGGGCAGTATACAATCTGCTAGGTGCACAAAATTTCCTCTCTTCTTCTCAACAGACATCAAGGTAGACAGTGGCCTATTTTATCAAGACAACAAGCTAGAGGAAGCTAAGTTGCACAGTGGTATATGCCAAGAAATGACCCAGTCCAGGTTAAATCTAGTCCTTTTACTTCTGGTCCTGTGTTCCTTATGGTATCTATGCTCACTCAACAAAAGGCTGATTCCCCACCTGAGCTTGTCATCAATCACTTATACACCTCCAACCTTGAAGGCTAGAGACAACGTGCACAATTGCACAGTATTCTTATGACCCACAACCAAATATGGTAATAGTGATTGTAATTATGATTCTTCGACATCCTAGTTGAGTTTATAACTGTCAATTAAGAAATTTGAAAAGGGTCATTTTCTAAAATTTCAAATGTAAAGTAAGACAATCAAAATGTTAAATCTTCTGTATCCTGAATAAACAGGTCACTAGATCCATACAGAGTACCTCATCACCTGGGTTAAGTAGAATACTAATTTTTTGGAATTTTCAGAATTTAAGAGAAACCACAAAGGAAGTTGGACACCTATTAGCAAAGATACTTAATAGAGGACTATAGGCAAGAAGATCAGCAAAGAACGGGAAGGTACCCCAGTGCAATACACTGCTTAAGAATGAATGTAAGATGTAAAGCTGTAGACCCACAGGGATCAGAAAGGCCAGACTTGACACCACAAAAGGACATTGCATTATTACAAAAATGTGTAATTTACAAGGAGATTCTGAACATAGCTCTATACTTTGGTGATTTCAGTGCCTAGGCTAATAAAACTTACATGTATTCTCTATATATATTTCAAGAAAAGGTAATCATAATAACTTCAAGAAAAATGGCATATAATTTCAGGTAAGGAACTGAATTATCAAGCCAGAAGGCTTGGTTTGGAAGTAAAAATTAACATTAAAAATGATACATAAATTTACTATGGGTCTTTAATTAAAGGCAACAGCAAGATTGGGGGGAGGCAAAGTAAGGGGTCTCCAACACCCTTAGAGTTTTAGAGCTACTTTGTGAAAATAACCGAGTTGTGCACTTAAAATTGTCCAAATTCAATGACAATACAAAATTACACGAAAAATAGAGAATAGATTCCTTGCTATGAGGAAGATTTGAGATAGTAATTTACTTATATAATTTAATATGCAGACATAAAGTAATATGATTTATAAAAATGCTTTTCTGGAAAATACATTGTTGATATAATTATAGTGTATAATATAGAATAGCTTGAAAATAAATTTAGTGTTTAAAATTCTATTTATCAGAAGTATGAAAAATATTGTGCATTTTTACCGAGGAGATGGCACTATTAACTAGAAATAGGACTTTTTGTCTTTTGTTTTTGTTCTCCCACTTGCAGTGGTAGTGATGAATTTTCCTAGGACCACTGGGAAGTTGATCTCCTAGATGATTCTGCTGCATCTGATAAAGGCAGACCTTAGTCATGGAACAAAGCAAAATGACTCATAATCTTGGTTGCATTAGATCTGTTCTGAAAACACACCTAGTAAACTAGTTCTGCAGTTGAGAATCTTCATTTTGAGATCCAGAACTTCGCTTAATAGCTGATTTCCTTAGACAAAAATAATTACACAGTTAAAAGTGATTTCACAAATCTTATTTTGTACTCCTCTAAAATTAAACATGGACATCATGCAAATATTTCTGCAGACATCTAAGTGCCTTGATAATTGCAAGTTGTCAAATACAGTTTTATTCTGTGAAATTTTGTCTTTGAAATGCATACTATTCCCTTCTCTATCTCCATTAACTCCTTGAGTCTCCATCCACAAAGTCTTCATATAAACAATCCTTCTCCATTTAGGATGGTTGGGGCCTTCTGTTGGTTATAGTTCTTTAGAGCTTATTTCACTGGAATGATGTACACTGTAGTTATGTATGTTGTAGGTGTTTATTTTCTCCATCTGCAAAAATAAGAAAGTTGACCTCCTACAATAGAAATATCTGCCCCATAGGCTTGATGGAGCTCAAAATTTTATGATTATTTATCTGTCCCTGTGGTTCAAGTAGAAGATATTTGTCCATCTTCAGATCAAGGGAGAAAATACAGAAACTGAACACAGTGAGTGCCTAGAAGAAGTTAAGGGAAAACATCATCCAGATTGGAATCACTGGATTTGAAAGACCCACTTTATTTTGCAGGTACCTAGGAAGGCAAATAAACCAGTGTCACACAGCTAATATAGGGTATAGATATGTGTATGGGTACATGTGCGTGTGCATACAGACACACACACACACACACACACACACACACCCCTTGACTTCTACTTTTAGACCATAGCTCATTCTGTTATTCTATCTAAGAACTGGAAATACCAATGATCTGCTGCCTGCTGTGCAATTAATATCAATTATAACCTCCAAATCATTTCCACTGTGTTATTTGTGCAGAAAAATACCAGTGAGAGGGGCAGTATCATCACCAAAATGAGTGCGGACAGAACTGGAAATATGAATTTTACTCTCATAGGTGGTTTATAATATACAAAAAGTTTTAAAAAATCTTAGTTATAAGTTTTCCAAATCAATTAATCATTAGCGTAATTATCCACAGTGACCTGTCCTAATCAGGTGAGCCCCTAAAGGACTAGGTCCTTCCGTGAAAAATATATTTGAAAGAAATCAAATTTTGCTAGCTTTGAAGGAATAAATTGCCATTTCATGTGAGGTCCCACAGAGGACATACTGCAAAAACCGGAGAGTCCTCCAGGAGAACTGGAGTGGTCTCCAGCTGATAGCAAGAACACTGATCTCTGTTGCATATCCATTAGAATATGGATTCTGTCAATAACAGGTGAGCTTGAAAGACACCACCCCCAACCTTAGAGGAGAGCACAGCCCAACCAATGCTTTGATTTCAGCTTTGTGTAACTCTGAGCAGAGGAAGCAGTCATGCCATGTCTGGATTTCTAACCAAGACAGTGATAAGATAGAGTGTGTTTTTTTTAAGCCACTAAGTTCATAAAAGTTTGTACACAGCAATAGAAAACCAGGGCAAAACCAAAAAAAAAAAAAAAAAAAAGCCATAATGGTGGTCTCATGGGTAGAGTGGGGTCTGATGGAGACCAGATAAATGGAATAGTAGCCCAAGTCTGTCTTGCCCTAGGTCCCATGGGTCCAAACAAACCCCATGCTCCAAATGATTGCTGTGTCTGTCTGGCAATGCATAAATCATCCCAGGATGGATATACATGGCAGGTGTCATAACCCCCATTTGATACACTGACCTGGATTAAGAGTAAACATGACAAGAAGGACCCAGTAGAAGCCCTGGAATCTGCCACTCTTCTTTACTGCCGGATTAGTAAATCAGGAGAAATGCTTCATCTCAGGTGGGTATGAAAAGCTCAGCAACATCCTCAGGCTTAAATCATACAAGTACTGTGATTACTAACATATCACTTTTAAATTCACTTTTATGTTCCCTTCATCAACCAGATGGGCAGTAGAGGATGATAGGGGACTAGAAAGAGCTTAACCAAGTGGAAATCATTATCACAGCTGCTGATACAAGTGATACATATCCTGAAATCAACTAACACAACCTCTGGAACTCAGTACGTGGCTACTGAGCCAATGCAGAGTCTCTTCGATCCTCAAAGAGCAGTTCATGTTTACATGGAAATGGTATCCACACACATATAGTCTTGCCTTAGCATTATGTTAACTGTTCCCCCAAAAATATAGTCTGTGAGGACTTGAGATCCTATTCCAAGTATATGGTAACTAGACCAGGATGTAGTGGCAAGTGCTTTAGAAGGTGGAAATAAAGACGGATATTTACAGCCCTTTTATATTGGTGAAGTTTTGAGGGTTTTAATGATCCAGCACATTCCAGGACAGCACTCCCAACATAAAAAGATAAGTTAGTACGCCATGAACCCCTTACTACAAAATAAAAGTTCCAGAACTTGATGGGTCCCTTAAGATTTTAAAGGCAACATACGCCACTCTTGTAAATACTATGGGCCCATTTATGGACTCAAAAGCCTCTTGATTTCAAGTGCAGCCCAGAGCAAGAGACATGGTCAGGTCCAAACAATGCTGCCAAATCCCTACCACTAGAGCTGCATGACATGGGGAAGTCAAGGCTACTGTAGGTTTCTAGTCTAAGTGGTAGCTAAAGATGTACTGAGAAGTGCCTGAGGAGCCCCCATAGAGTCACAGTACAGATCCCATAGGTTCTGGAGCAAGGCCATAAAATTTGCAGCAGAGAAATATACCTTCAGTAAACAGTTCCCAGTAGGCCACCAGACCCCAATAATTAGTGAGCATCTGACCATGGAACATCAGTAACCACAAAGTCAGAGCTGCCCATCATGAGGTGAATATCCTCAGATCTCCAAGTTGTAAGAGCAGTTAGCACAAATCCTCCATGTAATGCAAATGGTAGGTCAGTGATCAAGCCAAAGTGGACCGAAGCATCTCAAGTAAATTTTGTGTATAGGATTCAGAGCCTCCATGCCTCCTAACTTTTGGACCAACTTCTCCTTCTCAATATATAGCATTAAAGAGGTTCCCCGTGAACAGCATATAAAGGGGAGGAAAGATCCAGATCTGATTCACAGATGGTCAGGTTCACATGTGTGTGGGCTGGAAGCACATGTTGCTCAGTACGGTTACTACAGACCCTCTTAGAGGTGGCATTGAAGATAACTGAGGGAAAATCCTCGCAGTCAATAAGGTCTCATGTTACACTGCTGTATACACTAAGCTGCCCTTATGTATGAAGTCCTAGGCAGGGGCAAATGTCTTGGCTCTTTGGTCCTGGTTCTTAATATATCAAGATTAATATGGTAAACAAGGAGACTTGGGCAACAAATATGTGAATGGGCATTTGAGATTAATTATAAAATGTGAGAATACTTGGGTCTCAGGTCAATGTCCACCAGAAAGGGTCTTCCACAGCAACCTAGTTGACAAGATCATCTGCCTGGCACTTTGAGCCAGTCCCTGTCCCCAGCCACTGCAGCACTTGTGCGATGGGCTGGGACAGAGACTATGTATGCACATATTACACAGGCTCCTTCTCACCAAGGTTGTGCTGCTTATGCTCACTCCAAACACTTGACCTATCATTAGCACAGATTGAATTGGTGGTAGTAATTGACTTGAGTATCATGAATACCCAGGATTGTTCCTACCTACTGGGGCAAGGAGTCTGAACCTGGGGGAAGTTCCAGGGGCATCTCTAGGTACTTCCATGCCTGTTGACACAAGTGAATGGGAGATCATAGCATTCAGGTCCTGACAGAAGATCAAGTCCTTCAGAGATCAAATTCTGTCCCTCAACTGCCATTAGCAAGCTGGCATGTTGGCCAAGAGTGAGGGAAACCTAGCATGGATGATGGAAAAGGGAGATCAGTATTAATTATTGCCCTTGAACCAGATGCAGCAATGGGGACTCAAATTTGTTCCACTTACTAGCTATAAATCTTTTAAAGATTTTATTCATTTGAGAGGGAGGGAGGGAGGGGGAAAGGGAGGGAGGGAGGGAGAGAGTATGAGCAGGGGGAGGGGCAGAGGGAGAAGCAGACTCCCCACTGAGCAGGGAGCCGGACAAGGGGCTCAATCCCAGGACCCCAGGATCAAGACCTGAGCCAAAGGCAGAAGCTTAACTGACTGAGCCACCCAGGTGCCCCTAAATCTTTTTAAGAAACTCTGGCTGACTACGGTATGCAGAGCTGGTGACAAAAAAGATGGGTCTGAGCAGCACAAAGGGCAGACACAACACAGAATAGAAAACCCTTGTGTTGCCCCTTATTCCCTTGGCCCAGCTCTCATTTCAGAGATGCCAGATTTCATGCAAACTGACCCTCAGACGGACAGCATTCCACCTCAACTGCCTTTCCAAATCCCTTTGGACCTCTGTCATAAAGTCTTCTTCTGAGTCCCAGGTTCTGAGCAACAGGCCCTACACAAGTGCATTACAGAAGTTAAGGGTGGTCATAGTACCTCAGTTAATGAAGGATGGGAGCTGGTGCATAAGGCTGCAGCCTACGGACAAATCTGGGAGGCACTCTGTATTTCTCAGATGTCCCTGCAGAATTCAGTCCTGGTGCCTGCAGCAATGGCACTGATAACATACCGCTGTGTGTCCGTCTGTCCATTTCTCTCGGCTTCCTCACTCCTACTTGAAGTCTCAAGCATGCTGCCCCAATCTCAGACTCACTTTCAGAGATGCAACTGAGATACCTACATTTCTGTAAATCTCCTAGATATCAAGAATGATTCATATATACTCATTATTGAACTGGTACTGGATAAGTGTGTACTATGTATGTACATTAGCATATGTAAATAAGATTATTCCTGTATGAGCTGGGGTTTAATTAACAGATTAAATTTTATACTGAAATACATCTGTCCATTAAAAGTCTTAAAGTATACAATTAACCATCTGCTGAGCTGACATTTTTCAGCCTGACATTTAATATTGTCACAAACAGGCAAACAGTTCTACTGAGCCTTGCCTCATGTTTCAAGGGAAGTGTCTCTAGGCAGAAACTTTTTAATTAAAGTTTGATTTAATGAAAATTATGATTCACAAAAACAACTGCTTCAAGCAATATCAAATATCCAGACTGGAAAATAAATCCGTAAAGTTGTAATCTGAGAGCTTTCAATCACCTCTAAGTTTGTGTAACAGCCAAGCACGAGAGTCTGTTGTGTTTACAACCTTATATCATTTGTAAACAAGCAATTTCCCTTTTTGGAAGTGAGAGGTGCTTTTCATTCTTGCTATACTGTTTTCAATTTTAGACTCCCCACAGTGACTTGAACAGAGTAATAATAAAGGGAATACTGGCTAACAGTATTAGTAGTTCATGATATTACATTAGTTGATATTTCACACCTATGTTCCCATATGTAATTTTCATACCATCTCTATGAGAGTTACCATCCCACTTTCTAAATGAAGAAATCCTCATACAGGGATACAAAATAAACTTACCCAATAGCCTGCCCAGTGGTAAAAAGGATAAACCACCCAGCATTCTGACCCCTAACTATTCATTCCTAACAACTAGACAATTATGGCTAAAAAATATTAAGGTATTTTAGGGAGGTGATTCTTCAAAACTCAAGATTTTAGAAATTATAGGTGTATCTATGCATTTTTTACTCTCCCATATTTTTCCTTGACAAACTAGTTTATAACCTTCATGATTAATATTGGCAGAATTTTTACTTCTAAGAACAATTTCTCCATTATAGTACCCTGATGTGCCATTGCATACCTTTATACCTCAAATATTAAGAATAGGCTTCATTTTCACTCTAAATCAAGAAAGTTATTAAATATATAGGTCAAAACACCAGTCGTCATGACACCACTCAATAAAATTCCCTACACTGACACCATATTTTAACTGCCAACTCACATTCCATCAAACTTATCCATATTTAAGATCATAATTATTATGGTTTTTAACCAAGTTCTTTTGATAAAAATTATGCTATTTTGGCTATAGTTAAGTAATTGACTGTAGGTCTTTTCTATATGTTCAGAGAAATATGCCAGGAGGAAATTAGGTTCTCCTGAAATTGTAAGAAACAATTAAGCAAAATCATTTGAGGAATTTAAAAATTACTGGAAGAATGAAGGAACTGATTTATGAGGAAACGTCTTAGAAGCTGGATAAGCAGATATGTGAAGAGAGATAAAAGTAATAATACAGCTGAAAGCTATAAACACCATTAAGAAGAGAACGATTTGTCATCCTTGGCTCTCCTGCTGTATCTAGGAATAGTGCAATACTGCAAAGTGCCAAAAACATTGTCCCCAGCTTCTGAGGTTTTATAACCTGCTGACCTATAAATGCAAACCCCTGACAAACAGAGCTGACAACCTTGCCGTTTATATTATAGGTACCAACTTTCTACAAATACACTTAATTTTGTTAAACTTTTTGAGATTCTCTATGAATCACTCTTACTACTGGCTGCAACTGAGACAGAACTAGTTCAGTTAGAATGCTTCACATAGCAGGAAACAAGTCCACTTATACCACTGCTAATTTTAACGTGCAACAACACTTTTACCCAATTCCCAGAGGAAGGACTTCAGTGCAGCCAAGTCAACCCTCCCCAATAGTCAGTAGGGCTCAGAGAGGGGAATGCAACTGTGGGTCAGACAGCAGTGAACAAAACACGCTGTAGAAAATATCCTAGCACCTAACCTAGTATCAACATCGAACACCTGGAAACCCAAACACATCTGTCAAACACATGAAAAACTGACAAGGACAAAACAAACAGAACGAAAACTACAATAAACTGTTGTTTTCATTGGGGGGTAACCAAGACAAAACAAATTGTTTATATTTGCCAAGGAATTCAATGATTCAAATTAATGAAATGAAAGAGAATCAAGATGTATTTCAACACCCAATACCTTAAAGAGATTCAGTAAGAGTTCTATTGAGATTTGAAGAAACTTAATCCCAGGCACAGTGCTGGAATACTATCAAGATAGGGGTGTCTGTGTGAGTCAAGGAAATTTAGGGGAGAAAAAATTTACCTTTAGAAATTTTTTTCAAAAATCACCAAGGATAATCACTAATCATTTTGTGTTCTAATCTTTAATTTACTAACCATGTTGAAGTGTATTTACAAATCTGTTTAAGTCATAAATTTTAATTTCTATTTTAGAGGATTACATCAAAAAGAAATAAGATGAAAGGCATTTCTTGTGGTGTTGGAATTGTTGAGTATCTTGAATGTGGTGGTAGATAACTAACCTACACAGGTTTTTAAATTTCACATAACACACACATGCATACATGTGAGTACAAGTAAAACTGAGGAAACCTGAGTATGGTAGGTAGACTGTATCAATGTCAGGATACTCTGGTTGTGATACTATCGTCTATTTTTGCAAATATAGAAGAAAACTTGGAAGCTTGGCAAAGTGTACAAGGGATCTTGAATTATTTCTTGCACCAGCATGTGGGATGTACAATTATCTCAAGTTACAATGAAAGAAGACATACAAGAATGACCACAAAATATTTAATACATCAAAAACTGGGAATATATATATAAATTATATTCATACAACAGAATATATTAATATGTGTAAAACATGTTTAAATCTTGAAACTTTATATTTATATAAAGCAACTGCTTTATATTGAGCAATTAAAGCCAGTCAGAAAAGGGAAACTATTGTATTTCAATGTATATGAATTTCTTTCACAGACAAAACTATTCTACGGTGATAGAAAGCATAACAACGGTTGCTTTTTGGAGGAGCAAAGATTGTCTAAAAAGGGCAATGTGGAAATTTTCCAGACTGATGGGAAGAGTATGTTTTGACAAGAATATGAAATAAACAGGTATACACATTTGACAAAACTCATCCGTGTATTTAAAATATGAAGATTTCACTGTATGTAAATTATTTCTAGATCATAAAACGTGAAAATACTTATATAATTCATATGTAAAAAAACAAATTTAAAAAAATGTACTCAGCAGTAAGACAAATTAAAAAATATTTTTCATTTGAATCGTGCCTTTTACCTAAAATAACCTACCAACTTGATACCCCACTTTTACTCACAGCATATTTCAGATGCCTTTTTGTGGCAAAAAAGCTATAGTGGCAGGAAGAGACTAAAGCACCCTTCTTAAGACCATGACCCAGAAAAATCTCATTTATTAACCCCTTTCTCATATGTAAAACATTTATTTCAGTTTGTTACACTGAACTTCAGTTGTCAAGCCCAATCTACAGACAACTCACAAGAACAGATACTGTTCTTGATATGATCATTATACAAAGGTTTATATGGTTACTGAAGACCTAGGATATGTTCCTTTGATTCATGATCATTCTTCCTTTTTTGGTTTTCCCATTATATATTTTGTTTAAACTTACAAAAATATAAGTGTCACTTTTCTGAGAGGAAGCTGGTGGCAAGGTCATCAGACTGTTGGATGGATTTAATGTGAGCCTCTAGGAAATATGCAAACTTCGTGTGCTTAACAATCTTCACCTTGGATGAATTGCTTGTTACGTACAGATAACTCCAAGTAGAATCTCTGGCTGTTAAATGTATAGTATCCAACTGGACTATTTCATAAATTAGGATTCTCAGAGCTTAAATTTCAGAAATCTAAATGAGTTTTAAATGACAACTCATGTTTTATAAAAAGCATGTTTGATGAAAACAAACCTACAAATTCTAATGCAATTATTCAAAGTTAACTACTATTTACAGAAATAATTTTTGACTTTTTATAGTCAGGAAGGACAAAGGGAAAATTGGATTGTATGTTATGAGAAAAATGTCTAGGGAAGATATTACATCAGTAACAACCTCAATGCAAGTGTTTCAACCCCACAAATATACCTGCAAGTATTTGCCCCATTAAATTTACCACTCTTATTGTATTTGCCGTTCTTTGACACAAAAGTTTCAAGAGGTATTTTTTCCCCAAAGGTATTTTTGATTCATCTTTCACGTCAAATTTGCTGTGGACATACAATCTTCTGCATGAAAACTTTAGCCATCTTTAAATCCTGTATACAGGGAAGTTGAGCATGAAAGATTCACTGGAGAAATCCTAGGTGTATTGTTATATACTACTTGTGATAATTTTGAAAATGTCACCATCATTTCTATAGTAAGTATCCTCCTACTTTAGGATGACTGCTTTCCATACAATGCACGGACCGAGAACTCAAAATCTTGAGAGAAGGGATATTTTCCTTAAAACTTGCCGAACATCTTAACTCCTTTATGTATTTATGTAATTTGTATTAATCTGACTTTAACTTCCATGCCTACTTAATATCTTAGCAAAAGAAATTATGAATGTGTGTATGCGACATAATACAAACTTGTCTGAGAGGTTTAGAAGCCCTTTGCAGAAGGCAACCCACTAAATGAAGTCATCATCACACAGGTTAAACAGCAATAAAAAAAGAAAGGAAACTCATTAGAGCAAGCCTCTGAGACAAGCTGGACCTGTCTACAAGCAAAGCATCAACAACATGCAGATGATGTAGTGGCAACACAGTCCACCCTCCCAGAGTAAATCATTTCAGCATTTTCCTTCTGTTATGTGGCTAGAGAAAGCTTTCTGCTTGACCCTGAATTAATTAATAGTTCCAGCAGGTGATATTTGGCAGAGTAGAGTAATACCTGCAAACCTTTCAAAAAAGATCAAGATTGCCAAGGACCCATGCATGGCAAGTCACTCGAAGCATGATTTAGTTGTTTCTGTAAATGAGGGTCTAGACCCACATGGAAGGGGTTTCCATTTCCACACAAAGGCAGCAGGTAGGGAACACAGCCTAGGCACCAAGATGAGGAGATGAGAGGTCCTATCAGGAGCCGTGTCACCACAGAGAATGGACCCCTCTCCATCTGTTTTCTATTAGTATAGAAAACTGAATTCCTGCTAGCCAACTCCAGAGGACTATTGTTGTGTGAGTCCAACAATAGATACAGAAGTATATTTGCTAGATTGTCAACTTCACAGAAATATTTTAACTGCACTGGGTGATTGAAAACTTTGATTCTACTTCTATTTATTTCCCTTTTGTGTCATTCTTCCCATTTTCTCATCTGTGAGGGGAAAGGGAAGTCCATGATCTCCTGCAGCTCTGAAATGCTAGTATATTAAGTGGCATGTGCTACTAAAGAGAAATCTTCAGAGAGGAAGAAGGCTAGAATCTCTTCCCTTTTTATCTAAAAATAGAAGGAACAGGTTGAACAACTTAAGTAGCAATAAAAATATTCTCTAAATCCTATCCGTATATATTCAGACTGTAGTGATGGAGTCATTTAAATATATAGTTACAGCCTAATTTGAGGCTTTAGAGCCCAACTCAGAGTACAATGGTGGTGACCAGGAGCTGGGGATGGGGAATTGGAAAGATGTTGTTTAAAGGTACAGCTTGCAACCAGTAGATGAGGAAGTTCTGGGGATTTAACATACAACATGGTACTTATATCAACTGTACTTCATTATATACCCCAAAGTCGCTAAGCGACTTAATTGTTCTCAGCACAACAAAGAATAATGTGAGGTGATAGAGGTATTAGCTAATGCTATGGTGATATCATATTACAGAATATGAATATATCAAAATAATGCATGGTACACCTTAAACTTACAGTGTTAAACATCAACTGTATCTCAAAAAATGTGAGCGTCAAATGACTTTTATGCCCAAACCCCAAATTCCAACATCCTCCTCTCCAGTGAAAGGTATTCTTGGGAACGAAAGCATTCATTCTGTTACCAAAAAATAAAGTCACAAGAATCATTACACCTTAAGCAATGTTGAGATTTTGAAATTTGCTTCAAAGGTACTTCTAATTATCTCCTAAAATAATTATGCTGACTTTTAGATCACGTCCTGAGAGAAAATTTCATGGCATATACAATAACAAAAACATGTTTGCCCCAAACAGTACAACACAGCATAAAAAATTGTATACACAAACACACACATACACAGGCTGCCTTTGTTTGGCTTGGCTCTAAGGTGCTTAGTTTGTTATGATGGTTTAATTAAATAACACCATCACCCCTGCAATCATTCAAATTTCAGTTACCACATATTAATTATGAGTCATTGCACTAATTACCAACTTAGCTGCTAGCTCTGTAGTCCACAAACCCCTATGTAAATAAAAGATCATGATGATGCACATAATATTTCATCCTGATCAGTGCCTTATCACAACTATTTCAAAGTTGGCTGGCAATTCATCACCATGCACCTGTTACCCAGTTCATGCACAGACAGTAAAGCACGTAGTTGTGTTGCCTCTTTGTTGCCCAATGACAAACCTAAGTAACATTTTTACACAAGTGGACAATTCAAAGAGGAACCAGTTGATAAAGATGGAAGTACAGTAAAGAAACAAGCAATAACACCAGGAGTTCAAATGAAATGTCAATGGAGAAGGAGTTGACCGTGAGAAATGGTCATGGCTGCTGGTTCAGAGACTCTGGCTATAGAGCCAGAGAAACTCAGTGAAGGTGAACTCACTGACAGAAGAGACGACAGGACAAAGATGTCCCAAAGGGAGAGAAGTGGATAAAAATGTCCTATTCAAGGAACTCAGCAGTGTTCCACCACACCGAAGGCCCAAAGAATAAAATGTTGAAGACTGATCCCAACTCAGAAATGAGCATGTCGGTTGGGCCAGAAGAGATACCTGCTCCATTCATAAGTTATACAGTGAGGAAAAGGGCCTCTTGATAGGCCCTTTACAAAGAGTTGTCTGTCCCATTCAACCCTAAATGTAGCAGCCAAATATATTCCTCCCATAGTAATCCTGATTCTGAGGCCGGCAGATACAGGATACACAGAAAACATATGCAGGACCCAGAAGATTTCATCTACTCTGTGTGAAGAAGATGAAGGTCACCATCAGAACAATGTTCAGTCATCGTCGTGGTTTGTTAAAATGAAAGCAAAACAAAAATACATTAATGCTCAGTTTTCAATCTGTTGAACTACTGTGAGCTAAAAAGATATTTTAACTATTTATCATTTTCCTGTACATTTATAAACAACAGTATGGGAGCATTTCTTATTTAGACTGAGGTTTGTAAAGGTCATGGAAAAATCATAACATTCCCCATTGATTAGTAAGATTACTTCAGTTTACATGCTAATTTTCATGGCTCCAGAGTACCATTCTAAGCAATGTATGTATCTGTGCGTGCATGCACATGGTTGGGGGGCAGGGATGTGGGAGGGTGCATTCAAGGATAATGAAAACCTTGAAGGAAGAAGATTGGATCAAGAATTTTTTGACACACAGAAATATTCATACCAATTTTGTTCCAGTTTACTCATTTCCATAGCACTTGGTGCTCTCCTGTAGACAAAGCCATAATTAATTATGTGTTTCTTCTATAAAGTTCGTGTTTCTGCTATCCTATCCTTCAAGGTGACATCTTCACCACCAAAGATGGATTTAACAAGAAGCTTATTTTAGCTCTCCATATGGCTGACTTAATGCTGCTCTAGCTATTACAAGGCACATTAGTTTCTTACCAGTATGTTTTTATCATGGAAGTCGGCTTGAGGCCTATCACACTCCATGACTTTAAGGTTAAATACTTTTCTTTGCCTTTTAAAAAAAATCTCTTTTCCTCAGCTTCATTATTTTCTTACTGTCATATCTTTTGCAGTAGAGTGTGTTATTTTTATACTATCTATTTTCAATCAAAAACCTTTCTGGGGTATTTTCCTTTAGCACTTCTATTCTGTAGGATTATATTTTAATTCTGTGAAATCTGCAAGCCCTAACAATTTTGGCATACCTTCTACATTTAAAATAAGTATTGCGTTAATATGTAGAAGCAGGTCTACAGTCTTTTCTATTGAGAAACTTACCCCGTTCATTCCAGGGCAAGTCTTCTCAGAGCAGCTTTTTTTTAGCGGTTTTGTACTTCCCATGCTTCTCAAACTTTATTTGGGTCTTTTACCCTTTGTTTACAAAACAATGACACTTCATTTTATAATCACTTATACATTGTCATTAAAGCATTTATGCTGGATAACCTCCGTTTTAAATAAAAAGCTTCTAATGTCATCTACGGCTTATTTATATATAAATCTTACAAAGCACCATATATAGGGGAGTTCATTTATTTTATAAAGCTATTGTTGTTCCTTGCTTGTGCTAGCATTAAAACAAGATAAGTGAAAATAAGATACTGCTCAGAGTTATTATGATTTGAACGTTATGAACAATCTACAAGGAAACCAAAATTGTGATACATAACTCAGTTCAACAAAAAGTGGTCATCTAAATTGTTCTGGGCACATTTCAGTTTAAGTTTTCAACCTTAGACAGAAACATCAAATCCATCTATACGTCTTTCTGAAACCTATTATCAAATGAGAAAAAATTTCCTAGCAGACTTCCTTATCTTACGACAGGGCTTTGACACTTGAATCAACTAATAATTGTAGCTGTTTCACATAAAAGGTCAATTTTGACAAATGGCCTCTTGCACATGGTAAAAACACTCTTTCACTGTCAGGCTAAGGTTTTCTTCAGTAAATGCAGTTATACAATCAAAACCATCTTTGGATGCACCACAGTATAAGCACAGGGCATTGGGAAGAAAGCATAAAGCTACATTTTTGTCTTAAATTATCTTCCTAAAGACAAAAAGAAACACAACTTAGTGTAAGAAGACATGAGTAACAGAGTTATATGAATAAGTCACTGTCACTATATAACAATAAGCCCTTGGTACCAAAGGTAGATAAAGGGTTAAAGACCTCGTACAATGGGACAGAGTATTTATTATACGGTAAATAATGGGTGGTAAAAGTCACAAGCAAATGAAAAGTCTTAAATAGTGACCTTCATAAAAGTTTGGTTCAATGGGCAAGTTCACATGTATGGATTTTTTCATTTACGATTGAGAAATGAACTTTGTATATAGATATTTTCTTTTCTAGTCCCTGAATAATTCTAACAATTCATTGTTAAATTTTAGAAAATTATCCCTGTCATTAGAATTAATGTTAGGAGTTATTACGTAACAATGTGGTAACGTATCTTAGACAAGAATTTTTGTTGTGTCCCATAGAAGAGGAGCTAAGTCATCATTTAATTTTCTGAGGAGTAGGAGTATGTATTCTATGACCAAGAATCAAGCCATCCAACTAAGTGTTTACTTGAAAGCCTATTGTTTGCTTTGCATGGTTGCACTGTATAGGGAACGGGAAAGAAAAATAATGCTGTCACATGCAAGTCAGTAAGCTAAAAATGTACTGTTACACTATAGTTAAACAATCATGCCAAACAATTCAACAACTTAAAGGAGAGGAAGGTGAATTAGGGGAGAGGGAGGAGATGGAGCCCACCTAGCCAAGCATATTTTTGCCATCATGATTTACTAACACTTCATTAGTTAAGAAGAGCGCTTGCTGAGAACCATGAGAAAGAAAGATCAATTTGAGAACACTAGACAGACTTCTGGAGAGTGAGAGGAAAGACAAGTGGAGGAAGGAGGAATATGGGGTTGGAGGCATGAAGGGAACACAAGACCCCAAGGGGCAGAAGGTGGGATGGGAAGGACGGTTAATAAGCAAAACGTAAAACTAAGACAGGCCTAGAAATACAGACAAGTACATAGACAAAAAGAGTAGATATTTGCTGTATTTGTTGCTCTTACTTTAAGAAGACAGTGATAATATGAATTGTTGTTTGAGGCCTTTTCATTCAGCAACAAAGTGCTGAAACCATTGCTTTATTTTTTGTCAGACTGATTTCAGGTAAGCCTTGGAATGGATATAACAGAGGAATGAATATCCCCAGTGAAAGTAAACATTTGACAATCCAAAATATTAGAGCAGACATCTAGGGAGAACTCAAGACTCAGGATAAAAAAAAAAAAATACTAAGCATTATGATACCAACAAGAGCTGTAGCCATTAAGATGGATGACCAAGAAGAAGGATTAAAGATAAAATCTCAAGAAATACTGTAGTTGAATCCAGTAAATAAGATAAAAGAAATATTAAGGGAAGACTAGTAGAACATGCTGCTACAAAAATCAAGCAGACATTGTATCAAATGTCAAAATGAAGAATGAGGCTCAGTTGATAAATAAAAATAAAAATTTGAAAGGCACACAGTTTCAGCAAACTTCTGGAGGGGCAAAAGGCAAGGGGCATCAGAAAGAAATGCAAGGTGAATTCAAGATTTATGCACAAAAAGGCAAGGAAGGGAGCAGCCATATCACAATGCACTTAAAAGCTATGGAGTTAGATTGGCTCAGTTCAGGTCTCAAGGTCTGACCTCCCCACTGGCTGCTTATGTAATGTGGACAATTTAGTCAGCTGGTTTTCCTCATCTGAGAAGATGAGATAAATATGGCATATATTTCAGGATGCTGTTATGAAAATTAACAAATCCAGGAAACACAATTTGTCCTTGTAGCATCGTATTGACAGGTTGGTTATATTGGGGAAAGAGTCAAAATTAAAGAAGAAAACATGCTAAGAAAAGGGGGGGGGGGTCATATTCTAGGAACAAGGACCTTGACGTTAGCCTGATATTAATGCATCAGACCTCTGGAGTCTTTGGAACAAACCTAATTAAAATTGGCACTTTTCGTAGATTTCTAATTTTATACTTAAAGTTTTTCCCCATCAATACATAAATATTGAAGATGTAGGATTTAGGATAAAAAAATTTTAATTTCCAGAATCTTATCAACTGAGTACATCTGGGACTTGTCAATGGAGAATAAGTTGGCATTATGACAGTTGTTTGATTTCTTGTCCTTCATCAAGAGCCTTACAAAATGATTTTATCATATTGCCATTCTTTGCTCGGCAACAAGTATTCATAATCAATTTTTTGTAACATAAGATAGACTGGGAAAAAATAAAATAGTAAAGGTAATTGAAAAGATGACATTTTTCTCCCTTAAAATCAATAGGAGTTTAAGAGTCTCCAATGGATTTAGGAATACCACACCTTTGGCACAAAACCTCACAATCATTTGTTACAATATCTCTTATTTTATATTTAATAGCATATCAGATCTACCTAAAACTTGAATGTTTCTTGGTTATGTATACTGCTTGCTTTCCTAAACAGTTTAGTCACTGCAAGTCACCATGGAACCAAAAGGAGCGAGTCCTTCATCCAAATATGGGCAAGTTTCCATTAACATGGCACCATGCAAAGTAAGGACTTTACCTTTTCAACTTTTACACTATGTGGTTGTATATGTTGAACAAAATTATAAAAAGCTGACTAAAAGTTAAAAAATTCAAGGGGCGCCTGGGTGGCTCAGTCGTTAAGCCTCTGCCTTCAGCTCGGGTCATGATCCCAGGGTCCCGGGATCGAGCCCCACATCTCCCTGCTCCACAGGAAGCCTGCTTCTCCCTCTCCCACTCCCCCTGTGTTCCCTCTCTATGTGTCTGTCAAATAAAAATCTTTAAATAAAATATTCAAGATTATATATATATATATATAAAGATTCTTTAAACAATTATTTGGAAAATGTTTAACTGTACTGTAAAATAACTGAGGAGCTAACAAATACATTGCTTTCCTTTTAGATGTACAGGCAACAGGACACATGCTCTCTTACTGGACTGGAATACCCAATTATTACCAATTTACACCAGATGGAAATGCTGCATGTTAAGTAACATCCTCCTGATTATTATACTTTCAGGTATGTGAGATTGTAAGCCTAACTAATTCAATGAATGCCATCAACAGATTGTACAATGGGTCATTTTCACTGTGGGGTGTAAGATAATTAAGGAAGTTGACAGGCAGAGCATATTAGAAAACAATGTGGTAAATTTGATTAGTGATACTTGAGAAGTCCTATGTATTCAAAAAAAAAAAAAAAAGTGTTTTCTATACATACAGTGAAATGGGAAATTTTAGGCCACCCCCCGAGAAAATACACTGAAGATAGCCAGCTTAAACTGTGATGCTTTGCAGTAAAAAGACAGTCTTAAGTATTTGAATTAAAACAAACCTGTCACTGAAAAAGAGGCATTTTTAACCAAAAGCCAAACAATGCTGTGAGCAAGAACACAGGTCCATTATTCCATTGATCTCAGGAGTGAAGCAGGGCTCTTGTCTGCCCATCCATAGGGGCCCCACAAACACTGGGCAGCCACTATGGAACACCATTGCCCATTAAAACCAATCTCCCAATAGGGTCTAGATGAAGAGGAAGCCTGCAAATCCTTAGTCCTGTAACAGTTACCAATCTTCTTTGAGCCACCCACCTTCCATTGCTAAGACTTAGCTAAACCAACAGCCATCAGAAGCACTTAGAGACAAGTTTGCCAGAAGCTATAATAAACATTGGTTACAATTAACCAATTTGCTTACACAGTTAGGCTGTAGGGTGTTTGATCAGAGAATCTGGAAGAGAGAAGGCTTTCTCGCCCTAGTTAAAATTTCATTGCTTCAAGCTCTAGAGATCAGTCCTCTAAGATACACGATGCATACTGCAAATATAGTTTTATATTTCTAGTAACCACAATAAATAATAAAAAGTAGTGAAATTTAGTAATATATTTCTCCAGCCATATATTTTATCCTGAATATATATAAAATATATTTTTCCCACCTAGTCTTCAAAAGTCAATGGGTGTTTTACACTTAGAGCACGTGTGAATTCAAACTAACCACATTCCAAGAGATCAACTGCAACATATGGCTACAGGTTATTCTTTTGCACAGCACAGATATACCCTATATCAAACTGCCATCACTTATTTTCTTATTCATCAAAACTGGAGTAGTAAGGAGGCAAAAGGTTGTAAAGAAATCTTTACCGGATAAATGTTCTAAATAAAAGGGATAATGTGAATATCTACTGAAACTTTATAGAGATAATGAAACAAAGAAGTTTCTATCAAATACCAGATGTTTTGCTTAAGCCATAGTGCCAAAATTACATTTTGACGATTGATTGCAACGTTTACTTTTCATCAGCAATAACAATAAAATGCTGCTCTGTAATTTACCTTGTTAATTTAATTAACATAGAAATTACAGTGGTTATTTTAGACCCAATCTAATTTTAGATCCTGGGTTATACGGATTGTATGTCAATACTGATTTACTTGTGTATGATACAATTTCCTTCTGCTTTTTTATGATCAGAAATTCTACCTTAATTTCTTTTAATTATCAAAAATCTCTCTCTTCATAGATTCTGTAACTTTGCCTTAACTTTCATTTTTCACAAATCCTATCAAGAGGTCTCAAAAACTTACTTAAAAAAAAAAACTCTTCTTTTTGCTATTCTGTATCTTAGAATAAAAAAAATACTAATTTTATTCTTGCTTTATATATTCAGGGTTCAAAGATTTGTAATACCATTTTTTACATCCTGAGTATTTGTGTTTTATTATCTGTAATTTCAAATTAACTCAAAAGCAAGGAAAAGGCCAGAAAAGTGAATGATAATTCTTCCTATTAATTTGTGATTAGACTAATGGTTTCTTTTCTCAAGTGGGACTCTTTCTTTTGCAGTCTAATCTGGACTTAGCATCTTTGAATGTTTTATGTACAATGTATTACTTTTAAAAGCCTAAATTCTTATATCACCATCAATAATTTATTATGTTCCCATCCTAGTTTCCCACTCACATTTACAACATCACGATTTACTTCTATTCACTTCCCCCCATTATAGTGCATTCATCAGCTTCCAATATTTGATAACATGCTTCCCCATCACTAAATGTTCTTCATTTAACATAATTCATTTCTACCTATCCTTCAAGTCCCCCATGAAACATTTCTTCTTTGCATTTTTTTTTCCCCAGAGTACTCCAGTTAAGAGCAACATCCCCTTTCTCTAATCTTCTCTAGCACCAATTACAAATAATAAAGTTAAGTGGGATTTTTAAAGAGCCTAAAAAAGTCTTAAGAGGCCAAGTATAAAACAAGAAACTGCCTAACATTGATTGTAGCTAGTATTGGAAGGATAGAAGATCATGCACAGGAAACAAGGCTTAATACCCATACCTGGGCCAGATCCAAACACGTGGCTCTCTGTAGCTGGGACCGTCATACAAAGGTATATAGGCTTATCAACAGGATCCATCAATTGCGAACATTTTAATCTTCTCCTAACAATTAAGTCTCAATGTCTCAGAAGAGACATTTGGCCAAGATCAGCTGCCATTTAGTTATAGATGGTGAAGATAAAAAGATCTAGAAGTACACCAACTAGTGTAGAATGGAAATGCAAGCATCAAGATATACTACTGCACCAATGCAAAAACAAAACAAAACAAAAGAAAAAAAAAAAAACCCTCCTCCAGGAAATGGCAGTGGTGTTATAGAGGACAAGATGATGGGTGGCTAGTAAATATATGGCAATCATTTTTTTTAAGATTTTATTTATTTGATAGAGAGGGAGAGAGCACAAGCAGGGGGAGCAGCAGAGGGAGAAGGAGAAGCAGACTCCCTACTGAGCAGGGAGCCTGATGTGGGGCTCAATCCCAGGACCCTGGGACCATAACCCAAGCTGAAGGTGGACACTCAACCAATTGAGCCACGCAGACACCACTGCAATCCAATTTTTTTGACCTAACACCAAATTTATCACTTTTTAAAAACAAGAGATTTTCCCCAAAGGTGAAGAATAAGAAACAAATCCAGTGTCCATGAATTTCCAACTGCAGTCTTGATTCCAGGATACTTCCTTCAGTCTTAGACTGAGTTGGCTTTCTGGGAATCCAAAGGTGGTATGTGGGGTTGTGGGTTCCCCTGTGCTGGGTTTCTCATGGCCCCTCTCTTGAGCTTTATTATGTTGAATTGATATGTATCCTCAGTGGTTATTTAACTTTTCCTATACATAAGTCATTTTCTCATTAAAGTCAATTTGTGAAGAATTTTATATTTCTCAGTATCTTCTATAATATCTTTTACATAATAGGAACCTAATTTTTTTCCATTTATTTCCTTTCAGTAAATGTTATCAAGTATTTTCTTTTTACGATAACGTGAACTTTTTTTTAAAGATTTTATTTATTTCGTCAGAGGGAAAGAGAGAGCACAAGCAGGGAGGAAGGGCAGAGGCAGGAGAAGCAGGCTCCCCACTGAGCAAAGAGCCAGATGTGGGACTCAATCCCAGGACCCTGGGATCATGACCTGAGCCGAAGGCAGACACTTAACCAACTGAGCCACCCACGTGTCCTTAACAATAATGTGAATATCTTTCAATGAATCTAAGATTGTGTGTCTAAATATGCACATGTTGACATGTTTTTTCACATTCATTCTTTTACATGTCTCAGTTATGTTCAAACAGAGTACATATTCTGTGTAGGGAACTTGCTAGGCTCTGGGGCTGAAAAATATAAAAGATGTCCCTGCTCTCAAGTCTAGTATTTCTCTGTTTTATAGTTTTGGAAAATAATTCCTATAAGTCACAGTCTAACAGCTTGCATTTTAAAATGTCACTGATTTTGTTTCCAGAAGCTTAGAATGTTTATGACTTGAAAGAAATTTGTTAAACCAAGAAGGAGAAAAAAATTCATAAAAGCAAACATCTAAAGACTTACTTTAGTCTTAACAGTGCAAAGAAATTGGGCATTATTGTCTTACTAGTGTTAGTCTTATGCACATAGTTGACTATAAATAACCTCACTTCTAATTATATTCCCAGAAATGAAATGTAAAAATAATGGTCACCATGTAATATATAGACCACTGTCTTTTCTTGATGTCTGATCTTTTTAAAGCCAGTTTTGAAGAAGTCTATAGAGTAACACTTGACCTTCCCGTTAAAATATATCCGTTCATTTATATACTAATGACTGAGTATCCCCTATGGTAAACTAGAATCATAAGCATTTCTGGGACCAGAAACCTGAGAAATACATATACTGTGCCTTAGACTATTAACTTTTCAGTGCAGATAATGAGTTGTATCTGCAAATGGCTAAATACCAGATGGTATGTGAAAATTTGCATTGGACAGTTTGAAAAACTTAAGTGTGCATAGAAGAGATTTGTACAGGACAATTTAAAGTGGAGAAAAAGTTGAGGGGGCAGAGATATGTCTACTATGCTCAAGGAAATTCTCATAGATGCAATTAAGAGATAAGTTGGATTTAAAGGCCCCATTACAAAAATAGACTCAAAATGTTTGAAAGACCTAAATGTGAGACAGGACTCCATCAAAATCCTAAAGGAGAACACAGGCAGCAACTTCTTCCTAGAAACATCGCCAAAGGCAAAGGAAGCAAGGGCAAAAATGAACTATTGGGACTTCATCAGGATAAAAAGCTTTTGCACAGCAAAAGAAAGTCAGCAAAACCAAAAGACATTGGACAGAATAGGAGAAGATATTTACAAATGACATATCAGATCAAGGGCTAGTATCCAAAATCTATAAAGAACTTATCAAACTCAACACCCAAAGAACAAATAATCCAATCAAGAAATGGGCAGAAGACATGAACAGACATTTTTCCAAAGAAGACATCCAAATGGCCAACAGACACATGAAAAAGTTCTCCACATCGCTCAGCATCAGGGAAATCCAAATCAAAACCTCAATGAGATACCACCTCACACCCGTCAGAATGGCTAAAATTAACAAGTCAGGAAAGGACAGATGTTGGCGGGGATGTGGAGAAAGGGGAACCCTCCTACACTGTTGGTGGGAATGCCAGCTGGTGCAACCCCTCTGGAAAACAGTATAGAAGTTCCTCAGAAAGGTGAAAATAGGGCTACCATATGACCCAGCAATTGCACTACTGAGTATTTACCCCAAAGATACAAACGTAGGGATCAGAAGGGATACGTGCACCCCAATGTTTATAGCAGCAATGTCCACAATAGCCAAACTGTGGAAAGAGCCAAGATGTCCATCGACAGATGAATGGATAAAGAAGATGTGGTATATATACACAATGGAATATTACGCAGCCATCAAAAGGAATGAGATCTTGCCATTTGCAATGACATGGATAGAACTGGAGGGTATTATGCTGAGAAGTAAGTCAGAGAAAGACGTGTATCATATGACCTCACTGATATGAGGAATTCTAAATCTCAGGAAACAAACTGAGGGTTGCTGGAGTGGTGGGGGGTGGGAGGGATGGGGTGGCTGGGTGATAGACATCGGGGAGGGTATGTGCTATGGTGAGCACTGTGAAGTGTGCAAGACTGTTGAATCACAGACCTGTACCTCTGAAACAAATTATACATTATACGTGGGGAAAAAAAAAAAAAAAAGCAGGAAGGGAAAAATGAAGGGGGGGGGATTGGAGGGGGAAACAAACCATGAGAGACGATGGACTCTGAAAAACAAACTGAGGGTTCTAGAGGGGAGGGGGTGGGGGGATGGGTTGGCCTGGTGATGGGTATTAAAGAGGGCACGTTCTGCGTGGGGCACTGGGTGTTATGCACAAACAATGAATCATGGAACACTACATCAAAAACTAATGCTGTAATGTATGGTGATTAATATGATAAAAAATAAAAAAATAAAGGCCCCATTCTGGCTCTCTAGCCTCATGTACTAGTAACCCCTACACCTCTTCCTCCTCTCCAAACTAATCAGTCTTTCAACATCATGCCTTGACATGGGAAACAAAAGCAAAAATAAACTTTTTGGACTTCATCAAAATAAAATGTTTCTGCACAGCAAAGGATAAAGTCAATAAAACTAAACAAACTACAGAATGGAAGAAGATAATTGCAGATGACATACCTGATAAAGGGTTACTATCCCAAATCTATAAAGAACTTACCAAACTCAACACCCAAAAAACAAATGATCCAGTTTAAAAATGGGCAGAAGACATGAATAGACATTTTTCCAAAGACATACAGATGGCTGACACATGAAAAGATGCTCAGCATCACTTATCAGGGAAATACAAATCAAAACCACAATGAAATTATCACCTCACATCAGTCAGAAAGGCTAAAATTAGTAACACAGGAAACAGATGTTGGTAAGGTTGTGGAGAATATACATATATATATATATTCATAAAATACTACTCAGCCATAAAAAAGAATGAAATCTTGTCATTTACAATGACGTGGATGGAGCTATAGCATTATGCTAAGAGAAATAAGTCAGTCAGAGAAAGACAAATCCATATGATTTCATTCATGTGGAATTTATGAAACAAATGAACATGGGGGGGGAAGGGGCAAACCAGGAAACACTCTTAACTACAGAAAACAAACTGATGGTTATGGGGGGGGTGGTGAATGAGGGGATGGGTTAAATGGGTGATGGGGATTAAGGAGGAATTTATGATGAGCACCAGGTGTTGTATGTAAGTGATGAATCACTAAATTCTACCCCTGAAACTAAAATTGCACTGTATGTTAACTCTTTGGAATTTAGACAAAAACTTAGAAAAAATAAAAGCATAAAATTGTGCCTTGAGGTATTTCTGACTCTTTGTTCTTGTTGCCATAAAACTGCCAATATCGTTCTTATTCAAGGTTCAATGCAAACTAAGTTTGAGTTTCTCAATATTTGCCCAGCCCTATACCAGGGAATGTCATTACCAGAAGATCTAGTCTCTGCCTTCAATGCATTCGGAAACCAATACAGAGGGAATCACACAACGGTAGTATAGGTTCACACACAATTCTGTAACATGGGGATGGACTTACAGGTAGCTTACTTGGAAATTGAAATGGACTTGATGGTGCTAAGACAAGGGAAGGCTTCACAGACAAGGTAGAATTGGCTTAAAATTTTCAATACTGAGTATTCCAGACATACAGTCATAGGTATGAATAGTAAGGTATAAAAATAGCTGGAGCAGCATGTGTAAATGGGTTGTGCCCCACTACCATTGGTAGGAGGAGACTCACACCAAAGTACTCACACTTTGGTCCACCCGGGTGCATCCTCACAGGGAGAGAGGGATCACAGGAGACAGGTGAGAAGAGAGCCAAGAGAACTCACCTGTCCAGGTTGCCGGAAGTGTCGTTGTTGCTCTCCCTATGTAAAAAGTTATGTTGTGCAAAATTTTCATATAGGTAGTTGCTTTTTAATTTTGACCATGCTGTATTAGAATAGGTATTGCGGGGTATGCTGCTGAAAGATCTTTAAAGTATAAGCCATCTGGACAGGATAATGAATACCTATCCCTGAAATTTTTAATTTACAGAGCACTTCCCATAGTATTACTCTATTGATACTGACAAAAACCCTTGAGGTTAAATATTTCCTTCCAAACTCCGGTTTAAAAATAATGCTGGAGTTTAAATACTTCTTATCTCTATAAGCAGACCTGGTAGGAAAGTAAGATCATAAATCACTGTCACTGATAAGACCTTACCTGTGAATCCCAAGTTATTAATGGAAGATTTTTTTCAATTTGTTACCTACGTATAAAGAATTTGGCATTTTCTCTAGAGACTGATGCAAAGAATGCACAAGACAGCAAAAATACTATATTCAGTTGACTGAGAAAAGGGTTATCTTGTTGACTCTTTAATGAAAATTACTTACAGACTCTAGAGCCAACGTCCCAGTGCCAACTAGATATGGTTAAACAGTACAAGCACAGCTTCATTAACTATTCATTATCCTTTAGAAATACACACCTTTTAATTGCCCAGAACATCTTAGGGAAAAAATATCTCAACAGCTTCAAATAAATATCTATTAGAAGCACTAACCTATTACAAGTGGGTGTTTCAAAATCTTAACAAGATGGCAATAGTGTTTAAGCCTTGCTAACGCATTCTAATAATGATAGTTTTACATCATTAATTTAGAATTTAATAAAATTTAACCATGAGCAATCTAAGCAAAAAAAAAAGAAAAATCAAACTTTGTCATGAAATTACATATAAAGGGAAACCAAAGTGTAGCTGGATCTAGCATTTCTCCTTCACCACTGGAAGCACCATACTGGTAGCAATAGTTGCAGGAATTATCCTCACTCCAGGCACATTTTTCCCAGTCCAAACTCAGTCTTCCTCCCTGACACTGGAGCTAACATGGACATCAAAGCTCCTAAACCTTGTCACTGAAGCAAGTAGTAATCAGGGCTGAATTTGTGGGGGCTGGGGGACAACTGTGGTGGTAGCAGGAAAAGCACGGGCACCATCTTCAACTCAAACTCATTACAAGAGCCATATAGAGGCATCAGTCTACTGCTGTGAAACCAATTACTCCAGAATTTAGAGGCTATAAATGGTAATTATCTCAGTTTCCATTCATCATGAGCTCAGACAAGACCTACAAGACTGCTTAATTGCTATTCCATGGTGTCTGGAACACAGGTAAACACTCAAATCCAGGCCTAGAAACATTTGGAAGCCTACTCACTCACATATCTTATCATAGGTGCTGATGGTCAGCTGGGGGATTAGCTGGGCCTGTCAACCTGAATATTATTACCACAAGTGGTCTTTCCATTCCAAGGGCAAGCCTTCCAAGGAAAACATATCTAGGTAGAAGCCATATGGCCATTTACTGCTAGGCCCCAAAGCCATTAATTATCATTCTGCTATATTCCATTAGTCATAGGAGTCACAGAAGTCCACCCAAGTTTGGAAGCAGGGAACATAAACCACACCTCTCAGTGGAGGTATGTCAACATTACATCATCAGTTTATATACTACATGCTGTTCGTGTGCAGGTCTATTTTTCTGAAGATGACTATACACATTCTCCTGCAAGAAGTACTAGAAGAAACAAGATATTACATTGATAGCATTCTGAATATCTTTCCAAATACCTGGGAAATCAAATTAGTAACATTAAGTAATTTCAATACCACTTTATTCTCTGTACCAAGCTTGATGTCTAAAAAATATACAAATACCACTAGGTCGGGCGCCTGGGTGGCTCAGCTGGTTAAGTGACTGCCTTCAGCTCAGGTCATGATCCCAGGGTCCCAGGATCGAGTCCCACATCGGGCTCCCTGCTCGGCGGGAAGTCTGCTTCTCCCTCTGACCCTCTTCCCCCTTGTGCTCTCGGTCTCTCATTCTCTCTCTCTCAAATAAATAAAATATTTAAAAAAAAAAAGAAAAAACAAATACCAATAGGTCACTTAGAAGCCGGAGATTGTGTGGAATCATGTGCCATTGATAATGTATTGTGATAAGCATTGGGTGTTATACGCAACTAATGAATTGTTGAACAGGTGAACTGAACATAAAAAAAAAATCTCTGGCTTTCCATACTTACTAACAAAGTTCAGGAGTACAGTCTGAATTTCTACTTTAATGCAATCCTATGAGCAAGGTCCTATTTGTCATTCTCCTCTAAGATCCCTACTTGTTCCCTCCTGCCTAACAGAATCACATGTATTTGTGGTAAAGGTTTAATGTGATTTGAGCTCGTGACATGCACAGAAACTCTTGTATTTCCAAACCATGCATTCCAGCACAACCCTAGGACACCGTTTCTCAGAGTATAATCACTAAAGAAAAAAAAGTGAGAAAACTGCTGTTAGAAGTATGGAGATTTCAAGGCTACTTATTTTTGGAACAGGACAAGTAAGCACCACATGTCCTAAGAACTGGCCACTCGCCTTGGCTACAGCAGCCATTCTCTAGATTAGTGAATGCTAAATACAAACCTTCTATCTGGAGTAGTGTTTATAACAATTGTTGTCAGACCATCATATTAGTGCATCACAGACAGATAATCACTTGTATACTCCTCACTAAATACTCTGCAATTCTGTGTACTGACACAATTATTAAGAAGGTATCATATCTTTTTGTCAGAAACATAATTATATGTCTCAGTAACAAGGATTTCACAGCTAGTATCACTTTCTCTGAAAATGTTCTATGATCTATTTTTTTTAACTTAATAGGTCTCTAGATATTATAACCAAGTTACCCAATATTTTATGTCTTTAAAAAATCTGCCATATTAAGAGTGTACATAAATGATACAAAATAGTTATAACTACAAGTTGAACCAAAATAGATCGTGTCAGCTTATCTACACGGTGCAGACAACTATTAAACTAGCACTGTAAGTTAAATTGTAACATTTATCTTCTCTAGTGACTATTGAGTGAAGTATATGAAAATCACAACCATTACACTTAATATTGTACATTAATAACTTTGTTAACAGTTGAATTTCTTAGATACCCTATGTATAATATGCATTAGTCACTTTGGTGTAAAATATCAATATAGATTTCTCACTGGATTTGATCAGTTTTATTTTGTTTTTAGCTATAATTTAACTTGTGTCAAATTTGTTACCTTCTTTTGACAATGTGTGAAGAGGTTCCTCATATAGTTAGGAGTGAGAAAGTCCTATTCCTGTAATTCAAAGGTGTGTGCCACATAAAGTGGAGCATATTGTATTAGACAACACTGGGAATATGACAAGTAGGACCAAACTATTTTTGTATCTGAAGGTGACTTATCTAATTCTCACTGTGCTGTCAGCTCAAAACTTTATAAGAGACCAGAAGCCTAAACAGAATGTTAGGAATCTAGAAAAGTCAACAGGTAGTGGACTAAAAATCCAAGACAACACAAGCAGTGCAATTTAACAAGCATTTCTTGAACTAGCTTTATGCAGTGCATGTAATAGTATCTTTCAAAGTTGAGAATTTTCCAATTACAATTTTAGATATTTCTTTTTTAAACTAAGTCTCCTCTTTGAAAGTGGAAACAGAATTTGTGGTCTCCTATTAAATATTACAACTACCTAATAAGTTAGCATTTTATAAAGATAAATATAGGAATGTAGTTATGTTTATTTTTGTGTTCAGTTTTGTCACATACTGTCAAAATCTCGTTTTCAATTTTTCACAAAGTATAGGAATGTACCTGGATCCATGCTGAAGCTGAAGATGGCCAGTCCTAAACTGCATTGTTAACTTCAAATGTGACTTAAACCCAACCATATCACATTAAATGTAAGTGACCAATCCTATAATTAAAAGGCAGAGATTGTTAGATAAAAAAAAGCAAGTCCCAACTTTATGCTATTTAAAAGAAATGAACTTTTAATATCAATAGCTAAGTAGATAAAAAGCAAAAAGATGACCATGATAGACCTTTCTAAACCAATCAACATAAATCTGCTATAACTACATTAATAGTAGGCAAAGTAGATTCCAGAAGTTTGTAACTAAGAATGAAGGTCTTTTCATAAACAGATAAAGTCATAAAAGGCATAAAAATCCTAAACTTTATGTACTAACAGATCCTCAAAATACACAAAGGAAAACAGAACTGCAATAAGAAATACATTTCCACAACTAGAGTTGAAGATTGATACTATTCTAACAATTGATAAACACAGAAAATCTGTAATTATATGGAACACTCCAATAACACTATCAACAAAATCAACCCAACTAACAATTTTAAAACATTCTACTCAGAATACACACATTCTTTTCAAGTACACATGGAACACTTACCGAGACAGACCATACCACAAGTCTCAAGAGATTTTTAAGAATTCATTAAAACTATATTCTCTGACCACAATAGAATTACAAATGAGCAAAGATTTCTGCAAAATCCTTAATTGGAAATTAAACTTCTAAATAACACATGAGTCAATGCAAAAATCAAATCAGAAATTGGAAAGTATTTTAATCTGAATGTAAGACACAAAATATAAGGATAAATGGACTGCTCCTAAGCCAAAGGCAGAAATTTAGAGCACGAAAGTATACAAGAAAATTCAAATTCAGGACCTCGTGTTCCATTTTAAGCAACTAGAAAAAAAGAGCAAATTAAACCCAAAATAATAATAATGATAAGACTGCATATAAATGAAAGAGAAAATGTAAAGAAAAAAAATCCATGTTTACCAAAACTGGCTCTTAGAGGAAAAAAACAATTAGACTCTAATCAGAATGGCTAGGGGAAAGGAGGGGAGGGCCAAGACTCAAACTATATTGAGCATAAGAGAGACTATAACTAAAGATCTTATTCTACAAAGAGGATTTTGAGATTATGATCGATTTTCTGCCAATATATTCAACAACTCCAATGATAAGTCTTTTGTTTTTGGAAGGAACCTAATTCAAACAGCTCTGTATTTATTACGGAAAATGAGCTTGTAATTTGAAAAACTTTTCGACAGGTATTATGAGATGCTTCTCAATACATTCTGTAAGGACAAAACTAAACATTATGAAGAAAGCTGCAGACTAGTCTTTGTAGAACACAGATACAACAATTCTAAAAGAAAAAAAAAAAAGATAAGTATATTAAAAACAAACATCATGACCAGGAATACAAGTTTGGCTTTATATTTGAAACTAAGTCAATACTCTTTTTAAGGCTTTATTTACTTTGAGAGAGAGAGAGAGAGAGAGAGAGAGAATATGTGTAAGCATGAGCAGGAGGGGCAGAGGAGGGGAGAGAGAGAGAGAGAGAGTCCTCAAGCAGACTCCATGCTGAGCAGGGATCCCAATGCAGGGCTCAGTTACATGACCCAGAGATCATGATCTGAGCCAAAACCATGAGTGGGATGCTTAACTGACTGAGCCACCCAGAGGCGTCAAAGCTAAGTCAATACACTTAACCATATTTTTTTTTTTAAGATTTCATTTATTTGACAGAGACACACACACTGAAAGAGGAACACAAGCAGGGGGAGTGGGAGAGGGAGAAGCAGGCTTCCCGCGGAGCAGGGAGCCCAAATGCGGGGCTCAATTCCAGGACCCTGGGATCATGACCTGAGCCGAAGGCAGACATTTAATTGAGCCACCCAGGTGCCCCAATACTCTTAACCACATTAACTAAATAAAATTATATGATAATCTTATTGAACACAGAAAAAGCATTTGAGAAAAGTCAAAATCCATTCCTGATAAAACTTTTCAGCAAGGTGGAAATAAAAACTTGTTCTACATAACAAAGGACATCTACAACTAATATAATTAACAGTGAGATCTTCTAAGATCAGGAAAAAGACAAATTTCTCTTATCCTTCTTTGTAACACTGAACCGGGCATTTTATCCAGTACAATAAGCCATAGAAAAGGAAACAGTTTTACTTTTTCTATCTTTATTTACATGTTTATTATACATGTGTGTCAAAGTTGAAGATCTGACACAATCTACAAAAAACTATTGAAAGTACTAAGTGGATTAGTAAGGTTGCAAGATAGGTGATCAATAAAGAACTGAATTTGCAAATACTAGCAACGAATAATTGGGAACTGAAGTTAGGTAATATTCACAATAGCTTTAAGAATCTAAAATTCTTAGGAATAAATCCGACAGAAGGTATGAAAGACTTGTGCACTGAGAACTAAAACACTGTTAAAATTTAAGAATAGCCAAAGGAAATTTATACCATTTTTATGAGTCAGATGATTCAGTGTTAGTATGTCAATTCTCCTTAAATTCATCCATAGACGCAATGAAATCCCAATGAAAATTCCAACACAATTTTTGTAAAAAAAAAAAAAAAAAAGACATGATTTTATAATTCATATAAAAATCCAAAGAAATTAGAATTGTCAAAATTATTCTGAAAGAATTGGAGAATACTGACTATAAGATTTTTAAAAGTCACATTAATGTAACAAAAAGTATGTTACTAGCATAACAGACAAGTAAATCGATGTAACAGAGTAACAGAATAGGCAATCCAGAAACAGACCCACACAGATGCACGACTGATTTGACAAAGGTTAAAAAGCAATTTGGTGATCAAAGTATAGTGTTTTCTGCAAATATTGTGATAAAAGTTACACATCTATATGTGTAATGGTGAAAAGTGAAATTTATTCCCTATCTTCTCTAATATAAAAATTATATCAAATTTTATCACATAGTTAAATGTAGAACTATAAAACTTCAAAAAATAAGCATAGATTTATGAAATGATTTTGTAAATATTTCTTAAATATGACACTTAAAACAGTAATCCATGTAAGAAATAAACTGGTAACAGTCTTAATCAAAATTTACTTTTTCTGATCTTCATAAGATACAGTTAATTACAATGAAAAGGCAAACCACAGTCTGGGAGAAAATTTTTCCAAGTCATGCAGCTGATAATTAGATACTATCCAGAATACATAGGGAATGCTCACACCTCAGTAACAAAAAGATAACATACACAAAAGGGGATGATATTTGAACAGATACATCACCAAAGAACAAATATGGATGGCAAAAACAAACGAAAGGATACTCAACATCATTAGTCATTAGGCAAATACAAATTAAATTCACAGTGACCTACTACAACACACCTTCTACCATGCCTGACAACATCAAATGCTGGTAAGGATGTGGAGGAACTAGAACTCTTAGACCCTGGTGATGGCAATGTAAAATATTACAACCACTTAGTGCAACAATTCAACAACTTAATAAATTCAATATACACCTACCATATGATTCAGCCATTCTACTTCTAGATATTTCCCCAAGAGGAAAGAGTATCCAGGCAAAAAAATGGTATACCAGATAATGAATGCAGATTTGTTATAAACACTGGGAACAACTCATATGTCCATCATCAATGATTAGATGAACAAATTTTGGTGTATACCTTATGAAAGGTTACTCAGCAATAAAAAAATAACAATTGATATACATGAGAACATGCGTGAATCTTGGATTTATTGTGCTAAAAAAAGACACGCTGTAATATCATTCATGTAGGTTCCTGTAAAATACAACTAATATACACTGACAGAATCAGTCCATTGGTTGTCTAATGGTGGGAGAATGGAGAATGGTATTACCAAGTGGCATGAGAAATCTGGGCGGGGGCTGGGGGCACATTCACTCTCTTGTGATGAGGATTATGGGTATATATAGATGTCAAATAATTTCATATATGCTTTATCACAATCTAAGTTTCATAGACCATTGTCAAAGATGTTAATTAAAATATAGATGAACAGTATGAAGAAATGGAAATGCTAATGGGAATACTAAGTAAATAAACTCATACTGAGTAAAATAACCATAAATATTCTTTTCTGTTTCATTTGGTGCTAAACACCAGACATCAATAAATCTATATATTTGAAGGAGATTATGTAAATGTTTGAGTCTTATTACTGTTTTGTTTGATCTTTCAAAGTAAAATAAAACTGTCTTTGGAAGTATTCAAAAGTGTTCATCAAATGACCACGAAGAAGATAAAATGGCAATGCAGTATAATCTGGAGCAAAGGAGAGGTTACTGAGAATAATGTATTTGCAATGGTTTTTATCATCATGTGAAGGTAAGCAGGTTTTGTACTTTATGAAACTTTCATTTAAGTCATGAATCCTATCAATATGTAGATATATTATTCAAATTAAGTGAATTTGAAAAAAAGAAGTTATTTATTTGGGATCTAAGAGAACCTAGAAGACAGAATTTGAAAATAAGAAGTATGAGTTTCAAAGAAATCAAGCTTACTATCCAACGCTATACTGCTAAGAGCTATAGCTAAATCAAACTGCAATCCCTTAATCCAAATCCAATTCTGTTTATAGTATATCATTTGAAATTTATTCATGTTTTGGCAGAAGTTAAAGAATCTGTTAAAAGACCAAAGGTAGAGAAAGGAAGAATCCACGGACCATAAAAATCTCATCAGAAAAGGACTATGCAAACTACTCACCAGGTAACACATAAAAGGAGAGATGGTAAGAGTTTACATTTGAACAGTTTTTGCTCCTAATAGATGAATAGATGAATCCATTTCATTTGCTCCTCTTATACCCTGCTTCCTTGGACAAATCATTTCTTCTCCCTTCTCTTCTGATTAATTATGCAGTTTCGTTGTACTGACCCAAATCCCTGGTACCAAGTACTGGTATGTGGCAAGCTTAATAGGATTACCATATCCATTTAGCTAATTTTCTTGTTGTTCTTATCCTGAGTAGGACACCTGGCTCAAAGAGTGTGAGCTTGGGGAGAGGGAGAGAGAAATGGGGAAAAAAGAAAAGGAGACCCAGAGAAAAAGAGGCAGAGACAGAGAAAGGGAGGCAGAAACTGAGAAAGAAATAAATTGTATTCTTAAAATATTTTTTTCAGTTTATTTTGTCACTTAACACACATAAAAGTGAAAAATAACCAACAACTAAAACCAACCAAGTCAATTAAGAAATTAAACATTACAAATATGGCTGAAACCCATGTACCTCCATCTTCCAAATCTCATTACGTTTCTTGCTTCTCAGAAACATTATCCTCAATTTGTTTTATGCAATGCCTGGGCACAACTTTAAAGTCTTACAACTTCAGTATTTTTATTTAAACATTAAATAGCACTGTTTTCTAAAATTTTAAACTATGTGAATGGTATCTCAGGTTGTGATAAAGGAAATTTTTGACTAAATCTGTGGACCCTGCTGCCGGGTTCCCAGGGAAGCTACACTTTAACCCTTACCAAGGTCGAAATGACTCAGCAAAACCTCTCAGCATGGGATTTCTGCCCTGATCACTTCTCATACACCTGCTTCATTAAATAACCAAAAAAGAGCGCTGGGAACACAAAAGAAAAAGGAAGAAACTTCCCTGGCTCCCTTAAGATTTAAGTCCTACAGCCATACATATGCTAGAGGCCTAACATAAGGTCTACAACTTTCTGAAGTTTTTTTTGTCTAAGGATTTATAACTTTCTATGTAGAAAAGGTCTATAATTCTACACAAAATGCTCCTTTGTGTCCCAGGCAGCTATCCTAAATTGAGCTCAAATAAAACTATTCCTTTCTTTTAGAAATTGAAAAAGGTATGTTCATTGGGTCAACAGTTGCGACCAGCATTTCAATCAACATATTTGGGGTGACTAATCTCTGAAAAATCCTTCAAGACTTCGGTTGAGGGCACGTCCTTTTGGAGAGTACATGTTTCCTTCTACCAAAAACCACCCTGCGCCACGTTGAAAGGATTAATTTCTTATAAATTTGAAACCTAAACCTATACAGACACTCTTTAGGTATGAATTCTCAAGGGAGCTTTTCCTCCCCTCCAGCTTAGGTAGAATCAAAGTCGCCTTCCCACTACTTTCACTTTGCCAGATCAAAGACTTTTCTTCGTCCACCCTTCAGTAAAGGTTGCAATAAAGCAGAGTTTCCCAACCAGTATGCAGTCGTGTCGAATGGGTAATAGACCAATACCAACAGCCACATTGTTTATATCAGTATGACTTATAAAAACATTTCTGTTAAGCTATGGAGTAGAAAAACACTGGATATCATTGCTCTAAGTGGCCTTATCTATGTGCAAGAAACTCATTCCCAATTTATTACTCTGTGTAGAATCAAAGCCTCACCTCTCGTTCCATATGTGGCCATTAAAATCCAAGCTTTTGGTTACCAAGATAGGCAGAGGCTCCAATGTTTCTACGGTTTCAGCTGACAGCTCTGGTTTCCAGTTCCCTCTATATTTCCACACTGAGGACTTTTTTTTTTTATTGTTATGTTAATCACCATATATTACATAATTTGTTTTGGTGTAGTGTTCCAACACACTGGGGACTTTCTTAAACAGCATTTCTGGATGTTTGTGTTAGGATGTGAAAGGCAAGCTTGTAGATAGCTTATCATGTTACTAAAAACTTTTTTTCTTTACATTTCCTTTGATAATTACTCAAATATTTTAAATTAAATTTTCTATTTAATGGGACTGTTTCAAGTGACTATTACTAATAAAAGCTATAGTGTAGAATATAAAACTCAAGAGTGGTTATTATAGATATTGGTGATTATAAATGTGTTATGGTATATTATTTTATTCAGTTCAATATGTAAATTGTAAGTTCTAGATATAAACAATTATCATAGGAAAAAAACGAAGTTCTCTGAATATGCTAGAAGAGACCGTGGATATTAGGCTTCTCTTCCCAATTGCCAAAATAAATTATCTTGACTAATCAATTGGTGATGAATTGATCTCTCATTGTCTGTTGGTGCTAAAAAGCGTTCTCCTGAGAAAGTGGAATCTACTCTCCCCTTGAAATGTGTTCACCACAACTGAAAAAAGATGGACTCATTCACATTTTTTAATGAAGACTATAAAATTTCTACAACTTTTACTACACACTCAGTCCATATCAAGAATAACATTGCTACTTATGAGCCATCACTGCCAGATGTTCCAAACTAAACTTCCTGCAGAGGAAAATTATGAAAAATCCAATCACACACCTAAATTTTAAGAAAAAAACATTCTAGAGAACAATTACATTAAGTCAGGAGCAGTACACACAGAATGAGGGTCAAGTCAAAATCTACACTAGTACACTGAAACCATCAACTGAAATCAGTGATGGTTGAAGTCAGGGACGGCAGGATTGGCAAGTTCTCAGTGATACGGCACTGAGTGTCATTCTGGAGTTGATGGATGTGGAACTTGGTCAAGCAGCAAACAACAACCTAGAGAGGTGACCACACAGGGAAGAAATAATCTCCATAAACCCGGTATCTCTGCCTTAGAGCAGAGGTCTTGTCAAGCGTACCTCAAAACAACGGATTTTATGCCTTGTACTGGCAGTCTTCAGAGATCGATCTTTTGACCTGATTTAGGCATTTAGCAGGTTAAGTTTTCACAGGAAACTTGCCCATTGAAAAATACAGGGGTTCACCCACTCCCAGGCAATAGTACTTCTGTTTTCTGAAGTGTCCCAATGAGAATCTGTCACTTGCTGAAATCTGCCACTAAAATGTCAGTCAAGCACTGAAAACTTCCACTAACTTATGTATAAAATCTGTCAACTGCTATACTCTTGAGATGGAAATTTAACCCATCTCCAGCAAGAAGATGAAATAGAAAGTCCCAGGTCTTCCTTCAAAAGGAGTGCCCAAGATGTGTAGATAAGGAGTAACACAAGCAATGCTTGAAGTGGGATAAAATGTATTAAATGTTTTCTTAGCCATTTCTTTTTGGGATGCATGCTCACTGTGGATCATTTAAGTGTTGTCTAACCCATGTTTCAAAGCATATTTTGTTTTTTCATAGGATTCATTGTTGTAGTTATCTATGATCCAATTCAAGTTAGTATTTGCAAATGATGTAAAGTTAAGGATGGAAGTTTTGGGTCCCCCCCGCCCCGCCACATGAATAGTCAATTTCCAGGATCATTTGTTAAGACCCTTATTTCATCAAGTATCAGCTGACCATTTATATGCAGGTTCACTTCTAACCATCCTGTATGGCTTCATTGATCTGTGAGTCCACCCTTAGACAAATACCAAGCTGTTTTAATTACTGCAGGTTTATATCAAGACTAAGTACTGTGTGCCTTCCAACTTTTTTTCCCCAAAATTGTTTTAGCTGTTCTAGGCACTTTATGTTACCATATGAATTTGAGTCAGTTTATCAAATTCTACAAAAAAAAAAAAAAAAAAAAAACCGCTGGGCTATTGGTATGGATATCAAATCTAAAGATTAATTCAGGGAGAACTGGATTTTTATAAGTATTATCTTTCAATCTATAAATATTTTCTCTCTTCATTTAATTTTTCTCGGTATTTCAGTGTATAATTCTTGAATGTATTTTAAGTATATCCCGTAGCACTTTATGTCATTGGATGCTATCATAGTTTTTAATGTTCAATTTTTTGGCTGACTGTACACAGAAATATAATTGAGATTTCCTTATTAAGCTTACATCCTACAGACTTTGTAGTTTCACTAGCAACTCATATTCTCTAGGATTTTGTACGTGAGATCATGTCATTTGTAAATGAAGACCATCTCACTTTTTTTCCAATGTCAGTGTGGTTTTTTTTTTTTTTTTTTGGCTTTGCTTCTATGATAGTAGCTCAGATCTTGTGGTACAATGTCAAATGGAAGTGGTAAGATGAGAAATCTTGTTCTTACAGGGAGGGCATTTGGCTTGTCACTGTTAAGTATAATGCAAACTTAGGTTTTTTCCAAAGAAGTCCCTTATCTTGTTGATTTCCTTCTAATACTAGCTTGTTGAGAACTTTATCAAGAAGGAATTTTTTAAGTTTTTATTTTATCACCCAGTGCTCATCACAGCTAATACACTCCTTAATCCCCATCACCTATTTCCCCCATCTCCCCACCCATCTTCCCTCTGGTAACCATCACTTTGTTCTCTATAGTTAAGAGTGTTTCTTGGCATACCTCTTCCCCCCCTCCCCCTGCCGCCCTTTGCTTGTTTTAATTCCACACAAGAGTGAAATCATATGGTATTTGTCTTTCTCTGACTTATTTCACTTTGCATTAATATTCCCTAGCTCCATCCATGTTGCTGCAAATGGCAAGATTTTATCCTTTTTATGGCTGAATATTCCATATATATTTTTTATATAAAATATGTGTGTACACACACACACACACACACACCGCTCAAGAGGAAAGTTTGAATTTTGACCAACATCTCTATCTACTGAGATGATTTTTTTCTTCCTTAACCAGCTACTATGTAACAATGATTTTCAAATGGTAGGCCAGAGTCTCATTCCTGGGATAAATACCATTTGTTGTTATCTTTATGGAGCTACATTTGATTTACTAAGACATTCTTAAAGATTCTTAAAGATTTTCAAGTCTATGTGCTTCAGAGGAATTGGTCTGTAGTCTTCCTTTCTTCTACGGTCTTACATGTTATCACTGTTATTGTTCCCCCTTTCCTGTTTTCCACCTTCTGATAGATTTAGTAGGTTTAGAATTTCATTTTGTCTCCACTATCGTTTATCAGCTAGACTTTGTTTCATTTTCATTGTTTTCTCTAAGTTTAGAATATACATCAACTTCAATAATGTACCACTTCATGTATAGATTAACAGCCTTACAACTGTATACTTCTGTTTATCCCTCCCATAAATTATATTCTGTATCAATGTAAGTTATAAATTCACAATACAGTTACAGTATTTTAAAGACAGTTCTTAAAACATTGAGAGGTAGATCAAGACAAGAACGCCTTCTTTCACCACTTCATCGACATAGTACTAGAATTCCTAGCCAAAGGAATTAGGCAAGAAATAAAAGGCATCCATATTGCATAGGAAAAATATCTGTTCAAAGAGGACATAATCATGTATGACAAAGTCCTGAGGATACTATACATATACACACATGCCTGCGTGTGCACGTGCACACACAAACACTTTGAACCAAAAAAATGTTGCTGGATATTAAAATCTACACATAAATTAATGGCATTTCTATACACTAACAACCTGAAAATTAAGAATTCCATTACAATAGCATCAAAGAGAATATTTACAAATAAGTTAAAAAGGCAATAAAACTTGTGTGCTGAAAACTATGAAACATTGCTAAAAGAAATTAAAGATGACAAACACAAAGACATCATGTTCATAGATTAAGACAATATTAAGAGGTCAATAAAACCCAAAGTGATTTCCTAGTTTAATTCACTCCCCATCAAAATCCCAATGACTTTTGTTAGAAATAGAAATATCCATCCTAAGGTTCACATGGAATTTCAAGGGACCCTGAATAATTCCCACAATCTTAAAAAATAGAGAGGAGAACAGTTGATTCTCTCACATTTCCTAATTGCTAAACTTGGCTACAAAGCTGTAGTAATCAAAACACTGTGGCATGGTCATTAAGAAATATATAAACCAATGGAATAGACAGCCTAGAAATAAACTCTCAAATATATAGCCAAGTGATTTTTGATAAGGTTGCCAGGGCCCCTCCATGGGGAAAGCACCATCTTTGAATAAATGGTGCTGGGAAAACCAGGTATCAACATGAAAGAAAAAATCAGGTTGGACCCTTACTGTACACTCTGTACATTATATAAAAAAAAAAAACCTCAAAACCTAAGACCTAAATTTTTTCTCTTTAGGAGAAAACACAGGCAAAAAGCTTGATATCAAACTTGTTAATGGGTTTTTGTTTTTTGCTTTTTAGATACAACACATTAGTCAACAAAGTGTATATGTAAATTAGTCAACAAAAAAGTGTATATGTAAATTGAACATCAAAATTTAAAACTTTAGTGCAAAAAAACACTACCAATAATGAAAAGGCCACCCATGGAATGAAAAATATATATATATATATTTGCAAGTCCTCTTTTTAGTAGGTGATTAATATCCAGAATATATAACTCCTTTAACAAAAACCAAACATCTTGATTTAAAAATGGGCAGAGAACTTACACATGTATCAACAGTACAAATGGCCATTAAGTACATGAAAAGATATTAAGCATCACTAATTAGGGAAACGTAAAACAAAAGCAAATTGACATCAACTTGCACCCACTAGGATGGATGTTTGGAGAGGGAGGCGTGGGAATCCAAAACAAAAGTATTAGCAAGTACATGGAAAAATTGGAACCCTTGTATAGTTGATGAGAACGTAAAATGGTATGGCCACGGAGGAAGATCTGGCAGCTCCTCAAAGAGCAGAATTACCCTATTACCCAGCTATTCAACTCCTGAGTATATACTGAAAAGAACAGAAAGCAGAAACTTGAACAAATGTTTACATATCCACGTTCACAGCAGCATTATTTATACACAAAAGGTAGAAGCAAACCCAGGATCCAGTGACAGATGAATAGATTAAAAAAATGCAGTGTGTATATATTATGGAATGCTATACAGCCTCAAGAAAGGAAATTCTGACACAGGCTACCACATAGTCAAAACGTGAAGACATTATGCTAAGTAAAATAGGCCAGTATCAGAAGGACAATTTTTATAGGATTCCACTTGAAGTACTTAAATTCGAAGAGATAGAAAGCCGAACAGTAGTTGCCAGGGGCTGGGGTGTCAAGGATAAACACAGCGCAACATCAGTTAATGTAGTATAAACAGATTTTGCTCAGCAATGACAGTAAAGAGCAGAGTTCCATTCCAGTTTGTGCAGAGGTGATGTGGGGGTTATAGTGGGGGAAAGTGGAGGTGGCAGTGCAGAGGGTTCAGAAGAGTGAAAAGTGAACAAGTACAAAGGGTCAGTCATTATCAATGGGATTAGGCCAACTCTATTACCTGGACATTAGGGTTCTATCCTCCCACAGAGGCTGGGAGACAGACCTTATCTTTCAGAAATGGCTCTCAGGTCTTCAAGACAGAGTCTGAGTTGCAAAAGATACATACTAAAACTTATAAGCCTTTTTCAGTGAAAGCACTAAGTAAAGAAGATCAAGAGAAATCATATATTGGCTAGAACAAAGTCTAGCCTGGCAACATTGAGCTTTTTCAGGGAGACATTTTGATGGGGATGTAGGGTGGTGTCATCCTTGGGACACAACATGATGCTGCCAAGAGCCACGATAAAGTTTGGTCAGTTCTCTCGGTGCAGGTGTTTGTGGGGAGCTCTACTAAAAGTTCTGCGGTTCTCAGGGAGTGAGGACAGAATGAGGAGTTCATGTTTAATGGGAATAGTTTCAGTTTTGCAAGATGAGCTTTTGTGGATCAGTGGTGGTGATGGTTGCGCAGTGCAGATGAACTTAAAGACACAAAACCACAGACTTTAAAATGGTTATGTTTTGGTTTGTGTATATTTTACTGTAACAAAAGATTTTAAAGTAAAAAGGTCATTTATGTTTACTCACTTATTGATGTTTTATGCTATTCCATTTTGAAGATCCTGAGGAGCTCTTTGGAATTTTTTGCTTTTTCTCCTAAAGATATTAGCATTTCTGATAGTTCAGATCTGCTGGCAATGAATTCTGCCCCCCACCCACCCAGCCCCACTAAAACAATCATCATTTCATTTTATGAGTCATAGGTTTCCTTGGTATAGAATTCTAGATTGGCATTTTTTCAAGTTAAAAATGAAATTGCAATTTCCCTTACATATTTTCTGACAAGAAGCTGGCTATCATTCTCACTTTTGCTCCTATATATGTAATGTCCCCTTGTCTGGCTGCTTTAAAGAATTTATCACAATCTGTGCCTTGGAGGGGTTCTCTTTATGTCTTATTGAGCTCAGTAGGGATAAAATTTTGAGGTCTGGATTTATAGTTATCCTCATTTGACAGATCCTCAGCCATTAATAATGCAAATATTTTCTGTCTCTTTCTGAAACAAAGAACTTCTCATTATTTTAGAGGACCACTCCAGTTGCCAAGTGAGAAATTATAGTACCTTGTAATAAGGTAGCAGAAACACAGGTGATAAAAAGTGACTTAACATAAGAGTCTGGATTCCTGGGGGAAAATTTTGTCCCGGAGTTAAATATTTAGGGTATTCAGTTTCATACTTACGTAGTATGATCACAAAGGGTAAGATGACCTGAGTAAGTACAGATAAAAGCCAAGATGACCCTGAGGAAAGTTTTTCAAGAAATCCAAAATGGAGTTCAGTAAGAGGTAAAACAGGGAAGAAAATGGAGGCTTTTGCAAAAGAGAAAAATAGGGTATCGTGCAAAACAATGTAACAACTTCAAAAAGGAGGCAGTGATTCATTGTTAATTGCTAGTGAAAAGTCAGTAGACTCAAGGATTCTAACACTATCCATGTACTTGATAAGACAAAGGTCATGGACATTGGAAGAATGGTTTCAACAGAGGCAGGAATAAGGCCTTTTAGTAGGAACCAAAGGGGGGGGCGGGGCAAGGACAAACACACTAAGTACAGACAACTCATTCAACAAGTTTGTTACCAAGGCAAGTAGCGAGCTTTACAATATTTAGGGGAAATGTAGGCAACTAATATGATTGTACGTATATGTAACCATTCATAACTTGTCCTGTTGTATTTATCTAATTATGATACTATGTTCAACTGCATCTTGTTCTCATTCAAAAGTTTATATTTTGTTCAATTTATATTCATAGAAGTAGATTTAACAAATTTCTAACTGAATAGTATTCTGATTTAGGATTGTGTGACATATCTATTTTGTCTCATAATTATTCAATTTTTCTTCTTTGTTACTACAAACCCTGATACAGTAAACATCTTTCTACATGTCATTTTATTAACAAGGTAAAGATTTTACATGTAGAAATGAAATAACTGAATCTTGTTATATATTTTATTAGATATTGTCCATTTTTCTTGTTAAATGTCCACAATAATTTTCACCTCCACTGGTCCATTTTCCCCTTGTCCTCACCACTGTTACTATTATCAGACTTGAATTTTTGCCATTAAATTCCATTTCATTGTTCTTTTTGTCATGATTTTCTTCAAATTTCAGTTTCTAAATCTGTGGTTGAGGACCATCCCATATGTACGGACCATTTTTACTTTCCTCTAAGCAAATCCCTATTCAGATACCTTACCTACCTTTGAAAGATCCCTAGCTTTTTATTTCTTACTGACAAGCAGCCATTTTATGCTCACACACAAATTCTGCCTGCTATATCCACTTAAATATTTTCTCCTAGAAAATAATCACATTCAGAGGACTTTTCCTTATGCAATCTACCTTAGGATAGGTAGCAGCCTCTTTGATATGCTTTCCCCTCTTTGACTGGAATTGGAAGTACCACAGCAGGGAGCCCCAAGTCCTGGTCTACTGAGTTTGGCATCAGCTGCCACTCAGAGCATTGTTCTTGACATGCTCAAAATGCCTGTCACTTTGTCTTAGATGCCCAGCTCCGTGCCCTGGATCACAGAGATGAAGGGCAATGGCTCAAGGATCAAGCAGCCAGACTATTCCCTCTGCAGTGGTTGAATTAACCTCCCTGTCAGTACTGCTAGGCTCTCATGCTTCTAGGGTCTACCACCTCCTGACATTGATCTCCCTTGATGCGTCCACCATCATTGGCAATTTCTCCACTGCAAGCTCTCAACATCCATAGCATGCTGCCATTTCAGTCGTGAGCATCCTCTTATCTGCTTTCAGTCTCTGAAGAATTGCTCCGTTTCTGCTCTCCTGAGAATCCTCTTTCCCCCATCACAACTACTTGGGTTGTCATCATTGCCTAGTTCATTTATATGGTTTGAGGTAGGAGAACAAACTCTCAAGCTTACAATTGGTTTGTCCTAGCTCTCACCTTTTTGGAGCATCCTGGCAGGTAGAAACAGTCTCAGCAGTCTTACTCTAAGGGAACTTTGGCTTCAGAAATCTTTAAGGAATCAGACACACTGTTTATTTGCTTTCTAAGCAAGGAGACTGATCCATGGCCCAAAAAAAAAAAAAAAAAAAAAACCAAAACCCTCCAAACCTATTTCCTTGGATCACAATCAACTTTTGGGTTAGTAAATCCCAAGCCATACCCTATAAGACAGACAAAATGACTGCTAATTCATTAATTCCTTACATTTAAAAAAAATGCTACTTATGTTAGATTACAGAATCAGCACATTACAATAAATAAGGCTGTAAAATTTAAAAGGAAAAAGTACTTTCAATTAAGTAGGGTAACTTCTATTATCTACACATCTGTACAATGTGTTTTTCTTCTTCCTTCTCGGCTAATGGAGTTAGGATACTTTCTAAAACAGCATTGTACAAATTAGGAGACTACTGTAAATAAGGGCCAACTAAAGATATGAAATCAGTCTCAAGATAAAGTTTTTTCTAAGTAGGAGCTACTAACCTTCCAGTTTCCTACCTACCCACCCACTATATGGATCTGGTTGTTAAAGTATTTGGGGGTGTGGAGTAGATTAAAAAAAAAAAAAATCAGTGAAAGGAGTCTTGGACATTTTGAGAACACATAGTTATAAAATCATTGAGGCAGCTATTCTGTGTGCAAGGCTTAGGCTGTATCATTGCCCCTCTTTCATTGAGAGAGTAATATCATGTTGAAAAATCAAATCTCCCGAGGTCAGCCAGCCAAAAATGTTTCACGTTAGGAGAGAGCATGGCCTAGGGTAAAGATGGATAGCAGTTTTCAGACCTCAGTAAGAAATGCAGGCTGGTTGGCAAGCCGGGACGAATATTACAACCACTTGGAAAGGGGTGGAAATAGCTTTAAAACACACACTCAGGCCACATCCCCAAATTGTCAGTTTCTGGTGGTGACGGGGATCAGATGTTGAAAGCTCCCCAGGTGATTTCTCTCAACCTGCAGGTCAGGTTGAGAAACCGTCCCACATGGAGACTGAGTATTTTAAAGCCTTGTGGCCCCATCCATTGAGAACACAGAATTTTGTATTTGATTTTACAGGAATCCTTATATCCTTCCACTGCTGTTTAACACCAACGAATCTTCTTCAGGAAAAAAAAAAAAAAAGTTACCAAAGTCAGAGTAACTTGAAACAAAGACCTTCAAGAATTTCCATCTATATCTACTTGAAAACAAAGGCATGTTTAAAACGATTATTTCTTCTAGGCCTCCTTAAATTTAGAATTACAAAAGACTTAAAAATAGGTTTCTCACATACAGCATTTCTCTCTGTAAATCATCCATTATAACCATTACAAAAGCACTTTTCCTAATTGAATACTTCATTATTACCAAAGTGATTCAACCTGCATGGTCCTCCATTTCAAAATGATTAGTCTGAAAACATTCAGCTCTCAGGTACTTTGCAAGGCAGCAAAAAAATCTGTATACTACAATCCATTGAATAGTTCTTCCTGTAAGGTAGTTGTTACTGTAATTAACTTGCACTTCTCAGAATGAGGTAGAATGTGTTAATTTTTTTTTAAAGATTTTTTATTTATTTATTCATGAGAGACGGAGAGAGAGAGAGAAGCAGAGGGAGAAGCAGGCTCCCAAGGAGCAGGGAGCCTGATGCGGGACTCGATCCCAGGATCCCGGGATCATGACCTGAGCCGAAGGCAGATGCTTAACCATCTGAGCCACCCAGGCGCCCTAGAATGTGTTAATTTTAAGTTTCACTTTTCTAAACATAAACCATCCCACCCTTTCCTCTTAAGTTCTAAAGTCCTAAGTGGCCTAAGTATAAATGTGCTTATAAGATTGTAGAAAAAAAAATTATTCCGTTCCTTTCCATTTCTAGCTGCACTTAAAAGACATGAACTTTATGTTTTTCCTGTTAGCAACGATTAGTTTGCCCTGGGTCATTCCTTGCCTAGTTCGGCTGGACCCTTATAACCAACAACATGTATTTTAAAAAATGAATAGCTGAAAGCAATGTGGTTGTTTTACTACTGGTTGATAGAGAAAAGAGACACCCTTCCCTATGAAGCAATGGGATGGGATGGTGGGGGAATATAATATGGCCCCTGAATCTCAAAGAAACCTAAGAATAAGGGGCCATAGTAGTGAGCAGCCTCTGGGAAACTGGATCAGAAATGTAGTCTTAGGTTCAAGGTGACTCGAGGGACTTGTGCAGAGAATTTGTGGATCTTCACCAAAGTCATCCAACATACCCCATAGCAGATTCCTACTACTACTGCAACAGATTGCCACCAACACAGTCCCTCAAGACAACAAAAATGAGTTAACTTACTGTCAGAAGGTCTAAAGTCAAGATGTTTGGCAGATCCACACTCCCTCTGGAGACTGCAAGGAAGAATTCCTTGCTCCCCTTATCTCAGCGTCTCTAGGCTGCCTATATTTCTTGGCTTCCGACCCAGGCTTCAAAGCACCCGAAACTCCCGACTCCACCATCACCCCACCTACTACTGCTCCAAGCTGCCTGCTCCCTTTTATAAGGACCTGGGATTACATTGAACCCACCTGGATAATCCAGGCTAATCTCCCCATCGGAAGATGCTTGACTTAATCAGACCTGCAAGCCTCCTTTTACCAGGCAGAGGATTCACAGATTCCGGGATTGGGGTGTGGAGGTCTTTGGGGGTCACTGTTAAGACGACCACGATTCCCGTCACGAAGTTACACTTAGTGTGGGACTTTTCTGTTTGAAATCAGCTCAGGGATTACACAAGAAAGGCGGGCCACTTCCGGTGACGTCTAACACCAGCTGAGATGGAGGAGGGGCAGAGACGATTCGATTTGTACATTTTCTCACAAAACACAAGAGATACAGAGCAGTGACTAAGAAGAATGGAACTAAAGATCTTGCCTTGATCATCGCAGCTTACAAATACGTGCATTCATGCAACGCTTTCTACGTGTCAATCACTGCGTGAGGCGCTTCATATGCGCTGCCTCCTCTAACACTCGCACGGAGGGTTCTCGGCTACCAAAGAATAAACCGAACCAGAGTTTAAGTAATGTGGCCGCAGTCTTAAAGCCAGGGGGTGGCAAGGCTGGGACTCTCGTCCTTGCCCACCAGAGCCACGTGATTGCCGCTGCACGTGAAGCCGTGGGAGGCACGAGGAACGGTGGACCGAGCCCCACAGCAGGACGCAGCAAACCTGCGCTCCTGCCCGAGCCCAGCTGCGCCTCGGGTGTGAGGGAATGCAGTCGTCTCGAAAGGGAAAGATCTCGCTCCACCTGACTCTTCTTCCTTCCTCACTGCTCTGAGTCCCAGAGGAAAAACATTTGCTTCTTCCAGAAGATTTGAGGATAACAATCATGCCGACCAACTCCTCACTCTGGGAGCATTTCCTAACACAGGGTTTTCCTGAAAACTGCATCACCTTGCCTCCTACCCGTCATGACTTTGACCTTTCAGTATCTCTAAGTCCCCTCCTCCGTGAAAATGCTTTTGCCACCCTGGGTGAATCTGACAGTTCTTTTTGTTGTTTGTTTCCTTTTGTGTGTGTGTGTGTGTGTGTTTAACACACTTCGTTGAAATATAATTTATATAAAGGGCATCCATATTGAAGAGAGCATTTCAGTAAGTCTTGATAAATGTCCGCACCCATGTGAGCACCACCCAAATCAACATATAGAATAGTTCCAGTACTTCAAAAATTCCTTCCTGCACCTTCCCAGCCGATCCTGCTCCAGCCCCAGTCCTGGGCAACTCATCTGTTTTCTGTCACAGGAGATTATATTAGGCTTTTTTTGAGTTTAAAATGAATAGAATCATACAGTACATACTCTTTTATGTCTGATGACTTTTACTCAGTTTAACGTTTTTTGACATATTGTTGCATTCTTCAGCAATTAATTCATTTGTATTGCTGAGTAGTATTCATCCATAGTTGTATTTTTTTAATTTATTTATTTTTTTTTAAAGATTTTATTTATTCATGACAGACAGAGAGAGAGAGAGAGAGAGAGAAGCAGAGGGAGAAGCAGGCTCCCAAGGAGCAGGGAGCCCGATGCGGGACTCGATCCCGGGACCCTGGGATCATGACCCGAGCCGAAGGCAGAGGCTTAACCATCTGAGCCACCCAGGCGCCCCATAGTTGTATTTTTAAGAACTTAGAGTACATTGATGCAAAAGGTATACTGGACATCATAGCATTGGCTCTAAAGGAAAAAAAAAAAAAAAAGCTTGCTATAAACTTACAATATTTTACCCACAGAACCTGGCAAATTTTTTTATGTTTACATAGAGCATTTTGTAATCTATGTAATTATTTTATTAAAAATGCATAGGCTCCTCAGCTAATAACTTATAGAATTCTATATACTAAGACTCCTGCCAAGCAAAGGCTAGTTTTAACAATTGCTTGGTGTGAGTTTCCTTTGGCATTTTCATTTGGTAGTTTGAAAATAAAATAAAAATGGTTTATCCTGTGATATTTGCAGGACCATTATGGTACACTCTAAATATAATTTGGGGATTATAAAACATGTAACATTTATTAAAAGATCAGTTATATACATACATATTCAGAGATTTAATCATTTTCTTATACTGGAAATGACAATTTAATGGGTTGAGATGTGCCTGAAATTATTTGTTGGTGCTCAGCATATTTCACACCATCCTAAACTCTGCTGTGTGCAAGGCATCAATCCTGAAAACCTGCAAATCTTTCTTGCCAGGAAGGTTGTGGACAGATAGCACCAAGAATCTGTGGCTTTAGGAAGGTAGAAGGGATTATTCTCAAGTGGCAACTGCAAGCAGTTGCATGGGTGTCAACAACTTGCTGAGTTTGGATTATCCCATGGATTTCAGATGCCCTACTGAGACCGTACAACTTTAGTACAATCACAGTTAAGACCACTGGGAGTGGCTTCCCTACAATCCCGGAGCTTCCATATTTTTTCACTTCTCAAACTTTCAATGATTTCATTATCCTCTTATTTCCTCAATTAAAAGTGTTACTGTCAGTAGAAAGCAGCGAAGTCATGGCAACCTAACATCCAAACATCCTAACATCTAAAGAGTAAAAAGAGTATCTGCAAAAGTTAAGCTTTCCTTTAACCCATCAGGTCATAACTGAAGGTCGTAACATAACTAAGACAATTGAATACCAAAGAGTGAGAAGTCCTTAGAAGAAAAGGCAGTCATAGAAATTCTCCCTTTGGCAGAGCCACAGGACAGGAAGAGGTGGCTGCTACAGAAGTTGGTAAGAAGAAATCAGAACCCCAACCTCAACCTCAAACCACAGAACTTTTGATTATGACTTAAAGGCTCATTGTAGAACCAACTGAATGTCAAAACCACATTTCTCAGGGAATTTCAAATTAAAAGCAACAATCAAAGACTTGAAAAAACAGTGAAGTTTTCTATTATATCTCTACTTAATTTTCCTGTTAGCCTCTATTGTAGGCAAATGTATCTCAAAGAATGACAGTGTAATGTCATTATGTGACCAGGTGAGGACTCTAATTACACCAGTGTCCTCTTTGCAGGTGCAAACTAACACAACATCTGGTACCTGAGATAAAGCTATCTATTTGAAAAATACGTTATTGTTTATATGAAGGAAGAAAGATGCAGTTTTCTTTCATTTGGTAGAACTGTAAGTTCTCAGTCTCACCTCAACGTTCTGCCATCCTTATCACTGTCACGGACTAATCCTGATCATCCTGATATCAATATGGACATGGCACTATTTTGTCCTATTGATCACATACTGATTAGATCTGTTGATCAGGAAATAATGATTATCTTCTTCTATTTAGCAAGATGCTAAATGTTCTTATCACAGAGGGAAAATCAAATGAAAATCAAAGGCCAACCAACTTAGAGAAGGTTCAATGAACCTAGTTGTCTGCAGTATGTTGAAATTGTCTCTCCAAAGACAGAAACAAATGATAAAAGCAAGTGTTTTGCTATTTTCAATTCTAAGGAGCCACAACTCTCCGGATTGTGAAAATTATGTGACACAGTACAGTGGACTAATTTGATCCATTTACCAAATAAACTATAAGGCTGCCAATTTATGTGGTCCAAGAATAAGAGCAAGTTGAGGACAATGCAAACTACTAAGCCACTTAAGCTCTATGAACCAGATGCTCCAAGTATCTGTGACAGATACGGATGTCATGTGGAGCCTCTGGAAAGATCTGATAAGACAAACAGTATAGTTGGGGGAAATCATGCTCTCTTCTATCAATAAATATTTTCCTTTGACAACAGCCTCAGGCTTAATGGTGGGCACTGGTAGATGCAGAATGCTTGACCTTGAGTCACTCATTGTCCTTGCGGTCTGACCTGTCTATTAGAAAAGAGACATAACCTGATCCATGAAGGCATAAGGTTAAGTATTCCATTACCAAGTATGAGGGTAATATAAAATATCAGGCCCAAACTATTTCTGAAGTCAAACACATCTCATAAGCAATGGTTCAGATTCCCATAGTATATACTATTCTATGACCACCTCTAGCTCAACCCAAACCAGTGACTTTATGTGGACTTCCCTATGATCAGTTAAATGTGATATCAAAAACCTGGGGCTTTATGGCTTTATTTATAATAGTTTTACATATATGTAATATATGCAAATGTATATATAAAATATGTAAATTTATAATAGTTTTACATATATATATTTATACATCATTTTATGTGCTGACTCAACCTAAAACTACACTGTTTGCTCCCACAGTCCCTCAAAGGAATATCCCTGAATGACAATGAGTATGGAAATACTCCCAGTGGAGAGACTCGAACAATAAATCTGTTTGTCTACTTTGCCTACAAGAAAAGAGAACTAAAATTTTCAAGCTATGCTGATACGTTGGTTAATTAATGGCTTAACTGATGGTCACAGACTTGGCAGGAATAACAGTGGAGGAATGAGCACAAGATGTATGGCTGAAGCCCAGTATTGAGTCTAAAAACTTTAACTGCCATGAGATTGATCATCAAAGTGCATCTTCTACAGATCAAGGTCTCAGTGATCAGACAGACAAAAATGACCCATTCAGTGGAGATTAGGCTGCCTCCTTTCCCAAGTGGCCTGGTTCTCGCTAAAGGGCTAGGGCAGCAGGGATAAAATGATTGCACAGTGTTTGTCCTACCAAGGTTGATCTAGCTAACACTATTACTGCATATCCAATATGTCAACAATAGAGAATACTGTTGATTCCTCCTTGATATGGCATCATTCTCTGGAGGGAAAGAACAGCCAACTGATGGGAAATTAAGATGGATTACATTGGAATCCTTCCACCATGGCAGGAGCAGTAATTTGTCCGCAGTAAAATAAGACACTTATTCTTAATTTGTAACTGCATTCTCTACCTGTATTAATTCTGCCAACGGCACCATCCATATATTTATTAAATGCCTTATTCATCATCATGCAAATTCACTCAGCATTGTCTATAATCAGGCAATTCATTTGTTTTTTCTTCGTAATGAGAACTTTTAAGAATTTTTATAATAGGGGCGCCTGGGTGGCTCAGTCGTCAAGCGTCTGCCTTCGGCTCAGGTCATGATCCCAGGGTCCTGGGATCAAGCCCTGCATCGGGCTCCCTGCTCAGCAGGAAGCCTGCTTCTCCCTCTCCCACTCCCCCGCTTGTGTTCCCTCTCTCGCTGTCTCTTTCTCTGTCAAATAAATAAATAAAATCTTAAAAAAAAAGAATTTTTATAATAAAATAATTGTGGAAATGGCTTTAAGCCCAAGAGATTCACAGTTCTAACAGTTTTTCCTGTTGGCAAAAAAAATAAATTCCTTAATTAAGACAGTGGGATGGGAGACTCCTTTTTAGATTATAGTGGTAGTGAATAAAGTAATTGAAAGAAATCTTTATTCAAAACAAATAAAATGATGAGTACAGTAATTCTTTTTTTGAGATTTTATTTATTTATTTGACATAGAGCAAGAGAGAGCACAAGTAAGGGAAGCATCAGAGGGAGAAGAAGCCGGCTCCCCGCTGAGCAGGGAGCCCAATGTGGGGCTGGATCCCAGGACCCCGGGATCATGACCTGAGCTGAAGGCAGAGGTTTAACTGACTGAGCCACCCAGGCGCCCCGATGAATACAGTAATTAAAGTAGAAGTAGATTCCTAGAAGAATTAAATAGGTAATTAAATAGTAAAAAAATCTACAAGGCTAAGTTGTGGAGTGCACTGGATATCAGTTGCCAGGAATGGCCAGCCAACCTGTACCAACGGATGACAGATTATTCCAAACTTTGGTGTGAAGCAGAGGAGAAGGCAAGGGGGTCAACGCTCAGAGACGAAGACCCTTTGTTCTTCTTTGCTCCCGCTTTTATTGGTCCTTCAGGATAATAACAAGTCCGTATCACCATTTCTCAAGCATGTGATGTGTGACAAAGGGGCTTATTGGAACTAGGAGGATTTACAGGAAAGAAAAGATATGCTAACCTGTGTGTTCTGCTAAACATAGCCTAAGGGAGAGTGCATGCATCTCTTAGATCACAGGGTGGCTGTTTGGGCTAAGAGAGGTTCAGGGAAGCTAACTCCCCGTGGCCTTCCAGCGGCAGAGTGGTCACGCGGGCCCCAGCATTCCTAAGGCCCACGCCCTTCCCTGAAACCTTCCATCACCCCCAGCAGCCTCTGTGTTACATTTTAGCAAGCCGGGTATTATGGCTGATTTCATGCTCTACATTAACCCCGACATCAGTGAGATGAGCCAAGCATTAGGGACCATTCTGTGCAGTATTACAACTAGACAAACATCTGAGAGTATGAGCAGGAAATTTTCGCACTTGTGGAAGCGGAAGGACAGGAATTGGAATACAGGGCGTCTGACCCTGCAGCACTTTAAATAACCTGTATTTAAAATCGAGAGGTTAAAGTGCTATATCTTAAGAGTAGACATAAACGGGAGTAAATAAGCCCTTATATAGACTATAGCTCCTCTTTGAGTTATAACGGTGGTCCCAAAAAAAATTCTTATGCCCTGAAGTTGGGTTAAGTTAATCATATATTTCTAATATCCTGAGGCACCTTAGAGAGGTTAAAAATCTTCCTCTGGAAGAATATGACATCATCCAACACCTTGACAATTATTTCTAAAAAGTAATGTTCGAACTAAAATGTTCAGCACACAACCAAAGATACCTAGGGACATGAGAAGTCAGGAAATCTGAATAGGGACCAACAAACACAGAATATTAAGCAAAAATAGGTCCCCTAGTACTCCAGATAGTAGAATTTACAGATAAGGATTGTAAAATAACTATGCTTAATATGAAGATAATAGGCAAGTGTAAGCATTTCAGCAAAGAATTCAAAGATTTAAAAAACAAAACTGATATTCCAATTTTGAAAAAGAAACATTCTATAAGCCAATTTATAACATAACATATATCAATATATATAACATATAACTACATTTAATACATGTGTAGTTAATCGTGGGATGCATTCAACATAGTAGGAAGCACTGTGATTTCTGCATAGCTAAAATATAACTGGCAAAGAGGCAAAAGAATAATTTTATTGTTTCTATAAAAAAAATATAAAAATCAACTCCATGTGGCTTTGAGACTACGAGTGATTTGAAAATTAATCACAAATCTTATTAATTGTGTTTCACCCTTAGAGGCATGAGTGTTTCCATCAACTACCAAGCGCACAACTGTATGAGCCACAATTCTCTTAGTAAAGACAGCAGTACTCAAATCTCAAAACAAACCCCTTCCTTATATTCATTCCTAATCGAATGATGCAAGCCATGTTTTTTGAAGATTATTTTATCCCATATGTTCCAGATAAATGCATTAAGCCAATATATTTTTTCTTTTGTTTTGCATTTTGTTGTAATATGGTAATAGGCCTCAAACAATAAGAACAATAGATATTATTCACTTGAATTTTCATGTGTAAGAGGGCAGTAATTTAGAACTTCAGCTAATGTTCTATCTCCATGTGTGAACATGTAATTTTCAATATGTACTTTTGTACCACTTTCTTAACTCAAATAGATGCTGAACAAATTTAAGAGGACCAACATTCTGTCCAAAGTGTGCAGGTGTATGCAGATCTGATTGATCAGGTAGTAATACAGTTATCAGGAGTATTTGTTATTCTCTAATGCAAGAAGCACTAATAATTTTTAAATGACTTCAACCTTATATGTACAGCCCATCACTGTTATAACATGTACACCATACTTTATCTTGGTAAAATATTTTGAGATCAAGTTGTAAGTAAACAGAGTATTTCAAGTCTATTCTGTGTAACCAAAGCTACAAGGATGAATCTTTTTGGAAAGAAATATTTGATTTATGAGTATAGCACCTTATAATGTTTTCAAAAATTTTGTCAGGTGCTTATTTTTACATAATTTCACCAAAGGACATATCTCCCTTCCTTGTAAATATTCCTAGAAGTATGGAAGTATAGGACAAGCACACTTCCCATGAAGACTTATTTTTTAAGGAAAATAATTAAATAAACCACATATATAAACAGATTTATAAGACGTGTATAAAGCACATTATATATATTCCACGTACATAGTGAAAAATCTTGAGCTATCTATCTATAAAACCTTTGAGACTATGAATGATTTGAGAACCAACCCCCCAAAATAATAATAATTTAGACTTTCTTGAGTTGGTTTATAAGAGCTTGGAGTGCAATGCTATACAGTAGTCCCTCCCTTACCCACAGTTTCACTTTCCATGTTTCAAGTACCTGTGATTGACCATGGTCCAAAAACAAATGATCCTCCTTCTGACGGTATGAAGAGGGCCAATAGCAGTCTAACGCTATGTCGCAATGCCTGTGCTGTTCATTTCACTTCTTCTCATCATGTAGGCATTTTATTCTCATATCATCAGAAAAAGAGGGGTGAGTACAGGACAATAGGATATTTTGAGAGAGAGAGACAGAGACCACATTTACGTAACTTTTATTACAGTATATTGTTACAATTGTTCTATTGTATTATTAGTTATTGTTGTTAAACTCTTACTGTGCCTATTTATAAATTAAACTTTATCATAGGTATGTGTAGAATAAATATAATACACACAGGCTTTGGTACTCCTGGCAGTCTCAGGCATCCACTGGGGGTCTTGGAACATATCTACCATGATATGGGAGGGGGGGACTTCTGTATTCAACTTCCAAGTTCCTCATGATTCACTATGTGCATTCACCACTTCTCTCATTTGAATTGCCATCCTCGGTGCTAAAATGTACTGCAACAATGTCCAAATACCCAGGCTTTGAGTTTTTCACCTCCTGTCTTTCAAAAAACTATTATCTGCCTAGTCTCCACATAAGACACCATCATGTTGATCAAGACCTAGAATAGCCTTCCAGACCAAACCCTTGCTTTTTCCTATCCCTTCTTTTCCAGAGCTAACCAGAGATTTATTTTTGTCAATTCTTAAATTTCACCTAAATGGAATCATATATTCTATACTGATTTACTCTGAATTTTTTTGCTTTATATTAGGTCTATAAGAGTCTCTCTGGATGTTGAGTATAATAGCTGAGGCAGATTATTTTCCTGTCATTGTTATATAGCAGACTTCTCAACCCAGGCACCATTCCCATTTTGAACAGAATAATTCTTTCCTGTCCAGGCCTGTCCTATGCAAGGCAAGATGTTTAGCAGAATTTATGGCCTCTATTCATAAAATGCCAATGGTAGTCCCTCAGGTTGTAACTACCAAAAATATCTCCAGAAATTTCCAAATGTCCAGTGAGAAACAAAATTGTCCCCACTTGAGAACCACAGCAATACGGTATTCCATTTTTGGAATATATCATGTAATTACTTATCTACTTTTCTCTAATTGAAATTTGGTTGTTTAGGGTTTGGGCAACAATCTGGACTTATTCAAGAAGATAAGGCCACTCTATATATCCTGAGAATCAAGTGGTTTTGTAAAAAAACATTAGAGTTTATACAAATTTTGTGAGAGCTTGGCAGTGAGTGGTGGCAGAAGAGGAAAGGGAAGACAAATAAAAGGAAATTGCCACTAAATTAAGCACAGGTGAAGAAGAAAGTTCAGGAAGCAGATCCTGGAGACCTCAGTCTAAAGCAGCAAGGCAGGTAGTTGTCAAAGGCCCCAGGAAAGCTTCTGCTTCTCATGAGTCTATGAGATTGCTCCCATCAACTGTCCCTGTCTGCATAAGCAACTTAGATTTCCAAGTACTCATGGAGAAGCTCCTGTGAATCATACACCTATCCACACATGGAGCTAGAACCAGCTTCCATGAGATTCTTGTGGGAATCAGAGCCGCTACTCCTCTTCCACCTGTCAATGTGAGTTAGTCATGTTGGCAAAATTTAACCCAGAATAACATCAGGAATGGGATTCTGAAAATCTCATTCTAAGCTTCTTTTCTGCATTTCACAGGGAGATCAGGGAGTGATGCTCAGTTGATAGCAGAGAACCCAGCACAGCATGTGCTCTAAAGATTCGTACATGTACCTTTTGGTGCAAATATGTACTCACGTATGTCAAATGTATAGGTCACAGAGTACCATCAAAAAAACAAACAAAAAAAAAAGTGCACGAGAGTTCCAAATACTCACATCCTTGCTATTATTTTGTATCACTTTGTGTCTTTAAATTTTTGTTTTATTTTTAGCTATTCTGGTAGCTGTGTAATGGTACCTTACTGTGGTTTTAATTTGTACTTGTTTGATGACTAATCAACATTTAGCACCTTTTCATATAAATTTTAATCATTGGGATATTCCCTAGTATAGTGCCTATTCGTGGCCTTTGCCATCATTGTATTAAGTCTATATTTTGCTTATTGGTTTATAGAAATTAAAGTACATATGTTAATACACACACACACACACACACACACACATCTATTTCTATATCTATATTGACACCTATGTGTAGATCTAGACCTAGATAGATCTGGATATGATATCATCATTACACATGTGCCCCAAATATCTTCACCTACTCTGAAACTTCTCTTTTAATTCTCTGAGCGTTGTACTTTTTTTTTTACTTTTTTGTTTTGACATAGCGGTAGAGTCACATGCAGTTCTAAGAATATAATACAGATATTCTCTGTGTACTCTTTCTCCAGGTTCCTCCAATGATAACATTGTGCAAACCTAATATATCAAGACCAGAAAATTGATATTGATACAATCCACCAGTCCTATTTGGATTTTACCAGCTTTGCACACACGCACTTATCAAATTTTCATCAAAAAATATCTTAAGACAAATGAGAATGGAAAAACAACATACCAAAAAATATGATACACAGCAAAAACAGTTTAAGAGGGAAGTTTAGAGAATAAGCACATATATTAAGAAAAAAGAAAGATCTCAAGTAGACACTGTAATAATACATCAAAGGACTAGGAAAAGAATAATAAACTAAGCCTGAATTTAGCATAAAGTAAGAAATAATAATCATTACAGCAGAAACATGAAATAGAGAAAAAACAGGAAAATCAGCAAAACTTAGAGTTAGTTCTTTGAAAAGATAAACAACTGAAAAACACACCTAAACCAACCAAGAAAACAAGAGTTGGCTGAAATAAATAAAATTATAAATGAAAGAGGAGACGTTACAGTAAATGGCATATAAATACAAAGGACCAGAAGAGACCACTATGAATAATTATACACCAACAAATTGGACAACTCAGAAAATGGATACATTTCTGGAAACATACAACCTAATAAGACTGAATCATGAAGAAATAGAAAATCTTAACATACCAGTAACAAACAAGGAGAGTGAGTCAGCAGTCAAAAATCTCCCAACAAATAAAAGCCCAGGACAAGGCAGTTTCACTGGTGAATTCCACCAAATAGTTAAAGAATTAATACCAGTCATTCTTGAATTATTCCAAAAAATTGAAGAGAACACTCTTTATCTTACAAGGCCAACATTACCTTGATACTAAAGCCATATGAGGACACTACAAAGATAGAAAATTTAAGGCCAATATCGCTGATGAATACAAATGCGAGAATTCACAACAAAATACTAGCAAAGAGAATTCAACAAAACAATAAACGGATCAAACACCTTGATCAAGTGGGATTTGTATCTGGGGTGCAAGTAGTGTGAAACATATGCAAATCAATATATGTGATACATCACATTAATAGAATGAAAGATTAAAATGACATGATCATCTAAATAGATACAGAAAAAGCATTTGACAAAATAGAACACCCTTTTCATAAAAACCCTCAACAAATTGGGAATGGAATAAACACACCTCAACATAATAAAGGCCATATCTGCCAAGCCCACAGCTCATATCATACTCATCAGTGAAAAACTGAAAGCTTTTCCTCTAAAATCAGGAACAAGACAAGGGAGCTCACTCTCACCACTCCTATTCAACATAGTACTGCAAGTCCGAGCCACAACAACCAGACAAGAGAAGTAATTAAATGCATCCAAATTGGAAAGGAGGAAGTAAAATTGTTCCTGTTTGCAGATGATATGATCTCAGATATAAGAAACTCTAAAGACTTGACCAAAAAAAAAAAAAAAAAAACTGTTGAACTAATAAGCAAATTCAGTAAAGTTGCAGGATAAAAAAAAATCAGTAAACAAAAATCAATTGCGTTTCTATATACCAACAACAAACTATCTGAAAAAGAAATAAATAAAACAATGCCATTCACGATAGCATCAAAAATAATAAAATATTTAGGAGTAAATTTAACCGAGGAGGTAAAGATCTGTATACTGCAAACCGTAAGACACTAAGAAATAAAATTAAAGAAGACAAAATAAATGGAAATATATCCCCTGGTCATGGATTGGAAGAACTAATATTGTTAAAATGCCCATACTACACAAGCCATCTACAGATTCAATGCAAGCCTGTTGCTTCATAACCTCTCCGGGAGCTTCCAAGATGCAGTCTGAACCTGGGCCCTGAAACTGGTTGGGAGTAACTAAAGAAAGAGGCAGGCCACTCAGGGTTGGTAGGCTGCAGTTTTAACAAGCAAAGGGAAGTTTATATCTGAGGCTTGCCTTGGACAACAGCAAGACAAATGGATCTCCATACCTGCCCCCTGAATCTTAAAAGTTTAGATAGAGGCCTTAACTGGCTTCAGTTACATGTACTATGCAGGTGTTCTCAAAACTACATTGCTATCTCAAGGCTATGTCCTTGAGAAAAAAGCAAGTGGAACCCATATTCCCAGAACAGGGGAGAGGGTGAAGAGCCTCCGAGTGCCTGGGTCCGGTGCACAGGTCAACTGGCAGTCATGTCATTTTGATGACCTTCCCCAACAAAACCCTGTCAAAATTCCAATGGCATTCCTCACAGAAATAGAAAAACAATCCTAAAGTTCAAATGGAAACAAAAACATCCCAAATAGCCGAAACAATCTTGAGAAAGAAGAACGTAACTGGAAGCATCACACTTCTTAATATCAGACTATACCACAAGGCTACAGTAATCAAAAAAAGTACATTGCTGGCATAAAAACAGTCATATAGACCAATGGGTCCAGAAACAAACCCACACACATACAGTCAACTAATATTTGACAAGAAAGCCAAGAATACTCAGGGGAGAAAAGACGGTCTTTTCAATGAGTTCAAAAGAATGAAAGTGGAATACTATCTAACACCATTCACAAAAATTATCTTGAAATGGACAAAGACTTAAATATAAGACCTGAAGTTGTAAAACTTCTAGTAGACAACATAGGGAAAAAGTTCCTTGACATTGGTTTTAGCAGTAAGTTTCTGGATATGATACCAAAAGCAAAGGCAACAAAATAAAAAAAATAAACATTTTATGTGGGACTACATCAAACGAAAAAGCTTCTACACAGCAGGAGACACAGTCAACAAAATGAAAAGGTAATCCATGTAGAAGACAACATTTGCAAATTACACATCTGGTAAGTGCTTTATATCCAAATTATACAAGGAATTCGGAGTACTCAATAGCAAATAACAATAACAATAATCCAATTTAAAAATGGACAAAAAACTTGAATAGACATTTTTCCGAGGAAAACATAAAAATGTCAACAGTTACTTGAAAAGGTGTTCATCAGTGAAATACAGATGAAAACCACATGAGATATTACCTCACACCTGTTAGAATGGCTGTTGTCAAAAATATAAGAAATAACAGGTGCTTGGTAAGGATTTGGAGTAAAGGGAACCCTTGTGCACTCTTGGTAGGAATGTAAATTGAGACTGCCACTATGGAAAACATTATGAGGTTGCTCAAAAAAATTAAAAATAGAACTGACATATGATTCAGCAATCCCACTTCTGAGTAAATATCCAGAGGATATGAACTCCATATCTCAAAATGATCTCAACATCCGCATGTCTATTGCAGCATTATTCACAACAGCCAAGACATGGAAACAACCTAAAAGTACATTGACAGATTAATGGATAAGTAAAATGTGACATATATTTTATATATTTATATAAAATATATTACAAATACAATTACATCTTTTATACATACATAATTATACATATATATAACATTTGTGATTTTTATGTAATATGTGATATACCTACATTATAAGAGATACACATTATGAAAATATACATTAAAAATGACATATATGTCACATTTGTAATATATAATATTGTGTGATGTTATGTAATATTATAAAGTAAATATATGTAAGTATTAGTCATAAAAAGGAAGAAAATCCTGCCATTTGTGACAAGATGGATGGACATTGAGGACTTTATGCTAGGTGAAATAATTTAGATGAAGAAAGACAACTACTGCATAATCTCATTTATATATGGAGACCTTAAAAATACTGAACTCACTGAAACAGTAAACTGGTGTTCGCTGGGGGTGGGGGGGTGATGTAATGGGTGAAGGTGGTCAAAGGGGAAAACTTCCAGTTATAAGATGCATAAGTCCTAGGCATCTAATGTAAAGCATGGCAACTATAGTTAAAAATACTGTATTATATACTTTAAAGTTGCTAAGAGAGTAAATCTAAAAAGTTCTCAGAACACACACACATACACACAAGGAAGCTATGTAAGGGGACGCATGTGTTAACTTACTTTACTGTGGTAGTCATTTTGCAATATATACTCATATCAAGTCACCATGTTGTACATCTAAAAGTTGTTATATTTTATAGGTCAATTATATTTCAATATACCTTGAGATCATGACCTGAGCTAAAACCAAGTGCCGACGCTTAACCAAATGAGCCATCCAGGCACTCATGGTCTTTATCTTTGCTCACCAGTTTTGCATGGTCCACTTAAGTGATTTTCACTGCAGTTCTTCTGAGGTCCATCTGGCTTCTTGAAATATAAGGTGAGATCTTTGCTAATGTTGGAAAAGTCTCAGGCAATATTATCTCACTATTGCTTCTGTTCTATTCTCCTCTTACTCTGGGACTCAAATGACACATATTTTAGATTTTTTTCAGTACATCAGCTGGATCTTTTACACTCTTTTCTGAATTTCCCATTCTATATGTTTAAAAAAATATTCTGATTTTTTATAGTTTCCTTAATTTTTTCTTCTGCCGTATTGCCTAAGTCTACCTCCTTGATTCTTACGTTCAGTTATTGTATTCTTTTAGTCTAAAATTTTAGGTTGACTTTCTTATAGATTCCAGGTCTCTAGTAAAGTCTCCATCTTTTCTTATTTTTAACATAATAATCATGATTATTTTAAGTCCAGTTTTTATAAATAACTTGACTATCTAGATCACCTGTGGATCTATTTTTATTGTTTTTCTTATCTTGGTTTTTATGCATTTTATAGACAAGTCTGGTGGTTTTTAATTAAAAAATTGTAGAAGTGCTGGTTAATGATCTTCCTCAAGAGAGGACTAATCCTCACGCAGGCATAGAGTGTTTTGGTGGGTCATCCAGCCCAGTCAAGGAAAGGTTTGGGGCTCTGTGAAGTTAGGACTGCCCTTGGTCAGCTCCTATCCCTAAGGTGTAGACCCTGCTCCTCAGGCACATTCTTTTTGGGAGCTTAAATAAGAATCCCTGAGTGTCCTTAGGGGTCATCCAATTTTTTAATCACTCCTGCTTCATTTTCCCTAGAACTATAAGACTGCTGAAATATTTACTCAGTTCTTTGGATCTCAAACCATAGCCTGATACTTGCTCTCTAGGTGTCTCTTCCTGAACACCAACACTAGGAAGTAGTCAAAACCACTGGTGGCAAACTTCACACACACTCCCACTCACTTCTCTACGGTTATTTTTCCCCTCCAAGAAGAAATTCCGTTCTTTTTGGAGGGACCAAACACCAATTTCTGTCTCCCCACACAATGAAACTTCTGTAAACCCAAGGCTTTACTTTCTGCTTTGACTCCTCATCCATGGACTTGACAAAGCCCTGAGGAAAAATAAAAGGATGAAGGGGGTGCTCACAAGTCATCCTCTCTTGTCTCCGGAATGTGCGCCCCTCCTATTCTGTCTGCCTTGTTTGTGCTCTGATCCTTTCAAAGAGTTGCTTTTTGTACTAATCCAGCCTTTGTACTTGTTTACAGAAGGTTTACTTTGAGAGGCACTACCTTGTTAGGGTGGACAAAAGAAATCATTGAAACGATGTGAGTCTTCACTTATGAGAAATACTCAGTAAACACGTTTTGAATAAATATGACATCCCTGAATGCTGAAAAATATTTAGTACAGTTACTTCTATCTGTAGAATTGACATTTTTCTCTCTCATTGTTCTTGAGTTTTCTCTCCTTTCTTCTGCCACTCCGTGATGGTGATGGTGGGTTTACCACGACCCATCTTTCGGCAACTAGAAAAGTTGCCGTATTAAATTAAACTAAGAGTTTTTTAATGATTGTGACATTTCCAGTGTAGCACAATAAACCATCCTTCCCGTTGCAGCAGCTTGGGATTTCATGGTTAAACAATTCCATATTTGCTGTAACAAATTTTAACACTTACAACTAGCTTATTTTCCTTAAAAAAAAAATACCCAAACATGTTTTTAAGGAACACAATATTTGAGCAGTTGTATGGTCCTTTATTGACGCTGTATTATGCCTCTGTTGAAAATCTATGGGTGAGTAACCCTCAGGATGTCAGTAGAATATTTTAAGTGCTATGAACTGGGTTATTTAAAATCTACTCTCCAAAAAGTACTTGAAGTGCCTATAACTCAGCTAGCTCGAGACATAATCACAGAGTGGAACTTTATATTCCATATGCTAAAGTAGCTCATTGAACAAAAAGGTAAATTAATGTCTACTATGCAGAGAAATCTAATGTTAATTTTTTTGACTCTCAGCCAGTGGAATCTGCTGAGTCTGTTATGATAAATATGAGGTTTTTAAAGAATTATCCAGAGAAATCAGTCCGTAAGAGATTTCTTTTATTCTGGAGACTTTCTTACCAAAGAAAATGCTCGCTGTGAAGTGGGAGGAGGTGATATGTCAGGGTATAAAAACTTAGAAGTAGATTATTCTACTTACAGTTGCATTGGATTTCATTCCTATTCATTCCTATGAAATAAGAATGGAAGTTTATGGGGATGTGTAAGATAGATCAGCACTTTAAATCGCATCTGTTCAGTTTTACTGCAAGCTGATGTCCTATTAAAATCAAACAACAGCATACTTTAGAGCCAGAAATTATTACAAGACCGCCACACCAGGAAAAATATGAAACAAACAAAACAAGATATAGTGAATAGAACTACTTATTAAGCATGAAAATGATCCTCATCTGGGATTATTTGGATGCAGTGTTAGAAGCATTTTATCCTCAGATGTCATTCCTGTAATAAATACTAAATTATTGTTGTGTTTTTCATAGCAATACATAGATATCCCATCTTAGGGCAGGAATTAAGCAGGGTATTATAGACTAGAATGGTTTTTATGAAAGAAAGGAAGAATACAAAAGAGATAAAAGGATTGATTTATGAAGTGGGGTGTAAAAAATAAAGGGGCAGGTTATATGTGGTGGTTGTGAATGGCATCAGAGTATTATGAGGAAACTGTGTTATTTTATTATTATTTGCCAAACATGGAGACAGGATAATCGGTCCAATATTGCCTTAGCTTGAATTACAACAAAGATTTCAACTTCTTTGGGGAAAAAAAAAAGCCTTTTGTGCTGTTCATTTCATAATGACATGAAATACAGGCAGGACTCAAATCCTGCCAATGTACATTTTTATTTCTTAAGGCATATAACTTTATGCAACTAACTTTATGCAGAAGTAGATTAAATACCTATTACTGAAATTCTGATGAATTCGACAAAGTAAAATTTACTTTTCTGAAACAATTATTATCACTGGAAGGTGTTGTATTATTTTAATTAAAATAAATGACCTGAATAATGCATTAATATATGAATATGTGAATAGTTAATCGCTCAAATGCAATGATATATGAAGTATTTGGGTCAAAATCTGTGGTCAAATACGTGTACCCGGATCCAACTGTCCTGAACTATTTGTGTATTCCTCTCTTTGTCTTTTAAAGGATAACAATCAATTTCATTTGTAACTTCGTCTTTGTTAACCTTTAGGTTTAATCTTCCTATTGATAACTTTAAAGCTTGCTCTGAATTCAGAATTAGTAGACAATTTACTAGAATACTATATTAACAGAATTTCATGTCAGGAATAACCTTAGAAATGTGCAAAGTTGTGTGTTCATACCTGAAGGACCTAACCCTACCTTTTTCAGTTGACAAGGAGAACTGGAAACTCATAGGAAAAACACTTTTTAAAAAAGCATGATATCTCACATCAGTGAGTGGAGGAGAGCCTACTAGGTGTTCATTTAATAACCGATGCTTCCATTCATTGTAAGACAGTTATTTACAAACATTTACTAACTACCCACTATATTATAAATTAGGCTTCTTGTATCTCCCTCCAGCCTGTCTTGACCATTTGACGACCAAATATTTTCCCATATTTTGTCTATATTCACTTTTATATTTCTAATGGACTTCTAATTTTAAAACAGTGATATATGCTCTATCCAAAGATTCCAATCCCACAACAGACTAGCTTCCCTCCAAAATGTAATGTATCCCTACAGAATAAGAACATATAAAATAATATGTATGTCTTAGTCTGCTCAGACTGCTATAACAAAATGCTTAACTGGGCAGCTTAAACAATATTTATTTCTCACACTTCTGGAAGCTGGAAGGTCTAAGATCATGGTTGCCAGCAAATTCAGTTTCTGGTGAAGTCTCACTTGTAGGCAACTGCCTTCTCAGTGTGTGCTCACATGGCCTTTCCTTGGCGCATGCACAGGGAGAAAGAGATCTCACTGTCCTCTTTTTATAAGAATACTAAGCCCATCATGAGAGGCTCATTCTCATGACCTCACATAATCCTAATTATCTCCCAGAGGCCCAACTCCAAATACCATCACGTCTGGGGATGGAGCTTCGACCTGTGAATTTGGAGGGGGACACAGACATTCAGCCCATGACAGTGTTTTTTAAAGTTTTGTTAAGCTATGTATCTCCTATTGTTTTCTTAATATCCATACATTTTTTTGAACGTGACTAAATACTTACTATTCCTAGAAACTAATAAAAAAGGACATGGGAGCTCCAAACTCATTAGTTCATGAGGAATTTATAACTCTGCGTCAGAGAAATGCACATTAACAGATCATCATAGTACTGGCGATAGCTCTGAAATAAAAATATGTAAAAACGTCTATAACAATAAAAAAGGAGAAACTAATTAGTTATGACTGCAAAGACTATAGGAGGTAAAAATTATCTAGATCTTAATGCATGCACACTGGGAAGTAAAGTTGAGAGATTTAGAAGGCTATCTGGGCAAAGCAAACTTGTATGTGAATGGATCATAGCTCTTTGGAAACAACTCCCTTAGAACTGGTGAATACTATTGTGAAGGTTTATCAGAAAATGTGTGAGGTTGATGCCCCCACGTTCTTTTGGGTATTGACAAAAGGTAAGAATGGAAAGGAAAGTATGGACCAGACTCTACGGGGCCTTGAGTGACATGCCAACACTCTTGGACTTTACCTAGTAGACAGCGGGAAACCAACTAAGTTTTCTAGATGGAAAATGAGTTAGATGATCAGATTATTAAAATATTAAAACAATAGCTACTATACATGAAATGCTTTGGATGTACCTTCTCCATATACTTCTGTAAGATTTATATGCAACTTGTTTCATGTTTATTGTAATCCTATAAAGCAAATATTAGTATTTCCTTCAACTTAGAGGTGAATAAACTAAATCTTGGAATCACTTGTGTGGGATCACACAGGGAAAAAAAAAGACATACCCAAGTTTCAGTTTTCCTGACTCCAGGGACTGCACTACTAACCTCTGTGTTATATAATATCAAAATTCTGGGGATGCCTGGGTGGCTCAGTCAGTTAAGCGTCTGCCTTCAGCTCAGGTCATGTTCCAAGGGTCCTGGGGTGGAGTCCCACATTGGGTTCCCTGATCCGCAGGGAGCCTGCTTCTCCCTCTGCCTGCTGCTCACCCTGCTTGTGCTCTCTCTCCCTGACAAATAAATAAAATCTTGAAGAAAAAAAAAATAAAATAGTAAAATCAAATTTCTGGTTTACAAAATGCAACGTACAAGTAAATGATTAAAATTTTTGGTGATATGGCGCCTGGGTGGCTCAGTTGGTTAAGCGACTGCCTTCGGCTCAGGTCATGATCCTGGAGTCCCAGGATCGAGTCCCGCATCGGGCTCCCTGCTCGGCGGGGAGTCTGCTTCTCCCTCTGACCCTCTTCCCTCTCGTGCTCTCTGTCTCTCTCTCTCTCTCTCTCTCAAATAAATAAATAAAATCTTTAAAAAAAAATTTTTTTTGGTGATAGCCTTCCCTTCCTTTTGCAAACCTCACCCTGGACTTGGGATATGCTTCTTTTAGAGGTGGAGGTTGGGGCCGTGGAGGGACAATGGACACCTACTCTACTTTTCTAAACATTTTCCTTGTACTTGAAAAAATAACTAGAAGCAATAAGGGAAAGCTAAATAATACCTTCCATAAAAAATCTATTACTGCCGTCCATTGCATTTTAATGCTTGCTCTAAAAAATTATTGATATACTCAATATCTTCCTTTTAATTTCTCAAGTAACTTCCAGAGAATTTAGGTGAGGTAGATAATAAAAGAGATAATAAGTGGTACATGAAAGGTGATGGAGTTTAAAGTTAAGAACATACTTTAAAAACCTTTCTAATAAATGTTGACTATTTCAAAGCTCTTTTTTCAGTTCATGACACAGGAACAAAATGGCAGCATTAACAGAAATTCAAGATAGATTCAAATTTAAAATGAAGTGATATGATATATAGCCATAAAGAAGGATCTTTTTCTGTTTTGATGACCTATTTCTTCTTCTTGGTGACCTTGAAACATTATCTTGGTTCTGTCCACCTCTGCTCTTCATTTATTATTTCCAAATTCAAAACTAGATCTGGTAGTTTTATCCTGATTCTTACGTTATTCTTTCTGGAGATTGGTTTTTCATTGTAAAACTTTTTCTTCCTGATCCTTGTTTAAAACCCTGACACAAATTAATCATTCTGCTCCTTTCTATTTAACACTTCATAAAAGAGCGTGACTTTTCACCAAGAATTGACACATTACTCATCCACCTGTATCGTAGAACCGATAAAAGCCTGTATCAACAGACTCTCAAGGTATCCAACAGTTAAGTTACACAAGTTGTGAATAATATGACTATTAGATAACAGTATAGTATGACTATCTCATAAATATTTCAAATGAATCATCATAACCCTACAAATTGACAATTTGACAACTACAGATTATTTATACTAATGTATATTTCTATATCAAATAATTATTATTTTAATAGGCACCAAAGCTTTATATAAAATTCTAATCTGAGAATGTAATATAAACCTGAAATTGTAATGTGTCATTCAAAATTAGAATCTCCAGGGGCGTACAGTAGTTTCCCTTCTTATTACAGTAATTTGTTTTCCTTCTCAGTTCCCACTGCAATTAGGTTATTTAAGTTAGGATCGCTGCCATGGACTGAGCAGCACTACAGCTAACTGAAATAAATAAATAAACAAATGAGTAAGTAAGTAAATAAATAATCTGCTTGTGACAACTTAGCATTTCTATTACACTAAAATACCCGCCATTCAATTATCAGTTCACTTTGCTATTTTCTCTTTAATCCCTTCTAGTATAATGGCATAATTCAACAAGTAAATCAATAATATTCAGCAAAGGCAAAACTAAGGTATTTAAAGTTCGTAAATCAAATCTAAGAAATGCACAGTTGAATAGGATATGAATATTTTCTATAATTAATGTGCTCCAGTGAAGGGAAACTATTGGGATTTGACTTAATTTCCAGATATGAATGTGCTACATTTGGAGCGAGTATTTCAACCATAATGCAGAGAGACATCAGCTTATACCTAGTTAGGGTAAGAGTCATATAACTGCATATGGCAATGTTCCACATATCTTATGTCTATTTTTTTAAATACCCACAGCTCTTTAGTATGGAAATTTTGAATTCCAGACACTAAGAGATATGTTTATCATTATCAGATTGATTTTTTTTCCCCAAGACATCAAAAATATTTATCACCCCTCAAGACTTTCATACAAAAATAAAGATACTCTCCTATTTTAAGCCATCTTACATGGATAATTCATGTGAATTTAAAATCAATGTAAGTTGCCTAATTAACCAATACCACACATTCATAATTTAAAAGGGAGAATTTTAGAGTTTGGTTTAATGTGCATTTTATATTAAAGCAGTGTTAACACATAACTGTGGACTGACATTAGCTTTTAATAATTTGGTGGCAGAGCTTTATTTGATCATCTTTGGAAGTATTCAAAAATCCGACCAATAGAATGCAAACAAGGATGAGCTTAAATCCAAAAGGATGTTTTAAGCAGAACTGCTGCATAATAATATAAATTCATTCACATATAAAAACTTACATGTCTGGATATACATAAATATATATTTTCTAAAGTCAAAGAAAAAGTAGTAAAGGTGTACACATCAAATCCTTAATAATGACTCCTCTGGAAAGAATGGTTGTGTATGCAAATACATCTGTGTGAATAGAAAGAATTTATTTAGTAAGCCCAGGTGGCTCGGGTGGTTGAACATTGGACTCTTGATTTCAGTTAGGGTTGTGATGTCAGGGTCATGGTATCAAGCCCCGTGTTGGGCTCCTCACTGGGAAGCTTATTTGCTTCAGATTCTCTCACTCTCCCTCTCCCTCTGCCCCTTCCCCGCCACTTGTGTAGGCACACTCTCAAATAAATAAATAAACCTTTTTAAAAAAAAAGAATTTACTTTCTGCTCCTCTATCTTCATTTTCCATTAAGAAATGTGTATTTTCTTTAAAAAGGACTTTAAGTCAAGAATATATGGTAATCCCTCACAAATCAAAATGAGAAGGGAGTCAAGACCACTTTCAGTCAATTCTTCTAGGTTATAAGTTCTTTGAGGGCAGGGAATTGGTTCCATTCATATATGCACTCCCCTTGATGCTGGTGAAATAGTTTTATACATAACAGGTTCTTGATAATGACCTATTTGGTGAGCGAATAAACAAACACAAGCCACCAGCAGGTAGTGATCAGGAAATCTGACTATGTAATTATCACAGAGAAGTTGCTGTGAACTGCAAGAATAAGGAGATGTGACAGGAGATGATCACAAGGAACACAGTTCAAGAGCAGAGTTCCAGTTCTTGGATTTGGGGAATTGGAATAGAAATAAAGTCCTGGAGAAACCAAGAAAGAAACTTGGGTATGGGAGTAAGAAGACATAAATTCTGTTCCTACAGCTCTTAAGTGGATCTCGAAACTGAAGTTTGGCCATAATAAACAGGGTTAAGAAAGTATGACCTGTAGACAGATAGCATTGATTCAATGTTGAGTCCAAAGAGAAGAACCAAGTTCTTTTTGTATTACTGTTACCAGTAAATGGCCTGGTCATGGGGCCCTGGGTCAAAGTGAAGCCAGTCACCAGAAATTAAACCACAGCAGGATATATTAATAGGGTAAGGGACAAGAAGAGATGGGCTCCAAACCTCAAATCTGTAAGATATGAGTAGAAGGAGCATAGAGGATTTTTAGGGCAGTCACACTACTCTGTATGACACTACAATGGTGGGTCCATGGCATTTGTTAAACATTTGCCCAAACCCATAGAATGTATAACACCAAGAGTGACCCTAAGGTAAACCACGGACTTTGTCTGACAATGATGTGTCAATATGGATTCATCCGTTGTAACAAATGTACCCCTCTGATCAGGAATGCTGATAGTGGGGGAGGCTGTGCATGTGTGGGGGCAAGGAGTATATCGGAAATCTCTGTACTTTCCACTCAATTTTCTCTGAACCTAAAACTGCTCTAAAAAAATTAAGTCTATGAAAAAAAAAAAAAAGAAATGGGAAACCAGCATTAGAATTATAAAGATAAGGACAGGTGATTCAAGGGGGAAAATTTCATTGGTCATGTTTCCCAGTGTCCTAGAACAATAGAAGGAAACATTTAATGTATTGTACATGTCCCAAATTTTGTCATTTTTCCCCACTCCTATTACTATTTTCACAATTCAGAGCTAACCATATCTTGACAATAATATTTCAGTCATGTACCAACTGGCCTCGCTGGGTCCAGTCTTTCCCTCTTCCAAACCATATGCTGCACTTCTTCCAGATTTACATTTCACAAATCTCTAACATCACTGCCTGATTTGAATTTCTCAATAACTTCCTATCATGCACCAGAGGAAGTCCAATTTCTTACTATGTCTTAGTAGGTCTGAACAGGTTAAGTGTTCAATCACCACTTGGTTTACAATCAGAGAATAAATAAAATAATATTACAAATACAACACACACACACACACACACACACACACACACACACACACACACACCCTAATGTATCCCTTCAAGAAATGCAGAGTATATTAAGGAAACAAGTTATACAAAGTAAATACATCTTTTTAAATTCGTGTTTCCATTTTTGGGGGGTAAAAATCCAGTAATGGAATTACTGAATAATAAGGTAGTTCTATTTTTAATTTTTTGAGGAACCTCCATACTGTTCTCTACAGTGGCTGCACCAATTTGGATTCCCTCCAACAGTATTATTTTTATGTACAAGAGCCAAGATGTGGAAGCAACCCAAGTGTCCATGGATATGCATGGATAAAGCAGATGTGGTGTATATGTACAATGGAATATTACCAAGCCATAAGAAACAATTAAATCTTGCCCTTTGCAACAATATGGATGAATCTGGATTATATTATGCTAAGTGAAATAAATCAGGGAAAGACAAATACCATATGATTTCACTCAAATGCATAATTTAAGAAACAAAACAAATGAACAAACAAAGAAAAAAAGAAGAGACAACAGGGTCTTACACACAGAGAACAAAGTGATGGTTGCCAGCCGGGAGGCGGGTAGGAGGATGGGGAAAACAAAGGGGATTAAGAGTACACTTATCGTGATGAGCACTGAGCAATATACAGAATTGTTGAATCGTTATATTCTAGACCTGAAATTATTATAACATTTTCTGTTAACTATACTTGAATTTTAAAATGTGAATACAAATCTGGTCAATAATAAAACTTTAAATGGTAAATCAGAAATAGAAAACAATGTGATTAATTCTAAGGAAGAAATTGTCTCCTGACGAGTGCTTTGTAAAGAAACATGGATATGATCAGCCTAGAGGTTGGGAAATATTGCTTAGGAAAAGATTAAGCCTGGCTGAAGCAGTGACTTTAAAATAAGTCACCTTAAGGATCAAAGTAGATAAAATAGTTAATTTGGGGCCATATTGAAAATATGAAAACAGTATGGCAGGTTTTGATTTAAAAAAATAGATATGGGGTACCTGGGTGACTCTGTCAGTTAAGAGTCTGACTTTTGTTTTTGGCTCAGGTCATAATCTCATGGGTCGAGGGATCGAGCCCTGGGTCGGGTTCTGCACTCAGCGTGGAGTCAGCTTGAAAGATTATCTCCCTCTGTCCTTCCCCAACTCACACTCTCTCCCCACCTCTCTCTCAAATAAATGTCTTTAAATAAAATAAAAAATAAAATAGATATAACCTCTAAAAGAACAGGAAGTTTCAATGAACTTTTTTGATCAAGTCAAACGATAAAATAGCATTCTACAACTCAAATATTGGATTGCTTGAGTTCCACTTACATCTTGAGTTGGCCAGAGGAATTAAAGGTTGTAGACTCAGTTTAATCTGACCAGACGATGTTCATGGGCATAATAAAATCAATCCTAATTTTAAAATAAATAAGTTAATAAATAATAATAATAAAACAAGGCTATTAATAAAATGAGTCAGAGGGGGAGCAGTAAAGACTGGGATTACAGCCTTTCCTCATGCTTGTTACAACGGAGTTACGTTCCCAGTCTGGGCCTCTTCCCTCAGGATGGGTGGGCCTGTGGCAGAGATGGTGCTAATGGTTGTTGAATTATGATTTTGCTGTCAGTGACTATCTTCAGTTTCTAGCACAAAAGGTCACTAGTTGAGGCTCAAATTTTATGCAAACCGGGAAATATGCCTTCAAGTAATCCACCCAACTCACTTCCTGTTACTTGCACTTCCCCTTACTCCCACTAGGAGATGAAGGTTGATTTCTCACTGACTCTTCAGGGACGCATTAAAAGCCAGTCCCCTCAAACTAATATTATACTGTATGTTAACTAACTGTAATTTAAATAAAAATGTGAAACTAAAAAAGTAAAATAAGATAATAAAATAAAATAAATAAAAACCAGTCCCTAATTGTTAGTGGCTCATCATTTCAGTAAAAGAGAAAATGTTTAGGAAAAAAACATAAGCATTAAAATGCTCTGAACTTAGCACCCATCAATGATTTCAGGGTAGTCATTTTTGCTTTTTTTATCCTACTACTTAGAACCATAGGCAAATTTGATCTTTGCTTTCCTTTACTTCGTGGCTAATATAGAGCAAAACATAGGATTGTGGACTCTAAAATCAGACCACTCTGAGGTCATTCTTTGTTCTGCTATTCACTGGCCAAGTAATAACATGGCCAAGCTATTTATCCTCTCTGACTTCAGTTGTCGTACCTTTAAAGTAGTGAGAATGATAGGTTCCACTGCACAGATTCTTTTGTGGGGTAAAAGACTCAATATTTGAAAAAAAAAAAATTTAAACATTTCAGGCATATAAGAGTTCTTATGGTGAGAATTTCACACATGGCAATTTAAGGTTTCCTCTATCAATATGCAATTACTTCTATTGTCCCTTCTAGGGAAATAAAGGTCAACAACAACCTCCACCCTGCTACAATCAATGGTCAAGACTTCATTTTATTTAACCCAACAGCATGGGAAAACTTGGCTTCCATTTCACTCACTGTCCTGGACTCCCGCTACCATCACTTCCTTAGCCCATGGCTGATTCTGTCTTTCCCCACGATGTGCCAACAGGGGGTGCCCTAAGATTCAGTGCTCAGACCTTTCGCTTTTCTCCTTATGCGATTTCATCAAAATCATGATTTGCCAACCCTATACGGAATGATGTTTCCTAAATTTAAATCTCCCGCACAGAACTTTACTTTGAACTTAAAATTCACCTATCCACTTACCTCCTGAAAATCATTGTGTGGATGGCTAATGATAGCCTACATTTAAATTTTTCTTCACTGAAAATCTGATGTTTCCCAAAACCTGTTTCACCCAGTTTTCCTGATTTTACTTTACACCAATAGCATCCTTTCAGTAGTTCTGTATAAAAGCCTTGATAACATTCTGGGCTCCTCTTTTCTTTAAAGCCATATATCTACCTAAACTTTGAGTAAATTTTGTTACTTCTATCATTAAGTATACACCCTGAATCTGACCACCTCAGCTTATGCACTACAACCATCCCGCTCCGGGCCACCATCATCTCTTGCTTTATTAGTTGGATAGCCTCCAAATTGTTCTCTCTGCTTTTACCTTTCCACCGTCAGTTCTCAGCTCAGCAGGATTGGTGCTTCTAGAATAGAACTCCGCTCATGACACACTCCTCTGCTCACACTCTCCTGATGGCTGTCCTTGTCACCCAGAGTGAAAATCAAAGCCTCTTCCTGGTGCTGCAGGGCCTATCCTGACCTGCCCGTTACTTCTTTGAATTTCTCTCTTGCTCCTCTCCTAAAAACTAAGAAGTAATAACTATGATAATTCCTTACATACATAAAATGATTAGATTAGCCAATACAATTTATCTATAATATAGAATAAAAGGACCAAACATGCTGTAATGTTCTGTGCAGTTTTTTAATATGAGAACTTTTTTTTTGATGTAGTGTTCCATGATTCATTGTTTGTGCATAACACCCAGTACTCCATGCAGAACATGCCCTCTTTAATACCCATCACCAGGCTAACCCATCCTTCCACCCCCCGAGAACATTTTTTTATTATGTTCAGTTAGCCACTGTATAGTACATCATTAGCTTCTGATGTAGTGTTCAATGATTCATTAGTTATGTATAACACCCAGTGCACATCACAACACGTGCCCTCCTTAATATCCATCACCCAGCTACCCACCTCACCACCCCCTCCCTTCTGAGACCCTCAGTTCATTTCCCAGGGTCCATAGTCTCTCATGGTTCATCTCCCTCTCTGAATCCTCCCCCTTCAGATTTCCCTCCCTTCGCCTGTGGTCTTCTGTGCTATTGTTTATGTACCACATACAAGTGAAACCATATGATAATTGTCTTTCTGTTTGACTTACTTCACTTAGCATAATCCCCTCCAGTACCATTCATGTCCATGCAAATGGTGGGTATTCATCATTTCTGATGGCTGAATAATATTCTACTGTGTATATGTGCCACATCTTCTTTATCCATCATCTGTTGAAGGGCATCTCAGCTCCTTCCACAGTTCAGCTATTGTGGACATTGCTGCTATGAACATTGAGGTGTTTGTGCCCCTTCTTTTCACTACATCTGTATCTTTGGGGTAAATACCTAGTAGTGCAATTGCTGGATTGTAGAGGTCTATTTTTAACATCTTGAGGAAACTCCATACTGTTTTCCAAAGTGGCTGTACCAGCTTGCATTCCCACCAACAGTGTAAGACGGTTCCCCTTTCTCCACAACCTCGCCAACATTGGTTGTTTCCTGTCTTGTTAATTTTTGCCATTCTAACTGGTTTAAAGTGGTATCTCATTGTGGTTTTGATTTGAATTTCCCTGATGGCTAATGATGTTGAACATTTTTTCATGTCTGTTAGCCATTTGTATATCTTCTTTGGAGAAGTGTCTGTTCATGTCTTCTGCCCATTTTTTGACTGGGTTATTTGTTTTTTGAGTGTTGAGTTTGAGAAGTTCTTTATAGATCTTGGATATCAGCCCTTTGTCTGTAGTGTCATTTGCAAATATCTTTTCCCCCATTTCATGGGTTGCCTCTTAGTTTTGTTGACTGTTTCCTTTGCTGTGCAGAAGCTTTTTATCTTGATGAAGTCCCAAAAGTTCATTTTTTTCTTTTGTTTCCCTTGCTTTTGGAGACGTGTCTTGAAAGACATCAAGGTGGCCAATGTCGAAGAGGTTATTGCCTATGTTCTTCTCTAGGATTTTGATGGATTACTGTCTGACATTGAGGTCCTTCATCTGTTTTGAGTTTATCTTTGTGTAAGGTGTAAGGAAATGGTCCAGTTTCATTCTTCTGCATGTGGCTGTCCAGTTTTCCCAGAACCACTTATTGAAGAGACTGTCTTTTTTCCACTGGATATTTTTTTCCTAATTTGTCAAAGATCAGTTTAACATAGAGTTGAGGGTCCACTTCTGGAGTCTCTATTCTGTTCCATTGGTCTATGTGTCTGTTTTTGTGACAATATCATGCTGCCTTGGTGATCACATCTTTGTAATAGAGCTTGAAGTCAGGCAATGTGATCCCCTCCCCGCTTTGTTTTTCTTCTTCATCATTCCCTTGGCAATTCGGGGTCTTTTCTGATTCCATACAAATTTCAGGATTGTTTGTTCCAGCTCTTTGAAAAATGCCAGTGGTATTTTAATAGGAATGGCATTGAAAGTGTAAATTGCTCTGGGAAGGATACACATTTTAACAATGCTTATTCTTCCAATCCATGAACATGGAATGTTTTTTCCATCTTTTTGCGTCTTCCTCAATTTCTTTCATAAGTGTTCTGTAGTTTCTAGAGTATAGATTCTTTACCTCTTTGGTTAGGTTTATTTCTAGGTATCTTATTGTTTTTGTTGCTGTTGTGAATAGAATTGATTCCTTGATTTCTCTTTCTATAGTCACATTGTTAGTGTATAGAAAAGCAACTGATTTCTGTGCATTGATTTTGTATCCCGCCACATTGCTGAATTGCAATTTTAGATAAAGGGCTGATATCCAAGATCTATATGAGTTCTAGTAATTTGGGGTGGAGTCTTTTGGGTTTTCCACATAAAGTATCATGTTGTCTGCAAAGAGAGAGTTCGACTTCTTCTTTGCTGATTTGGATTTTTTTTTTATTTCTTTTTGTTGTCTGCTGAGAACATTCTTAAATGTACATTTAGAATATATGGAATATATACAGAAATTGCATTCAAATCCTTCAATAAACTTTTTGATTTTCTAGAAGCCCACTTGAGGGAGTAATACATTAAAATGGTTTTGAAAAGGTGATTAAAGTTTGTACTTCTTATGCTGACTTTGCAGAAAACAAGGGAAGAGTAGGGAAAGGAAGGGGGAAAGGGAGAGAGAGGGAGGAAGAAAGAGTAGGTAGAGAAATGTGGGAAGAGAGAGAGGGAGCAAAGAAAGAGGAAATATCTTCAAATATAAATAAAATGGTTTGCCAATAAGAATAAAATTGTTTTATACAATATTACTGTTTTTGAAATATATAACGCAACAATTCATTCCAACATAAATTACAGTCACATAGATATTCTAAGTATTTGTAAAACCACTTACACATTCAGACAAATTGCAAATAAATAACATAAAATATTGCAATATTGATACCTACTGACACACTACAAGAGTTCCCTAATTAAGGAATTCTTGCTGATGATGACTGCCATAAAAACTAACATCTTCCAAAATGAGTTATCTATAAACAAAGAAACAGTACCATTTGCCAACCTACAGTTTTACTTATCAGTGATTTTTATTTAGAATCCCATATAGATTTGTCATCCATATGCAAATATGTAGCTACTGATGGAGTTGTTTTTCTTTGTGTTTGAAAAGGAGAGCAATCCTATCCAACTGCCATACCTGTGGGTTATTAATTATTTTCATATTCACCATTATTAAAATATTATTACCCATGATTGAATGTGTTAATGAAAAATAACTACTTGTCTCAGGCAAATATTATCAAAAGAGCAATAGGGCAATGAAGGCCACAGAACCAAAAATGTAATTCATTTGTCATTTCACTGAAGAATCCAGTAATGCTAGAGACATACAATAGTGTAACTAAATGATCTTGGTTTATTTGTTGGAGAAACATAAAGGAAAGTAATGATAATTATTTTGGTTTTGATTTTCTTAAATACTCAAAATAGTCTTATAATACCAAATATGTCTAGAAAATAGGATAATATTCCTCGTGTATGGAAAATATGAGAAATATAGCTAAATTTAGGGAAAGTCACATATTCTGATAAAATATACTGGGGGAATTAGTTCAGGCCACAGGATAAATTGATCACATAAATCTCTAGCAAAATATATTAATAGCTACAGTAAAATCCAATAAAACAAAATTAGCATCCTATGCCTCAGGGCACATTCAGCTTCTCTTCCAGATCCATTTCCAATACCAGGTCAGCTTGAAGCCCTCTGTCTGCCAAGAAAGAGTTTGTCTTTAAGATACTCATTTTTTCTCAAACAAGGAATCTTTCTAACATTGAAAAACTGTATTAGAACTGTACACTTGCTTTAAATTACCATTTGGCCAAAAACTAGAGAAAAAGTTACTTTTACTTACCTTCCTATCATGAGTCTAAGAAAAAACTAAAACAAAAATAATGCTTTTAATTATGGTATAACATCTCCATTGGTATGTCCATTAAATGAAATAATACAGTGAAGATATTTTACAAACTGTTAAATAATAAAATGTTATGCAGTATGATTATCATTTTATTTACAAGAAAATATCTAAGATGGGGACTTTGTAATGTATAGTTGGCCAATAAAACATTACTACCTGTCCTAAAATAAAAGTTTAGATTAATAGAACTTTGATATTTTTACAGAATACTCTTTTACTGATCTATTAGACCTCCTGATGTGCTTCCAAAGTAGGTAAATTTATTTTGTTAAGCAAATATTATACTTATTAGCATAATATTGTTATTAATTTATTAATCAAAAGCTGACTTAAGTTTTTAAACAGCTAGTTTTCAGAACGCTTTGCATAAAGGATCCACTTTAGTTTTCTTCAAAAATGAGAACAGAATCCATATCTTCTCAAAAAGATGAAGTAGTTTATTAGTCCATAAGATGCATATAAACAAAATGCATACAAGTTTCTCAGAAACCAGCCAGATTCAATAAGTATGTCAAATTAACTTTCATTTTTGCAATTACATGAAGACAAGCTAATGGTAGTGATGTGTTAGGAAAAAAGTTCATAACTTTGATCTCCTCCCAATTACATATGTAGCAAAAACAAACAAAAAACAAAATGGAAACCACTGGCTCCTTTGTTAGTCTCTGTGTGTCTCTTATATAGATATTATTAGGCTTAATTAGTTGTGCTCTGAGTGTCTGGGTAACCCATGGTAAAGATACTTTTTTCTCTGGCTTTTCACTGAAAAGCCAGGACATTTGTTACACTGGCAGAGATAGATACTGATAGAGGAAGTAACTAGGGAGGAGGGCCTTGCATAACAAAGTGGAAAGCCATTTTGTTTTTCTTGGATCTCATTATTTAGGGCCAAGACAGCAAGTATTCCAGGCAAACTAAAGCCATTTCTTGGTGATATGAACATGTATACTATCTATGAAGGCCAAGGTCATGGCAGGGATAATCACTGTCAAGAACCTCAAGGAAGGGGCACCTCAAGGAAGGGGCACCTAACTCGGTCGGTTAAGTGTCTGCCTTTGGCTCGTGTCATGATCCCAGGGTCCTGGGATTGAATCCCACATCGGGCTCCCTGTTCAGCGGGGAGTCTGCTTCTCCCTCCCTCTCCCTCCGCTACTCTCTCTCTTTCTCAAATAAATAAATAAAATCTTAAAAAACAACAACAACAAAAAAGAACCTCCAGGAAGATTTGAGTAAACAATGTGGTTGAAGCTGTATTTCCTAATTGTATTTTATTTGTATTTTCTTGCCCTCTTCAAACCTTTAATAAAGGTTTAATAAAGATGTGTAAAAGTGGTGTCTCTTCCCAGTGCCCATTTCTGGGCCAGAAATAAACAAGAAAAAAAGCAACTTTCCTGAAGTCAGGAGGGTGGGGAGTTTGACGATATTCAGTCATAATATTCTCCCCCCAAAAAAGGGGTGAGACAAGAATCTTTCTGCCACACAAGGAAATAGTTCCCCTATTGCCAGTAGAGGATCAGCATAATAGGCTATTAATAGACAAGTAGGTTTCCTTTCAGTTAAAGAAGCTAACTGGCTTTTGATGGGGAAGAGTTAGGTTTTTTCCTTATTTGTTTAAAGCAGGTTTTTTGATACCACCCTAAAACTAGATGTAAAGTTAGCAAAGACAGGACTAGAAAGAATTATTTATACATATTTGGGATCAGTCTTTCATAGGTTAGCATGTGATTGGACAAGCTTAAAAATGATGTTTGCAGATTCAGGACAACATCTAATTCTTCAGAAAATTCTTTGACTCTACCTTTAAAATATATTCAGAATCCAACAACTTTTCAACAGCTTCCCTTCTGTGACCTTGGTAATCTACAGCAGAGACCTCCCAACTGGGCCACCTACTTATACCCTATCCTTTCCAGTCTATTTTCAGCATAGCAGCCAAAATGATCATTTAAAATGGAAGCTGTGTCATGTCATTCCTTTACTGAAAACCCTGAAATGCCTCTTCATGTCAGCATACCACATTCTTACCGAAGCCTCACAGAAACCATATGATCTGCACCCCATCTCCCACCCTGTATATGTCAGCCTCCCGCATCTACTAGTCTTGCTCTCGATGACTCTATTCACTCTCTCTCTTCCAGTGACGATGACCTCCTCATTCTTCCTCAAATACACCAAATACGCTTCCATCAAAAGGACTTTTGTATTAACTGTTTTTCTACCCAGAAAAAATCTTCTCTTCTCCCATACATATATATAAGGCTAACTTCCTCCTTCAACTATTTGATTAAAGTCACTTTCTCAAAAGGACGGTCCAGACCCACTCTCCTCACCTACATCCAATCTTTCTTAACATGTTCTAATTTTCCTTTTTCAAAGAACTTCTATTTTTCTATTATGCCATATAACTTACCTATTTATTATGTTCAATATTTATCACCATTGTGAAATGGACAAATTGGACATATTCATAAAAAATTAAGACTTTTGATCTTCAAGGACTATCATCAAAACCATGAAAAAAAAAAAACCCTACACACTGGGACAAAATATAAAAGAATTATATGTAGAATATATAAAAATTTTACAACTCAACAAAAGGCAACTGGATTTAAAAATTGGCAAATGATTTGAATAGAAACTACTCCAAAGATGACGTGCAGGTGGCTAAGAAGCAGAAAACACACTCAACATCTTTAGTCATTAGAGAAATGCAAATCAAAGCCACAAAGAGATACCAATTCAAACTCACTAGAGTTGCTATGATCAAAAAGGTTCATGCAATTGTTGGTCTGGACATGAAGAAATCAGAATGCTCACATATTGCTGGTGGGAATGTAAAATGGTGTAGTGCTTTGGAAAATATTTCAGCAGTTCTTCATAAAATTAAACATAGCGTTACCATATGATCCAGCAATTTCCCTCTAATGCATACACCAGACGAATTTGAAAACATACATCCTCACAAAAAGTTGGTCACAAATGTTCTTAGCAGTATTATTCATAATAGCTAAAAATGGGTAAAGATGTCCATCAATTGATCAACAGATAGACAAGTATAATATAATCATACAATGGAGCATTATTTGTCCATAACTAATATGGTACGTGCACATGCTATACCATGGATGAGTTTTGTTTGGTTTAATTTGAGAGAGACAGAGAGAGAGAGAGCACACATGCAAGCAGGGGAAGAGCAAAGGCAGAGGGAGAGACAGAGAATCTCAAGCAAATTCTGCACTGAACACAGAGTTCAACATGTGGCTGGATCTCACAACCCTAAGATCATGATATGAGCTGAAATCAAGAGTCAGATGCCCAACTGACTGAGTCATCCAGGTGCTCCTCATGAATGAGTTTTTTAAATATCATGCTAAGTGAAAGAAGCCAGTGACAAAAGGTCACATATTTTATGATCCTCTTCATGAAGTGTCCACAATAGACAAATTTATAGAGCCAGAAAATAGTTTTTGTGCTTGACAGGGGCTGGGAGCGGCTGGGGAGAAATTCCGAGTGACAACTCATGGGTCCAGAACTTCTCTTTCTAAACATCCTAAAATTGATTAATGGCTTGTACATCTCTATGAATATGCTAAAACAACATTGAGGTGTACATTTTAATTGAGTGAATTGTATGGTATATGAACTATATCTCATAAAGCTGTTACATTTTTTAAAAGGTACTGGTTAATGGCACATACTATGGATTCAGAATGTTGGTTGTGTTTTTTTTAAGATTTTATTTATTTATTTATTTATTTATTTATTTATTTATTTGAGAGAGCGAGAGAGCACAAACAGGGGCAGCAGCAGAGGGAGAGGGAGAAGCAAGCTCTCTGCTGAGCAGGGAGCCCGATGAGGGGCTCGATCCCAGGACCCTGGGATGATGACCTGAGCCAAAGGCAGACATTTAACTGACTGAGCCGCCCAGGCAACCCCAGACTGCCTCGTTTTGAGTCCTCCCGGCACACTTGGTCAAACTTGGGCTATTCACTTAGACTCACTAAAATAGTGATACCTACCTCATAGTGCTGTGGTTAGGCCTATAGGAGAGAGCACTTCTAAAATGCTTGAATCCAGTCTGGCGGAGCATAAGCCCTAAATACGTGTCAGCAGTAATTACTCTCCACGCTTCAGCAGCCTCAGAAATCCATGACTGCACTGGCCCCACCTGGGCTCACTAACATGCAGAATACCAACATCTGGAAAATATCGCAAATCACTTTAAAATAATATTTTGTTTCTTATATGCAACTATGTAAATAAATTCTCCACCAATGTATAGACAAAACCCACAGAGAGACACTTAAAACAACTAGATACATGCCTCGAAATATGAACAGTATATTAAGAAAAATCCAAAACATTACTGGAAGATAAAGAGTAAGTCTTCGCTAAATGGAGAGATTTACCATGTGTCTGGATGAGGAGACCAAATATTGTAATGTTTTTTGAAATAGTGTATGTTTTCAATACCATTACAGGTCATTTCCTAATGATAGTTTTTGTTGTTGTTGTTGTTTGGGGTTTTTTTTGTTTGTTTTGTTTTTTAGCTATAAACTTCACCTGGAAAAATAAAGAGGCAATCATAGCTAGGAAAACTTGGGAAGAGTAATAAGGAGGGACATGCCTTTCTGGATATTGAAAGATTGTAAGCTATAAAATAATTAAAACAGGGCTGTACAAAACAGCCCAGCATAATAATTCAGGACAATAATAATCTGGTGCCATACCAGATTTAACAGGCAAATTAATAGACTACAGTAAAATGCCGTAAAATAGACCTTAACTGCTTATAAACATTGATTTCACGCTGAAGAAACGATCACAAATCAATAGAAAAGGGATATACTATCCAATAAATACTGTTAACACCTTAAACCAAAATCAGTTTCAAGTTGACAAAATAGTATTTAAATAAATTGCTAAAAAATAAAATTTAAAGAAATATTTAGCTCATTGCTGAATTGGAAGAAATTTGTTAATTACTAAAACAACAAAAGCAATTACAAAAGATGAGAATGCACAATAACTAAAGCTTCTTAATGCCAAAAAAGAACATTAAATAAAATTTAAACTTATTTAAAAATGGGAAAGTACGCCAAGGTTAATGTTGTTTGTATACACATACACACACACACACACACACACACACACACACCCACTCTTCTCTCTCTCTCTCTCTCTCTCTAAAAATACGTGAAAAATAGGAAAATGTAGTAATAAATAGGTGACTGGACAGAAAAGCAAATAAGGAAATATAGTTGTCTAATGAATAAAAATATTCAGTTTCTGCGGTTATTACAGTGACTGAAGAAAAACATACTTGAACATACAAAACGCATTTTTAAAAATATTATCCAGTGCTCGTGAATAGGTACGGGGAATATAAATTAGTTTGAATATCTGGAAAGCATTCAACAGTTTATATCAAGAGGCTTTAAAATGTGTATAACATTTGACTTAATTATTCTAATTCTAATATCTTTTCTAAGTCCATCATCACATATTTGAACACAAAAATATGTTAAAATATCCCCATTACAATTTTGTTACTATGATAACAGTCTTGTTTTATATATATAAACAAGTCAAATTTATATATATATATATATTATATGTACACAAGTCAAATTTTCAATAATTAGAAAATAGTTCATTTAATTAGAGTAAATCTATATAAAAGACTATATTATGTAACAAAAATAAGATTTTGAAGAATTTTCATGACATGAGAAAATTTTCACAATGTAATACCCAGTGAGAAAAGCGCTATGTAAACTCTCCTCGGAGTCTGATCACAATTTGGACGTAGAAAAAATATTGAACAGAAATATACAAAAGTGCAAATATGCCAGGGGTGGCCCTCTTTGATTGACCAGTATAACGTGATTTTTATTTTTTCTTAATTTGTTCTCTATTTCCTAAAATCCGCATCTATTCCTGCAGTAATCATGGACACCACAGCAGAAAGCAGCTTTTCTGAATATCTATTGTGCTCTTGCTTCAGTCATTTTTTTCTTATTTTCTGCTAGTTTGCAATTATTAAAATGTGACTGTGAGATGCAGGATTACCGTGAATTTCATTTAAATAACAGAGCAATTATTTTTGGCACTACCAAATTTACAATAAAATTGCTTTTTTATGTTGTAGAGTCTATTATCGACACGGATGAGTTTATGATTCATAAATAGAAATTTTAAAGGCTATTAGTACATTCATCTCTTTGAAATATGCTCACAGTTGATATTTTCCCCCCAACTCTGTCAAGTAATAAATGTTCAAGGAAACAAGCTTAAAATTTTGATTTACACTCTAAATTTCACATCTTTATATGGTACTGATTTGGGGCGATATGTTCAATAAGTTTACAGAGAAACTTGAATTGTAAGTGAAATTTATGAGCTTAAAGTACATGTACTTAAATGACAGACTCATACAGGCATCCCTTGTTTTACTGTACTTCCCAGATATTGCATTTTTTACGAATCAATGGCTTGTGGCAACCCTACTTTAAGCCAGTCTATCAGCGCCATTTTTCCAATAACATTTGCTCATTTCATGTATCGGTCACATTTTGGTAATTCTCACAAAACTTTAAACTTTTTTATTGTTATTATATTTGTTATTGTGATCTGTGATCAGTACTTATGACTCACTGAAAACTCAGATGATGGTTAGCAGTTTTTAGCAATATTTTTTAATTAAGGCATGTACTTTTTTTTTAGACATAATGCTATTGTACACTTTTAATAGACCACAGTATAGTATAAACATATCTTTTATATGCACTGGGAAACCAAAAAATTCATTTGACTGACTTTATTGTGATACTCACTTTATTGTGGTGATCTGGAACCAAACCCACAATCTCTTCGAGGTATGCCTGGAAATTGGTCCAGGACAAAACCACTTTGTAAACAGCAATGAGGTAGAACATAATACTAATTAATTTGCATTTGCTTAAATTCAAATTCGAATTAAGGACAGAGGATTTCTTCAGATCACTGTTTCCATTTTATCTAACAATGATAACACTGATGTGAAATACACTTTTACCCCCGATATATGATACTACTTTCAAAAAAAAACAAATATTGCAAGAGTAAATTATATAGAACAGTTTTTGGTTAAATCATTTAAGTAAGGTTATTATCTGTCCGTCCTTTATCCACCCCCCAGTCCCATCCCCCCCAAATCCAAATATTTTAATCTCTTGACAAGTTTATACACTAAAATGAGAGTAATGGTTACTTCGAATCCCCTCCTCCTCAACCCTTAAATCTTTTTAATTCAGTGTAATAGCAAAAGAGATTGAAAGAGTATCAACGGCTTACTCTAATCTACGTTTAAGTCCCCTGACTGTTGGTTAGCAGCCCTCGTTCCTTAGATATTTTGTTAGAATTTTTTCTCTGAGAATAAATGTCCAAGCATGATTTTTAAAAAGACATTTACACATTACGGTGATCTTGTGAAAGACTGATTCAGCAGACCTTCACAGACTTTCATTCTCATCTAAGCTATTTTAGAAATTGGCTAGCCCCCCCGCACCCTGCTTCTCTTGGGTAATTTACAGTGCATATTGTTACAAGTTAGATTGTTTTGCCCATCTCGTTTTTATTCCAAATCTATTTCCTTTGAGCAGTCAAAACAACTGTAGTGTAACATTTATTACTACCTATTTTTTATTACTCCTCAATCCTGTAGCTATGCATCACTTCTTTGAATTTTTCTCATTAAAATTAATACATGTATATGTTTTAATCCTATAAATGTGTTTCACGTCCTATCCTATTGGACTAGCAAAAATGATATTAGTAAATTGATTCATGTTTGCAGGGCTTCCACCTCCTCTTCTTTCTCTTCCTCTTACTTCACTCAGCATCCTTAAAGTGTAGAAATGATTGGATTTTCATTAAGTTGGCTAACTAAGTCTTTACACATTACAATGAGCAGCTATCACTTAGGAAATGTCAATAACCTTAGAAGTAAAACCATGCTGATTCACTTCCACTGAAGCATGGAAAAAACTATTCCTCTGGATTTATTAGCTTAGTCATATTGACAACATTCAAAAACAATTAAGCTTTTGAATATGGACAAGAGCCATGAGGAGTGCAGAAAGTGCACTGTGTTGAAAGTAGAGGTTGTGGCTTCTATTCATGGTTCTGTCCCTGACCAGCTTGGTGAGCCCTGACAGACCGGTTTTGAGACCTTTCCTGGATCGCAGACTCACCTGTAAAAACAGTATTTGGTGATGATTTCAAAAATTCTATTCAATTATTGTTGGGGAAATGTAATCAGATACAACATCTTCTCTTAACCCACACAAAAAAAGCACATAATAGATACATACAGGAAAATCCCACGATCCACCATCAACAAGCTGGACAACCAGGCAAGCCAGTGGTATAACTCAGGCCAAGTCCAAAGGCCCAAGAACCAGGAGCACTGATAGCCACGAGCGGAAGATGGATGTCCGAATTCAGTCACGAGAGCAAATGCACCCTTCCTTGGCCTTTTTGTTGTATTCAGTCCCTCAGTGGATTGGATGATGCTCATCTGCATGGGTGAGGGGGGTTTTCTTTACTCAGTCTACTTATTCAGATGATAATCTCTTCCAGAAATACTCTCACAGACACACCTGGAAATTATATTTTACCAGCTATCTGATATTCCTTAGCCCAGTCAAGATGACAATAAAATTAATCATCCCATAGCACAATAAAAAAAAAAAAAAGTGTTCTTGCCATGGCCTATAATGTCCTAAAAAGTGTATGAATGTGTCTAAGAAAGAAATGTGTGGAACAGTGATGGATTGAAAATACACAAACACACCAGGAAGAATCTGTTGGTGATGGACATATCACAAAAGGTCCAGTGCGGTAACAACACAAGCAGGAAGTAAGTGAAAGGGAGGAAGTATAAGGGAACCACTCTAATCCTTGAAAGCTCAGTGACAATTTTAAGACTCCTTGGGCTTTCAATTAATCACAGATCATCACTGATGCTGCTGGGAGTACTGACCTGTGTTCAATTACACCTGTGTTCCTTTGAAAATCATAGATTTGATAAAGAAAAAAACCTTAACCTGTTATTCACCTTCCATTGATGAAACCATACATTTATTTGGAAGGACAATGTGATAATGTAGAGAACTAGTGTGTGATTTAAACAGAAAATGCCTCACAGCTCCGAAGGAAGTATACAGCCCCTCCTTTCTAGGATTTGTCACCTTTTTTGCATTACTCTGGGGCCTTCTTTTCAAAGAAAAAGAAGGGCTTATTATTGTTTAGTCAATAAAGTACAGAACTATGCACTCAATAAATGTTGATTTCTTATAAAGTTTTTGAAGCACAGGTGTTTTATTCCTATGTTTTTTTGTGTGTAATTTTGCACCAGGGAATTCTCAGGCCTGTTCTGTACAGTCACTTTAGTGTTAAGAAGCGCATAGAACCCTATAAGAAAAGAGAAAGCATTCATATTATACCGTTTAACATACAGAAGGAAACATGTTGAGTTTAGATTGAGATAAATTTGATTTAAACCACATCACTACAACCACATCAACCCACATTTTACCCAACCAGTTCTGCAAAAATGGAGAAAGAAAAAAAAAAGTAGTCAAAGAAAATGCTTTATTACTTGTTTTACCTACTTTAAGGTGCTGACTTGTGAATAATTCTGCTGCCTCAGAACTAGGTTAACTACTTAAAGTTGTGTAAATGTTACTGATTATTTCTGTTGCTTTTTCATACAATTAACATAAACTTGATCTATGTTAGTAATTTTAAAAAACACACACAAAGGATCTTAGGCAGCATTAAAAATGCTGATCTGCAACTTGCTCCCAGGAATGCAGAAGCTCATTCTCACATACCCTGAGGGTGGGCAAGTTTAGGATATTTTAACAAATTCACACATTAAATTATATAAAAGAGAACCATTAGAAATTAATGCCAAACTCTAAACAGGTTTGGATTACCATACTAGATCATAAGTGATATTCGAATGTTTCTTTTTAGAAAAAAAAGTAAGCATTAGCATAATTTATAGAACTATTTTCCAGCTATAGGCATCTATAGAACTGCTCACAAAACTACTCTTCAATTACAGTGGACATGCAAACACAGAACAAGGAATTCCTACAGGCCATAATCCAAAGGGTGGTTCTCAAAATCAATGGCATATAAAATCCTGTAGGGAGTTTCCAGAAACTAGTGATGACTGTGACTGACTCCCAGAAATTCTTATTTATTTATTCTGAGATAAGTCCCTGGTCTGGAGAATAACTGGATTATGCTTAGCATGTAAGCCTTGAATATGCAGACCTTGGCATTATGTATATCCTTTCCACATCCCCACATACAAAATACACTAAGGACAGCGAATAACCAAGGAAATTAGCTTTTTTCCAATATCTGATAAAAATACTGTCAACCAGAGCTATTAGAGCTTCAGTTTAAAACTAGCATTGGAACTTGATGCCAAGTTAACACTCTGAGGGGGGCTGAGAGGAGAAGGAATGGACCTAGGACGGCATACTCCAGAAAGTTGATGTCGAGCTGGTGTTGGCCTCACTTTGGAGGCATTTCCCCATGGATGAGCCCCGCCAAACCATCTCAGCTACGGTGCAAGTCTCCAAAAGCTCCAATAACAGGGCCTTCCTGGTTCAGGAGAACCTGAACCTCTCTCTGTTTTGTTTCTGTAGCTGAATGACACAAACTCCAAGTGTAACTTTGTTGGTTGACAAACTGGCACCTGTTCACGGAAGGCAAGGAGAGAAGGAAGACGGAGGCAGACACTCCAGGTGGGGGGGCGGCAGGTTTAATAAGCAAGAGGACTGACTTAAGAGGCTTGTCTTGGCCAAAAGATGAGTAGATCTCTGCACCTACCCACCAAATCTTAAAAGTTGGAATAGAGGCCTTAATGGGGCTGAGTCATGGCTACCGCCCAGCTGGACTCAACAATACATTGCTTTCTCAAGCTACGTCCTTGAAGTGGCTCCCAGTGTGGGCATAGTGGGTGGAATGCACGTTGGAAGGAAAGGGGAGGGGTGAGGCACCTCCAATGGCCCGGGTCCGGCTCGCAGGTCAACCAACAGTCACATCCTCTTGATGACCTCCTCCAAGTTCTCCTAATTTGAAATGGACATTTAGAAATGAATACAAGGGGGCGCCTGGGTGGCTCAGTTGGTTAAGCGACTGCCTTCGGCTCAGGTCATGATCCTGGAGTCCCGGGATGGAGTCCCGCATCGGGCTCCCTGCTCGGCGAGGAGCCTGCTTCTCCCTCTAACCCTCCCCCCTCTCATGTACTCTCTCTCTCTCATTCTCGCTCTCTCAAATAAATAAATAAATTAAAAAAAAATAGAAATGGATACAAGAATGAATGTACTTAACTATTGAGGTGAAGAGAAAAAAGATCATATTTTAGATACCCTATAGCAGAATTACTAACAGAATAAGGTACTATTCATCTAGACTAACCCTAAAATTGCATGCCCTACTATTCAAATTCTAATTCTTTCTTTTAAAAGATTTTATTTATTTATTTGAGAGAGAGAGAGAGAGACATAATGAGCAGGGGAGGGGCAGAGGGAGAGGGAAAGGAGCAGACTCCCCACTGAGTAGGGAGCCTGACATAGGGCTTGATCCTAGGACCCTGAGATCACGACCTGAGCCAAAGTCAGACACTTAACGAACTGAGCCACCCAGGCGCCCCTCAAATTCTAAGTCTGATCAACATTCAAAACTTGGAGACAGACTACTATTAGGTGGACAGAAACAAACCCAAATCAAGGCTGGAGAATGACTGCTTATTTTTATCTCCTATCCTCCATTATTTTGGCACAGATACCTTCATTCAAATAACCAAACATGGAGACTTCCACTTCAGGCTATTTTTAGATTTCCTAACACTGAAATTTCCTTCCTGCCCTTAATAAAGAGCAAATTTGGCAAAATCTATAAGGAAATTGTTTTCAGACATTGGGTAATCAGCAACACAAGACCATCATCTCCAAGGGAAAGAAAACGTCTTTCCAAATGCCAGCTTTCTGCCTAGAGGCGAATCAGTATCTCGTAGTTAAAAAGAAACAGATCAGAGTTTGAGGAGCCTGAGACAGCCAGAACAGCGTGCTGAAGAAGTGAACACTGTACAGAGAAAGAGCTCCAAAAACCTGCCTAATGTTCCCCGTTAAGTTGATTGCTGGAAGCGAAGAGGCACAGGCAAAGAGTGAAACTCCTGAGGCCAGGGGAAGAATATTAGAAAGCTATGAGCTGAACAGTTCTCAGAGCTCACCCAGGAAAAGGGGGCATTTTAGTTCTAACCATCTGGAATAGAAAGACTTCACTGAACACACAAAGTATTCCGTAGAAACTACAGAAGACTAACACGTTAGTCATAGTGTTTAACAAGCCCTACATGAAGATTACTCTATATCCACCTATGGTAGACAGTTCTAAGATGGTCTCCAAGACTCCTGCCCTCTGTCAGACAGGCTTTGTGTAGTGTCCTCCCCTTGGGTGCGGATGGTACACTATCCACTTCACAAAGAAGTCACACTTATTTATAATTTTAAAACTCTCAGAAACTCAGAATAAGGGTGCCTGGGTGGCTCAGTTGGTTGAGCGACTGCCTTCGGCTCAGGTCATGATCCTGGAGTTCCGGGATTGAGTCCCACATCGGGCTCCCTGCTCAGCAGGGAGTCTGCTTCTCCCTCTGACCCTCTTCCTTCTCGTGCTTTCTATCTCTCATTCTCTCTCTCTCTCAAATAAATAAATAAAATCTTTTTAAAAAAAGAAACTCAGAATAAAAATAAACTTCCACCAAAGAGCAAAAATCAGTGAAATAGACAATGGAAAGGTAACAATGAAGATAAATACCAAACATAAATTCTCTGAAAAAAAATCAATGAAATTGACAAAATACTAATGAGACTGATCAAGGGGGAAGAAAAAGAGACGATGCAAATTATCAGTGTTGCAAATGAACTAGGTAACATCACTGCAGGTACTAGATTTATAAGGGAATATAAATAATTATAAGCCAATAAATTTGGCAAATTAGTTGAGTTAGATTTTTAAAACACACACAAAAATTGACTCAAGAAAATGTAGAAAATATGAAAATCCTTATATCTATTAAAGATACTTGATGCTTAATTTAAAAAAACCTTCTCATGAGAAAATAAAATAAAACTTAAACCCTTTAGGTCCATATTTACACTGGGGGAACAAATTAAAGAAAACACATCAAATAACCATTTATGATTATAACTCCCAAAATGTCAGGGATTGAGGGGTACTTTCCTAGCTTGAAAAAGAGCATCTACAAAAAACCTAAAGTCCGCAACACACTAAAAGTAGAAAGACAATAATTTCCCATTAAGATCAGAAATAAAACAAAATATCTATTCTCATCTCTGCTACTCAATGTTGTTATAATGCAAGAAGGGAAAAAAATAAAATAACATTCAAACAGAGTGGAAATGATTTCATGATCCTGCATAGAGAAAATCTAAAGGAATATGCAAGAAAGTTACCAGTTTTAATAAGTGAATTTAGTAAGATGCAGAATATACAGTCAATAAAAAGCAATTATATTTTTATCTAAAAGCAGGGAAATGAAACTGGAAAATTAAATGTAAAAATGATTCATCTACAATATCATCCAGAAACAAGATATTTAAAATAAATTTAACAATTTGGGCAGACACGTAAGTTGCCAACTACAAAATATTGCTGAGAGAAATTAAAGAAGGTTTAAATCAATAAAGTATACCATATTCAAGGATCAAAGATTTAAAACTGTTAAGATGCCAATTATCTCAAAACTGGTTTTTAGAATCAATGCAATCTCAATCAAGCATGTTCTTTTTTCCCATTCTCCCTCATTTCTACCATTGATTTGCTTTCAGTGTTACATGTGAAAACCAAGCTTACCGAAAAGTGTTTCTGAGTCTACGGAGTTGGGGAAGAAACTCATAGAATAAAGAATAATAGTGATTTATTCCCAAGAAGCATCAATGTTTAGGACACGGGAGAAGAGGAGAAAATAGTGACAGTAAGGGTAAATTACCAGAGAAACTATAGAACAATTAAATCGGAATGTTTCAAAAAGAAAAGCAAGGACAACTATCATTTGCTGCAAAGCAATCAGGAGGGATGCAGAAGGAAGTAAAATCAAACAAAAAAAAAGATCATTGAATATAATAAGGGAATTTTTGTGCTATCTGTCACAAACACCTCTAGAAATGTGCATCCAGCATATGAGAATCATTCCTAATCCACCTACCGATAGAGATGTGTGTCTTCAGTCATATTGCTTCTGTGTCCCATTAGCATAATTTGAAGGTTGATTGGTGCTGTTCCAATAAAGTTCTCTCTGCAGATAAGTTGGAGTTGCAATTCATCGAGTTCAGTTACTTCGTGTTGAATTATTTAGATGACTTAACTTTTTTAAACTAAAAGGTAGCCTGTCATTGTACATGTCAGCAAACTGTCAATATCAAAATGTGTCAAACCAGATTTCTAAAACTGATCATAACCTCAAATTTCTTATCTCAATGAATACCACTCCACACACAACAGATTCATTTACTCCTTCAATTATTCACCCTTATTTAAAATGTGTATTCTATTTGGCATATATTAATAGCTTTATTAATTATATTGCTTAAACCCTCAACTTCTTCCTTATATTTTATATATTTGATAGTAATTTAAAGAGAGTGGTTTATTAATGTCTCTTCCAGTAATTGTACAGTTTTCAATTTACCTTGGATTTTTGATGGCTTTTGTAACGGATACTTTGCTGCTCTATTATTTGTCACATAGTTTTATGACTAGATTGCTCTCATCATGAATTATACCTGAAGGTGTTAATGTATATAATTAGCCTTCTGTAATACACACCACACACAGGCAAAAGTGAGTACTTATTAAGTCTTAGCAATAAAAAATTACCCCTCTTTGGCCCATTCTGTTTAAAAAGTCTTGTTTTTTTGTTTTTGTTTTTGTTTTAAAGGAACACTAGGTACTTGCCACTGTGTCTGGCCTTGGAGATAGTCTCTATCCCCAAAAAGTTCCCATTTCAGAGATAATATTACAGCCTTGTTAGGGAATGTAATAATTATTTATCGATATAAAAATTACTCCCTTTTTATTCTTTTGAGTTCTATGTTGTCTAACACTAATGAAACTCTTGTTCATCTTTCTCTTGTTTGTCTAATAAATGTTTGCTCATTCCTACAAAACCCTGCTTTAGGTTTTTCCATTGTCGGCAGCATACAATTGGATTTACTTTTGTTTTTGTTTTTAAACATAATCTGGAAACATTTTTGTTTCAGTAGGGGACTTTATCCTATGAACATTTTAGAGTAATAACTGATGGTCCTCATTCTATTTCTATTGTTTTATATTTTTGGTTTATTAGACCCCCCTACTGTTTCATTTATTTTGTGTACGGTAATGTGCACAAAACTGTTCTTCTACTCTATGCAATGATTAGGAAGTCAAACTTTTTTAAAAATTCCAGTCTTATTTGCCCCTAGGTTTTCCAAAACCTACATGGCTCTACTTCTTCTAGCATGAAATATACAAAAATGTGAATCTCCTGGGGCGCCTGGGTGGCTCAGTCAGTTAAGCCTCGGACTCTTGATTTCCACTCAGGTCACGATCTCAGAGCCATGAAACCGAGCCCCGGCTCGGGGTCCATCTTGAGTGTGGCGCCTGCTTAGGATTCCCTCTCTCCCTCTTCCTCTGCCCCACCCCTCCCGCACCCATTCCCGTCCCCTGCCTGTTCGAGCGCTCTCTCTCACCAAAAAAAAAAAAAGTTAATCTCCTTTTCCCTCCTACTGGAAGAGAAAGTATCTGTGTCCTTCCTACCTCTCACCCATTTCTATTTTCTTCATTCAGTCTTGAGACATCGACCCAAATATTATTTTATTTTTCACGTAAGTTTTCCCCTTTTGTTTTAGCCGTTCCAGTGGGAACTGATTTAGATTTTTTCATTTCATGTTAATATGTCAGTCATCTCGAGTCATAAGTACTTAAATATTATGAGCTACACATTCTTAAATCCTTCATTTGTATTCATCTCTATGCCCGTTGTTCTGTAGAAGTGAAGTCTTAGAGACCTTTCACCCTACGGCCACTTCTTCAGTATCCGGAAAGCCGTTACATTTCTGAGAAAACCTCTTGTGATGCATTTACATGGAAACATCGACTTGCTTGGGCGCTGACATTTCGTGTCAAAACTGCTTTCTCTCAAAATTTTATGGTTGGTTATTTTTCTGTCTTCTGGCATTTCATATTGTGGAAAACTATTAGTATAAGATTTTTCGGTTTTGTTGTTGTTTAGTTACCAAGGTTTTATTATTGCCATTGTTCTGCTTAAAAGCTCTTCTGCTTGAAAACCAGTCAGATTTTACCCTCTTGAATTTGAAGATGCCACAAATATTCCTTGAGGTGAAGGTCTTTTCCTCAATTGTGCCTAGAGAAGAGCAATCTCTTTGAGACTTGAGATTCTATTTCTACTTCATTAAAGTTCTCTTCATTCATGTTCCATTCATTCTGTTTTTTAATTACTTCTGTTCCATTCATTTTGCTTTCTGAATCAGAACTTTATTCTCTTACAAGCTTATAGAAAATACTTATACTTAATATCTTTCCTATCATTATTTTATCTTTTATCTCTGCTTCTGTATTCTTTTTTTTTTTTAAGATTTTATTTATTTATTTGACACAGAGAGACACAGCGAGAGAGGGAACACAAGCAGGGGGAGAAGGAGAGGGAGCCCGATGCGGGGCTCAATCCCAGGACCCTGGGATCATGACCTGAGCTGAAGGCAGACGCTTAACGACTGAGCCACCCAGGCGCCCCTCTGCTTCTGTATTCTAAGTAACGTGTAAAGTACATCATCTGACTCACTGCATTTTCTGTCAATAACTCTCCACTGACGCCTGTAGTTCTCAGTCCTCTTGTTATCCTTTTAGGATTCCTTGCTCTTTCTTCTCATCTCGAGTTCCCTCTTCCTCTCTGCCCACCTCACAGCTCAGTCTTTTCTTCCGTTGGATTGGAAGCTTCCCAACAGCATGTGGGTTCACTGTTCTCCTCAGATGGGCTTCCCTGATTACCATCTCCGAGGCGTGTATTGCTCCAACTTGGCCCTCCATGGTCCCTTTACCACAAATACAAGTCTGCACCTTTGGGAGACAAATCCGATTTTCCACCCAAGGCCCAATACACTGTTTCTTCCTCTCTTTCTTAACTCTTTGATAAGAACATATCGCAGATCAATGCAGACAATTCAAAGGTGGGATAAGGTATACCCTTGCCAAGGGGAAGCTGCCTCATATTACGGTGAAGTTTCCCTAATATCTGTCACCGAGGAAGCATTTAAAATAACTATTTAGCACATATAACCTAATAGACAAGCAGAGGCTCACCATCAGCAATGCTATTATCAGATTTAATCCCTAATACTTTACATGCATGAATAATAATTTTAAGTAAATAACGTAAGTATTTTATGGTATTTATTTTAGGCCCTTTATTTTTATAATTTAGAATCATTTACCTGTAAGTCTTCTAAACTTACATCATGAAATTAGGGCAATTAGAAGGCCAATGAAAAAATAAAAACATGTACCATGAATCCCTCCCTGGACTTTCCTCATGTCAAAGTCCCATGTAATGCAGGAAGAGTGAGTACGGAGCCTCCAAAGTTATAAAATATATGTATAATATAATATCTTTCTGTTACAAAGTAATTCCTATATTGCACACAAGGTGCCTATCCTATAATAGAATCCCTATTATGAAATGTACTTGTTACTAAAATGAAAAGGCAGAATTTCCTGATTCTACTTCTGCCACCATAGGGTTCTATGAGCCTTCTAGACTAACATTATTTCTCTGCATTCCCCCAAAGATGACCTTCAATCAGCATCATATGCACTCTGCATCCAAGGCACACAAATTTTAAAAATTAAACATACATATTTTGAAATCTTTCAGTACCTGAGTGGGGCTGAATGGGAAGCAGCATAATTTGAATTTCACACTGTGATTATCTAAGACACTGTATATGAATTTTACTACCGCCTGTGAACTACCATCTTAATGATGCTGCATATACGATATTTTAAAAACACTTATCAAAGTAAAAAGCATCAAGCCATGCATATACTTAATGTACTCAAAATACCATGTTATTTGCACACATTTACTAATGTTCTGCTTATCCCTCAAAGAACTTGAAGTCATGGTAATGCAACCTCATAAAATATCTTCGAGATAGACTGTCTCATGTAAAATCTTTTTAAGAATGAGAATCCAGATGATTTCTGACCACTTCAGAAGGACGTCTACATATATGAAATGCACAGTTTATTTTTATGAAGAAAGATGTTAACTCACCTCATTTCAACTCAATCCTCTATAACTCTTCAGCTTAAACTCCATATTTTGCTGCTTCTTCTAAATTGGTTTATATATAAATCCCAGAATCCAAGCCTGCCAACTAGGGATTGTGTCTGTTCTCTTTTACAGTGTAGACCGGGCAACATTTTTGTCTATTTCAGTAAGAACCTTTAGGTCTCTTTGGGGGGTTATTCAGAGTGCTGCTAACCCAGGGTTTTATTTTAATGTTGAAATCATTGTTTTGCTATTTTGTAATTAAAGAGATTTTTCTTGATGCAAATATCCAGCCACGTTCTTTAGGGACATTTTTAAGCAAATGTTCCATTTTGTGTGGCGTAGCAAATGAAGTAATTTTTGTATTTTTCCTATTATATTTTGTAAGATCGTGAAAGAGCTTTGCTCCTAGAATACCCTACAATGGCTGTAAGCACAGCAGTCTGGAGAAAAGCTTTGAGAATACAAAAACACAATTTGAAACAATGTGGAGGAACTGTCGGCTTTTGGGAAATAACAACGGCAGACAGACCGGCCCTGCACACAGTGATCAGAAATGAGGTCATTCACATTTAGCAAAAGCCTCGGGCATTTTAAGGGAAGAGAATAGCCAAAAACAGCCATTTCCCCCAAGCCAAAAGATTCTTCAGATATACAGTGAAAAGGCTCCCAATTCCATATGGGTCCTTGCAGTTACCTTTATGCCCACAGCTAACAACATCAGTCCTCATACTGTCTTCAAAGATGGAGCCCACTGATATCATGTATTAGTGTGGTTTCCACAAATTTCAGTTATTTGACCAAGCTAGTCAACTTCACCTTCTCCATTTTCAACTGCGGACTGAGGCGTTCTTATTTCCCATAGTTATTTCTTCCAGTAATTTTCTACATATTCAGAGAACTGGGGGGAGGAGGAGTTTACTTGAGAATTGTGAATCATGTTCAGCTAGCTAGTAATTGAAATGCTTTCTAAGCACACACTTTTCAGTGGGGTGTCGCTATCGGGGAAAATCTACTTCCCGTGGACTGTCTTCGAAGCTACAAAAGCTCCTTATTTTGTTTCCTTATGCTGAGGTTGGGGTGGGGGGTTGATGTTACATCCTCGTTCAGATAAAATGATTTTTGTTCCATATGTTCTGTTTGAAGGCCTGTAATTTCACCACTGTTGATGGTGGAAATGAAGTTTGGTGGAGGAAATGATGTGGAAAGGCATTTGATATTTCTGGGCTGTTCCAGTGAGTGTGGGCATGAGCAAGCAAACAGATTTTACACACAGCATCTTCCATGACTTCAGAAAGCTAAATATCCTTTCCTCTTCAACGAATAATTATTTGAGTTTGATTTATCAATAATGTTTTCACTGTAATTGTAATACAAATAATGAATGGATCTTCTGTCTGCTAAGAATTATGCTCTCTTGTAAGGCGCTTGTTTGGTGGGCTCTACCAGTAAGTCACACAAATTTAACATATTTAGGCTGTTATGCACAGGAATTTTCAGCAGAGCCGTGCAATAGCTCAATTTCCAGGCAATGGTTTCTTGTAATAAATTGACATCAAAACAAATGAAAAGTTGAAAAGTTATTTCTGCTAATATAAAATTATGTATTATATAACGAACCTGTTTCCATGCAAGTTTATGGTGAAATCAACACTTCATCTTGATGCATAGTACAATGTAAAATAGTAAAATGCAGAAATGAACCAGGCTCCAGTAGAATGAGCATGGAAAGTTTTGAAGCTGATGGTAGAATGAAGCATAAATTCAAAGACCATCACCACTATTTTGATGGGCTTCCCCTCCCTCCCTTTCCTTCCTCCCTTCCTTCCTTCCTTCCTTCCTTCCTTCCTTCCTTCCTTCCTTCCTTCCTTCAACAGACCTGACTAAAAAAACAGTGCAACCCTTTGAATGAAATAATGCCACATGATTTCTCAATCACAGGCTTTGCTTGGCCATTTGGAGTGGTCACGCCTGTCACCTCATGGCTATGTGCAGTAATGAAAATGGACCTTTTAATTAGTTACATACAACACATAATGGCTGCAAGACTCTCACATCCTTTATGCAAATGGTTCTTTAGAGATTATTAATTAGTTTTTGAGGAATATTAATTTCTCTAACCCTCCAAAATTATTACTACTGGGAAATAGGCCTGAATTCATTTTAACTATGATAAAATTGCACTCAGTGACAATTAATCGAGCACAGCAAAAGAGACCTTGGCGTTAAATGAGAAGTGCACTCACTATTGCTTCTTGTGGATACTTTTAATTTGTATGCACAAACATGATTTTAGGCCCAGTAAGTACAATCTCTGGTCAGGTAAATGTTTTGGACACCTGTTTTGAAAATAATTTAGATGCAGTAACACTGAGTTCAGAGGTGTTTTTATAATCAACATGCTTATGCTTACATATATCTTTAAAAAGAAAAAATAAAAATTCAAAACATGCCCAAGGGAGCTGTTAGTGGTTTGCAGGAACACTACTGAGCTATTTAAGCTCAACCAATAGGATTGCCAGATGATGCCAGGGGTCCATCCTTTCTGCCTACAAATGAGGCCCTTTGTTTTAACTAGAAATACCCTGGGGCAAACATTTAAAAAAATACATAAAACACTGACAAAGCACAAAGATAATTTTGTTAAAATTAACGATATCTTCTATTCTACCAATTTACTATCAGATACAATACCTCAGGCAATATTATGAAGCAATCTATATTCAAATTCAGGGGCTAGGTATGTCAGAAGTTCCATTTTGTGTTCTACCTTAGCGGAAAGTGAGTATCATTTCAGAACTCAAATACATACATATATATATATATATATATATATATATATATTATTTTTTTAAGATTTTTTTTTTCTTTTTTGGACAAAGAGAGACCGTGAGAGAGGGAACACAAGTAGGGGGAGTGGGAGAGGAAGAAGCTGGCTCCCCGCAGAGCCGGGAGCCCGTTGCGGGCCTCGATCTCAGGACCCTGGGATCATGACCTGAGCCTAAGGTAGACACTTAACGACTGAGCCACCCAGGTGCCCCTCAAATATATTTTTTTAAATATATTCTTGGGAGACTGAAGTTGAAAACTCCACATTAAAAAAAGTTTTAAAAAATAAAATCAAGCTAAATATGGTGAACTGCATTTTGTGATTTTTTTTTTTTTTCCTACATTACATGCTGGTTTAAAAGATGAGTAACTGTGACCTATCAAGAGAAGAAACTGATGAGGGAACAATTCAGTTTAGAAAGAAAAATAACTCATGAGGATTTTGAGATTCTCAGGTAACTGAAGGACAAGCTCCTACTTATGAGTACCAAATAAATGGTTGGAGGTGTGACAAACTATTTCTGTAAAGAGACACCATGCTAATATACATTGTATGTAGGGTATATCCACACAACATACATCAAGTAGTAGTTAGAACGACACTATCTAAAATGAAAAAATAGCAGCCATTGGAACTTTCCACTAATTTTTAATGCATGAATATTTGTTGGCTCCATTCAAAAGTGGTTTTGAAATTATTAAAAATAGGTCAAAGGTTTCTAACATGTTGGAAGGCCTCAGATCCCACTGAGAATGTGAGCAATGTTCTGGACCTTCTTTCCAGGAAAAAAAAAAATAATAATACTAATATATATATCTTTAATGCATACGCCAATTGTTGCAACTATTTTTATTGTTACAAATGCTTCACAAACACCTGGTCCTCTGCAGGCAATTTTTGAATCATCTTGTAACCCAAAGATCTATGCCAAGAAACTATGATTTAACCAGTGAAAAGCTGCAAAAGTTGCTGAAGAACTAAAACATTTTCCAAAAAATCCAAGAACATTACCCTTATTTGTCTGCCTTCATGCCAAAAATGATCCACTATTCATATTAAAATGTTATATCTTGGAAGTTACCCACTAAGCATGTTATGATAACTGTAAAAACGTACATAACATTATATCAGCAAGGGCAATTTTCTCAGAATACTAGCATACAACCTTACCAAGATAAGCCAGGTAGATGTTCAGAAAATTGTCAACACTGAGGTGTGAGACAAAGTGGACAAACAAAGAGAAACCCAGGTCTATTCAGACCCAAGTAAAGTGCTACAGGAACCAGGGGCAGCAGGAAGGCTCTGGGATCCTGATGACTGGCTGGGATGCAGGAGCCTCATAGAAAGAAGTCGAGGAAGCTGAAGACCAACATTTCCTCTTTCACAATTTTCTCTACGTTCCAAGTTTGTGATAGAGCTAGTGTATTGCATATTATGTACAAGGATGGTGACCATACAAAACTGCGCAAATCCAGAATTTTTAAAATAGGCTAGTTTAACTTACAAAAACCTTTATCCTGAATAAATCATTTGGGTATTGCAAATTCACAGGAAAGCAGCTTCACTCTTCCTGTTAGGAAATTATTGCAGGACATTTCAAGTAATCAGAATGTGGCCCACTGATCAAACAAGGGCAGAATATCAGCTTAATGAAGCACCTGAGTCCGGCATACTTCACTAGTCTTTCCTTTTCATCTCCATTTCCTACTAAAAAAATGATTCACTGCAAATAGGACTCCTTATAAGCTGGATATGCAGTTCATTCACATACGCTTATCCCTAACTACAAACTCTCCCCGCTCCTTTTTTTTTTTTTTTTTTTTTTTTTAAGTAAGCTCTATGCCGATTGTGGGGCTTGAACTGACGACCCTGAGATCAAGAGTTGCACAGTCTCCAGACTGAGCCAGCCAGACACCCCTCCCTAACTCTAATCCTGACACTAGATGGTAGGTGATAGATAGCGACAGAGCAAAATCCCTCCCAATAAGGAGGTAACGATATAAAGGGCTGGACTGATCTGCAAAGAAATAATTGTAGCATGATGCAATGAGGACGTAGGCTAGAGAGCCAGCTTAGGGCAGGCACATGGTGGGATGGAATTTCTACACTTTGAGCTTATGAGCCTATAAGCAGAGGGTAAGGGCAGAGAAGGAAGAGGAGAAATATGGAAAAATATGGAAGGCATTAAACCGAGGAGGCATTTGAAGCCACTAAAAACACAAGATGGAGAGGTAAGAACAAGCAAAGACAACAGGAAGGCCAAGATCGCCCTGATAATTCACTCTCTTCACAATTCAGAGTAAAATTGGAGGTGTCATGAGATTCATCTAACAGAAGGCTTGCTATACCATTTACTACACCAACAATAATCTTGGAAGTAAGAATGGATGGTTGTTCCTCTGAGACAGAAAAGTAGGAAAGGACAGAGCAATGAAGCCATTTTAAGGCATACCAGAGGGAGGTAGCTTAGCTTTCTAAGTCTTGGTCATTTTATTAAAATAGAAGAGAATGTCGTATAATGAAAGGGAAGCCAGCGCTTGGTGAGAATGAATTAGCTTAGGACAGCTAATGTTCAGAATTCAAAAGCCAAAAAAAAGTGAAGAGATGGGTGGTGCAGCAGGAAGGATCCAGTTAGTCTTAAATAACACGAATTTTAATTGAACTCAATCGGTTCAAACACATAACTTGCCACCACGCTTGTCAGGATGGAAGAGGAAACAGTGGATTCAAAAACCAGAATTATTCTATGATGAGAATTTTTTTCTGAAAGAAATATGCCGATAAGCTACTCCAAGTGCAAGGCTAACCAAATCTCCCCCATTCACCAACGAAGGACATGATCTTGTAAAAAAAAGTTGGCTTCCAAACCAAAGGGCACTTTTTGGTTGCTGAGCGCTGACATGAGTTGTGGTCAGCAAGTCTGAAGACAGAAAGCAGATAAAGCAGAATGGGATTTCATCATCCAGAAGAAGAACACTAGGCTGGGTGAAAAATGGCTAAATACGCAGAGGGAATAGAGCGAGATACATTGAGAATCCCACTGATAAATTTACCCTGTCTTTACAGTGCATTGGGAAAGTCCAAGGAGCGAAATTATGGAAACAGAATGCCCCTAGACTTTAAGCCCTGTTAAGAGGTACAGCCCTTGGGGCGCCTGGGTGGCTCAGTCAGTTAAGCATCTGCCTTTGGCTCGGGTCATGATCCCAGGGTCCTGGGATCCAGCCCTGCATGGAGCCCCTGAATGGAGCCCCCGCATTGGGCTCCCCGCTCAGCGGGGAGTCTGCTTCTCTCCCTCTCCCTCTGTGTGCTTGCTTTCTCTCTCTCTCTCTCTCTCTCTCACAAATAAATAAATTAATTAATTAAAAAAAATCTTTAACAAAAGCACTAGGAAGACACTTAGGGAGAGCCTCTAACTTCGGGGTCTATAGGTACAGCAGTCTAGGTTGGGTCGAGGACTCTGCAAGGTCTGCGGTTTTACCAGGTAGGTGACATGGAAGAGTGAGGGTTAGCACACAGGGAAGAGAATGGCTGGGGTGATAAGCCTTAGAATCTTAAGCATATACAGGGGAAAGTCACCACAGAAGGAGCCACTAAATGGTATCAATATGGAGGCAACCACAGATTGAAATTTCAAGTAAGTTCAAAAAAGGAGTATAATAAGAAGAGCAGAGTAAAAACTGGAAGGATGTTCTTGGCCTTTTCTTTCAACTGCACATCGGTAATACTCTTTGTTCACCAACCTCTCTTCACTCAAAACAGTCCTGCCGTCCTACCACACACATGGTAGATACTTAAAATACGCCAATGACATTCACATTAAGGCTCTTTCCTTTTCCGGCTAAGCTCACAAGATGTAAAAATTTCTGCTCTTGGTCTTATCTTCATAATCTCAGGACTCATGCAAATGTATGGGCTTATAAAATGACTTTAAAACAAGAGTCTTATCACCCAACATGATTTAAATCCCCGCAGTCTATTTTGTACAAGGAGCAAGGGCTTCTGTTTAGAGTGAAATATAAAAGTGTGGGCAATTAATTCCATGTTGCTCAAAAGAATGGTGGAAAATATCTCTCTAGTTTTTTTTTTTTTTCCTTTTCCTAATGACCCCCTATTTTATACATGATACATGGAGACTTAACAGCAAAGAGATACCTAAAGCTCAGTGAGGAAGTGATTTCATTGCCCCGCAGGTACTGCTCTTGAAGGCACCCGTGGGAGCAAACTTAAATAAATGACTTAGGAGCTTCTTCAGTGGACTCTGGAGTGCCTCATGTAAAATGCCATTTTAATTATTTATGCAGGAAGAAGAAATTCCATCACGTACTTGAACTTTTTTTATTAGTTTCAATTCACTTGTAGAAAGAATGAAACTCTGGGTTTATAAAGTGCATTTTGCCTTAGGAATACAAAGTGCTTTGAAAGCATTATTGTAGGTTTTCCAATAGAGTGAGATTAGATGCCTATTTTTATTCTCACACACAGGGTAAAAGAGTGACTTGGACAAAGTTAGCCAAGTTACTGAAAGAATTGAGAATTAAACTCAGGACTCCAAATTCTGAGACAATGCAACATTGACAAAAATAAATACTCCAAGACAAAGAGTCTTATTCAAAGGAGAGTAGCACAAAATTTTTGTCATTAAAATATGCGTTATCAGACGTATCTTAAATAGCTTCTGAAAATCAGAATTAAAGACAGGACAGACTAATAATGGAATTCTTAAAGGCATATAAGAGAGGCCATAAATGACTCAACCAGTTTAAACAAACTACGTAATGATGAACAAATGCAAATTGACCATTTTAAATTTTTCTCAGGAATTAAGCTTAATGATTTAGGAATTATGAAACCACCATTTTTGTAGGTAAGAATACAGTGCTGTTTGTTCTTTGCCTTGTTATTACTTTGGGGCTGAAATTGAGATTACTTTGCCAATTGGGTAACTGCAACCTTAATAAAAACAAAAGGCTTATGCCTTTGACATTTTTCTTCACAAAGGACACATATGAACAAACGATAAGTTATTCTAACCCTAGGACAGCATTCTGGGCCCAGCATTCTCTCGGGTCTCCATTGGAGTTTTCACACTATGGCAAATACAACTTCTGGAAACATTCAGCAATGGTGTCCTTATGTCTTTATTTTGCTGTTAACTAGTCACATCCTGGTCGTTCCTTTACATTTTTGGAAATATTTTTATTGCAACAGTCTGTTAGCTCCACTGACATTTATTAAAAGCTACTCTGTGTCAGGTTCTGGGGATACGGAAACAAGTGAGAAAGTGCTTCTTCCTACTGTCACAACCCAGGGAAGAGGAGAGCAGTTATATAAATAAGTAAGCATTACGGCACATGAGAGAAGCAACAGCGGAAATACTTATGGAGTACACATAAGTAAGCAGAAAGACAGGTGGGGGGCAGGAGAGGGAGCGTTCCCTCTGTTGTGGTTGCCTGCGCAGGCTGGTGAGGGAAGAGCAGCTGACCACGGCTGGACCTTTGGGTAACAGAGGTCTCCTTGGTCACATCACCACCCGTCCTTTCTAAGGCTGGAAACTACATTTCCCAGAAACCATCTGGCCTGAACAGTGCTGGGTTAAAATTTGCCACTGAGAGGAACCTGTGGAAGATTTGGAAGGAGGAGGGAAAACAGAAACCATTAAGCTTGACACTTTATAGTAGCCTGAGCTACAGGATTCTGGACCCCTCCACAAACTTCCACTTTGTGGTCCACAGAATCAGCAGCTTCCTCCAGGCTGGTGTACTATTTCTCCAATTTCCCAGCCTCAGTCTCCAGAGGCTTTGGTCTCCCGTATCCTCCATATTCAGATAAATTCTAATTCCCATATTAGAAGCTATAAAGATTCCTACATTAAATCATTCCTTTTCCTAATACTTGTAGACAATCTTTTCCTGACTCAACCCAGGTGAGGCAGACAATTTCAAAGAGAAGATGAAACGTGGACAGGGTTTTGAAAGCTAAATAGGAAATGATCAGGCAAGCAAGCTATAGAAATCGTCCCTATAGAAGGGAAGAGCATGGGCATTGGATGCAAATTAATCATTCTAAGTCCATAAGAGAACAAAAATAGTCACGCCTAAGTACTCCCAGAACTGCCCTTATCTTTAGCCACTTGGACAGATGACGCATTTTCCTGCTTAGTCTTAGCTCCTTACCCAAAGTCTAAGGAATGGCCCAGCCTTGCGACTGAAGGTGGAAAGGCTTCAGTCAGCCCTCCTCACCCATGTCACCACATACAGATAAGTTCGTCTGAGAATAAATCCAAGAAGGCAAGTGGAGCCAGACAGGGAAAGAGAAGCTGAGTTTTGGTGGTATAAATTGAAACCCAAGCAAGACCAAGCCATAACTGAAATTGGATCATCTCTTGGATTTCTCAGTTGTGTAAGAAAAAAAAAAAAAAAATGGAAAAAGAAGAAGAAAGTCTTTTTTCTATAAAAACACTTTGACTTATGTTTATATTCACTCAAAAACAAGGGTTCTTATTAACAATACAGTGTTTGAGAAATGTAAGCCTTCGAATTACTTCGAAAACACTTCTTGGTTTTCACACCAATTCTGCAATTCCTACAAACTGTATGGGAATGAAGTCTTAAAAGTGTAATTCATTTTTTTAATGAGCATTTATTGTGTCAAATAGTGCCCAGCGCCGTACTGGGTACTGGGCATTCAAAGAAACAGGCAAACATGCTTGCCCTCAAGGAGCTTAAATTCCACCGGGTAGAGTTACAAAATAATTGAAAAAAATTTCATAAATAAGTAAATTGTGAAGCACACCATACAGATGTAACAGATGGTCCTTCCTCGACCACAGATGACTGAAACAAGAAAGCCTCGCTGGTTCGTGCTCTCTGGGTGACAGCTGCTTCCCACAAGTTCCCTTGACCCAGGGATGCCCCCAGGTCCTACACTGGCCTCTCCCTAGTTCCCACCCTCCTTAACCAACACCTTATAACTTGTGTGTGGTAGGGTGATAAAAAGGGACCTTACAAAATGCCAGGATAAATTTAGAGAAAACAAATATCCTTTTTGGTGCCATCTGCAAGGGCTGGTTGGGGCTCAAATCCCATCAGGTGATGACCAGTACGAAATGTAGGCACTTCTTGATCAACCCATAAATTCTAACCCTTCTGTCATCCTGCCATTTCGCCTATGACCCTGTCACCACCAACCTCCACCTGGTGAATCCTACTTTCTTCTGGGAGTCATCAGTGGCATGCATATTAATAAGAAAACTTTATCCCTTATACCTGGGGTTGGTTATGTCATTACCTCAGGTATCTGGTAACTTCCTCGGTGGACAGATCACAGTGAGTTTGGGGGTTTCTGTAGATCTCTCTGGGGTTGACTGAAACACTGATTTATCACTTCACTTATCTGCTCATATCCCCACATCTCCTCCTTCATCCCTCCATCCACACCTTTAGTTAATGACTTTACTCATACTTCACAAAGAAAAATGGAGCCATTTCAAGGTAACATTTAACAGACTCTCACCACCACATCTATTACCTACATGCATCTGCTCCTTTGTAATCTATTCTCTCAACCTGTTAACTTAGATGAACTTCCTGTGATCCTATCCAAAGCCCATTCCTACACTTTACCCAGGATCACATCTCCTCATGAGGGCTCAAGGACATTGCTGAAACAATTTTCTCCTTGTTTTCCTACATCATTATTTTTAATTTATAAATGGCTTACACTGATGACACACAAATATATAGTTATTTCTTTCATGTAAAAAAGAAAATCTCATTTTCTAGTGTACCTGCAAAGGAGCCTGAGAAGGAATAGCCAGTAAAGTAGGAGGGAAACCAAGTACATGGGATTTTTGTAGCCCATGTGAACAACAACAACAACAAATCGTGTTTGAAGGAAAAGGAAGTAATCGTCATGTCACGGCTGATAAATCAGACAAGGTAATGACACCTTGTACCGACAAGGATGGTACCAGCATGAAGTCACTTAAAGAGTCATCAGAACATCTCTGAGGGAAAGGTGAGGGCAAAAAGTTGACAGCCTGTCTCACAGAGGCTGGGACCTACAGCTTCAGCTCTTTCACGGAACAGAGTGGTGTGATACTGACAAGGGAAGTGGAGATATTGGTCTTCCATAGTATCACAAAAATTCCTTCTGCGGTAACAGGAAAAAAGCAGAAGGTGTTAAGTGCATGCATGGGAGACAGAGAAGGAGCAGTGAGAATCTACAGAAGGATTGCTCTGATTGCTTCCATTTTTCAGTGAAATAGAAAGCAAGCCGAGAGTGAGGACAAGGGACGAGACTTTGAGGATACAATTGGAAGATATGGGGGCACCTGGCTGACTCAGTTGGTGGAGTGTGCAGCTCTTGGGTTGTGAGTTTGGGCCCCACATTGGGTGTAGAGGTTACCTAAAGATAAAATCTTTAAAAAAAAAAAATAGAAGACATGAAATTGTCTCCTGAGGAGAATATACTCTCAATACACAGTATGATCCCAGCAGCCTTCTTGAGGTTCATGATCATGAATTCAAAGTGATACCAATCAGCATGGTTGTGTGTTTTCTTTTGCCCCATTATAATACAGGCATGGAATTAGGTGGAAAGTTGAATTTAATCAGGACTGTAGGTTTGCTGAGCCAGTATGAGCAAGAAAGGTGAAAAGGAAAATTGATATTATATGCAAAAGACTTACAATAGTGACCGACCATGAAACTTGTGCTGGGTAAGGAGTGAGGACATGAAGCAGGTGAGGTGGTTAAATGACAGTAGCACCATTAGATTAGTGATCTTGGTGGTAGATAGATCTCTGCAGTAAGAGTGAGCTGTCATCACACGAAGTGTGGTAAGGAGACTAGGACCCATGAAATCTAGATTTTAGACAGGTTATCATTATTGACAAAGTCTAGTCCCATTTGTGGAAGTAGATGCCAGAGATAGAATGAAAGGCAAATGCGATCATTCAAGTAAGGTTATAAGGTCTTTATCCTCAAAATTGTTGAGTAGCTTTTTGTATTCTGCAATATGAAAGTCACAGTTCTGTTGCATATGATACAGGCCCTTTATCATTTAACTCTCTAGCTGTTCTGTTCTAATCTAAACCCCCACCACTCTCCCTAGTTCACCTTATACTTCAGAAATGCAGAACTACCTCAGTTTCTCCGAATATCGCTTTCACTTTTACTGTAGCACATCTTCATATATACATCGTTCCCTCTGCCCATAAAGGTTTTTTCCTTCCTTGCCTGCTTGAGAAATTCCACTAAAGTTCAGTCATCTGTGAATTTTTTCCTGATGATTACCTATATCTATATCTACCTATACATACACATACACACGCACACACATATAAACATATATATGGTGTTTATTCTCTTTTCAAAATATGAGTTCCTTGAGAAAAGAGCCAAATTACTCATGTTTGTACATTTCAGCCTCATACAATGTCCAACACATAAAATAAAAATATCTGAGATGAATAAATGGAAAGACAAATATGAATAGTTTTTCTTCATGATAAAGTGTCCATATTTCATTTCCTAACCAATTTTACACTTTCATTTATGGACATTGTCTTATGCAATCAAAGGCTACTAAGTTGATTAAAAGGCACATACCAATGTAAATATAGAGAGGAAAAATAAGTTAAATTTCTCTCCTTCATATTCCTCCATGACCCAAATATCTTCAGATAACCCTAACCCAGAAAGCCCCAAATTCCTAGAGCTCCCCTCCTACATGAGCTAAGCCACACGTTTACAGATCATCCTTACAACAGATTTTGGAAAAACTTTGATTTAGAGAAGTCTGTACCCAAGATACTATGCTTTGTTAATAGAGAGGGTGGTACTGAATAATGTTATTAGCTTTTCAAACAGGAAAATAATATTGTCAACTGAATATTGTATAACTTAATTTAAAAAAGACCCTGGGAATGCAGGAAGATATTTAATAACTTCTGAAGTCTGCAACTAATGCACATTTTGATTTAGTGCAAAGGAGTGAATGTGGCTTGTAAAGAACTGCCATCCCATCCACTAACCTTAGAAGGAAAAATAACTAAAAGAATCTGATACAGACAGAAGATGTAATCAGAGTAACCTGCTGGGTAATGTAACAGAAGACTCCCCAAGTCACCTGAGGGTCTCCAAGCAGGGAAATTGCAGGAAAATGGTTATTTTGCGGTTCAGCCCCTTTCTCTGACTGAAAATATAGGGGAGGTACTTAGTATGGGTCAGATCTGCTGTGCTGGTCCTTCCCACAAGCTACTGCATGCAGTGATGCTCTTTGACCATGACACCGAAAAACTGCCCAGAGAATCCAAGCCTTTTTCAAAGAGTACGGCAACTACTGCTTCTCCATCTACTGATTCTGGGTGCAACATCATTTCACATTTGGTCTTTGTGGGACCTGGAAACCAGAAAAGGGTCGCCAGATGCCTTTTACTAAACAGTTAGTCCTAGGAGGTGGCTGCTCCAAACAAAATAGTAAAATCTCATCCACCTCATCTGTGAGGACCACTGAAATCCCTCTAGGAAGCAAATAAACGTCATTCTTTCACTTCTCGTCCACTCAGGTGGACGAACCCCTGGACGAACCCACGAAAAATCTCCCAACACCAAACTTTTAGAAATGCACAAAAATAGTGTTGAGTGTGTGTGTGAGAGAGAGATCTGTTAGAAAAGCATAAAGAAAATCCTCAGAGACCGACTCGTGGTTATGCCCACCTTCTGAGGCTGTGACTGCGGGGGAAATTCTGCTGCTATCAGTAAGCTAGAGCTTGAGTAAAAACCACACACAAGGACAGGTAAAGCTGCCTTGAGGAACTGTTCCTAAGAACCCCACATATACTTTAGATGAAGACTCAATGAAAGTATGAAATGGGAGGAAAATCTGTTTGCACTGACAGAGGAAGACCTGAAATAGTTTTTGCCTGGGTTAGCCTGAGCTCAGGTCAGGAAAATTAAAAATCTCTTGGAGATTCATAAATACAGCAGGTCTGAGGCCTGAATTTCAAGTATAATCTAGGAATCCCTACTTCAAGAAGTCAACATTCAATGCAGTCTGAGCTGCTGAGAAATCTGCAGCACCTGGGAAGCACAGATCCCTGCCCCCCGCCAAAAAAAAATGCTTTTCTTGAGAGGCATGCCCTCTCCATAGCCCCAAAGTTTGATGCAAATAAACTCTCACTAAAGATTTTCTCGGAAATCTTATGAAATGTACTAGAAAACAACCTGCCACGAGTGTGAACCACTTTACACAACAGGTAGCAGGAAGAAATACTCTGGAACTGGGGCACCTGGGTGGCTCAGTCAGTTGAGCATCCGACTCTTGGTTTCGGCTCAGGTCATGATCTCAGGGTTGTGAGACCAAGCCCCACGTCAGGCTCTGGGCTCAGCAGTGGAGTCTGCTTGTCCTCTCTGCTCCTCCCCTCACTTGTGCTCACGCTCTCTCTCTCTCTCTTTCTCTCAAATAAATAAATAAATAAACAATTTTTAAAAAAGAAATAGGAACTACAAATAATGATATCAGATATAGACAATACAATGAGTTCAAATGAAGACATAAAAGAATTCATCAAAAACAGAAAAATCCCAGATCAATAGACTATTAAAAAAACAAGCCTATTTAAAGAAAATAGAAGCTTGAATATTGAAAAATATAGAAATCGTCGTAAAAAATTAATTGAATGGGCTTAAGCAGTCAATTAGAGCTGAAAAGGAGAAAATCAGTGAATCTGAATATTAATCTGAGAAAATTACTCTGAATTTAGCAGAAAATGAAAACAGACAAGAAAAAATATGAGCGTTTAATAGATATAGAAATTAAAATAAGAAAATCTAATGAATGGCTAATAAAAAGCTTTCACACTGAGAGAGAAAATGGTTCCAGTCCAATGGGGACACAGGAGGCTCCTGAACTCACCTCCTCCCAGAGACATACTGAATCTACAGAAACACAGAACAATTCCCTCTGAAAGAAATCCAGACACTAGCTGAGCAATTCCTACATGTTGAGTGAGTAAGAAAAAAAAAAAACACACTGAGTAGGAAAGATGAGATATACTCTCACCTTAAACCTCACTCCCAGCACAGTGACATACAATCAGGAAGGAACTCATAAACCCCAGCTTCTTCCTGAGGAGTGATGAGTTTGGACCCCAACCTCTAAAACTTCTACCTGAGGAATGGGCCCCAAAACACCTAAACCCGAAAGCCTATAGGGCTTGTGTCCAGGAGACCCACAAGACAATCGCAAACAAAGAAATGGTTAGCAGGTTCCAGGAGCACCATGCCTATCCCCCAGGGCCTAGAAGAGGGGCAAGAGACAGACATGCCCATCTCCCAGTCTTTACCTGAAAGAAGTCTACTTGCATTTCTTAAAAACTGCAGCCTGAAGGTCAGGCATCTCAATTTAACACACATCTAGGGGCCAATTGCAATCCTCTCCAAAGACATATCCCCTTCATATCCTTTCTGGTATCTCCCTGAAAGGAGGTTATGCATATGTCTGACCCTCTGGCTGTTATGGCTATCACTCATAGGATGCACCTCTTGACCACCTGGCCATGGTGGCCAACAGGACTTGAGTTTGTGGGTAACTACCTATCGCCCCAGGGCTAGTTTCTCCACAGCAAAGAAAGTGATTGACAAAATAAAAATGCAACCTACAAAAAGGGAGAAAATATTTGCAAATCGTATATTGGATAAGGGGTTAATATCCAAAGCATATAAAGAACAATTATACCTCAACAGCAAAAACAAACAAACAATCCAATTAAAAAGATGGGCAGAGGAACTGAATAGACATTTTTCCAAAGACATCCAAGTGGCCAAGAGACCCATGAAAAGATGCTCAACATCACTCATCATCAGGGACATGCAAACCAAAACCACCGTGAGACAGCACCTCATACTTGTTAGAATGGTTCTCATCACAAAGACAAGAAATAGCAAGTATGGGTGAGAATATAGAGAAAAGGGAACCCTTGTTCATGGTCGGTAGAAATATAAATTGATGCAGCTACTATGGAAGACACTATGGTGATTCCTCAAAAAATTAAAAATAGAAGCACCATATCATCCAGTAATCCCACTTCTGGGTATTTACCCAAAGAAAATGAAACCAGGATCTCAAAGTGATATCTGCATTCCCATGGTCACTGCAGAATTATTCACAATAGCCAAGATATGGAAATAACTTAAATGTCTGTCAGTGAATGGATGGATAAATAAGTTATGGTATATATGCACGATGGAATACTATTCAGGCTTGAGAAAGAAGGAAATCCTGCCATTTGCAATAATGTGGATGGATCCTGAGGGCATTATGTTACATGAAATAAGCCAGACAGACACAGACAAATATTGCTTGGTATCACTTATATGTGAATTCTATTTTTTTAAAGATTTTATTTATTTATTTGAGAGAGAGAATGAGATAGAGAGAGCATGAGAGGGGGAGGGTCAGAGGGAGACACAGACTCCCTGCTCAGCAGGGAGCCCGATGCGGGACTCGATCCCGGGACTCCAGGATCATGACCTGAGCCGAAGGCAGTCGCTTAACCAACCAACACATATAGGCACCCTATATGTGAATTCTAAAAGAAAGAAAAAAAAGAAAGAAAGAAAGTGAAACCCATAGAAACAGAGTAGAAAAGTGGTTGCCAGGGCCTAGGGCATGGCCAAAATAGGAAAAGATTAATAAAAGGATACAAACTTTCAGCTCTAAGATGAATAAGGTCTAAGGACCTAATGTAAATCATGGTGACTATAGTTGATTTTAAAAAAGGGAAAGAGAATGGGAAAGAGGTAATATTCAAAAGGGCAATCTTGGAAAATTTTCCTTAAATAATAAAAGTATATGATTCTTCAAAAAAGACATGATTCCTCATATTCAGTAGTACAAAATATACTACATATGGATTTATTTTTTTTTCTTAAGATTTTATTTATCTATTTGAGAGAGAGAGAACGAGAGATAGAGAGCATGAGAGGGAAGAGGGTCAGAGGGAGAAGCAGACTCCCTGCTGAGCAGGGAGCCCAATGTGGGACTTGATCCCGGGACTCCAGGATCATGACCCGAGCCGAAGGCAGTTGCTTAACCAACTGAGCCACCCAGGCGCCCCCATATGGATTTATTCTTAACAGAAAAAGAAGGAAGGAAGGAAGGAAGGAAGGAAGGAAGGAAGGAAGGAAGGAAGGAAGGAAGGAAGGAAGGAAGGAAGGAAGGAAGAAAGGAAGAAAGGAAGAAAGGAAGAAAGGAAGAAAGGAAGAAAGGAAGAAAGGAAGAAAGGAAGAAAGGAAGAAAGGAAGAAAGGAAGAAAGGAAGAAAGGAAGAAAGGAAGAAAGGAAGAAAGGAAGAAAGGAAGAAAGGAAGAAAGGAAGAAAGGAAGAAAGGAAGAAAGAAAGAAAGAAAGAAAGAAAGAAAGAAAGAAAGAAAGAAAGAAAGAAAGAAAGAAAGAAAGATTAATTAAGGGAAAGGATCTTAAATGTAATAATAAGTTATGCAGATAACTTTCAGAGGAATGGCATTTAAACTAAATGGGAGGCTATTAAGTACACCAAACAACGCATAAAGACAATGGAAAAATATCACCAATGTACTGATGAAGAAAAAACCAGTTATATATCTGGGTATGTTGTATATCTTAACTAAAGATTTGGCTTTGCAGATGTACACATTTGTCAAAATGCATCCATTATACAGTTTAAATTAATGCAATTTTTGCGCTTAAATTATACTGCAACAAAGTTGGTTCTAAAAATCCAACATGCTCACATTTCCAAGGACATCAGAGAGTAGGATGAAAAAAAATTCAACAAATTAAGCAGTGTTACAGGCTGTATGCTTATGTTGAAGTCCTAGCCCCAGTACCCCAGAATGTAGCTATATTTAAATATGAGGCCTTCAAAGGGTGATTATGTTAAAATAAAGTGCTTTAGGATGAGCCCCAGTCCAATAATGACTGATATCCTTATTAGGAGAGAAAGAGAGAAAGAAGGCATGAATGTACACAGAGGAAAGGTCACATGAGGACAGAGATGATATGCAAGCCAAGGACAGAGACCTCATGAGAAACCAAACCAGCTGACACACTTATCTTGGCCTTCCAACCTCCAAACTCTGAGCAAATAAATTTCTATTGTTTAAGCCACCAAGTCTGTGAAATTTTAGGCAGCCCTAGGAAATTAATGCAATCACATTTTGTGATTAAAGATAAAAATCCTAAGTACATTTCAGTAGGTACATAAAAATCACAAGATGAAGTTCAAATTCTTTACATAACTCTAAAAAGACAATTATTATCAAAATAGGCATAGAAGAATACTACCTAAAGTGACTATGGTATCTTTCTAAAAAACCTTGATCAAACGTGACCCATAGAGAGGAATTCCTTTTAAAATCCAGGAAAATTTATGAGGATTCTTACTATTATTAATTTTACTCCATATTCTATTGTAGTTTCTAAACAGAAAAATAAAAAGAGGAAAATAAATAAAATCATAAATATTGGAAATGAAAAAGGAAAACTCATTATTTGCATATGTTATAATTGCATATTTGGGAAATCTAAAGATATCTACAAACTTTTAGAACAAAAAAGTCAGTTCAGCAAGTTTGATGACAGGAACATTGTAAAAAATCAATTGCGTTCCTGTAAAATAGCAACAACAACAAAAATAAATCTTTAAAAATTCAACTTTACAATAACAAATACAACTGTAATTTATCTAGGAAAATCTCTAGCAAAGATGTGCAGTCTCTTCATGGAATTTTAAATACAAGAAGAGGTATATTAATCAAGATTCAATATTGGAAAGGTGTCAATTCCTCCCAAAACTGATCTCTAGAGCCAAAACAATTCCTTTCAACATGAAAACAAGTAATTTGTATTATTTTTTGCAGTCGTTTCGGAGAAACTTGACAAATTGATTCTAAAACGTATATGAAAATTGCAATGTCCAAAAATGGCCAAGATTCTTAAAGAACATTAACAGTCGAAGGAGGGGCAGTGATACCTAAGAGTCACATTATAAAACTGTAATAAATAAAATAGAGTGACTTTGCCAAACATAGATAGGACAGCAAGCAGAATTCCAAAATGCTCAGAACTGGAACCATGTATTTTTCAAAACTTGCTAGAAGGTAGATTTATCATTGCAAATCAGTGGGGAAAGAAAGAAAGCCTTTTTCAATAATCTGTTCTGGGACAGTTGGTTATCCATGTGGAAAGGAAACAAAATGAAGTTAGAGCCCTACTTTCAAACCATACACAAAAATAAATTCTAGGTACATTCAAGATATATATGTGCAAAGCATTTCCATAGAATTTTTGGAATATAATATGCAAGAGTATCTTATGATTTCAAGATGGGAAAGGATTTTTTTTATATAAGGCAAAAATGCATAAAACAATATTAAAGATTGAGTAATTTCTGTGCAACAAAATTCAATATGAACAAGATAAAAAAGAAATCACAAACTGAAAGAACCTATTTATAATGTATGTAACCAAAAAAGAATAAGTATCAATATATTTAAAGAATTCCTTTAAATTAGTGAGAAAAAGAAAAACAATATAATATAAAAATAGACAAAAAAAAAAAAAAAATGACAGGAAAGCCAAATGGTTATCAAGCACATGGCAAGTTTCTTCAACTCACTAGAAATCACACAAATGTTAATTATAACAATAATAAAATACTGTTTTGTGTTTTTTTTAGTTTGTCAATATTCAAAATTTGACAAGATTTTTAAAATACAAAGGTTTGGTAATACCAAGTGTTGACAAAAATATGAAGCAATCAGAACTGCAAACTACTGTAGGAGCATAAATTAGTACAACCTTTTTGGAGAAAAATCTGAATATGGAATTCCATACCACACGCATTTACAAGTTGCTGAAATAATGTTTATAAGAGCAACACATATGTATGAATCTTTGCCACAGGAAGTGAGGCACAGCAGAGTTAAATGACATTCCTAGGATCACTCAACTAGCAAGTGGTAAAATCATGATTCAAATCCTGGAGTCTGACTCCCGAGGATCCATCCTAACCACTCCACTGATGTGTAACATATCAATCTCATAAAACACTCAGCAGCCGTGAAAAAGAATTACCAAGCTCTGTGTCTAATAATATTAAATGACCTCTAATATATACTGTTATGAAAAGACTCAGTGCTAATGAATGTAAATAGTGGAACAGGATCTACATATAATATATGAGAATTAATAAGTGAGTTTGAAAAATTTGCTGGCTACAAGGTCAATATGTAAAAATCATTTTTATTTCTTTACACCAGCAACAGTTACAAAATTAAGTTTTAAGAAGGTATCATTTTATGAACACGCACACAAAATAAAATACGTAGGACTAAACTGAAAAGTACACAATTATTGAAAGAAATGAACAAATCCTAAATAAATGTGTGTGTAAATTATATATATATATATAAACCATGTAATAAAAGATTAATAAATTAGAGTATAGTAAAATTTAAAAATTCTATTCATCAAAGGTACCGTTAAGAACATACAAATCAAACCATGGAATGAGAGAAGACACTTGCAACACGTACAACCAACAGACAACCTGTGTACAGAATATATAAATCATTGCTTCAAATCAATACAAAAAGATATATAACTCAATCATAAAATGGGGAAAAATGGTATTATTTCACCAAAAAGATATACAAAGGAACATATGAAAAGATGCGGATTTGATGGGCGCCTGGGTGGCTCAGTTGGTTAAGCGACTGCCTTCGGCTCAGGTCATGATCCTGGAGTCCTGGGATCGAGTCCCACATCAGGCTTCCTGCTCAGCAGGGAGTCTGCTTCTCCCTCTGACCCTCTTCCCTCTCGTGCTTTCTATCTCTCATTCTCTCTCTCTCTCAAATAAATAAATAAAATCTTTAAAAAAAAAAAAAAAAGAAAAGATGCGGATTTGAAATAAAACTTCCATGAGACACCACTACGCATTCATGAGAAGAGCTAAAATCAAGACAAGATTTACAACGAAGCTTTGGTGAGCCTGTGAGGTACTAGGAACTCTCACAGTGCTGGAGGGTGTGTCGATTGTTACATCCACTTTGCAAAACAGTACGTCTTAAAGTTGATCTAGAACCCAACATTTCCACTTCTAGTAGATATCCAACAGCACTGCATCTTCGTGCGCACCAAAAGACATTGTCCAAATATCTACAACCAGTTTTATTTATAATCTTCCCAGGCTAAAAAACAAATCCATCAATGCTGAAATGAACAAATAACTTGTCCATATAATGAAATCGCATACAGTAATGCAATGAGAGGAACCACAGCCACACATTTACAAGCATAACCTCGCAAAGATAATTTTGAGCAAAAGCAGCTAGACCACAAAAGGATAGATACTGTGTGATTCCAGTTGTACTAATTTCATAAACAGGCAAAAACAATTTTCTGTGAAATGCGAAGTCAGAAATGGGGAGCAAAGTACAACTTGTTATTGCAGGGGTACAGGGGGTTGTGGTTTGGGGTTTGGGCCAAGTTCTATTTCTGGACCTGGGGCATGGTTACATTGGTGTCAGCTTTGGTAATTCTTTGGGTTGTGCATGTGTGCTGTACACTTTTATATGTGTGTATCACATCAATGAAGAAAGATTTTTTAAAAATTCAAAAAAGCATGTGCATTTTTTAAATTAACTGCCTGTGTGTACATAGTTTGTCTAGATGTATCACTTAACTGATAATGGTTACATCTGAGAATAATGCAGATGAAGGACGGGGCTTTCCAATGTATTTGAAAATCTTCCCCACATTTAGGTAATTCCCACTTTCCATGTCAAGCTAAAAAACCCGAAACATGGTTTTCCATTCAGGCTCTCCCACCATCTTGGAGAATCTTTCAGCTATCTGGTATTTTAGACACATCCCCTTTCTCCATGAAGAACCAGAGTGATGCCTGATGCTTGTGTTGAAGAAAGAGAATCAAACTAAAATTAAAGAATTACACTTGATCTTAGCCAAAAGGCCGAGAAGCTATAAAATTAAAGATTTAAAGCAGAGTGTCTCCTGACTCAGAAAACCTCCCACAAAAGTAGAAGAGAAGGAAACCAATTTTACTACTCAGTAAGCATTAAACCAGAATGTGATGTGCCTCACACACCTCCTGTAGATTACAAAGACAGAAAGAAATCTCCCCTTTTATACAGCTAAGCAGATACAGCCATTATACACATGTTCTCAAGATGAACAATAACTAGACCTCAAGTAGGAGGACTTGACAAGACCATATGCCACACATAGCTCATCCACCCATATAGTTGGGGTGACCATCTGTGTTAGTTAATTGGCTCTATCCGAAGGAAAAATAAACTGCTAATATCTTTATGAATGGGGGTAGTTTTGCACCTTGGAGCGAGGGACCCACTAAAGTCAGGCTCCTGGCTTCCCACAGACACTGCAGCTAGAAGTACCTGCCTCCTTCATAATTTCATCCTCACGATACAACTCCTGGGTCCTTGAGAAAGACAATCCTGGGTTGAAAAGCTGACCAGAGGCTTAGTTAGCTTTTCAAAATATTTACATACATTTGAAAGAGCCAGAGAAAGAACTTGCAAGTTTTCTAAAGCACATGCTTTATGAAAAGGGGAGGGGAAAGTCACTTTTCTTACGCTCCACCGAGAGAATTAGATCTTATTTTAATTTGTATTTGCCCTTGTATTTGCCACCTAAAAACCAAATGAATGAAGAGAGAAGCTATCATTGGGAATATGGTATTTGATACATTTTGAATTTTTTTTACTGCGCCCATATATTTATCATGCAGCCATATATTTCTATTTACACATCTATATACACAAATATGTAAATTATACTTTTTTTTTAAAAGAGACAACCAAAAAAGAGATAATGTAGTTCAGAGATACAGAGGGTTAAAAAAAAAAAACTGTTTTTTTTTTTATTTTTTTTAAAGATTTTATTTATTTATTTGAGAGAGAGAATGAGAGATAGAAAGCACGAGAGGGAAGAGGGTCAGAGGGAGAAGCAGACTCCCTGCTGAGCAGGAAGCCCGATGCGGGACTCGATCCCGGGACTCCAGGATCATGACCTGAGCCGAAGGCAGTCGCTTAACCGACTGAGCCACCCAGGCGCCCAAAAAAAACTGTGTTTAATCATTTCCGGTGTACTATCTATAAATATCCCGACTATTTTTTCCATTCACATGGCAATATTGAATCAGGTAAATTCCTCCTGGCAATTCAGAAGCAAATTAATACTCATTAATTCAACAAAGCACTGTAATGAGCTACAAGGAGGGAGGGAGATGCAGGTTCTGATTTGTGGCGGTAATAGCACCTTGGATTTCGTCATCACGGTATTTAAATAACATTTTAATATTTTGAAACTCAGCATCTCCATTTTAAAAATACAGTAAGTCTAATTGCTAGCCTCATCAGGCTCTTACCTGGTTGATTAAACCTTACTGAAAGGTCTAGTGGGGGATTTTCAAGCTGCTCGGTTGTCTAATAAGCTTGTATTAAGTGATTCCCCTCATCCGCAATACAAGCAATTCAGACACGTAAGGGACCTAGTTAGGGTATAGTATTAAAAAGTGTCTGGTGAGATTCTTAATTAAAAGAAAAAAATCTGTGATACAGTGAAAATAGGAATAATTTGTTTAAAAGACTTGGCTCAGTCGTTAAGCGTCTGCCTTCGGCTCAGGTCATGATCCCAGGACCCTGGGATCGAGCCCCGCATCGGGCTCCCTGCTCAGTGGGGAGCCTGCTTCTCCCTCTCCCACTCCCCCTGCTTGTGTTCCCTCTCTCGCTGTGTCTCTCCCTGTAAAATAAATAAATAAAATCTTTAAAAAAAAAAAAGACTGCTACCCTTATTTCACTCCAAAAACCAATGATATACCCATGAAATTTGAATATTTTTATGGTTATGCATTTTACTAAAGTTATTTTCAAACAAATATAGAATACTCTGTGAAATACAGTTCTTTTCTTAATCAGGGGAAACCCAAACCCTGATAAAATTGAGGTGGAAGGAAGGAAGAACATGAATCCTTTTCTTTTCTCTATGATGGCATTTAAACAATTAAAAAAAAAAATGAAGAACACCCTACAACATAGCTATCCACAGTAATATTCCAAAGTCTTGCAACCCTTTAATAGGAAATTCTTTCTTATAAAATCAAATTATATTATGCCAAATTAAATATATTTAAATTGACTCATGACTTCTTTTTTTTAATATTCAAGAGGATTTCGTTTATTTCAGAGAATAAAACACTTGAAAAGGAACTGAAATATAAAATGCAGTTTTAAGTTTTTGAACTAAGTTTTTTTCTTTTTTTAAATTTTATTCTATTTTATGTTAATCACCATACATTACATCATTAGTTTTTGATGTAGTGTTCCATGATTCATTGTTTGTGCATAACACCCAGTGCTCCATGCAGAATGTGCCCTCTTTAATACCCATCACCGGGCTAACCCATCCCCCCACCCCCTCCCCTCTAGAACCCTCAGTTTGTTTCTCAGAGTCCGTAGTCTCTCGTGGTTCGTCTCCCCCTCCGATTTCTCCCCCTTCATTTTTCCCTTCCTGCTATCTTCTTCTGTTTTTTTTTTCTTAACATATAATGTATTATTTCTTTCAGAGGTACAGAACTGTGATTCAACAGTCTTGCACAATTCACAGTGCTCACCGTAGCACATACCCTCCCCAATGTCTATCACCCAGCCACCCCATCCCTCCCATTCCAGCAACCCTCAGTTTGTTTCCTGAGATTAAGAATTCCTCATATCAGTGAGGTCATATGATACATGTCTTTCTCTGATTGACTTATTTCGCTCAGCATAATACCCTCCAGTTCCATCCACATTGACTCATGACTTCTCATGTGGACTATACCAATATACCCCTCACTCCATGCCCATCTAAACCCTATACATCCTAACAAAGTCAGATTAAATCTCATTTCTTTCTAAATAGATTGTTTCATGTGTCCCAAACCCACTGACCCTATTCCCTGAAATGACACTCAGTGATTAGCCTGAACCTCACAATTCAGTAATCTTTGCTTCAACCGTTCTATTACTGTCTTATTTTCCAGAATAGATTATAAATTCCCAGAAGCCTTTTCTTAACCATCTCTTCACAGGTAAACTATTTCAAATTGATTCAGTCCTTTCAACATCACTATGGTATTCTTATTAAACCTCTTAAATCCTCTGCATTCTTTCTACATTTGACTCTAATACAATTTTCAGAAATGCTTCTCTCTTTATCGATTATAATTTCACACATTTTTTGAATAGGACCAAACATGACAGTCCAATTTAGCTTTTGAATTTCATCCCATTTTCCCTTGCATAGGTATTTAGCCATTTATCCCATATTAGTTTTTTGTTTGTTCATCCAGGTTTTTGTTTGCTTGCTTGCTTGTGTTCCTTTTGCAGTGTGTTTTGCTTTCCCAAGAATATCTGTTCTTGGTAAACCTTGCTTAATCCCATCATGGTTGCAGTTCCAATTATCCAGGGTCATTTTTATAAGGAAAATCTCTGTCCTAAAATGGCCGACCGAGCCAGCAAGAGAGTCCCAGTCCTCACCCGGGGGCTCTTCCGGGTTCTTCTCCCTGCCCCTCTTCGAGCACGCGCCAAAAGTGCCAAGTATGCGGAAGTAGAAGTGTGTAAATTGCCCCCTTTGTTTGTGCTCAGGGCTCAGACCTTTGGAGACCACTCTCCTCTGAGCCCTCCAGCATTAAATAAACCTCCTATCCTCCAAGATCTCCAAGTGCTGCTTGGTTCTTCCATCAGGTGATCCAGTCCAGGTTCCCTAACATTTGGTTCCCTGACGGGGACACCCAACCACACTGGCCCAGTGTTGCCACCAGTTTGGGGCAACAGTGGAGCAGTGATGGAACGAGGGATCATAACGGAGAAGGCGCACCCTGCTTAATTTTTGGCAGTCTCCTGCCCTGGTCACCTAGGCCAGCCTCGTTCCGCTGTTCCCCCCGGACTTGAGGAGACTTGGCAGGTGAGGACCTGGTCCCAACCTCGGATTCCGGTAAGGCCTGGAGCCCCAGGACCCAGACAGGCCCACCCGTCGGGGTGGAAGGGGAGCCTGATCACCCCCCAGAGACCTCTTAGAGGTCTCACAGGTAGGGATTCCCAGGGAGGGAATGTAACAACTTCTGGAGTGTGAATGTGTGTGAATGTGCAGTCCAACCTGGCTTGCTCAAGCGGACTGATTCTGTGACTCCACGGGCCGGCACCCTTAAGGTCCCCAGAAGCCTTCGGAGTCTGAGTGGGCCCGTCTGCGATTCCATGGTGAATGGCATATGGCCTATGGTGGCATCGGAATAATTTCCGATCCTAAGTCAACAACGCTGAGACCGCTACAGCTAAGCCTCACCTAAGCTCCTTTGGGACACAGCCAGACGGGCATCTGACTGGTCTCTTCATCTCAGGAGGCAGCCCCCCTCTTTTGTCTGTCTCTGCGCCACTGCACACAGAGACATCACCATGGGGTCAGGGCAGAGTAAGTTCTGGCCAAATTGCCTAAGGCCAGTCGTGCGTGAAATGCTTCAGAACACTTGATGGAGACAAAGCAGGGCAACCAAAATTGAGATCTTGAGACAGGCCTGGGGGTCCGGAATTTGCAGAGGTCGGAGGACCTGGGAGTCAAGTTGGCCTTCTCCAACAAGGCAAGATCTCCAGCTGTTTAGGTTCTTTAGCTTCACGGAGCACCTTTCCCTGTCGTCTCTGGGTGGTGGGAGGTTGGGGCGAGCATCCCCCACGGATGGGACAGGTCTCAGGTAGGAAGAAGCAGGGGACACTGGCTCTTCTGGAGAGGACTAGGGCAAGGAAGTCGGGGGAGGAACCCTACTAAAATGAAAACAGAGAAGAGATCAGATCAAAAGCCAAGCTACTACACTGTTCAAAGGCAGATTCTGGTTGTCTGTCTGGGGTAGGGCTGACATTGGCGATTTAAACAAGATACCCCATGATACAGATCGTGCTGGTCCTCTGAACAGCACTCTGAACAGCAAGGCTTAGACATTGTTGCCAAACTTCCTTCTTAAGAGTCACCTGGGAGGACCTTGTTAAAAAGGCAACCCTTTGGGGGATGGGTTAGCCAGGTGATGGGTATTATGGAGGACACATGCTGTGATGAGCACTGGGTGTAATACTTTCTGGCCTATGCAAACCCACTGAATCAAAATGGGTGGGATGGGGGGAATATTCCAGAAGCTGTGTGTTTAAAAAGCAACCCCCAGGGGCACCTAAGTGGCTCAGAAAAAAAAAAAAAACTGTCAGTTTCAGGATACCGAGCCTCATGGAAGGCGGCACAAATTTGTCAACAACAGGTCCAATACCTTGGTTTCCTCCTCCCCCAAGGGAAGAGAGAACTAGGGCCGGAGAGGAAAAGGGTCATCATCTCCCTGCCACAGCCCCAGACAGAAAAGGGCCTACGAGAATTCCTGGGGGCTGCAGGATTCTGCCGCATCTGGATCCCTGGGTTCTTGGCAATAGCAAGACCCCTTTATGATCTCTTAGGGGGACCAGTTCCAGAACCCCCTGCCTGGACTGAAAAGGAAAAAATAGCGCTCAGGGTACTCACCCAGACTGTTGGACCCTGGCAACGGCCAGTTGCTTACCTGTCAAAGAAGCTGGACCCTGTGTCAGCGGGATGGCCGCCATGCCTCAGGGCGCTGGCAGCCACAGTCCTACTCATCAAGGAGGCAGACAAACTCACCCCGGGGCAAGAACTTAATGTCAAGGTCCCTCAGGCAGTTGTGTCCCTCATAAACACACAGGGATACCGCTTCCTTTCCAACTCTTGGCTAGCACAATACCAAGGGCTCCTCTTCGAAAACCCGTGGGTCACCCTCGAATGGCAGCAGTTACCTACAGGAGGGTGCCCAGAAAGCAGGTTATGCAGTAACCACAACCACTGAAGTCCTAGAAGCTAAGGCATTACCAGCTGGATAGTCAGCTAAACGGGCTGAATTGTATACCTTAGTCCGAGCCCTCACCCTCGGTGAAGGCAAGCGAGTCAACATTTACACTGACTCTTGGCATGCCTTTGCTACTGTACATATACATGGAGCCATCTACGAGGAAAGGAGCCTCCTAACCACAGCAGGAAAAGCTATCAAGAACAAGGAGATACTGAGACTCCTCGAAGCCATCTGGCTTCCAAAGGAAGTAGCAATCCTGCACTGTAAGGGACACCAGAAAGGAGACGACCCCATAGCACAGGGAAATCATCTGGCAGATGAGGCAGCCAAGACTGCAGCCAGGGAGGACATGGACAGAGCCCCTTCCCTCACCATGGCCCTCACGCCCCCGGAAGAAGTCCCTCCGCCCAGTTACACTAAAAAGGAAAAGGCATGGGCCATGGCTGAGGGGGCCACCCTCACTGAAAAGGGATGGCGGATGATGCCAGACAGGCGTATCTTGGTTCCAACAGCAACTGGAGGGTATCTAGTCAAGGAGCACCACCAACTCACTCATCTGGGAAAAACTGCCTTAGAGGCCCTTCTCAAGAAGCACTACTACATCAGTCAGCTGCTGGCACTATGCCAAGCACTGAGTGAACGATGCATAACATGTGCTAAAAATAATGCTTGGTCTGTACCATGGTCCCCACCAGGTGTCCAGAGGGTGGGAGCAACCCTCTTCAAAGATCTAGAGGTAGACTTCACAGATGTGCAGCCGAGCAGGGGGTTCAGATATCTCCTAGTAATAGTATGCACATACTCTGGGTGCGTCGAAGCATTCCCGACCAGGACAGAGCAAAGCCGGGAAGTAGATAAAGTCGTCTTGCGGAAGATCGTGCCCCCGTTCAGCCTACCATTAACATAGTGACAATGGACCCACATTTGTGGCAGACATTGTACAGGTCGGTTTCACCGGCATCCCCAGGCCCAAAAGATCCACTTTCTCCAGGACCAGCAGGCAGGCTACACCCCAGGCCAAGCACAAGCACCCTCCAAATGCCAGTATGAGAGACACAGGAACCCAAGAGGCGCGATGAAGATGGGATGATCCAACCTGGCTGTTCCATGATGTATTTATCAGCCCTTCTCCACCACCGATCTCCTCAACTGGAAACATAACACCCCATCCTACTCTGAGAAGCCACAGGCCATGGTAGACCTCATAGAATCCCTCTTCCAGACTCATCAGCCAACCTGGGAAGACTGCCAACAGTTACTCTGCACCCTGTTTAACACAGAGAAGAGGAGAATAATGAAAGGTGCATGCCAGTACCCGGAAGAGCACGCACCGGCGGAAGTCATCAACCCTGCTGCCTGGGCTAATACGGCTGCACCCAAAGAGCGCCCAGCATGGGACTTCACCACAACTGAGGGACAGGCTCACATCCCCCAGTACCAGGAGGCCCTCTGGGGAATCCGGGCAGGAGATAAGAAACCCATGAACATGACTAAGAGTAGCAAAGGGCAGAGTTCAAGCTGGTCAACTGGATAAAAGACAAACTACTAGAGTCAGATTAAGTGCATTTAAGATGTCTAAAGGAATTCAAGGGAAATATTAGCAAAGATATATAACCTGCCATTGTGGAAGGTGATTATTGCACAGTGCTGAAATTGCCCAGTGAATTATCAGTCACACTGGAGCCCTGTCTCCTCTGGCAAAATAAGGGCCCAGACATGGACAGATTGCCACCCCCGTCTTTGCAATCAGTAGGATCTAGCCAAGCTCCATATCTCTATTCCGCTTGCCCTGTTAACAGGTAGGATCTGAGTATGGTCTGGATTCCCTAAGCCTGTCTCTGAATCCCATCTTCTGCTCCACCCCTTGCTACAAGCTCCACCAGAGACCCTCCGGGTCTCTCTATGAAGGTCTTATGTGAATTGCATTTTGAGAATGTGATGCTTCAAATGGGGACGTATCTTTCTGACCATCATTAGGGGATCAAATATTGCCCCCAAGACCACCACCACCACCACCACCAACCCCATTAGCACCCCCAGTGCCATGGTGCCTGCTATTTGAAAGGTTAAGTAGCCACAGGGGAGAGTTGGCACAGAGTCGTCAGTGAAATGGTCTTGGTATCATCTCTCCTTGGTGTCCTTCCTATATAAATTTTACTTTTAAAAACTAAAGATAATTTACCCATGTCTAAACTTCTCTACCATCAAATATCTATCAAATCTGTAGCAGTTCATATAGGATTTAGCAAATCCATTTATTTTAATTATTTGTGCCCATTGCTTCCTCATTTTTGTTCATTTCATTTTATATTCTTGTTAATTTTTTATTATTCAGTTTTGGTTTTTGTATTTGTTCCATGGCATGTGACCTATGATTTTGTTAAACTGGATAAAAGACAAACTTTTTGTCAAATACCCAATACTGGGTTTTTTGATGGGCTAAAGTTACTTTGACCAAAATAATAGTAAGGGTGGGTTAGAATTCTATTTACTAAATGTTGGTTATATTGCCAGTGATCAAGGATGCAGGGCAATAGGGGATCATCCCATCTACAAAGGACTTCATAGCCCAGGACTGCTGACTGACCCACAGACAAGTCATTCTAGGTACACAGTTCAATGACAAACACACACAGTGGGTAGGGTAATGATGCAGAACCATTTGCCAAACCAAACTGCGAGAATCTAAGGAAATTTCCTAGAGAAGGTGATATTTCAATTGAGCCTAAAACAATGACAATTGGACAGGAGAGGTTAGATATTTTAGGAATAGAGGAAAGGGTAAATAAAAGTTTAGTAGCGGTAAGCACCTCTAAGCATGTTCTTTTATTATTGACTAATACACCTCAAAATTCTGATGCTTGTCCCTGAACTGTTTTTATATTTTTAATATTTTATTTATTTATTTATTGGGGTAGGGGAGAGCAGGAACAGGGGGAGGGGCAGGGGAAGGGGAGGAGCAGAGGAAGAGGGAAAAGCAGGCTCCCCACTGAGCAGGAACCTGATGTGGGGCTTGATCCCAGGACCCTGAGATCATGACCTGAGCTGAAGGCAGATGCTTAACCGACTGAGCCACCCAGGCGCCCCTGAATTGTTTTTATCGACCATTCTATCTCAGCATAAGACTACCCCCCCAAAAAAAAGGAACGGTTAAACTAGGAGGGCTCTCCTGCTGATTTACTAAATCATAAGTAAATAAAATTATTATCTGGAGGCTGGATGGTCTAGGATGGCCTCATCCATATTCCCCACATGGCCTCTCCTTCTCCAGCGGACTGGCCCAGATAAAGATCTGCCTGCTGACCACGGATACATGAGAAAGCTCATTAGAGATCAAATAGGATCAAACCAGAATTGTGCACCTGATCTTTTTAAACCACGAAGTTGTGGGGTGTGTTCTCTTGCAGCCACAGATACTGATCGCCATCCATACAGTGAAATACCATGAAGCAATCTGCAAGAATGAGGTGAATATATGTGTAGTAGGATACTGACAGAGAAAGCCTGCTGAGACAAATTAGTAAGACAAAACCAAAAACCTTGTAATTCTACAAGCTATCCTATAGTCTTACAATAAATTCCCTTTTTTCCTCTTAAAACAATTATCAGTTATGAAACAGACAAGTAAGTTGGTAAAAAAAAAAAAAAAACCTTATGAAAACTGTCAACTCTGGAAACGTTCTCTGCTTAGCATTCAGTTTATAATATTATCAGCAAACACATCCAAAATTATTTTAAGGATGAATTACGTTTTGTCTAAAAACTGGTACCTCACTGAATCACTTGTCCTACAAAGTTAGCTAAGGATACACATGCTTGTTTCTTTCTCCTTGTAAGAGACAACTTGCCTGAATTTGATTTGTATGTGGATGAAACATTCAACATGCTAATTTACTGGTTAATATTCCCCTTTGGCACGTACCAGCAAAGGATAATTGGCAGTAATGTGATTTCAACTTACTTGAATTTGTAGCTGTTAATTGAACCTTCATTTTTAGTAACTCTGCATCACAGCAGAGAAATAACTACATTCACGTAAAATGTTCCCAAAACTCCTTCTGAAGAGATTAACATCAGGCCAGGGAAACTTTCTGTATCCTCCCTCCCATCTGGAATCTAGGGAATCAACTCTAAATAACCTCTAGCATTGTCTTCTAATCTCATGATTTGATGATTATGGAATGGACTACTTATCTATTTATCTCTCAAAGAAAGGCGAGCATTGCACAAGGCGAGGAAGTCATTAATCCAAGGAGCGGACTTTGAACTAATTTCAGTGAGGGATGAAGATAGTGAAGAGGTGATTTTAAATTGTAATGATGAAGAAAGCAATCAGCTGATGCAGATTTTAGAAGTTGTACCAGGAACAATAATGAGAAAAGAGGATACTTAATCACATTCACAAAAGAATTATAGGAATACATAATTAAAGCAATGATAATGAGTAATAAAACTCTTGGTGAGATATCTTTCAAATATCACTAAAAGTAGAATAAGAAGGAAAAAAGACACTGTCTTCCGTGTTAGTGATAGAGATTTTGCCTGGAAGTTCAAGCAGGCAATTAGTAAAATGAGAAAATCTTAGGGCTACATGTAAACAGCCATTGGGTATGTGTGAAGCGATTTAACAAATTTGTAGGATGGACACGATGCAAAGACAAAAAGAAAAACAAACACGAGGAGACAATTTAGTATTTTATTTTATGTTTTTTAAAGATGTATTTATTTATTTGAGAGAGAGAGAGAGCACAAACTGGAGAAGCAGAGGGAAAGGGAGAGAGAATCCCAAGCAGACTCCCCACCAACTCAGGACTCCATCCCACGACCCTGACGTCATGATCTGAGCAGAAACCAAGACTCTGATGCTCAACTGACTGTGCCACTCAGGCGCCCCAATTTAGTGTTTTAATATATTCTAATGATAGAGGAGGAGCAACTAGGATTTTATACATGAAACAGGAAAAAGTATAGGAAAAGCAACCATCTTTCAAAACTACAAATATCAGCACAAGGAAACAATACAAAAAATCTCATGAATTAGCGGGGAAAAGGGGGGAGCTAGTAAATTTGTAAAAATTATTCCACACAAAAGGAAATGAAGACAAATTAAAAACAAGGTTTATAAACATCTAGAGACCAAGTATAATGGAATAATGTATGCAACAAATAGCAAAATGCAGGGGAATTAAAATTACAAATACAGTGATAGAAGACAGAGTATATTATCACATATATATGTATACATTTATATATATATGTATAGCTCAGTAAGCAAATTTATTCCATCATTCTGGATGACCTATATATGTGTGTGCATTTTGAATCCTCCTTTAAATCTGTTTTAACATCTTATTGGTTCGCTCATTAATCAATATGTCAAATCTTTTTGTATTCTCTTTATATTTGTGTGAGAATAATACTCATGTCTTTAAAACATCTTAATTCTTTAAATACCTATAATACATATATAATATATGGAATAAGTAACAACATGCAAAAGAAATAAAATGCCATGCTAGTGTGTATGACTACATATGCACATATGTAGGAAATATATGATGTATATGATAGGTATATACATATAAATATCACATATCTAAATGAGAATTAGTACTCCTAGTGCACACCAGGTGCCATAAACTGTTTTAAATGCTTTATATATATTAATTCATTTAATCCTTTCAATTATTCTATAAAGTGGGTATAAGGTAGGTCCCACTACAGCTCCATTTTACAGTTGGGGAAATAGAAACATAATAAGCAAACATGCTCATGAAAATAGAAAGTGTCAAAGCTCAGATTCTGAGCCCACGACACTTGGCTCCAGGGACCTCATCCCTACTCTAAACTATTCTCTACTGCTTTCCATCATGTAGCAATGGTTGTGCATAAGCAGACAAACTTGCCTTCAAAGGAAATTAACAAATATTTATATTAAGTAAATAAAATAGAAAACCCATACGCCAGACTTTGAGTTGTATTTTCTTTTCTCTTCCCAAAAGGGTAAGAGTGATCACAGACCTCACATAAATTTCAACACTGATGGCAAAGCAACTGTAAACAGTAGCTTACCAGGCGAAGGACTACTTGGGTCAAGCTACAGGCTTTCAAGTAATCTAGACTTGATGAAATCTACCCTAGAGCTCTCAGAAACTACTGATTAAATCTCAGTGCCATTACCTACGACACTTAAAGACTCACCCAGGAACGATTAGATCCCAGCTATCTCAGGGAATGCAAACATACCGCCCACTTTACAAAAATAAATAAATAATGATATCCTCAGGACTTATCAACGAGTAAGCCCAAGGAAGGATCTGGAAAGGTTCCGCAGCAGTAAATGAGGGAATCAATGGCCAAGACCACTACAATTACGGGCTAAGGAGGAGGGATGAAGATAGATGTATCAAAATAGAGAATAGCTCCCAAAGGGCTAGCTTCCTCCTGCTTTGAAGAAAAAACTGAGTTTGCAAACTGTGGGGTGTTAAGGAGGATAGGTAGAGAAAATATGGCCGAAATTTTCAACCCTACTGATGTTCTCAACATTTCCTTGGCCAATGTTATATTTTTACCTTTCTGCTTGTACACCAACATATGTTGTACACCAACATAACCAACCTTGAATTTAAGCAACTTAGAAGTGCCCGGACCTGCCCGACGCAGGCTCGCGTTACTGTTGTGTTCCGCCGTCAGCAGGGGACTCGTGAGAACAACACCTAACTAGGGACAGAAACAGAAAATGGGTATAACAAGCTCCAGCTCTAGGACCTTCTTTGTGATCCCCCCTCATCCAACGTGTGCTTCTATATCTAGCTAAAGGATGGGAAAATTTGCCGTTTATTTCAAGGGGAGCTGTTCTTTTATTAATTTTTTCCATAGCAACCTGGTTTTTTGTTTAGTTTCCTTCCCAGCGCCTACCTGCCCAAAGGTTTTCTTACAGAAAGGCAGCACCCCCTTGTTGAACAACGTGGCACATTAGTGCAGCAACCAAAGCTTCTCAGTTCTGAAGAGAAAGTCTGTTAGGAGGGTCCCTTTCTACAATTGGTCCAGGCTGGTTGGAGGCTCTGGGAGCCTAACAATGACACTGTTGATATCATTGTGCCTAAAGCAAATAATTAAAAGTCCCTCAGTAAAAGGTGGGAAAAACTGAAATCACAGGTTAGGTTTTTCTCCTTTTCTGAGAATTCAGTTTTACTGATTCTTTTTTGATGTACTAAAACTTTTTTGAATGTGTTCTTCTGCTTCCATTGTCTATAAAATATAATGTTTTTATCAAGACTTACTAATTCATGTCTCATTGAGAATATATTTCCAAATTGTCTATCATCACTATATATCATCTTTAAATCCTGTTATTTACACTTCCCTAGATTTTATTCTGGGAAAGGCAACAAGTGGATGGAGTTAGCCTAAACACCTTATTTATCCAGAGTCATTTCTCTGTCAAGTCCGTATCCTTAAGTCAGATGGTAACTCCCCAAAGTTAACCAAAAATGCAACCAAAACTTACTATTCTTAAGTGGTTTACATATATTGATTCAGTCAAAACTCAAGAGGTAGTTAAGATTACAGCCCCATGTTAAAGATAATAATCCTGAAGCCCAGAGATTTTAAGCAAATTGCCCAAGGTTACTCAAGTGGTAACTGATGGAGACAGAGTTCAAATCCGAGTACGCACAGTTCTGCATCCATGATGATACGAATTCCTTAAGAGAGACAAATCTCTTCTAAAAGGAATTTATTAACCGAGTGCTTATATGAGGAACATGCAGAAACATGATGGTCATTTTTTCAATAACAGTGCTTTTTAAAACATGCAAAGTGATTTTTTAATGGTCTAAGGACATAATAATAAAGTATATCTCAGTAAGGAGATTTCTGTAGCTGGTAAGCTGATTTGTCCATTCATCTATTCAACATTATTTACTGAGTGATTACCATGTACAAGTCACTAAGAAGGAACACAAAATGAACATAATCCCCTGCTCTCCAGAAGCCTGCAGACCAGTAGGAAACAAAACAAACAAGAAAGCACAGAGGGTAACAGCTGCAAGAACAGATGTACGTGGTGTTCCGTGCGCGCAGGGGAGGGAGACATAAGCTTGCTGGGTGCAGGGGTATGAGGGTCAAGACAGGTCTTAATGAAAGATTATATATAAAATGCATAATAAAAGGCAAATTGGAATGCCAACAGAATCCAAAAGAAGGAAGAGTAGGCTGTAAAGGAATGCCTTTAAGGAAATGCAAAGTCCCTACAACATGGAAAAATATGTGCTTAGGAACCTGCAATTAGTGACATGCAGGTATGTAATTTTCTTTTGTCTTATTTCGATATTAGTAAAAGAATAAAGCTTCTATCCAAACTATATGGTGCGATTATGAAAAGTGCTGGTTCCTCGAGCTTAGAATCTCTTGTAGGGATGCTCAGAAACCTGCTGGCTGAACGAGCTCCAGCCGTGGCTTTATGCACAGGGAACTCCAAGCATAATGACCACCATTTAGTCTGGAACGTTTTCGAAGATTTTACCAGAGTCTCATTTTAATCATCTCCATTCTGTGGCATGCTGCCTCAGATTTAGAGGAAGGCTGCCTCAACATTGGCCCTGGGAGAATTGAGTTTGTGTCAAGAGACAGATGCCTGTAATTGAGCAAATTGGTCTGCTAGGTGAAATTTTTAATGCTTATTATTTGTAATTCTAATTTGGAAAACATCTGTGAAAAAGAAAACAACAAATTTAACACTAATAGTTAATAATATACTGTTCTTTATGATAATTATTAGACAATACGGGCACTGGAGTCTTAAGGCTTCTTCGCCATTGTGAGAATAAGATCTCACATCGGATATCATGGGTTACTTGGGCTATTACCACACACACAGGGAGGTTCCCATGTTTTGCTCTATTATTCAGTCTAATTTTTAACTGGTGGTCAGGCACCAGCCTGGAATAAGCTTGTTGAGAGAGCAGAAAAGCAAATCAAATTGAATATTCACTAAGAATGACGGTATGCTAAAATTTTGACTTCCTTTTAGGATCGATACCGTGCAGCAGAGTTCAAATAAAAGAGAATTACAGAGGTATTTTATTTTAAGATTTTTTTCCTAAAGATTTTATTTATTTATTTGAGAGAGAGAGAATGAGAGATAGAGAGCATGAGAGGGGGGAGGGTCAGAGGGAGAAGCAGACTCCTCGCTGAGCGGGGAGCCCGATGCGGGACTCGATCCCGGGACTCCAGGATCATGACCTGAGCCGAAGGCAGTCGCTTAACCAGCTGAGCCACCCAGGCGCCCCTACAGAGGTATTTTTGATGTCTTCAAAAATAATCATACTTGGGTAAAAGTTAAGATAGATGTTCTTAATTACCGTACCCATGTAGGAAAATTCAGGAGTCAAGAAAGGGGGATGGTCCATATTATTGTGATGTTCTTGGTTTAGTAGAAGCGCTCACCTAGTCCCCATAATGCGAAGGTTTTCCATTAGATACAGAGTGGCAGTGATGTTCTAGAATGACTCAGATTGGCTCAGAAGAGCAGGTAATAAAATATGTGGGAATTTTGTGAGATTGAAAACCCTTGATAGTCTAAACGTGGCCATAATCGGAGTATTTACTCACAGAAAATCATGGGTTTCTTTTGTTTTCGATTTTTTTTTTCTTTTAAAGAGCCAGTTTCTCAGGACACCAGGGGCATAGGGCCCAGCTTAAATCTGTACTCTGCGATCACTACCTGCGTGAATTAGGTAATAAAGGACGGAAGCATTAAAATGACACCTAGTATGTCATGTTGCCCTTGTCAATTGGGCCCCTTGTATTTTAATATGATAAATATCCTGCTGTTTGAAATTTCCATGTCCTTTATCACAAAGAATTTTTCAGAGTAGGAAAAACTAATTCCTTCAAAGGACTGTTTTGAATGTCAAGCATCTGATACAATTATAAAATAAGACATTCCGGGGGCGCCTGGGTGGCTCAGTTGGTTAAGCGACTGCCTTCGGCTCAGGTCATGATCCTGGAGTCCCGGGATCGAGTCCCGCATCGGGCTCCCTGCTCGGCAGGGAGAACAGGAAGAACACTCTTCCCTCTCGTGCTCTCTATCTCTCATTCTCTCTCTCTCAAATAAATAAATAAAATCTTAAAAAAAATAAGACATTCTGAAGAAAAGTTTATTCAAAGAGGAAAGTCTCAAAAAAGGCAACTAATGTTTTTAAAGCTTGCCTTCAAACAAACCGAGGTAAATGATTTTTTTTTTTGAAGTTCCCATCCTTTTTTAAGTTTTTATTGAAATTCCAGTTAGTGAACATTAAGTGTAATACTGGTTTCAGGTGTACAGTTTAGTATGTAAGTGAGGTAAATGATTTTAAAACGTTTTAGTTACAACAGGAACCAAACATGAATGCTTACTCTTAGTTTTCCCTAAGAAAATATACCTTCTTTGCTCCGTAGTGTGATTAGTAACACCAAGTTGTCCTGTTGTTTCATGGGTAGGTACATTCTTGAGGACATAAACTTGAGAGCAAATAGTGGTGATGTTTTGGAGGTTTGTGAGATGTACATGTTCATCACAGCTCTGGGCTATTGGTCGGAAATGTATGGCTAGATATTCAAAAACTGAATCTACAATATCAAGAAGGAATCAAAGGTGTCTCAAGATACCTCCTTTCCCACTGAGAAGTCAATTGGCAGCCCTTTCCAACAGAACTTCCTGGAACGACAGAAAGGTTTTAGCCCTATGCTCTTCCACGTGGTAGCCAACAGCCCACAGAAAGCTACAGAGCACTTGAAATGTGACAAATTTTTTTAATTAAAATTCACTTAAATTAAATTTAAACCTAAATATCCACATGTGGATAGTGGCTACCATAACAAAGTACAGAGCAGACATTTTAAACGTGTTCTTGCTCGTGTGTATGTGTGTGTGTGTGTGTGTGTGTGTGTGTGTGTGTGTGTGTGAAGAGAGAGATTGGTGAGGACAAAAGAGTGGAAGTGGTAATTGTAACATTTATATAAGAGGCTACAAACCTCATGTCTCTTCCTCATTTTAAAGCTGTGTGAGAATCATGAGTCACATCTCTTGAAGTGCCTTATTTCATGTCCTGTTATGCTGCAAAGCTATGAAAAGATATTACCTTTCAGGCTTAACAAGTGGCTGAACATATGTAGTACTTGTTGTATAACGAATTGCCTGAGGTAAACAGATAGTAAATAGATAGTGTAATATTGTATTTTCTCAACAAATATTAAATAATATTTGTGTTTCCAAAACATTGTTGTGTGGAGCGAAGGAAAGAGCCAGTAACTTTTAATAAACCATTTTTAGACTGCCATTTATAATTCACTTTCCTTTTATGTAATAAGGAGAAGTTATTTCTTCTTCCAGTTCTATTACTCTTTTCTCTGCTTCATGTTTTCATAATAGATACCATATTTAAAATTAAAATGAATGAAGTCTTTCATAGAATTTTTAGTCTAAAGATTCAAAATTTTACTCTTTAAATTGGTGGTACCACTAAAGATAAGTAAATAACTTTTAAGATGATTTCTTTCATACTTACAAATATGTTGGCTTTACACTCAATGATGCGTACCACGGTACAAGATACCTAAATGAATGTATTCTTTTAAAATCTTTACATCTGTTTTTTTTAAAAGAACACTTTTTAAAAATCAAATGTCAGTATCATTTCATTAATATTAAGAGAAATGAGGTTAGCAAGGTTCAATATATGATGGGAGTTTTTTCCTTGACATTTAACCCATCATATTAAAAGCTTCTTCAAAGGAAAGAAATATCAGCTTGTCACCTGGAGATCGAAATTGAGCTGCTCTGAGACAAACTGCTGTTTCTTCCCCATGATGAAATTCATAGGATGGACAAAAATGTCAAGATAAAAATAGGCCACCTGGGTGGGGGGGGGGAAGCCATCAGGAAAAGCAGTATAGCTATTATTGTAATTACAACTAAAAATCATTTGAAAGCCAGTTATTTTTCCCGAGTAGCACATGAAAGAACACCTAGCACATTGATTTATATTGTTAAATACTTAGGTGAGAACAAAATGTGATAAGACTATGTTTATGACAGTCTGTGGATGTAATTTTTAATAGAAGCAAATCATGGATAAGAAGGTATTTTAAAGAATAGCAAATATTTTAATTCATAATCTACAAAGGACATACCACAAGCTGGCATTTTGAAATTCCAGGATGACCAAAAAGATATATGTCAATATTAAATCATGCAAGGTGTTGGAGGGTTGGATGCCAAAATATGCATATCTTCTAGGGAAAATCTCTGACAATTCAAGAATGACAGAACAGTAAATAAATCTACTAAGGATCAATAAATGGCACTTTTCTGCAATTTAAAAAGTATGTTGAATAAACGCCATATAACAGCAGCACAGAGCTCAAGATGAAATCTGTTATTCCTAAAAACATTCCCCCAAAGAAGGCTTAACACAGTAAAATATCGGATTTTTCGGTTTCTGTGAAATGTAAGAATATAAACTTACGCAGATTTTGTTAAATACCACTGTTTGCCACTGACCACTCCATATTAGTTCATTGCTCAGGTTTTAACGTTACATACTGAGAAAACTATTGGCTACATTCATGGATTCTTAATCCTGTAGGTTGTATTATATTGTTATCTCATGAAATTTTAATCCTTGGCAAATGGCTACAATCATCAATCATATTCAGATTTTATTTAAGAACTGTAATATCACTTTTCTATAAATCCTTTTCAATTATTTAGGGAAGTATTTTCTAGTCTCCTTATCTTTATTCTCCATTGCTTTCCCAATCAATATCTCTTCCAGTTAATCAATAATGCAAAGAAAAAAATCCACGTCAGATATGGGCCAAAATCCAGTGTGACTTTAAAGTAAATAAGTAACTATCATAATGTGTGATATACCTGGTTCATGAGATTGGCAAAATATCCTTTAATTTTATAAAAGTGTTGGATCTAGATTTCACCAGTAAAACAGGGAAGGAGGGGAGAGAGGGCTTACTGGATTAATTGGGGTTGTGCACAAAATCTGGTAACATGCAAACTGTGTTGGTCACCAAGTCCTCAGAAACAAAAAAATTGACGTGTAATTCTGCACAAGTTAGATCTAGACTTCGTATGTTTTACTTTCCCAGAGTGAAAATATTGGCTAGTATTAGAAGAACAGAATGTCAGACTTGTCAGTTTTCCAATTCACAATGCCAGAAATGTGTTATATATTCTTTGTGTGATTGATGGCAGTGTAAAGACACACAAAGGACTCTAACGAAAGTTATCCATATCACAAGAAAAAATGCAGAACATTTAAAAACCTAGCATGCAGAAAGATTTTAAGGAATAATACTGAACATTCTTCTCAGTTTTGTAAAGAGATTTCAAAAAAAGATTTAGAAAAGAATATGTTCTGTACGATAAATTGTCCTTATGTATTAAAATATAATTTAACATGATATTTGATTTTTACCACAGGTTCAAATAACTAAATTAAACACTTTACACAAATCACATTTTCACTTTTTCCAGTCAACATTAGGTTTTGAAAATTGGACATGTCAGTTGAGTATTCCACAGGATATGACCAACACATTTGCTTCTTTTCACTCAGTAATAAATACCTAAGTTGTCCCTACTTCTCTACTTCCACACAAATAATCAGGTATGACCCTGGTTGGAAGTGAGGGCCAGATTTTCTGGGGTGTAATAACAATTACTAGATTGTTGAATAGTAAGATATAAGCATTGGTAAACTCAGTGCTATGAATTTCCTTCCAGAAAGGCTATACCAGACTATGTTGCCACAACAATAGATGGCACGTATAATTCCTCCTCATTCTTATCAATACATGGTTGTATCTTTCTCATTTTGTGAATCCAATGGGTGTAAAATAGTATTTTATTTTTGTTTTAGCTTGCATCTGTCTGATTATTATAGAGGCTGTGGACCTTTCACATAATTAGCATAATTTTGTGCTTCTTTACATCTTCTGCCAATTTGCTTACTAATTTCTTCATCATTTTGGTTGCTTAGAATATGGTCTTTGGGGGTGCCCGGGTGGCTCAGTCGTTAAGCGTCTGCCTTCGGCTCAGGTCTTGATCCCAGGGTCCTGGGATCAAGCCCCGCATCGGGCTCCCTGCTCCGCGGGGAGCCTGCTTCTCTCTCTCTCTTTCCCACTCCCTCTGCTTGTGTTCCCTCTCTCACTGTGTCTCTCTCTGTCAAATAAATAAATAAAAATCTTAAAAAAAAAGAATATAGTCTTTGTCTAGTTTCAATACTAAACCCTTCTGCAAACCTCTTTACCCAATTCGTCATCCATCTGTTGATTCTTTCTGTGATACTCCTCCCTGAACAAAATACTAAATTTTTACGTAGATGAACCCATTGCAGACAAATCCATATGCATCGTGCTTTTAGGGTTCTGTAAAGAAATTTCTCCCCATAGTTTTTATAGTTTTACTGGTTAGATTTCTATCATTAATCAGTCAGGAGTTTACCATTGCCTGCGGTATGAATAGGGAGCGAACTTTATTCCTCTACTGTGTAAGTCTGTTTTCCCAAAATAATGTAGGAACAGTCCAGCCTTTCTAACTGTACATGGAACCACCTCACCATTATCTAGTTCCCAAACCGAGGGGTCCATTTTGAACCCCATTTTATTACATTAATCTTTTTGCTATTTCCTACAATAATATTAACTGTATTTATTACTTAGACTTTGTAGTGCATCTGTCTATCTCTTAGAAGATATCTTCTTTTTTTATCAACTGAGCTTTTCATGGATATTTATGTATGTATGCTCAATTCTTCAAAATGAATTTTTATTGGAATCACACTGAACTTATAAATTATTATAAAAATATTTATATTGTTAATGATGCATTATGTCTCTACATTTATTCAGGTCTACTTTTATTTCCTTCACTACAACTTTAAAGTTTCTATTAAAAGGGTTTTGCAAATTCTTTCCCCCAATAAACTTCTACATCCTTTTAATTTTTTGCAATAATTTTATATTATATTTTTAAATTAGCCGTCAATGATTTAGATGAAAGCCAAAGAATTGAATGAGTTGACCTCATGTTCAGCAAACTTACTCAGTTCTCTTATGAACTCATGATTTCTTAATTCGGCTGGGATTTCTATGGAGATCATATCTATGAAATGATAGAGTTTTATACTTTTTTATTATTTTTCTCAAAATTTGTCAAAATTTACATTTATTTTATGAGAATCTAAAGAATTATCCCTAATCTCTAGTTATTCATTGAGCAATAATAATGAAAAGTGGACACCCTTGTTTCATTCCTGACCGAAGATAATGTGTCGAAAATCTTTAAATATGACATTTACTATAATTACAGTATAAGCTTTTAACACATGAAGGGAATTTCCTTTTAATTTTCTCAGCATTTTTTTTTTAAGTAGGCTCCACGCCCAAGGCAGGGCTCGAACCCATGACCCTGAGATCAAGACCTGAGCTGAGCTCCAGAGACAGATGCTTAACTGAGCCACCCAGGCACCCCCTCAGCATTTTTAAAGCATGTATCATAAACAGAAATATAACTTCATAAATTATGTCAGTATTTATATTGTTTATTTCAATATTTTAAAAAGATAATGAACTTTCTCAGTCTTACTCAGCATCTATTGCTACAGTTATGTGACTATTCTCAGGCTATTAATGAGCTGAATTACACTAGCAAATTCTGCAAAGTAAAACTATCCTTCCATTTTTATGGTAAACTTTCTTTGATCATAAAGTATTTTTATAGATTTTATTTATTTATTTGTCAGAGAGAGAGAGAGCATAAGGAGGGGGAGTGGCAGGCAGAGGGAGAAGCGGCTTCCTGGGGAGCAGAGAGCCTGATGCGGGGACTCGATTCCAGGACCCTAGAATGATGACCTAAGCTGAAGGCAGATGCTTAACCGACTGAGCCATCTAAGCGTCCCGATCATAAAATATTTTTAAATATATTTTTGGATTTAGTAAACCAGTACATGGTATGCTCAAACAGGATTATTTCCACATAGATTCAGCTGAAACTCTAGGAAGATAGGTATCAGCCACTCCCTTAATCCACAGACAACTAGCCAACCCCCCTTCAAGCAGCACTTGTACACAGTACCCTTAGCTTAGCACCCACCTCCAGCTCATAAAAAAGGTAGAGAACCCGAGCAAGTTTAGAGAGCAAGGAGATGATTTTTAGGAGAAAACCATCAGTCTGTCTCTGAGTGACATTTTTCCCACTGGGAAGTAGTTGGGACGATTTCAAATTCAAGGAGCCCTGGGACTTTTAGGAAAACAATGGCCTGGAGCCTGATTAAGGTCTGTGAAGCAAAGGTGAGTAGATTTGGTAACGCGCCAGAGAGCGCCATACAGACAGAGCTGGAGTACTGCTGGAAACCAGTGATCATTGCCCCAACAGCTGGGGCAAGCCATGCGTCTTTCTCACAAACCCAACATGGACTACATGGAGATAACATCTGTCCAACAATTTTGTAAGATTTAATTAATTAATTATTTATTTAATTTATTTATTTGAGAGAGACAGAGAGAGAAAGCATGCGCACACAGAAGCAGAGTGAGGGACAGAGGGAGAGTGCGAGGGAGAATCCAGAATCCACAAGCAGACTCCCCGCTGAGCATGAAGCCGGATGCAGGGCTCGATCTCACAACCCAGAGACCATGACCTGAGCCAAAATCAAGAGTGCCACTTAACCAACGGTGCCCCCCAGGCGCCCCTTGCCTAAGAAACTTTAAATCCTTCCAAACGACCAAGGGACCCCACAGAGGGCTGAACCAACCAATTTCAAGAGACTAGGGAAAAGAACATCACCTGCTTTGTGGGAAATAGAGTCACATTTTCCAATAGAGGCTTTCAAATTACTTAAGAGTGCTCACGTAAGACAATGAGTAAAGCACAGACATTGTTCAGGGTCAGAGAAAATTAAAAAAAGAAAATTTAAATCAATCCCGGGGGAAAAAATCTGTTACAATATAGGTAGGTGTATTAACATTTGACAATTTTTTTTCTGATCACTCCCAGCTATTAAGGTAACTCCCAATTTTTAGGATATAAAAGTCCTTTCCCGCCTACTATCTGAGCATGAACCTCTCATCCGATTCAAAACTTTCTCATTCTCTCCTCCACAGTCTCAAACAATTGCTACCCGACAACCAAATTATTATATTCTCTCCCATGGACAAGAGAGCTCCTGTGGATTCCTCCATGATCATCTGCGGATCCTGTCAGAAAAACAAGCCTTCTGCAGAGGATTCACAGAGCTTCGCTGAGCCCCGCTACCAGGGTCCACTCACAGTGACTCTTCTGTTGGTAACGCTCAGGGGGACTTTCTGATGGGGCTCCTTTCAACGCCTGAAAGCCCTGCATGTCCAGCTCCCTTCTGAGGGTTCTATGTCTGGCCCTGATATCAGTAGGCATGCAGCTGCCTCCCACTCTGGTCATCTTTCCTCATGCTCTGCCCCCACCTATAGAGCTGTTAGACCTTTCTCACACTGTCTCACACTGTTAGACCCCTATCTACAGTGCGGAGCATGTATGTCAAGGGTCCTAAGTGCTTTTCCAAAAGCTCTCTCACTTGCTTTAAGGATGTAACCCACTCCCTAAAATCCTTGTCCAAGGAAATTCCTATCTGTAACAGTCCCTGTAATGAGTGCTCAGGCCTCTGTTCCATACCTGGACGTGGGTGATGATTCTCACAGTGCAGAAAGAGTTTCAGGCCACCTCCTTTGTGAGTAGTTCACACATGGTCTAAAATAGCATTTTCAAATATGGTAGCACTCGGCCTCTACTTCATCTCTGCCTCAGTGCTTCTGCTAAAAGTATAAGAACAAATATCATGTACCAAGTGCCTTAGATGTGATTTTTAAAATTGAATTATATAAAATCCCTAAAGCATCAAGATTTAATTATCTTCCAAGCTCTTGCACAATGGAGTTTTATATTCTGTGTATCCATTCTTTTGTATAAAAATGTATATTAATTGCTTACTATGAGCCGGGACTGTTCTAAGAACTGCAATTGTAGAAGGAAGTAAAGCAGAAAGGCTCTATCCTCGTGGAACCTGCATCATAGTGAGGGAGATACATAGAAATAAATAAATCGTTTTGTTATAGGTCAGTGCTACGACAAAACTCCACAGCTGACTGAGTGGGTAAAGGGCAGCATAAATTGTGGTTAGGAAAGGGGAAGGTGTTAATAATTAAGCAGAAGTTCTTTTTTTAAGGTTTATTTATTTATCAGAGAGAGAGAGAGAGAGATAAAGAACATGCGAGCAGGGGGAGGGGGCGAGGGAGAGAGAGAGAAGCAGACTCCCGGCTGAGTGCAGAGCCTGATGTGGGGCTTGAGCCCACCACCCTAAGATCATGACCTGAGTCAAAACCAAGAGTCAGATGCTTAAACCGACTAAGCCACCCAGGCGCCCTAATTAAGCAGAAGTTCTAAAGAAGTGACAGAGTGAAGCTTGCATATACTACCGAGAAACATCCCAAGCAAGTGCAAAGCATATGTTGTCCTGTTCAAGGAACAGCAAGAAGACTGTTATACAACTTTGAACATAAATGGGAAAGTTAAATGTAAAGTCCTGGAGTCAAAATCTCCTTTCTCTCATGATCCCCTTTCAATCTGCACCTGGAGGGCAAGGGAGCATACATTTTTTTTTTCCTTTTGTTGTTGTTGTCTATCATGCATTTATTTGATGATGCTTCCCTAAAAATACTGTCCCCTTCCCAAATGTCCTTCTCTAGAAAATTCTGAAAGAATAGAATAAATGAAAAAAATACAATGGTGCAGGTAACCTCATTTAAGGATGAAACTTCATTAGACTCATGCCGATCAAGTGGTTCAGGTACAAATGAAAACATTTAAATAAGAGATAAACCATATAATTATGGTCTCCAATTATTAGCTCTTGAATTTTCTCTAGGCATGTCTGTAAACACCCTTCTTGCTTAATTCAGCATTTTTAGTAAGTCTAATTTTAGTAGATGTGTTAGAACCTGAATTTTAAAGAAGATTAAAAATTACTCTTGTCTTATAGGAACACAGAGCCATTTGGGGAGAAAAGAAAACAAATAAGGGATAATAGAGACACAGGGAGGAAGTACAAAAAAGTCTGGAGAAGGGTACCATGGTAACACTGTAGTCTTAAAAGATGGCCTCAAATTCCTTGACATTCCTCCCATGAGGAGGTCAGGTGTCTGTCTCCTCCTTTTAAACTTGGGCAGCCTCTTGACTGCTTTGAGCTACAGATGACAGAGGAGGTGTTGCTACGTGACTTCTAAGACGCAGTCCTAAAAGGCATACAGCTTCCACGCGCTCTCTTGGAACGCTTGCTGTCTGGAGGTTCCCTCCCGGAGCACAGCGCTCAGGGCCAGCAACCCGGCTGGCAGAATCCTGAGCCTCACGGAGCGAGCACCACTGTAAGGGCCTGGCTGACAGTCCCCGGTGAGCCTACAGTCGGACCTGTACGTGGAGAAACCCCCCGGGTGGCTTCAGCCTCCAAAGTGCGAGTCCCTTCCAGCCATTCGAATCTTCCCAGGGGCAACCCCAGACGTGGAACAGGGACAATCATTCCCGAGATACCATTTTCACTCCCATCCACAGAAAGTCAAAGTGCAATGACATGATTGACATGTTATGTGCTCAAGTGCGGGGTGGTTTGTTCCGCTGCTGTAGAGAAATGGGACACATAATGGTCATCTATTTCAGAATTTTCAGATGGCCTTTATTTCAGATACTCAGTGACTTTAATCCTCATGATCCTCAGACTGTCAGATATGGGGCCAAAGTTTTCTTTTGATAGGAGCCGTCCCTGTCTCACTTATTCTGCCGGGGAAACATGGGGAAGGCTTCCCAGAGCAGGTACCATTTGTCGATACTATTGAAAAGCTACCTGATCTATTTCATGTGTTCCCCACGCCACCGTTCGGGGCCAACCCCCAAATGCCTTTAATGTTTTGAAAAGCGCCTCAAAATCTTTTTTTTCAATTGCATACTACTTGATCTTCAGTTTTGTCATCTGCCTGAACTTGGTACAGATTCTGTGTCACTCCAGAGGTAATTCTGCAAGGCTGTGACAGCAGATGATGGGCAAAGGAAGGCTGCCTTCTTTTGTCTCTACAAAGGACAGGGAGGAAGGGGAGAGGGAGACACTTTCAAGGATTCCATTGCGTTTCCTCTTTCTATTACCACCACCTGTGTCAGCTCCTCGATGTACAGGGACCATTTAGGCTTTGCATCTGCAAAAACACAGGGCGTTTTATTTTTTTCTTTTTTTGCAAACCTAATTTTTAAAAATCATTTAATTGGGCCCTAAGGCTGTGCAATGGGACTATACAGAGTTTAGGAAAAATAAGACCAATGAGTGAACTGGGACATTTTGTACGAGGACAAGAGCTAACTGACGACACTGCACCACTGTTATGACGACGGATTAGGCACTAACAGCATCATTTCAGAAAGAAGGAAGCAGCCACTCATCATTACGCACAAGGAGCTTACTGTCAATTCCCCACAATAAAAATCTGAGATAGAAGACAATGAACGCTGCATTCAGGCATTATTCGTCTACTGTTTTCTCTATGCAGGTTTCATATTAATCTGTTTATTATAAATATGTTTCACGTATCACTTTCCTTCTGAGTTTTGATTCTTTTGTCCCCAGCTTCCGTCCTCTCGGCACCAAACGCTGAGCTACTTACTATCTGGTCTGATAAATTCAAAGCCCACAAGGTATCTCTTGCCACAGTATCACAACTAATTTTCTCCTTTCAATTAAAGGTCATAGTTTGTTTGAGAAGAGCAAAAAGAACCACAAGAAGCATATTGACATTGTGTAAATGAGAACTGAACATCAAGGGGTGGGTAGTTAATGAACAAAAGATCATTGCTCAGTATCTTAACTGCAGCATTTCGGCTTCGGATCAAATTCACTGAAAAGGTGATGGGCCAGAGGACAGTCAGCCAGCCAAGAGGGCACTCACCCCACGCGGTGGGTTCTGCAACTTCCTCTCCCCATGTTCTTCCTACGTATAGTTTGATTCTGAGGACTTCAATGTCAGGTTGAGGGAACAAAATGCATTTTTCCCCCTTGTACAGAGATCTAGAGTACTTATAACATAGATGCCGGTTTATATTATTCAGCACGACAACCTGTGTAATCAAGTTGCATTTGCTCTCTCGTGGGCTAGGAACAGACACGTAAGACAAAGGTCACTCTGGAGAACAGAGTAGATATTACGCCTATTGATTCAAAGACTACATGCTGTAAGTGTTCAAAATAATAAATGCAGACCTAACTATGTTTTATAATTTACTTACTAGTAACAGAGAATGATAAACACTTACGTAAGAGGAAAAGGATGAAAAGTGAATTGCTGGAATATATTTTTATCTTACATAAATATGTTTTAGGTAGACTCATACTTTTAAAAACGTTTCGCAGTGCCGATATAGTTAGTTACATGTGCGTGTCCTCCAGGAAGAGGACACAAAATGTATTTTGCTGTTTTAAATTTCAGTGTTAACTTTTCATTGGAATGTAACTGGAGGGTTTGCTGAGAGCTTACAGATTCAGGGTTGCAGAAAAAAAGAGACACTGGTCGTTAGACTAAAAATTCATGATAATATTACCTGATATGGAAATTATATATAGCAGTCTTACTTCAATACAAATTTTATGATTTAACCCCTCATTAAATTTGACTGTCGACTATCAGTTATAAATCATTACTATCACTAGTTAATTCATTAACAAATTTTGGTTTTGGTGAGAGACGGATCATTTGTCTAAGGTTCCTATTTTTAAACAGCCTGAGTTGCATGTTTTAAATATATGTTTAGATAGCCATTCATCTAAAATAAAGAAGGAATACTACTTCTACGATCCACCAATAAAGATGCTAACAGACAATGTCTGTGTAAGCACACACCATAGAAAGTAGCGAACAATGCAAAAAAGACTAACAGAATCATTTTGCTATGATATCTTTCCACATTCACTTACTTTCTAGGGGTAGCTTTCCTTACCTATAGAAATTAAAGTTTAAATTAATAGCCTACAGCGCTACGGTGCTATCGTTAATAGTTAATCTTTTTTTTTTAAGATTTTATTTATTTATTTGAGAGAGAGAATGAGATACAGAGCCTGAGAGGGGAGAGGGTCAGAGGGAGAAGCAGACTCCCCGCTCAGCAGGGAGCCCGATGTGGGACTCGATCCCGGGACTCCAGGATCATGACCTGAGCCGAAGGCAGTCGCTCAACCAGCTGAGCCACCCAGGCGCCCCAATAGTTAATCTTGCATAAGATTAACTTATGTTAAAACATTTATGCAATGTTAAAACTTGCATAAATATTCTCTGTTTAAAAGTTAGAGGTAGTTTGTTTAGTAACTAACAAATTCAGTCTTTTTATTAACAATGTAAGCTTTGGAATTCTGGATGTATATAACACATAACCTCTGTCCTAAAAAACCTTATCATTTACTTCAGGAGGCAAATCTAACATACATGAAATGATTCAAGACATCATAAAATTAGGACAAAGGTGTGTTATTTAAGCTGCAAGAGCTGTAAAAGTTCACAGGCAAAGAGATCACGGAAGCTAGAATAGCCGGAAGCTTTTATGGGGGAAGCTGTCCCATTTGACAATTCAGGGTATTGAATGCTTTCAGCTAACCACCTCCTGGTAACTGCGCACCTAAACTTTTACTATAAAAATATAACCACATTTAGAAATGGAAGCAAGGGAAATTATTCTTGTTAAATTTAGGAAGTGTTCCTTGGCAAAAATTTGATTTTCTGTGAACAACGTGATTTCCCTCACAAGTTTTTTTAAATGTGCAATTCACAGGATATAGGAGAACCAGTAATAAATGAAACATTAATGGACAAATTTTTTGTGGCATAAAGACCAAATAAAATAACCTGAATCTTACTTGTTAGTTTTGCACTCACAGGTTTAAAAAGTAAATTATTCTGGGGGAAGAGATTATCCCTGGAAGGACAAAAAAGAATGCCAAGTCAGAAAATTGCACACTGGCTAAGGGGAAAGTAAAGGTTCCCTCAGCAGAATTCAAAATTTTAATATGGGCCAGCAGTTCCATCATATGACTCTGAAAACTTAATGGGGAGAAAGAGTAGATAATAATTCATTGTATGATCACGAAACTCAAAATATTATTATTTTTGATTTATAAATAGTTGTAACAGAAATCCACGCCCCTAAGATCTTGGCAGGATAAGAGAAGATGAAGAACATATCAAAATGGACTTTCTGCCTGCCTTCAAGATTCACAGAGGAGACGTCTTCCATTGAAGGAGAGAGATCCGGATAAACGAGATAAATGGAAACGTTATAATGATCTGTACTGACAGGGGCTGGAGAGACAAATGTAGAACAGCTCAAAAGAAAACAAAAGGAAATCTCATGGATGATTGCCAAGTGACTGTCCAGTGCTGAACATAGAGTACACAATTAATAAGCAAATATTCCTTAGTCGATTCTCCATTCCAACATGAGAACAGTTACTATGCTAGAGCAGCAGAGTACAGGGGATATAAATATGAAATGGGTCATGAAAAAAAAAGTGAAACAGCATGAGAAAATACTACTTATGCCCCACTATAGAAGTAAAGTTAAATTTTAAAAAGCATACTTAATAAAATATGAATACTAATCATCATTTACAGATGTGCACTTGAAGGAAAAAAAAAGAAGGAAAAAAATTTTAAGGAGGCAAACATATCGAGATCATCAATAGGGAGTATAAAATATTCAGATGTTCTTCAAGCCTTTTAAGAGGGAATATAAGAAAACAAGTCATACAGAATTATACACGAGGGGCGCCTGGGTGGCTCTGTGGCTCAGTCGGTTAAGCATCTGCCTTTGGCTCCGGTCATGATCTTGGGGTCCTGGGATAGAGCCCCACACTGCATCAGGCTCCCTGCTCAGCGGGGAGTCTGCTTCTCCCTCTCCCTCTGCCCCTTCCCCCCGGCTCGTGCTCAGAGTCTCTCTCTCTCTCTCTCTCAAATAAATAAATAAAATCTTTTTTAAAAAATTGTACACCAAATTATATTTTCTTTGTTATTTCCCAACACAATCTCAGTAACAATAGCTGAGTACACTTAGCAGTCATGAGTAAATAAGAATCAGATTAAAACCGGAAAGGACAAATCCAGTGAACTATTCCTGATTTCATACACTGTGAGGCATTAACAAATTTAAATAAATGAAGGAGGAAAATGTACACATAAATTCAAAAAATTACTTAACTGATAACATATTTGAAACATGATTATTTTGCCTTAATTGAGAATAAATGTGTATTTTCCACATGAAAAGCTTGTCAAAGAAAAAGTCCAAATTAAGTAAACCTCCAAAATCAATAGCAAACATATGTCTACATTAATAAAACAGGGCTTTTGTTTTGTTTAGCTTTTACTTTTGCTTTTGCAGACTTAATAAACATACAAAGGAAATGACTGCCTTCCAGGTATTAACTGTGGCTGGAAGCTGGGATGCCATGGACCCATCTTTGGAAGTGAATAGTTAATACCATTGTTCTTCTTCATTTATCCACAAGAAAGGACAGAAAAGCAAAATATCAAAGGAGCACTGGGAATGACTTCACTAATGGTGAGGATCCTTTGGGCAAAAGAGTCTCAGAAGTATACTTTAGTCAAAAAGACCATTAGACTGTAACTTTATTAACTTACTACATCGAACATGGCAATGGGTACCAGGAGGGTTCCTTTGAACACAAAGCAACAAGAGCATATTCTCCAAATAGAAGACAGGTGGTTTGTTATCCATTACCCAACTGCTTTATCTCCAAAGGGAAAAAAAACAATAATCTCTACGGTTTTCTGCATTCACATTAGAATAAAGCACACATAGCCATCAAACTTTCTATGTTTTTTTTAAAGCCGCGGATAGGTATTTCTTTCATTTCTAAAATGTAACCAACTATAAATAATACAAAACACATTTAGAAAGGGATTTTAACTTTTTAATGTAAAACAAGTCACAATTGTCATGGAATTTGTGTTTATTCTTCTATCAATAAACCTTTCAGTGCTATTTTCAAAAAATATACCAATTCATAAATTCAATGTCATGTTATTACAAATGATATAGTAAAAGTCAGACATCCTATCGACTCTAAAGACAAGGACTAAGACACATGTTACAGAGTTAATTTTTTTTTTTCCAACGTGTCTACCCTGAGCTGGGATGGCTCCCCAATTCTCCAATGTGTCTACCGTGACTATGGATATCTCCCAAATTCCCTGAAGCTTCTACTCTAACACTGTTGGTTTCACTTATACCCCAGGTGTGTCTATACTGACTTGGGCTAGCTCCCTTATTCCCCAGGTGTGTATACACTGACTTGTGATTTCTCCCTAACCTCCCAGGTTTGCCGACCATAATGTAGAATGTCTCTCTCATGCTCAGGACTTTCTAAACTATCCTAGGATGTCACCCTAATTTCACGGGTTGTACACACTAAACAGGAAAGTCTCTCTAAATCCTCAGGTTTGTCTACACTGGCCAGTGTTGGATCTATAATTTCCCAGTTCAATCACTATCTTCGGATGTCTCCTTGATCTCCAAGGGGAATCTCTTCTAACCTAGGATGTCTCTCTAACTAACCAGTTTCTGTCCTATCTTGAAAGTCTCCCTAACTCCCCATGTAGTTCTAAATTAAAAGGGGATGGCTCCCTCATCTTCCAAGTGTGTCCACTCTGAAGGTGTATGTATACATAATTCCCCTGATATGTCTACAGTGACCTGGCATTTCTCCCAAATCCCCAGATAGTTTTACAATGACTTAGTAATGTTATGAGTTCATTTAACTCATTTGATTTTAGAAAATATAATTTAAGCCAGAAGAAAATTCACTGGAAACATTAGAAAAATCTTAGATGGACATTCTTCATAAAATATTGATAAATTTTCTGTACAAAAGAAAATATTTCAATAATAAGAATTCACAGAAGAATTGAACCAATTACATTTACAGAATATGACAAAACTTGGGGATCTCAAAATGAAGATGTCTTATGTCTGGGTCTACTAAAAAGATAATGTGTGCTGATCAAAATGCGTACTTTGCTAAAAGGAGTTAATTTGTTCTAATTATTCAAGAAAAAGTTACCATTTTTACTGTCAAAGCAGGGTAAAATTAATGTTAGCAAATACCACATCTCAAAATTTTCTAATGACAGAAAGGACATGCTAAACACAAAATGGAACTAAGTCTATGTACTGACGGGGGTCTGGGGTGCTGTTGCCAGAATTAGTAAACTAATTCTGCTGGTGCAGACACCCTAATATATTGCAAATAATTATTCATTTCTTTAAAAGAACAGCACAGTAAATAGCACTTTAATATTTTTTCAAATAACTCACTTCACTTTGTAAGGAAAAGAATATCCACCGGGAAATTTTCAAATAAGGATTAAACTCAGAGACAGATTGCCTCAAAACAGAGATCATCAACTATACCTGCAACTCCATTTTAATTACTAGTTACATTGTACTTATTTGTAATTGTGAAAATCAACATTCTGAAAGTTCTTTTTAAAGACCGTACTGCACAGAGCAATCATTATTGTTACCGTGTAACTCAAATCCTCACATACGTGAGCAATACCTAGGATTTAGGCTTCATGTCTTTGCTCCTCGTTCTGAGGCTATGGGAACTTAGAGGAACCCAAAAATTAAGTCATCTACCGTCTCTGTGGTTCAGCTACTAACAATTACATACCTGGTACAAAGAATCAAGTCAATGATTCTCCATATTAGTAAATATTTTCCCATTTCATATCGCACAGGGGAAATTAAGTTATTTAGGACTCAATTCTAATTATTTATTCAGACACTCAGTGTCATGTGGATAAGATTCTATGTGAATTTGTTGGGATTTTTGGACGTCTGACCTGGATATCTTCCATTAGGAGGGCAGCATCTAAAAATGCATCTTATTCATATTTGAATTTACTTGGAATTAAAATGTAAATATTATCCTGGGCAAATTTTTGGTGCAGAGTTTTATTTTTCATCTACATTCTAATTTTTTGAACCTCAGCAATTGGTAAATTACTGTAATATTTGTTAAGGAGGGGGGGATTATGTAAAATATGTAATATATACTTGTATTTTATGCAGCATTTAAAAATATGCACATATTTTACACACATAAACCTGATTTGTTTTGAGGTTTTGGCTCTAAGTTACAGAGATGACTGCTAATCTAAGATGTTAAATATATGTTGTTAAAAATATAGTCCTAAGATCATGAAGCTTTCCAGTAAATAATAAGATATACCTTGCAGTTTGAGAGACAACAATATTTCATTTTCCTAACACAGAAATCTACAAGCAACGACTTCTGCTAATGCTATTTGAACACAGCAACCGTAAAAACATACTACTTCGTATTAAAAATGTGTTTCTTTTAAAATTGTATCAATGAAATTCAAGCTTACACTGTTGATGAGAAAATTCTACAAATTCATAGAGAAAGAGAGAGACATTTAAAACATGTGTCTTATAGTAAATGGACTTTTTAATGACCCATTCAATAAGGAAAAATTGTCTCCCAGCAGAAATTCCACAGATTTCAAAACTGTCTGAATGCACAATAATGAAATTACTCAAGCTCAGGTACTACCTTTTTTATTATTTTTAGCATCTGCCATTTTTCTGTGAAAGCGCATTCATTCATTCTGTCTTCTAATCAGCATCAGGGCAAGTTATGACAAACCAAATAGTGTAGGTAGGGAATCAAAGATAACATATTTTGTCTACAGAAATAATCCTATTTGTTTGCTGTCTTTTTCAGACACATCTCACATTTTATTAACTCAGTCTCTGAAAATCAGACTAAAGTCCAGTTGCATTACCCTGGATCATTCTGAATAAAATCTGCATTCTACAGAAAAGTCAGTGATCTGAATTATGCTAATAGAAATGGTTTTCCAAATTTGGGGGTTTTCAAAACTTGACTTTTTCTATCCGTATAGTGAAAATACTCCCCGAGTGTTCATTTTAATTCCCTTTGCATTTTGCCTCAGTTATTTTTAAACCACGAAAGTGCTTTGCAATAGAGCAGATTCACCTGCTTTAATACACATGAACAAGACTGTGTGTCTGTTAACTTTAAGCTATTACCATGACAACTATCTTTCTCACACAAATTAATAATGACCTTATCAAATAAATTTATGAAACATTACTGTGATAAATTTATGAAACTAAGAGAGCATTTATAAATTTTTTAAAATCTAGGAAAAAAATAAAAATATACATTTCTGTGTGACCTTATCCCTGATCATTTCCTTAGAACAGATTTTGAGAAGTGGGATTAACTGGAGAAGAGTATACAAACCATCTTTTTTTAAAGATTTATTTATTTATTTGAGAGAGAGAGAGCAGGGGGAGGTGCAGAGGGATAAAGACAATCCTGAAGCACCCCAACGTGGGGTTGGATCCCCGGGCCCTGAGATCATGACCTGAGCCGAAATCAAGAGTTGGCCACTCAACCGACTGAGCCGTCTAGGCACAAGTATACAAATATCCTTAAGAATCTTGTGATTTAGGTCAAGAAGTGTAGTACCAATGCACTCTGTAATTTATAACAGATTCTAAAAAGGTAGGGAAATTTGTTAAAGACTACCATTAACATACCTGTTTTTGAAAGTTTAAATTTGGTTATTCGGATTGATGAAAGCCTCAAATTTATCATTGAAAAATATATCCAAATGTAAAAAAAAAAGTCATTTAATCTTATATTTATAATTATGTAAATCATCTTTGAATGACAGGAGTTGATGTGTAATTTCTTATGTAGAACTTCTAGACTATTTAGACCAAAAAATATTCCAGAGATTTAGAACAAAATCACAGGGAGTTTAACCTGCCTCAAGAGAGCCCTTCACTTTGCATGTACACTCTTGCCATAAGTCATTGTAAGCACTGTTCAATCAACAAACATTTATTGACTGGCGTTTATGTGCCAGTCATTGTGCTAGAATGCCCAGCATGTGGTGATGAAAGACACAGAAAACCTCAAAGAGCTGGAAAGTTGCAATCCAGCAGGGAGCACAGCCCAGAAAATCAATTACATTTTAATACTGCTATACAGGAATTCAGCAGGTGCAATGGGACTGAAAGGAAAAAACATAAAACCTGACCCAAAAGGGGGTCAGGACGGGTTCTCCACCCACTGGTCCCTGAGGGCGAGGATAAAGTCAGTGAGTCCAAGAAGATGAAGAGGGTTTTTTTGTTGCTCTTGCTGTCTGTTTGTTATGAAGTAACAGCAAATGCATAAAAAGAAAAACAATACAATAGAAGTTCAATATAGTTAGAGCAGAATTTGGTGATTTCCACTGACCAAACAACTGATGTTTATTTTAATGGTTTAGTAGTCTCTATGTGTTCTCTATATTCTGTATTTCTACATGTAGAAACTCCTTGATGCAGAAATATATAAAATTTTTTGAAATATCTAGCAATTCCTTCATACAAAAATAAATATTAATATTTATGTGTATTTCTTTTCATAGTTGTTTCAATGTAGCTACATAATTTTTTATTAAATTGGAGTTGAGCTGGTAGTTTTATATCTGGTTTTCTACAAAACATTGCAAATATTTTCCCATGTCATTATTTTAAATTACTTTTTAAAATACTTTTAGTGACTACAAACACATCATCATCAAAATGTACTAAAATATCCTTACTCAAATCCTATTCTTTCTTTCTTTTTTTTTTTTTTTGCAATTAAGAATTTGTTGTGGACTAAACAGTGTCCTCCCAAAATGTATATGTTAAAACCCTAAACCCCAATGTCATGGTATTTGGAGGTGGGGCCTTTGGGAGGTAATTCGGTTTAATGATCATGAGGGTGGACGCCATGAAAGGATTAGTGTCAATATAAGAACACAAATCAGAGCCCCTGTTCCCTCAGCCAGGTGAGGAAAAGGTCTTAGCCAAGAACTAAATTGGCCAGCACCTTGATCTTGGGCTTCCCAACTCTGGAACTGTAAAAAAAAAAAATATGTCTAAGCCACCCATGGTATTTTGTTATAGCAGCCCAAACTAAGACAGCATCTATAATTTTCTTTAGTTAGAAAAATATCAATATACATTTATCTGTAATATTATTCCTGATTATTTCCTTAGGATAGATTTTGAGAAGTGGGATTATTGGAAAAGAGCATACAGACATTTTTTTAAAGATTTATTTAGAGAGAGAGAGAGAGAGAGAGAGATAACCGAGCGGGCGCGGGGGAGGGGCAGAGGAAGAGGAGAGAGAGAATCTCAAGCAGACTCCCCGCTGAGCACGGAGCTGGCTGTGGGGCTCAATCTCATAACCCATTAGATCATGACCTGAGGTGAAATCAAGAGTCTGACACTTAGCTAACTGAGCCACCCACGTGCCCCAAGTATACAAACATTTTTAAGGATCTTGATGTAAATTTCCAAACCAATTCCAGAAAGAATTTGGAACATTCTCACCAATAGCATATGAGAAATCCCACCTTCCGAGCAACTTTTATTATAACATCTTTCATTAGTTGGATAATTTTTTATCTTGGTCTAACTTTTCATTTCAAATATGCAAAATAAATCTGAAGGCTCTTAGTCACATTATGTGTAAAAATGATTCTTATTAAACCATTATGACAGCATATACTCATGCTTCACAAAGTTAAAAATTTTAAAACCTGAGATTTAAAACGTTGTTTTTCAAAACGAGAAGACTGTAACAGGTATAGCTTTCCTCAACAGTTGAGGTTTTGGAACACTCCTTAGCAAGTGACTATCCACAGGTTCTATTAATAAGGGAACATAAAGATGAATGAAAATAAAGTTATAGAGAATTAAATTCACCTTTACTCCTTGACTTCTCATCCATGGCTTTTTTCATTGTGTTACATGTTGAGACTACATAATGTGGAACTTCCCTTAGAATTCAGACTATTTCTGTACATGTCGTCATGTTTCATCATAACCTAAAATGGCACAAGTTCTTAAGTTGAGCTTTTTTTTTTTTTTAAGACCAAAGCGGGGGAAAAAAAAAAAAACTTTAAAATCCCAAACTCCAGAGTTAACCCCCTTGACCAACCACTAGCCAACAGTATTTTCCACTAAGATTAGTAGTATTTTCCACTAAGATTTCCACCTTTCAGAAGATTCAGAGATGGTATCAACAATGTGTGACGCCAGAATGAAGTCAGAGCCAACATTCTCTGTAGCTAAGAAGATCATGAAATGCCTGCCTCTGTCTTCTGTAGACAGGAACAATTTTAATTTACTCAGAAGTTCCTAAGTAGGTACAGGATTCTATACAGTTCTGGATTCGTATCGATTTCTCGATCAATAATTAAGGTTCTACAAAACATATATACATGTAATTGAAGATTCTGTAAAATATGCATACAAGACTTGTCAACCTCAGACTGCTGAGAATAATTAAATTAGCTTTTGCAAGAGACAAACTTCAAAGTTTGCAGGAGACAAGCTTCAACCGTGAGAAGTCTGTTTCTTGGGAACCTGAAATCCAACACAGGAATCCAGCACTGCTCTCTGGAACAAGTGCATCCAAAGTCACGCGAGAAGACCGTGGTTAGGGGAGGCACATCAGCTCCTGTCTACTTCCGCTGGAAGTGACATGCCATTCGTGCTCATGGTTCATTCACAAGAACAGCATGGAAGCCCGAGCAATGGAGAGAAGGGAAGGGTGATGTACCCCACTGATTTTCGCCATATATCCCAACTAAAGGATATTATAAAATCTGTACTGCATGAAAGAGTTAACTCAGGTCAGAATTGTACTATGAAATCTTTATTGAGTGTGTCCTCAACTTTGTATTAGACAGTGCACAGAAACATAAGACATTTTAGACATAATCCCTACCCACAAAAGTCCTAAAATTTATAATATAGTTAAGGAGTTGATGAAAAATGTATGAATAATTTAAGGGCTACGCTTTTGTTGTGTGTGTGTTTTTTTTTTTTTGCAGCACAGAAACTGAAAACTTTCATATCAAAGGGAGAGATCTATGAATAATGAGGGTAGGCTTCATAAAAAAGGTAAGATGTGAGTTTGTCCCCAAAGGACAGCATAGTGGAATTTATATAGGAGCAGGAAGAAGCTAGTGCCTTAGGGGCAAGATGATGGACTCCAGGGAAAGGAAAGGTGAGAGTGAGCATGACAGCCTCAGACAACCTATGGAAATGGGCCTAATTAGAGTAGAGAGTACATTTTGAGAAATCGTGGAAGATAAAATTAAATAGAGGAGAGAAGCTTGGAAACCACACAGAGGAACCTAGAATTGAAACAGTAGAAAAGTGGGAGACATATAAAACTCTTGAGCAAAAGGCTGCGATGATTTTGCTTAAGAATTACACCTCACTTATGTCTATGAGGACACAAGTTGCTTACAAAATTAGGCATCAAGGAATAAAACGGAGCGGACTCTGCTTGATGACGTTAATGGAGTTAATGAATTTAATGAAGCAGAAGGAGGAGATCCTGGACTACATAGTACTTGAAACAACATCCGGGCAGTGATAACTCACCCGTGCTGAGTCTAGCTCTGAATTCTCTTACTCAAAACACAAAGGAAAGTAGATCAGGTGAAATCATTTGTACTGGCTGGGCCAAAAGGAAATCGCCTTCACCTGTGCATCGTGATACAAGCAGGGTGTGAGAAAGATTCTTTGGGCAGTGATCCGCAAGGTGAGTCGGGGGACTGGCAGGAGGAGAAGGAAGAAGGAGCACAGCCCACTTGGTGGCCCCCGCACCATTCTTGGCAACAAACACCCCAATGACCAAAGTAATATGGCAGCGGGGGTGATCCAACTGGAGTAGCAAATGCTTTGTGGGCGTGTTATCTTGGGAATCCCTAAATAGTCTCCTAGAAGTGTTAGTAAAGGAAGGTGGGCGCATTCTAGAGTTTTCACAAATTAAGAGACATCCCCGGAACTGAAACCAAGCCATTCCCAGAGCTCCACACGGACACTTCCACAAATGTAGTTGGCCTTCTTTTCTGTGCGACGCGTCCCTTTTATTTCTGCCAAGGAGCATAATACCGATGTGGCTAAAGCTGCCCAGACGCTAGCACTGATGATTTAGACAAGATAAGGAGATGGCTTATATGAATAATTTAGCTTACCATGACTAATGGTATTGCTTTGGGAACACCCAAACTTCACTCGAAAAATCACACAATCTTAAAGCTAGAAGAAACCTCTAGTGATCATTCACAGCACCTTCTCTTCTTCATGTAATGCCACATCTAATATGATGACTACTGTTTCCAAGTCTTTTGGAACAGGAGACAGTATACTCTCTAACTGATGGATGGCTTTAGACATAGTAAGATGTATCTACTTTACAGATTGCCAGTTTTATAGAGAAAGATAAAGTATACTCTCCATACTAAAGAGTAAGGAAACCAGTACAAAAAAAAAGGGCTTTAAAATGCAATAACAACTCTCCTTCTTAAGATTTTTGAAACAAATTAGGTGAGGGAAATTAAGGTAAATTTTCTAACACTCCTCCTTGAAACTTGTGATGTTCCTTTTTCAAATGCCTAAAACATTGCTATAACAGGTAGTTGTGCATGCTGTTCAAAAATGTACAGGACTTTATTATTAGGGGCTAATGACAACTGGTTTGATCTCGTTTAGTACTATCTCCTAGGTAATATGGTGAAAATCAAATTTTAAGTCACATTCAAGAAAGTACGAACAACTAATAATTACAAGGAAATATCACCACAGTAAATCTGCGTCTTTCAGTTACTTCCATCACTTTTTATTAGTTCTAGGTAATAATTAAACCAACAATGATCATTCACAGGTATTCATTGATTCTCTCATAGTGCAGATGATACCATTTTGTTCCTTGCGTTAACGTGTGACAATCCTCTAAGTCACTGGATTCTAGACTGTGGACCTCAGAATTTACGTAACACATTATCACATATTTGGGGCTCCTTTGAAAGAAAAGGTACCATTCTGTCCATTCTGACATCCACAGGCTTTGCTACAATATCCATTCAGAAGGAATTTATAAACTTGACCACTCTACAAAATACCACTCTACAATGAAAAAAAAAGGGGGGGTTGAATTCAATGAAGAGTAAACATTATGACTAAAAGCCATGTTTCCTTTCAATCAAATAATAGATCTAACTATCTTTTGAGACTCTCCAAACAATAGACTAATTCCTGGACTGTCAGATTACATTAAAAGTAACAATTTATAAAGTTTTTTTTTTACTCTTTTTTATACTCTTTGCTTGTTTCATTTGTTCATCAATTTTGTTCATTTCTCTAAAATAAAATTTCTTTAAAATGGAGACAACAGTGGAAAAATACACTGAAAAAGACCACTCAGGGGCTCTTGGGTGGCTTAGTATGCTAAGTGTCTACCTTCAGCTCAGGTCATGATCCCAGGGTCCTGGGATCGAGTCCCACATCGGGCCCCCTGCTCAGCAGGAAGCCTGCTTTTCTCTCTACTTCCACTGCTCCCTCTCTCTCTGTCAAATAAATAAATAAAATCTTATATTAAAAAAAAAGAAAAAGCCCACTCAGGTAAATGGTTATATGGACAATTTTGAAAACATTAACAGAGGCGGTACAGAATGTTCATGGATATGGAGCTTGAGATCTTTAAAAGCCACATTGTCATATTGACCTACGTGGGTCCCACGGCAACATTATTGACAATCAAGTTAATAAGCATTCAGATATTGTTGAACTGTTCCAAGAACTTAGGCAACTTCTTTATAAGCATCACAATCTATAACTTTCTAAACATATACTGCCATTTTTATCATGTAAGGATTATGAACGTAAAATGCCTACTAAAAAGTTTAAGAAGGCAAATAATTTATTCAAAAAGAAAACACAAGAAAATGTCAAAGCAGGTGATAAAGCTTCCAGTTCTCATCTTATAAACTGGTGACATTTCAACTATTCTAACTTCAGGTCAATTTAATTTGTTAATCCATCTAAACTGAGAAGATTGTATTGACTTTTCTACGATTTACTAATGGCTAAAACACTATCACTTTTGATGTTGAAAAAAATTCTAGGGGTCTTGGGATATTGACACAGAGCAAAATAAGTTTATAATTAGTGTCCAATTTTCAGAATTGCTAACATTACTCTAGCCATCTCAGTGCTGTCAGAATGACATAATAGATCATTAAACATTTATCAAATGGCAGTTTTCGTTGGGACTAAAGTTCAATTCTCAAAAGCTTAAGCAAAGAAGTTCCCTTCCAATGAGACAATTTCCCAACACCTATAAAACACCAACTCTTCTCTCCAAGCACTTAGCAATAAATTTATTTGTAAAAATAATTTTTCATTTATATATTTATTCAACATGCTATAAGTGTGTATGGATATAAATTCACAGCAAATGTATGTATAACATTAATTATAACTGCTAGTATTTGTAAATGCATGTAAGTATATTACTGGTCATATTTAGATTTTAAGTCCTTAATAGGACTACACCATACACACTGTAAGTACATAATATGTGTGACATGTAGAAGCAGGTAAGTCCCAGACATGGCTGAGAACCATGACCTCTGATACTCAATAAATATATCAGCTATCTTACTACAGTTGTGTATTTCACAAGGCACCTATATTCTACTACCTCTACTTTCATGAAATCTAGTTTTGCTTTGTAAAATATAGAGGTGGCATGATATAGACACACCTTTCTAAAACTTATACGTACTACAGTCCCACAGAAAGAATGCAACTTGTCAATATTTTTTCTAAGAATAGGCCCCACTGTATTTTATGTTTTAATAAAACATATTTTTCAACTAATCTCTTCTCTCCAACAGCCCTTAACCCCATAATGTATCTAATAAAAACTGGCATTTACGTGCAGATTGTACATTATGCAGAAGATAACAGATGAACATATCAGCTGTTTTGCAATTGCAAGGGTAAATTTATTGATAAAACTGTACAACATGAACTAACCTGACTTTCAACAGTAACATCGGACGATGTCCGTTTTGGCTAGTTACCTGTTTGTAATACTCCTTCCGGCACAATGAAACCAATGACTTTGTAACATTAAGAAAATGGGCACTGGTTAAAAGACTCGGAAATGTTCTTTTCCACAAACTTAGGAAAGGCTTCTTTTAAATTTAGTGGTTTAACCTCATGGATATTTTTCTTATAACCTTTTCGCTAATAACGTTTGCACCAAAGTGTAGTTATTGTGCCATCTTCAGGACATTTTTAGATCACAATTCTGTGAAGTAAGTTAGAATGGACTGTCTGGGATGGGTTTTTTTTTTAGTATATTTAACAATATAGAAAGTTTTGTGCACATATATTAATTATAAAATGTGTTGGTTAAAATTCTACTATAAATCAAAATAATGCAAATTTTCATTTATGTGGGAATATAAACATGAAAAATTTTACATGTAAATACATGCATATGCTTACATACATTCATTTTTAAGTACTTAGTAATTTCCAAAGCGCTTCTATATGATCTTATTTTGTATTTACAGCATTCCTGTGAGATAAGTAGAGCAGAAACTAGTACAGTCTTTTTATAGATGAGAAACTCAGGCATATAGACTTTGTCTGAAGTTTCAAAGTCACTGAACCACAGAGCCATGATTCAAGCTTACATCTTTGCACTCCAAGAAAATTACTTCCACATTCAGAGTAATTATTACCTTTACAATCAATGAAGACAATTACGTGTAATTCCTAATTATTCTTGGGCAATAACTTCTTAAAATACCTATACTGAAAATTGGAATAATTCCTAGCTATAATGATCATATATCTGAGAATCAGACACTTAGAGCAAGCTCAATTCTTTCATCATTCCTGAATTTTCTTTAAATAAGAAACCTATAGTAAAACAAGGATATGTCTCATTAATGGAAAATTAGAGTAGAGGTATGCAAATCCATTCAAATACACAGAATGAACGATCTATGTGATAAACCAGAATATGCAAATACAAATTTGCTGTTCTTATATCACTAAGATATAAGAAAGAACTGACAAGACGCCATAATGTCACTTGGGGTGACCACATATCCTGATTTTCTTGGAATGGTAGTCATGACCTAGAGATTTTTTATGTTTACATTCAAATGTGCCCTAATCTGGACAGCATATTAAATGACCAACTGAAGATGGTTTGTGAAGGAGAGTGGCACATCTGACCCCATGGGACTAATTGCAACCGAAACCGGAAAAGTAAGGTAAGCAATGAAAGGCTTCCCCTCTTTAGAAATCCATCTGCTTGATATGCATCCTGGACAGCACAGTAGACTTAGAATCACAAGACACATGTTTCAGTTCTAGCTTTGTCTTTTATGAAGCTAGTGAATTTATATATATCTCTGACATTCTCTAAGCCTCAATTTCCTTGTGAAGGATAATACCTCCTCCCCAAGGTTTGTGCAAGGACTAAATAAGGCGACCATGTGAAATCAGCCAGAACTATGCCCTGCAGCCAGGACTTTATGCATGAATGTTCATTACAAATCTGTAAGTCTCTGAGGTTTAGGGAGATGTCCGGGACAGGAATGATAATCAAACAGATGCATTGATTGAGTGAATTTTAAGGGACAGAAAAGGCATTACCCTTATAAGAGGAGGTTTTTTTTTTCCTGTATCTTAATCAAATTCATCTATTTTATTAAATTAGCAATTCTCACAAAGCAACCAAACAAATAGGGTTTTCCCTAGTATGAAAGAAATGCAAAAACCCACTAGATGCTAATTGAGTTAGGGTATCGCTGATTCATGGACTTTCCTAATGCAAATATCTCTTCCTAGAGATAAAGTTCCTAAACTTCTGAGTTATAAGTCTGATTTGAAATCCAGAAGGAACCTATGACTCTGGTCCTAAACACAAACTGTATCTATTATACAAATTATTGTAAATAAATACCTACAAATTATACATATATACGCAATACACACATATGCAAAGCTATACATACAATTTCAAGAGGTTTGTGAAAAACCCTAAAGCTTATATCGTGGGTTTTAGCCAAGAATATCCAAATTGGAGCAGTGGCATGCTCCTTGTTGACCCCATAATACCCTTTGTTGGTATTAAACAACTGAAATGGCTATTGAGTGAAGCAATCCTCAGCCTTACCACACCGCAGTACGCTGGCGTTTTCTCCTCTATTCCATCCTGGTCTGTTCCAGTCCATTTCATTCTAGACTACACTGTTCCAACTGAAAAAAATAATAATAACGCTGGTTTAACCAACTATATTGACTTCAGATTTCATGCTCAAGATTGAAAATTGCCGCGGAGTGGGACAACGGCAGCGGGCCATGGAAGGCAGGATAACGCCAAGTGTCGGTCCCTAACCTACAGGACAGAGCCTCTGAGGGAGAAAAAGTGTGCTGTAGGACCATTGGCACAAAGGAACAGGGGAAAGAAAAGCCTCCAGGCCTCCTCCCTGCTCGCACATAGACCTCTGGCAGACGTTGGGGATGCAGCATCCCCTACAAAGCCACTCTTCGCTTTTATTTTGAGTAGACTTTTTAATTTACATTTGCTTAAAAATAACTGGTACATGGGGGACACATGAGACCTGGACAGTGCAATAGTCCCTTGAGATAAACAAACTTGAACACTGCTTTTAAGGAGAAAGATTGTCTTAGCAAAAGTCCCAAATAAAATAAGTGGGAAGTGAAAATAAATTCAACAGTACATTTATGCATTTATTTATACTGACCTTGTTTCCAAATGGATTTGAGAGGACTTCGAAAGGAATTAAGAATGTGTTTTTTCAAATTAATTTGGAATTAAGTGCCTTGGTAATGAAATACTTAGAACTGTCTAACAGTTGGTTCACTGATAACACTCGGGTAGGCACAAGGATGATGGATTGCTGAGTCCACAGCATTTAGACTCAGACAGGCAGGCTCCAATCGTGATGGGAGGAACAGAGCCGCCAGAGCAGTCCAGAATCTGCATAAAGCCACAGTTGGGGTGATCTCTGCTGTCCTTGTTTTGAGTCAAGAGAAGACTAATCCCGGGGAAGGGCTGCACAAGTAATACTTAGAGTTAGATTCATATTTCAACATAGAAACAGAGACTGGGAAGCATTCATTGATTCTAGAGCGTGCAAGTTGGAAAGGGGAGCTGCCAAGAATGCACGTGACAAATAAGCAAAGTGTACCATCAATTAAAAGGTGATCGACCGATGCTACAAGAAAAAAAAAAAAATAGACCAAGGAAGGGAAGATCAGGAAAGGAGGGCTGGGGAGAGCACCGGTGGCAGCAGGGAAATGGAGCAGGGACAGAAAAAAAAAAAAAACGGTTTAAAGCAGATGTAGGGAAAAATAGGCTTTTCAGAAGTGTTGCCACCTAGATGATTCTGATCTTTTGGATGCACTTATGTCATCAACCCAGCTGCCCAGGGTTGGTAGCAAATTACAGCTTGTGGTGAGTTTTAAATAGACAAGCTTATTTACTTTATTTAAAAAACAACTCTGAAGGTCTTGATTTTGTCAAAAGAAAACTCCAATAAGCATCATCTTAATGTATCAAATAAAAGGCTGAGTTAAAAAGCAATTTGTGAGAGTTTTATGAATGTTGTTTGGGGGAAGAACATTAATACCATTTTCTGATAACCTATGGTATCCAAGCATGATGAAACAGAATTATACTTCATTAAAAGCTATATGAGGCTTCGTTAAGTCTCACATATCTTGGTGACAGTCGCTAGTCACTAAGAAATGGTTTAAATACGTGTCTGTAGCTGAAACATCTAAGTTTGTGTTCTATGCTTTGGACTGGAAAATTTAACAAGCTTTGACCACCAATGGTACTACAGACAGAAAACGCTTCTGAGAAAACAGTAGGTTCTTCTTCGAACATCAAATAATTTGAATTAATAACCTATATCATTTGATTGTACAGATTTGGTACTAATCTCATCCGTTTTACACAAGCAAATATGACCATTTGAAGTAGCCCTGGAATTGTAACCTTAAAGACACAGAGGGCATTCAGTTTCACTGCTGACATCCATAATGCTCAAAAAATGTTCCTGCTAGCCTCTATATGAAAAGGTGCTAGTATACCATATATCAGAGATACTGCAGTCTAGGGGAAAAGACATAAAGAATCTTTCATGCAAGAGGTGAGTGTGAAAGCATGAGAGAGAGAGAGTATACGGTACTCAGGTGCATGTGTTTGAGTGTTAACCTAGAGTATGGACCCAGCGATCAGAAACATACCAATTAAACATTATGCTCATAGTTAAACCATTTTCATTTGACCTATTATAGCAGATTAGTTTTCTTACATTTCGAGTTCTGGCAGTTGACATGAATATATGTCCGCAAACTAAACATGATTTTACTTGCAATATAGCCTTTACTTGGTTGCTCCCCTTGAGAGTTCTTGTTATACACGAATTCACAGTATAGTCTTGAGACCTAAGCTCAGCCTTATTCCCATTGTTGATGTCTCAGCAATCTCCCCGAGTTTTAGAATTATAGCTTCTACCATTTTATTCTAAGGTTTATTCTTGTGCGTCTCCTTGAGCATGAGAAAGTGATCTCGCACATCGTACACACCGTGGGAAAATTGGGACCCTTGCACACTGCTGTGAATGCAAAATGGTGCAGCTGCTGTAGAAAAGAGTACGGAGTTTCCAGGAGAAATGAAAAATAGAACTACCATATAATCCAGCAATCCCCCTTCTTTGTATTTATCCAAAAGAACTGAAATCAGGATCTCAAAAGAGATATCTGCAGTCCTGTGTTTATTGCAGCGCTATTCATTAATAGCCAAGATTTGGAAACAACCTAAATGTCCCTTGACAAATGAATGGATAAAGAAAATGTGGTATATACCAACAGTAGAACATTCAGCCTTTAAAAAAGAAGGAAATCCTGCAGCATGCGACAACATGGGTGAAACTGGAGGACATCATGCTCAGTGAAATCAGTTAGTCACAGGAACAAAGATCCTGCATGATTCCACTTCCATGACATTTCTAAAATAACCAAATTCATAGAATCAAAGGGCGAAGTGCTGGTTTCCGGGGGAAAAGGGAAGTTACTGATCAACAGCCATAGCTTCAATTCAGCAAGGTAAGTTCTAGAGATCTGCCATAAAACATTGTCCTTATGGTCAACAATCATGTATTTGGCAACTAAAAATTTAAGAGGGTAGATCTCATGTGAATTGTTTTTTTTTAGCATAGTAAAATACAATTTAAAAATAGACTGCTTAACATGTTCTACTCTTCTTTAAAAGAAATCTAAATTTTAAAAAAGAAAAACAAAACTCCTAAAAGGTAGCATAGTGAACAGATTTGTATGAATAAGGTAGACTTTTCTCTTTTTCCATAGCGTCAAAATATTTGCTAAGAGAGCACTGAGCTATCATCAGTGGTTAGCTTCGGAATTCCTTTAGAAAAAGTTTTAAGGTTACAATCTGTTTTATCTAGGCTTCATGTTTTTTGTGTGTGCCTGGAAAGTAGTTGACTCTATCGTGTTACAGAGCAGGGGAGAAATAAGGGCCCTTCCTGTCAGCCACCCCTGGGGATGAATTCTATGTATCCTGTTTTCTCAACCGAAAAAGAATACATGTTTTTTTTTTTTTTTTTAACATATACAAACAGGCAAGAAAAATTTTTTAAAGTATGTATTGTACTAGAGTTCAGATATAGAGAAACCAATTTTGCAGCATTTTCAGTGACTGATGACTATACCAAGTTCTATTTTACTGAGATAAACTTTTTTTTTTCAAGATTTTATTTATTTATTTATTTGACAGAGAAAGAGCAAGAGAGGGAACACAAGCAGGGGGAGTGGGAGAGGGAGAAGCAGGCTTCCCGCGGAGCAGGGAGCCCGATGCGGGGCTCGATCCCAGGACCCCGGGATCATGACCTGAGCCGAAGGCAGACGCTTAATGACTGAGCCACCTAGGTGCCCCTGAGATAAACTTTCTATCCCCGAGGAGCAGAATCTCTTTCTTCATCTCTCTCTTTCCTTCTCTCCCATCTCTCAAAAAAATTCCATTAGTAAAGACTAAAGGGAAACACTTTTAGTTTTGTTGATGCCACACCTGGATGATCAGAGTTACGTTCTTAATCTTGATGTTTGATGAATATGTTTCTTTCCTGCAAGAGTCAATAATATAATGAAAAAACATTTGTACGGCACTGAAACATATATTAAAAGTTGCTTACGGACAACTGAGAAAGAGATTACTTAAATATATATTATAAAGATGCTGATGCAATCAAATTGGAACCTAATTGAATTGAGTTATTGATTTGAAAAGCAATCTTCTGTCAGGAACTGCCATTATTCAAAAACTCATTTTACGCCTTTAAGGAACTTCTACCATTTTCCTTCACGCGATGTTGACGACTAGGAAAAGCAGAAATGAACTGTCACTACTACTGAGAGCATATTTGTTCCAACAATGTTTTGTTACATCTGATAAAAGGTTGTAGCTGAAGAGATTTTTATTAACTTCAAAAAGTGTCACTTCTTCCTAACAAAGACAGCAGAACCACCAATTAGTTCTTCCAAATATAGTCAATGTGCTACGAGGGAGTTCTCGAAGTAGGTAAGCCATGATGATGGTAACCAGTGGGGGAGGTAGTTAAGAAGCCTACCTGGGAATACTCATCAGGCAGGTTTCCGACATCGGGGGCTTCGAGTCTGGATAACAAGCCTGACAGGACAGCAGATCATGGTCTATAGATTATTTACTCAGCATGTGATCACTAGCTTTAGCAAAAGAGGGGAAAAAAAGCAAAAGTTTGAAGTTTAGCTAAAGTTGAGAAGAGAAAGTGGGCCAAAGAGCTATTCCTGCTGTCAAAAAAGCAAAGCGTGCAGCCGCGGCTGTGGCAAAGGCTTAGCACCTGTGGGGCTGTTTGGAAGATCTGAAGTCTTTTGAACGGCAAATGGCCCTGAGCAGTCTTCCACATTTTCGCCTCCCCAACTGAAAGTTGGAGAACGATTAATATTGGGCATTTCTCTAACAATATGATGTGCTTCCAAAGTCAAAGCGATTTGGCAGGCAGAGCTATTCGGGGAAGGAATGGGGAGCAAGCCTATGTGCTATTCACCCTACAAGTGCGGTTACCAACCACCCACCGAGGCCGGGGAGCAGAGAAATGGTCATTTTCCTGATCACAGCTTTCAGAAGAAAAGGGGGACGGGGGGAGCTCATTCTTCCAGAGGCCTTTGTCAGAGAAGCAAAGGGAAAACTCGGTTGAAACACAATCTAGTACAAAAGAACTCACTCAGGTCATTTCAGAAACACAGATCGTGAGTTTGGAACGGCATCTAATAAGATTGTTGAGCGTGTTATTATGCTATTCATTGGGCTTGAGACTTTAAAAAGCATTTAAAATTATATGGCCATCCCAAATATTAAACAATCATGGTTAAGTCTGTCCTCATTATAAAACATAGTACCAAGACTTAAAACACCCGGCACTCTAACAAAGTAGAACCAAACATTGCACAGAACAGTTAATGCAGACATTTCAAATGCCGCGTACTCTTAAACTTTTGTGTTTTTGAACTTTTCAACCGTGGTCCCAATGTTATATTTTTATAGTACAGAAGTATGGAAATATTCACTAAGCCACGGTAGCAGTGTTATTAAATGTTCATAGCATATATTTCCCTAGATCCCTTTGATGCTGCCATTCTAAAGGTCATGGCAGTCCCCCAGAGGTATAATGCTAAAATCTTCGGCATTCACTTTGTATGCCAAAAGAATAAAAGAACAAAAGTTGAAGTGCAATAATAAATAAATAAACTTTAAGCCTAACTTTGGGACTGCTTAAGCATGTACTAACCATTACCTTTTTTTAAAAACTAAACAGAAAATGGCCACTTTATATTCACCAACCGGAACTGCAATGCCATTTTCAAGCATAATGTAAAACGCACCAATTACACGCAACTGGTGACCTACACACACACACACACACACACACACACACACACACACACACACACACACACATACTTTTGAAGTATGTCTGAATATTCTCCAGAAATATTAGGATTTGTCCTAAATCATAGTTATAACAGATGAAGAATAGGTGTCAAATTGTAAGCAACACAGATATGTTATATATCTAGTGTGTATGCATGTGAAAATGTTAGTTAAGGGAAATGCTATAACTGCAAGTGCCAGCATTAAATTCCCATTACGCTCTAATATGCTACCATTATTTTTAAACCAACATTTGCATAGATCGATAGATAGATAGATAGGTAGATCGATAGATAGATAGATAGATAGATAGACAGATAGATGGTAGACAGACATACTGGAAGGCATATTCACATCCACTGTCCTAAGTCAAAGTCTTGGTTCTGCTAAATTAATTAAAGACCATCAGACTCACATGGCTCTTGACAACATGATGGACAAATCTAAGCCTGTAAATGCCTCAAGGTTATAAAGTCAAAACATTAAGGACAGACAACCAACCACAAGCAGGGAAGTAGGTTTTAAGCTATAGACAATCAATAATGTTCTTACTTAGCTTCTGTCTTCTCTCTATGTAAGTGTCTCCCCAAGCTCTGGTTGGTGGAGTATTCCCAATAACTTTTGGTTTGGCACTGACCAATTTGAATGGATTTTTTTGCTCAGATAAACTCTTAAAATTTTTAATATGCCTCAATTTACCTTTTAATACTTCTGGCATCAAAAAAAGGAAACCAAAGGAGACACCCCGCCTCAGCCCCCAGCAGCAAAAGCAAGCAGAAACAAGTTCCTGTTGAGCTTGCTGCTTTCTTGCTGTCTCTGGGGGTCATGGGCAAGTCCCTCCCACATCCTAGCTCTGCAGATTTTACATTATGAGCTTCTAATTTGTGATCACTTAGAACAAAGACTGCCCTTGAACCCCCTTGGAAGGGACAACACCCGGTTCTTCTCACTACCCGCACGGCAGCCAAATTTCAGAAACTTGAACCTTGGGTCCCCATGCCCAGACTCTTAGACCTGCACACCAGCTGGAGATCTATAATTAAAATGGACGAGGGAGGGTCCTCCCCAGAAGCAGATGGCATCTTGAAGTGGACAGCCCTCCCAAGATCATGGAACAAGAGCTTCAGTGCCAATATGAAACCTTTATTCCTTTTGCTCTTTTTCACTACTTGCTTTTTTTCTTCTGTTAATGCACAGGAAGACAATGCTCCTTAACTCTGGTGATAGTCCCTAGACTTTCTTGCTAAGATAGTGTTAGATAATAGAATTGCTTTAGATTACTTACTGGCTAAACAAGGAGGAGTCTGTGCCATTGCAAATACCTCCTGCTGTACCTTGATCAAAAACAAGCCACTTGGCTAAAACAGGCAGCACATCATATGATCTCACCGTGCTTGGGGAAAGAAATAAGATGAACAGCAAAAACAATTCTTCCTTGGATCTGACATCAGACCCTCTCAGTGTCACAATGAGACAAGAGCAACTAAACGCTGACGGTGACTGAGAGTGGTGCTAATATCAACACATTACCAATCTCTCATGGGGGAGAAGATGATCAAAGGGGGGGGAATTGTTACATAAGTTCAACAAGGAGGCTATGAGATTGATGTGGCAGCCTACATAAGCAAACCAAAAATCAAAGCCTGCAAATGCCTCGATGTTATGAAATCAAAATGCTAAGAACGACCAACCACAAACACCCAACTAGGCTTTGAGTTATAGCCAATCGATAGTTTCTTTACTTTGCTTCCACATTTGCTCTGTGTAAGTCTCTCCCTGGGCTGCTATTGGTATACTGCTCCTAACCACTCCCAGTTTGGCACTGCCCACTTTGAACTGATTTTTCCTGAAACTGCTTCTTAAAAATTTTAAATATGTCTCAGTTTATCTTTTAACAGTACACAGTACATCTTTTAATTCGCCAGCTTTACAGAGCAAATAATGCAGTTTTCAGCTTAACTTTTCCTCTCTTGTCTGATTTGCAAGTCCATTAATTTGTTCAGAAAATATTTGAACAGCTAAGCATACTCCAGGAATCTCAGAGATCCTTTTTAAGCCATTTGATTAGAATACCAGAGGAAATGACTTAAAACAAATAAAAGTGAAGGATCACAGGAATTGAAACAAATCTGGGGCCATTTTTAGTTCACTTAATATTCCTGAGATGGATCACACTTTCACAGAAAAAAAACAGTGCTCTTAAACACTTTGAGAAACTGATCTGTAACCTATTTTCTTCAAAAATGAAAAGTCATTGGGCGCCTGGGTGGCTCAGTTGGTTAAGCGACCGCCTTCGGCTCAGGTCATGATCCTGGAGTCCCGGGATCGAGTCCCGCATCGGGCTCCCTGCTCAGCAGGGAGTCTGCTTCTCTCTCTGACCCTCTTCCCTCTTATGCTCTCTCTCTCTATCTCATTCTCTCTCTCAAATAAATAAATAAATAAAATCTTAAAAAAAAAAAAATGAAAAGTCATTTCCATCCTCAAACTGTCTCTCTCCTCTGCTCAAACTCTGTTGACACTTTCCTGCATTTGCACCACATTGAACCATTCTTTTCTGGATTTCTTTTACCTGTTTCTGCCTTTCATCTGAGGTTATTAGATTACCTTATATTCCTCATTCCCCAGACTGTCTTTGACTAACACAAAGCAATTTGCCCCCAAGTCCTGTTAGCCTGTTTTTATTCCAGAGTCTTTCTCCATTTCTTCCATAGTGGTAAAAAATTTAGCTGGACACAGAGACACAAAGAATAAATACTATATTCACCATACCCCCTTGTACTTATGTAGAGTTATGTGACCATGTTCTGGTCAATAAAATGTAAATAAAATTGTTTAGCAATTTTCTAGACACTTCTGGAAAAAAATCCAAAAATATATGCCTTTCTTGAACATTTCCTTCTCCATAGTACCACCCAGAACCATCTTAAACCCTGAATCACACAGAGCTGAGAGACAAGACAGAAAGAACTTTGGTCCCTGACCATGTGGAGTGTTATAGTGACCATGGACCATTTCCTTGAACTTTAATGTGTCAGGGAGAAACAAACTTCTGTCTTGTTTTTGAGCTACTTTTTTGTTCTTTTCAGGTTGTTTTAACACTTACCACTCAGTGTAATCCTAATATAAAAGTATTTAGTCAGGGCTTGAGAAGCTGGGCTATTTTTTTGCAACTCCTCACTCACTCCTTGTAATCTGTTGCTACATCTCTGCCCGTTTTCATGGGACATGCTCTGGGCCTCCTGTCAGAGCGTATGGCCCTTGGCTCAGGACTGTTGACTTTGCACTCTGATCACACACATGACGCTTTGCACATCTGAGCAGAAGCTTTTTTAAAATATGATTGCAGGGGCGCCTGGGTGGCTCAGTTGGTTAAGCGACTGCCTTCAGCTCAGGTCATGATCCTGGAGTCCTGGGATCGAGTCCCGCATCGGGCTCCCCGCTCAGCGGGGAAGCCTGCTTCTCCCTCTGACCCTCCCCCCTCTCATGTGCTCGCTCTTTCTCTCTCTCTCTCTCATTCTCTCTTTCAAATAAATAAATAAAAATCTTTAAAAAAAATAAATAAAATAAAATATGATTGCAGTGGGCTCAGCACGTCTCTATTCTTGCTCTCCACCAGGAGACCAGAATTAGCCACCTGGAAGCTACTCCAACACCATGGGTCTCAGAATGAGAAGACACATAGAACCAAGCCTGGCAGAAATAGGTGTTTATTTCGAAGTAAACCACTGAGATTTCGATTTTGTTGTTGTTGTTGTTGTTGTTGTAGTGTTCTCAGCAAAAACTAACACTTTATCATGCCAAACAATCAGGAGGAATCATGTGGGAAACAAAGTTCAATGGACTTAGTTGAACTATGGTTTTGAAAATGAGGTGCAACTGTTTAACTCTGGGTGGCAATAACACCATATAGTCACTACAACCACACATGGTGCAACACTGAGTAAGGGGATGAAATCTTTTGTGTGTGTGTGAAAACACTGAAAGAAATCACAGGGCCCAAAACCATGGACTTCGTGGTTTGTTATTATTTGAAACACTTTATTCATCCTTGAACTTGACTTCACAGGTTAAGCTCATTTCCCCTCTTCTGTGCTTCTCTAAAAATTGGTATGAACCTCTATCATTACCCTTTGTATTTTGAATGACCATTATCTCTAATAGGCCTGTCTGGTTTAAAAAGTGAAAAGTCACCATTTAAAACAAAAATAGGCAAATAGTGACTCCATCCATAAAACAAGGCTGCTGCCTAGAAGGGATTATAAGTAGCATATTGTTATCAGCCTATTAAAGGATGCAGCTTGTGAATATAAGGTAGCAATAAGACAGCCTCTCTGTGACTAATATTTAGGCCAAAATCGCAGGAAAACAGGAATCAAAAAAGCACATGATACATGCTCTAATCAGCTGAGAGCCCTAGAAGCGATGGTTTTACATAGCAACAATACGGAGCACCCAGATCGTGGTTTCTAGTACCATTCTGAAATAAAATGAGGGATCTTTGGCAAAATGGCTAATTCTAGGTCTGGGCCCTGGAGGGCAGGAGAGCCCTGCAGCATCCTGCAGTGCCTGAGAGTAGGGAAAAGCTCCCAAAAATTTTTACATGCCGTAATGATACATGTCAAATAGACATAAGAGGCAACTGGAAGAGCTCCCAATAGCTGAAGTTGGAACAATCTGAGCAACAAAATGAATAAAGTAGTATTGGATTATATCTCAAAATAAATATAAATATCCATGAGTCCATACAGTTATAAATGATTAAATAAACAAATAGAAAAGAAGGGCCAAACCTCTTATGCAGAATTCTGAATAGTTTATGTAGATACAACATCTTCAGGGAGGTGGAACATAACTCATCACTCCTTAAGGGTGGGCTCCGCAAAGTGACTTATTTCTAAAGATAACAGGATGAAAAGGTGAGAGGAAAAATTAACTTTATCGTGGAGAAAACTGTCACACACCGTTCTCAGGTAATTCCACGTCAATATCAACAGTGGTTAGTCATGTTGCTAGTACGCACCCTCAATGTCATAAAAATGGCAACATTACCTCTGTGGTTTTCCTCCCCAAACACATAATCCTGTTCTAAAGACGAGAAAACATTAGACAATCCCAAATGTGGGATAGTCTACAGAATATCTGACCAGTAATTTTCAAAAACTATAGTCACAAATAAGGAAATTCTGAGAAACTCTCCCAGCCAGGAGAAGCCTAAGGAGACATGAGGGCTAATGTATTTGGGTATCCTGGATGAAAGCCTGGGTCAGAAAAAGGACATTAGGTCAGAACCAAAGAAATGCAAACAGAGTTTCAACTTTTAAAACAATAATGTAATAATACTGGTTCATTTAATTGCCATATATCTATCATATTAACTAAGATGTAAATAATCAAGAAAACCAGGTACAAGGTATATGAAACTCTGTACTATCTTCACAGTTCCACTGTAAATTTAAAACTATTCTAAAGTGAAAAGTTTATTTTACAAAGCAAATGCAGCTTTAAAATTTTATTTTAATAGCCATTCAATACTCTTCCTAATATCTTACATTTTCTTGATTAAAATTCAAAGAAATCTTTTCAGGATACATTTATTTTATTGCCCATCCTATAATATCAAAGTTACTAAAATATTATCTATATTAAATTTAGAATGCAATTTCACAAGTCTAAAGGTTTTCACCATTTTTAAATAGCTAGAGGTGACTTAGAAGTCATTATAAATTATATAGATTAAAAGCTATTTCAAATGAATTAGATTCTTATTCATATGTTAAGTCTTGTTCTATAAATATATGAAGTCTTCCAGGGAAGCTAACAGTATGTTTTTTAAATATGTGGATAAAATAGTGGTAAGATTTATACTGTAACTAAAGAAAGAAGGAAAATCCAAATGTACGTTTGGTCAGAATGGTCTGAATACCAGAAAGATGGATGAAAATGATATTTCTGGGTATCAGCATCTTAGAACCAGTCTTGCATCAAAAATCAATTCAAGTCGTACAGAATGAGAAGAAACAGTATAACCTAAATTACAATAATGTATCCAATAACTAACGATGATGCATTCATGTTGAGTCTAGCTCTTCTTTGCTTCAAAAGCAAACCAAGGAAAGCATCTACAGCACAAACTCTCTGAGGGATTAAGATTTCTCCGATAGTTTGCACTAAGAGATTCTGTACATTTTACATACACTACGTATACTTTCTTCCTTAACATATATTAATTTTCTTTACAAACATTACCATAGAACTGACTTTGCTGGGTGTTCATTGATTTTCTATTTCCTCTTTGAAGCACCTGGCTTACTTTACTTGTTGATGTTTTCATTGATTTTCTATTTCCTTTTGGAAATGAGATGAGAGCTTTTAAAGAGGTCATGCTACTTGGCAGGAAAAAGATGTTAAGTTGTATTGTGTTCCTAGGAAATTTCACCATTCAACTTACCACTTTTCTTTCCATAGAAAGTAGTGGGCTTTTTGTTTGCTTGTTTGTTTTTGTTTTTGTTTTTCTCTCTGCATTGTACACCATTGTGCTGTCTCTTTATTTTATATTTAATGTGTCATTTTCTGGATTAACTTGGCAAGAAAATTTGATCTTTGACAAATTTAAAAATATCACCATGTCATTTTCTATTACAGTGAACTCTCAAAGGGAATCTCTAAATTTGGGAAGGTTATTTCAAGTCTAAGACAGATACATAGTTGTGACAACTTAAATCACACCAGAGGCATTACGTGTTCAAATAACCCCTCTCAAAGAAAACAATTATTGGGATAACTCAAGTACCTAGCCACTTCATCACCCCAATCGGAGGGAAAATCGTATACCTTAGCAGAATGTGGATTTCTACCCTAATGGAATGACTATCTATCTGGGGATAAGAAGACACACTGGGCCTCTAAGTCTATGAGAAGACAGTTTTTCTACCTACATAGACTCAACCATCCAACTGCCATCTAGAACCAAATACCCAAGATCTCGGATTTTTTTACAGGAGCTGTATAAGAGACATAATAGTTAATTATTCCGCTGGAACTGTTCCAACTCAGTGGCCACTAGATATATGTAGCTATTAGACACTTAAAATGTCATGAGCATTCATGGAGGCATTCTCGAAAGTCAAAAAATACACACCAGACTATCAAAGAGAAGAATGTAATATATCACATTAATAGTTGATTTACTGTATGTTGAAATAATGTTTGGGGTATACTTGGTTAAATAAAATGTATTATTAAAATTAATTTTACCTGTTTCTTTTCTCCCTTTTGTTTTTTTTAGTATGACCACTAGCAAATTCAGAATTATTTAAGTGGCTTGTATTATATTTCTATTGGACGGCAGTGTTCTACAGTCTCTAAGCTCTATTCCTATGATAGATTTGTGGCATGTAATGTGTCTGGACCGTCTTATCTTAGGTTCCTATAGGAAAGACCTTATCAGATTAAAATTTATGATGGGCCTGTGCTATCAGACATCATTAGCAAAAGACTGTTACTTTATAAAAGAATTCTGTGTGTAGGATGCATGTCTAAAAACAAGAGATTTATGTGCCTGAAAAGAATATTCAAAACCAAAGATTCCAAATAGAGACCTGTTTTGTCAGCTTTTCAGCAGGTGGTACAAGCAATGGAATAACCATAGCTAGTCATTTAGAAATGGGACAGAAGAGGAGCATCATTTTGAAGAGGCCACGGTGACCCAGCCGATGGTCAACCTGCCCACAATCCACTTGGGGGAGAACTGCAAGAATCAACCCACAGGAAGCTAGCAGAGGGACAGACCCAACAGGAGGCCACGCTGACGTATTGTGGGGTTTTATCTGTTAGTTTCTGTTTTGTAGGAGGAGAGAGATTTAGTTATTTGTTTCCTTCGTTACAGTAGAGCACTTCAAGCTAGTCCGCACATGCCCAGTCTCTGTGATAGTGGAAGGAACTTTGCAACCGGAAAACAAAGGAAAGCATGCAGAATCATACCCATAGTGGAACACTGGTTTACTTCACAGGGCTATATACCTGTTACCAGGTATAAGTTCCGGAATCTACATTCAATCTTGAAATTCTTGCCATTAAAAAAAAAAAAATGGAATTAAGACGCACCCTGAATTCCGCATGCCAGCACCCACATCGGCTATGGAGCTCAGGATTCAGAACAAAGGTGCGGTCTTCCACGGGTTGCATTCTGAGGTAAACACGATGTGCTCTGTCACCTCACTTCCTAACAACAGATTTTGCAGGACAGCTGGTAGGGAACGATGCTTGTATGAGGAAAGTCAATGGACTGAGGCACTGAACAATTTTAAAAGGGCTAAACATAGTGAATTTCTGAAATCGCCTATCAATGGAGAAAAAAAAAGAAACATGCCCTCTTTCTTTCCAATTCTCTCTTAATTAGAAACCCAGTCGAACTGTAACATTAATCTACTGCCTTTTGTACTCTGGAGCTGATTACTTTGGGCTTTCTTGCCGTCGGTGGTCTCCTCCCTTTTTTTCACAACCATTCGCCAATTCTCCACAGAGTTGGATGGACCTGCCTTAGAAGCTTCTCTGCTGGCAGTGACCTGGTGGGCTGGTCAACTGGGAAGGCACGGTTTGGCGAGCCTGACCGGGAAACCAGAGCAAATGGAGCCGAGGGGGTTCCTGCTTCGTAATCACAAAGGAAAAAAAGATTTCACTATCTACTGACTCCCCCCGCCCCATTTTTGCACATGGAGAAACCGATGTGAAAGGGTTAAATTTCTATTTCTGCAAATGTTACAGGCTTCCAAGAATGTCAGGGCAGAAAGAAAAATGAACGTTGTGTGTTTGGGCTATTGGTTGAACATACTGCCTTGCGTCTGCAGGAAACGCCCTACCTTCATGGAGTCCGAGCATTCCCTAATAGAAAGAGAAAGACGGTTTGCTCTTTTGGTCCTCCAACCTTTTCCATATTCTTGACCTTGAAAATAAGCCTTTGAAATATTCAAAAGTGTGCAGTAAGCCAGAAAGGTAGCACATGCACTCGAGTAAATTCTGTAAGTATCATGTCTCACGTCCTCACATTTTTGTCCAAATCCTTCACATCCCTGCACTTCAGATTTCTTTACTGAAAATAACAATAATAATGACTAAGGCTCTAGGCGAATAAATCACAAACAGAGGATTGGTTTGAACCACATCACAGACCTTCATTTCGCGTGAGCCCCATTAACAAAGAAGCCAGCTGCTGACTTGAATAATTCAGTCTTAAAACACTGATAATCGAGGAAAAAATCAATAGCAGTTTACTTATCCCGAAAACTGGCACACATTCGGTTTAGAAGGCCTCCGATTTAATTGCCAAGGCTCTTTTTTATATATATATAAAAAAAAAAGCTTCTCTTAGACCGTTATAAATGATAGTTAGCCAATTTGCTTTACAAATGATGCCTTCAGGATCTTTAGAGATCACTACTTGCCTTTTATTCCACAGCACTCAGCAATTCATTCTGATATACACTCACACCTAACCAAAGCCGGGAAAATATGTTTCTGAAACCAGTTGTCAATCACAGCAGCTACAAATCTCCAAGTGGCGGCCTGCCAGTTTTCTAAATATCAAATCACCTTCCATCAAAGTGCCTCAAAGTCTACAGATAGGAAGTACATTCTAGAGATGTTAAATCCTACTGTGAGGTGCAAAGGCTGAGTTTGTATTCTGACTGGATCATTCCAGGTTTAAGAAATTCTGTGTCAGACTTGTGAACTGATGTGTTTGACTCAGCCATTTTCATTCCCCTGATACTGGGGTTATACCACACAGAAACATGGAGATTTCCTGCCAGTCTTAGCGCTCTAGGAAATGTCCTGTTTTTTTTTACTGCCCGTTCCCTCTGAGAAACGTAGTACATTATACCTCGGTAAAGACACCCTAGATGTGCACTTTGACACATCTCCCCATTTCACGGAGGTTAAAATGAAGGCCGAGAGTGTTAGATTAAAGCCAAGAGGCCATGATCTCACAGTCTGTGGAAAAGCCAGGATTTCTCATGCCTAATTCATACTTCCTCTAAAACAACGCTACCTAAAAAGAGATGTATTCCGGGAATTAGCTACGTGACCTAGTTGGAATGGAGATATCTAGAAAAACAACATATGCTTCTCTAAACTGGATATCATGAGTAAGGTCACAAAGTCTGGATTCCTGGATGTGTTACTCAAAGCTGAGGTCCACACCAAGTCGTTGCACTTTATTTATTTATTTAAGGTTGTATTTATTCATTTGAGAGAGAGCGGGAGACGCAAGCAGGGGGAGAGGCAGAGGGAGAGGGAGAAGCAGACTCCCCGCTGAGCTGGGAGCTCAATGTGGGGACTCGATCCCAGGACCCGGGGATCATGACCTGAGCCACCCAGGTGCCCCAAGTCACCGCACTTTAAACCCGTATCATAGAACACCAGCGAGGTGGTGTGATTTGGGGCTATCCATGTCCACTCAATATTATACTCTGCCCTTTGTTACATTTATCAAAAATCAAAGGACAAAGAATGAAAACTGATTGGAGTGCTTGGTTGTGCTGCCTCCTGGTGGCGGTATGTATCAACTGAGTAGCACTTTGTGTGAAGCTCCATCTCCCTTCCGGCAAGTGATCAGCTCTCTCCTGGAAGTCAATTCCTGAGGAAGCACGAAGAGAAGGGGTAGGGGCTTGCCTGAGTTAAGGTAAACAAAACAAACAAAAAGAGCACCAGCTAGTCTTTAAGATCATTTCACTGGGTAAGTACCAAAAATAACTCGATTTATTTTATATCTTCTGTGTTTTTCTCAAAAATCTTATTTTTAGTAAAATGACATGAAGTCTAACAACTGGAGTCCTGTCCTCAAATCATTATTGTTCATAGGTGGTATAATTAAAAGCCAAAATTAAAATTGGACTTCGAGACAAATGAATTGGGTTCTAGATCTGATTCACTCATGGTCCAAAGTCATTCAACCTCTTTGACCTTGGTTTTCTTCTCTGCAAAGCAATGGTGCAAGAATAGAGGAGCTCAAAGATCACCTTTGCTACTGTCATATATAATTGTAACACAATTATGAAAATAATCCATTTATTCATTTACTTGACAATTATGAATAAAAAAAATCTATCATGTCCTTGGCATTGTTATGGTAGATTAATAAATGAGGCTTTTCAAGGGAAATTCTCCCATGCTGTGGGGAGAGCAACCATCATATTCTGAAATTAAAATGCTGGCTATTTATTGTCTCTCTGGGTTTTGATCTCCAAATCCAATAGCAAAATGAGCCTTGTCCATTAAGAAATAACTACCTACAGTACTTGCTCCTATGGCCCTTATTAATGTATTACTACAGGGGTTATATTAAGATCTGAATTATTTTGACATTTACAGTAAGGTTTGTGCTTACAAACACAAGACCATACCCTAATAAAACCTATTAGCATATTATAACAGATTAGATGCTTGCAATGTGCAAAGGCAGTTGGTTCTGCAACCCCCTTGGGGAAAAAAAGCTAAGGGCAGTAACAGCAATAATCTCAAATCACAGAAATGCCTTTGAAAGTGTGTCCTTGGTTTTATAGCACTAATTTAGGAGGAAAACATAATAAAAAGAAAAATGTTCAATTGAAGTCATGTTTTAGGACATTCATCGGCCCTGGACTACAGATCCAGTAGGCCTCACTAATTCAACAGGATAGTTCAAGACCCAGTGACTGGGGTATCCAAACAAAAGGGACACAGGAGCCCCAGGAGACTTAACAACACATATAAATGTGTGTTTGCCTTCAGACAAGGGGAAGTGCTGACAGGTTACTTCATCTCTGTTAATAAAGATGTGTCTATAGGTATATGTGTGTGTGTCTGGGTATGTGTGTACATAAACACAACAAGGAGATGAAAAATTTAGCCTTTCAGTCCCTTCAGAATATGTTTTAAAAGCCATGAGACCCTAAATTCCGGTGCTAAAATTTGTTTAGTTAGGTTGCTGCAATTCTATTTATTAAAGGTAAATAACTTCAAATAATACCTAGAATTTACTCATTACTACATGCCAAGGACTACATGGTAGATTAATAAATGAGGCTTTTCAAGGGAAATTCTCCCATGCTGTGGGGAGAGCAACCATCATATTCTGAAATTAAAATGCTGGCTCTTTATTGTCTCTCTGGGTTTTGATCTCCAAATCCAATAGCAAAATGAGCCTTGTCCATTAAGAAATAACTACCTACAGTGTTTGCTCCTATGGCCCTTATTAATGTATTACTACAGGGGCTATATTAAGATCTGAATTATTTTGACATTTACAGTAAGGTTTGTGCTTACAAACACAAGACTAGATACAGAGATTACTATCTCCATTTCTCAGGTGAAGAATCCATGACAAAAATACATCAATTAACTTGCCCCGAAGGATACACAACTACTAGGTGATGAAACTGATGTGCATGGACCAAAAATCTGGCCACAGAGGAATGAATGAACACATCGCACCATAGCTGAATGCTTCTGCTCTCTCTCAAGCAGATCGCTAAGCAAATCAACTCACTGGCTCCTCCCAGAGATTAAAGGAACAGGCGAGGTCCAAAAGGGAACAGGCAGTGTGATGAAAGGATGCAGTGAAACTCGCTCTTCTAAGATGGCGCCTTGTGTGCTAGGGAGGCCGTGACAGAACCAAGGGCTGGTGGCATACACAACAGAATTTATCTTCCACACGGTTCTGGAGGCTCTGAGATCAAGGTGTTGGCAGATTAGGTTTCTCTGAGACCTTTCTCCTTGGCTTGTAGATGGCTACCTTCTCACTGCATCCTCACATGGTCTTTCCTCTGTACGTCTGTCTTCTTACAAGGACACTAGTCATACTGGTTTAGGGTCACTCTAATGACCTCACTTAGCCTTGATTACCTCTTTAAAACCCTATCTCCAAATACAGCCGCATTGTGAGGCACCGGGAATTAGAGCTTCAGCATATATATTTCGGGAGAATACAATTCAGCCCATAATGACTGTTTTTGTTGAGTTTCATGAGAATTCACACAGGTCAAGAAACTGAGCAAAGCTGCTACAAAGGTTGGGTTCTTTGGACATGCTGCAATTAGAATAGAAATAATGTAAGTAATTACCGAATACTTATTAAGCATTCACACTGTGCACAGTTCTATACAAAACACTCAGAAAAGGATTATGAATTTCAGTATACGTGAATGTGGCGGTTCTCTGAGAGTGTCCCGGTGCATAACACGCTGCTTGGTGCCAGGAGAAATGTTAAGAAATGAAACAGCCCCAACTTCTATGTATTTAAAACCTTGTTGGAAAGGAAAAGGGAAGACACATGTAAAACATTAACACCAAAGCACAAAGCAGCATTACCGTAGATGCCAAATTACAAATGGGTGAGGAGGACGAAAATAAAGTCTGAACTCAGCAGAGAAACGTGAGTTTGACAGAAGGTATCATGGAAGAGGTAGGCTTTGAGAGGGAATCAAACTTGGCATGAGGCTTCACACTGAGCAAGACTGAAGGGACAAAGAGCAAAGAGGCATTCCAGTAAAGCAAAGCTCAGAGGAATGACCCAACAATAGTGAGAAGAAAAATCTTACTAAAATTAAGGGTCCTAGAGGAAAATGACCAAAGTTGGTTAGAAAGGTAGACTGGAAAAATTACATACAATATGTTTTGTCACTCTGCCTTGCAAGGGGAGTATTATCATCATCATTAAGTTATAGAAGAGGAAGGCAGGGCCAAAAAGTTTAGTAATTACCAACAGTTACAGTGTAATAAACAGGCAATAAGCAACAGAGTTGGTTTTTGGAGACTTGTACCTTCAAGTTCCAATGAGTCCACAACAAAATTTGACTCTTAGGACAAATATACCTTTGACACATCATCATGTTTATTTCCACCTATCAACAATAGAATTTAATAGTAATTTTTTTAAAAAGATAGCCTTTTTTTTTTTTTTTTTTTTTGGCTCTAGTATACAAAGACTCCATTATTAAGTTCCTGAATCACAGGGTCTGGAGGGTGTCTCTGAGAGCAGGTACTAAGCATTGATTTCAGGCTCAGCTTCAACTGGATGAGGAATGTGGTAGGATTCCTGGGGTGTCAAGAAGCCTATATTCCTTTCTGCGCTGGAGCTCGCGGTGGCGGCAGCAGGCGCGCCCTCAACGTGCAGAACGACGCCGGTGAGTTCGTGGACCTGTACGTGCCGCGGAAATGCTCCGCCAGCAACCGCATCATCGGCGCCAAGAACCACGCGTCCATCCAGATGAACGTGGCCGAGGTTGATAAGGTGACAGGCAGGTTCAACGGCCAGTTCAAAACCTACGCTATCTGTGGGGCCATTCGCAGGGTGGGTGAGTCCGAGGACTCCATCCTCCTACTGGCCAAGGCTGATGGCATCGTTTCAAAGAACTTCTGATTGGAGAAGATCACGGATGTGGTATATTTGTCATAAATAAATAGTAACCCCCCCAAAAAAGAAGCCTATATTCGCCTCCCCTCAAAATAAACTTCTTTTAAATGCTTCTGAACAGGAAGCAATGCCTTCCACACACTGCTCTTCCTGTCCGAGCATCTATCTCTTTCATTTCTATCTCATGGCATTAAATGAGCTTCTCGTCGCCAGGCTGGGCCCCAGGTACTTCTCTCTGAGTACTTAGGGAATCAATAAATGGACAAAGCAACCTCTGTTGCTTGTCCAGATTAACACTCTGTTAATCACTTACGAAAGCATCTGAAAAGGAGTAACTCTAAACGGACCGAGGAGGGTAACTTACTGACTTCCAAACAGCCAGAGTCAGTGGGATACAATGGAGGGATTATGAGCTCTGAAATCACGTGCACCATGTATAGAATTCAACTCCCAATTCTTCTTACCTGTTTGACACTGGGAAAGTAACTTTTCTGATCCATAGTTTTCTAGTCTGTAAAATGGAATGGACACTTAAGTCACTGAGGTGCCATGCATATCAAATAATATGTAGAACTAGTATAGTGTGTGGTAGATAGCGTTGCTCAAGAGATATTCGTCTCCTCCCCCTTCTAGTGAGCTCTCTTGGATGAGAAAAGACAAACAAACAGCATTGGAAAGAGAGAGATGGAACTTAAAAGAGCTTATAAAGGAAAAATAGGGCAGTGGTGTGCTGGTAAAGTGGATTTGTTTTAGAAAAACCCTAATTTGTAGCATTTGCCCATTTTTGTGGTGTAGATACACCTCACTATGGCTCATTTCAAGCTACCACGAGTATAACTAGCAGCTCTCCAACTTCCTGAATATTTAACAATCTGTTCTCACGAGCCACACTAGCTGGCTCCACGCAAGAGGAAACTTGATAATTGTTATTTTCCTCATGTGGTACTAGGCTCTTTTGTCTCTGTTTCCTGTCTTATCTTCGAAGTGCGGGTGTAGGGAGTGGTTTGGCTGAATTCAGAATAAGCCAAAGTAATGTTGATAGTTGGGAAGAAACATTTACTAGCTGAGCAACTACACAATACATAGAGGTAAATGGAAAGCTACATAATAAAACACTTGGTTAATTACAAAGTCCCTGAGTTACATCTTCAGCATCTCCAATAACACTTGCCGCAAAGTATTGCTGTCTGTAGTTACTGGTTGAATGCATTGATTAGATATTTTCCTTTGATTGCAGTTAAAATCAGAGTCATGTTGTATTGTATGTTCAGACGAGGAGAAGTCTGAAGTATAACTGATATAGTTGTAGCTTGTGGGCACTCAACCTATCAATCTGAAAAGTGGGATACTGATACATACTTTACAACACTGTGTACATTTTTGGGCATAGAGCCTCCTTGTGATGTCGGATGGCAAAGTATTTAAGTTATATGGACTTGGAAGCCAAACTGCCCGGGCTTAAATCTTGGTTCTTCTGCATACCATCTGTGTAAAATAGTCTAGTGACTTATTCTCTGTGTGTCTCAGTTTTTTCATCTTTTAAAATACATACAAACTGTAATGATACCTACTCTGGTTGGCCTGAGGGTTATATAAAATATAGATTATGCAAACTTCTTAGAACAATGTTGGCACAGGACAAGCCAATAATAAATGTTGCCTACTATTATTTGTAATACGTGACCAGGAAATGTCCCTGCTCCTGTCCATCTGTCCTTCTTGGCTTATATTAGTCTTCATGGCCTTCAGGGTTCCTTATAATTTGGTCCTACTTGCCAATTTAGCCTCTCCTCCTGCTGTACTTAAACACGTATCCACCATTGTACTCACAGTTTCCTCAAAGACTCACATTCAATACCAAGGTTTTAGGCCTGCCAAAAATATCTTTCTGACTTTCCTCCACTCATCTGAGTCTGACCTAACCCTGAGGGATCAAACCTCCCCCCAGCTCTCATGGCCTCCCCTTCCTTAAATCCTCTAGCAAGTATACTTAATAATCATTAAGTATACATAAGAATCATTAGCAAGTATACATAATTAACCATTTAATTATATATTCCCTTATATTTTTCTTTCTGCTTGAGAAAGGGAATTATGTTAGGATATGTATCCTACCTCCAAAATACATACAGGAAACATATACTTCCCCCAATGATTATGCATTAATTGATTTATTATATAGAATTAACTTTACTGTTATAGTATCAATAGAGCCTTTATCAAAAGAACTTTTGTTCACAACTGATAGCACCTGCAGTAAAAAGCCAGTCATGTGGGGCACCTGGGTGGCTCAGTCGGTTAAGCGACTGCCTTAGGCTCAGGTCATGATCCCGGAGTTCTGGGATCGAGTCCCGCATCGGGCTCCCGGCTCGGCGGGGAGCCTGCTTCTCCCTCTGGCCCTCTCCCCTCTCATGCTGTTTCTCTCTCTCAAATAAATAAATAAATAAATAAATAAATAAATAAATAAATAAAATCTTTAAAAAAAAAAAAAAAGCCAGTCATGTAAGAGAGTAAAGTTTGGAGACAATACTTAATTGCTTAAAATTATGAAATCACTGTAATGGCTTGTCTTTTGAATGCTAGGTATTTCTACGGTTTTATTTTTTTTAAGGCTATTATCATGGAATCAACCCCGTTATATTATGATAATTTTTTTATATTCTAGTAGAGGTAGAAATTTTACATACCAAAATGCAGAGAAAATATACCCCGTTAGTTCTGATTTAAGTTGCAACATAAAGAGGAACAAAGAAACACCCTTAACTGGGTGTAATGTGTAGATTTCTTTTCACTCTGATGATGATGAATGGAGTGTGGTTGTCCAGGTCTCTAAAGAAGTCAGAATATCACACGGGATATCCTCAGATAGCGGAAAAAAACAATTAAGAAGAAGAAATGGCCTTCCAAAGAGCATGACTCTGCTCTTACAAGTAAGCAAGTGCAGATGTCGGGGCATCAGGGGAACGCACTATTGCTCTGTGGGCGCATGTGCAGTGCTGTGTGAGACACGTGGTTGTGTTTGTCAGTTTACTTGCTCTCTCAAAGTTATTTGTGAGTATTTTTTAACTCTACTGGATCCCACGAGACTAGTATTCTGTCTGCATTTGCTGTACCAAAGAAATTCCGTGACTGAAAAATTAAGGCAATCCAGACCCGCAGTTGTCACACGTAATGTAAGAAAAGTCGATCATCTCCACATTTAAGAAGTTAAACTAAGGTCCACCAGGGCTCCTCCACCACTGACTTCCTGAGTTAGTTATCTAGGATAGAGGATTTGGGTTTTTGTTTTTGTTTTTTTCCTTTTAATTCCTCTCTAGAATGTATCGCATGTCTTGTTTATACAATCCTACTTTTCCAGGAAAGCACTGACATAAAGCAGGCACTTAAGAAATGTTTGTTTCTCTGTATGCTGACCTTTAGAACATAGAACAACAGAGACTGAAAACAATCGCAAACCCTAAGCCAAAGACAATGTTATTTACCGGCATGTGTGTAAACCAAACTCAAAATCGACACATTTATGAAATTAAGCCTCCAAACACATAGGGAATTTTAAAAGACTGGGTTTGCGTTTAGAAGCTTGTGAATTTTAATAAAGTAATACCGATCCAAATGGACTGTCCGGGGAGGACTATATCAAAGAATATGATCCCAGTCACCGTATCTTGGGAGGGCATCATAGCCACGGTTTACCTAGTGTGAGCGTGAGCACCCAGGGGCAGGATTTCCCTGATGTCCCTAGCAGAGTACCTGGCTCTCAATAACTGTTCATTAAGAGAACTAATGTAATTTAGAAAAAAGAAAGATTTCCTGGGTGAGCAAAGGTGGAAAGTTGTCTAAGTAGAACCATCATGCCAAGTTTGCTTTAACACTGGTCCCTTTGTCTGATGTCCTGTCCATTCTCCTTTTCCCCTGTTATTTTGCTTTTCTACTTTCTTCTTTATTCTGATGCCCTTTGTCTACATCTATTGTGTCTCATTACTTCTCTTTATAGGATTTTTTTTTCTGCCTCTAGTCTCTAGTACCCCTGACTCCATTCTCTTTAACTTAATATTAATTATGATTTGGTCCAAAGTCCTGAAGTAAAGGAGGCAATAAATCGTTTTTAATGGGCACATTCTGTCACTTTCAACAGATTTCAATAGAGAGCTATGAAAGTATGAGACAAGGCTTGGAGCCAGTCTATAAAGTGATATAACAGTCCTTAGCCGGCCATGTAAAGAAGAGTTACTCTCCCTGGATGAGAGGGTAGCGGGAGGGGGATGAAGAGATCTTCCGACCCAACCATCACCAGTTGTAAAACAACCCTGGTTCCCTTGGGAGCCATCACACCTGAATGTCCCTGTGGAAGTGGCCTTGGTTACAGGTGCATTTGTTTAGCAGGGGCAAACCTGCAATAATCCCACAAGGCTTCTCTAAAACGAAACCAATCGAAGGACAGCTCTGTGAGACAAAACAACACTTCTCCCAGGTGAAACTCTAAAAAGAGGTTTTACCTTCACTCGATCTTAGTCAAAAGGCTGAGAAGCGATAAAAGAGGTTTTACCTTTAAGACAGTTGGCTGGATGGATTTAATCGTTTAGAGAAGTATGATTATAATTCCAAGTAAGGAAACATTCAACTTGCCTGATATAAACTTAATTCTTTTTAAATGGGCAGATGAACAGACATTTTTCCAAAGAAGACATCCAAATGATATAAACTTTCTACTGAAGTGTGAGATACACAAAGAAAAGAACGCCCATCATATGTACGCAGATGGATGATTTTCACCAACCGAGTGTCTGGTTCCTAAATTGAGAGACATAGCATTATCAGTGCTTTGCCCCCATCTGGTTACACCCCATCCCAGCCTGTGGGGAACCCCTATCCTCACATCAAACCTAGTAGTTGGCTTTTGCCTGGTTTTGTACCTCACACAGTACTGAACACCGTTCATTTATTATTCCTTTACTATTGAAAACTTTTAATATTTTTAAATACCTTTCATTTGAGCAGGTTATTTTTCTTGGAAGTAACATGAATGAGATGGAAAACTGCTATGAATTAATAATTTGCATAAAAATATACCTGTGCTATGGTTAACTCTGATATATTTAAAACAAGTACGTCAGCAATGACGTGTTGTAGCTAGAAAGATACGGCAACATGCAATCCCCAGGAATCTAATAAACTGAGGGAAAAGGGAAATTCTTCACTCACAATAGTATTAATTTATAAACACACACACACAGAGTTAAACATTTCAGTTGTCATACTATGGAATTAGCTTAAGTAATGTTTACTTTAAAATAGCAGTTTGGAAGTTACTACCAACAAATATAAAGTTCTATATTGTTTTCCAAAATCCTATCAGATAAGAAAAGAACAGACAAAACCTCAGTTGGGGGGCGCCCCCGTGGCGCAGTTGGTTAAGCGATTGCCTTCGGCTCAGGTCATGATCCTGGAGTCCGGGGATCGAGTCCCGCATTGGGCTCCCTGCTCAGCGAGGAGCCTGCTTCTCCCTCTAACCCTCCCCCCTCTCATATACTCTCTCTCATTCTCGCTCTCTCAAATAAATAAATCTTTAAAAAAAAAAAAACCTCAGTTGGATAACAGATGATGAGGAAAATTCCTGGGACATTTTGATGATCCAATTGCTTGATTCAACTTCTAAAAAAGAAAATGCAATCCCAGGCTATAGAAACAGACGTAAAATACCTAGAAAGAATCTCCTCATAGACTCTGAAACTGTCATACCCTTTTTGGCATCTCACATATTCTCGTTGTACCGTAGAAGAGACATTTGCAAATGAGGTTGCGTGGAGGACAGCAATCCATTTGTTGAGAAGGTGTGGTAAGGGTGCCCTGTAATGAATGGCTGCAGAAACGGAGTACTTCGGGCTAGAGAACAGTCTGGGGGACATGAGAGCTGTCTCCAAATATTTTAAGAATTGTCATGTGAACAGTGAAATGGATTTAATCTAAATTTTCCTTGAGGCTAGAACTTGCCAAAATTAAGCAACAAGGAAAAGATTTTGCTAAATATATATATATATATATATATATATATCTTAGCTAATAATTATAGTCATCCAGCAATAGGATGGGCTGACTCAGAAGACAATTCCCTATTAGAGTGGACATAACCTTCAGGAGAATAGCTTTCAACAAATTTAAGAAAGTTCGGCCTCACGATAATAATCTGCAATAATAGGATGTGCTGACTTGAAAAGGCAGTGAGTTACACGGCTCTGGAGCCTCCGAAGAGGGCAGAGCACGGTTCGAGGTGTTTCTGCCTACACAGGGCAGTAACACAGACGACAGAGCTCCGGAGTCTCTGAAAGTTATATTTTATGTTATATTATGTTATGTTATGTTATGTTATGTTATGTTATGATTTTATATTTTGTAGTCATTGTAGTTTTACATTACCTATTTTTCTTTAAAGCGGTTGACATTATGTGGTTAAATTTTGCAATATGTTTGAACCCTTGGGCAAATGTATTTTCTTAACTAAACCTATTCTGCCCTAGCAACTAGTGAATTGCCGAACTGTTACATACACCTCGTCTCAATAAGGATGACTGAAGTAATGATGCAGTAACCAAAAGCCCCGCCATCTCAGTGGCTTTATTTTTTTTTAAGGTTTTATTTATTTATTTTGAGAGCGCGAGCATGAGCACGCACAAGTGGGGGGAGGGGAGGCAGAGGGAGAGAAGCAGACTCCCTGCTGATCAGGGAGCCCATGTGGGGCTCAATTCCAGGACCCTGAGATCATGACCCGAGCAGAAGGCCGATGCTTAGCCGACTAAGCCACCGAGGCATCCCTCACCGGTTTAAAGAATAAAGTTCATTACTTGCCCTTACTACATGTGCAATGCAAGATGCCTAGGTCTGCGCTCCACGTCTTCCTCACTCCTGACCCCAGGTTGCAGAGCAGCTCCTGGTAAGAATGGGAGAGACAGAAAGAGTGGCAAATGGCCTACACTCTTAAAGCTGCCACAAGGTAGGCACTTACATCCCATCTGCTGACATTTCACTGGTTAAAGGAAGTCAAATAATTAGGAAGTTAAGCAAAGGCTGGGAAAACGACCGGATCACACCTCCTCTATTTTGCTCTTTTGCTGACCGAAAGTCCTACGCACCAGTAAGGTGAAGCCTATTTAGAGATGCCACCTGGAAACACAGCCTTCTTGCAGTGACGTGTCCGCAGCCTTAAACAAAACTCTGCAGCACACCTGTGTCACAAGAGTGCAAACCACAGGTGAGGTTGGAACAAAAGGTACTAAGCTGAAATCGGTATATTTTAGCTCGTTTTCTCACAGTGTACTGATGAGAGCTCCTCGTTATTGATTTGGTGTTGTTCGGTGATTGGAGATGCACTTCTTCCGGAGAAATTGTGGAGCTGATGCACTAATTTCATGCTAATATATACAAATCTTGAAAAGATTTTGTTTGATCTCCTTCCCAAGATGAAGTTGAAGAACAGATCACACATCGCAAACATGATAAAAGCCTCAATGGTTAATGGATGCAGGAACTGAGGAATTAAAATGACGTTCATATATTATGATGCTTTCACCTCCCCCCTTCTATTCCTGTGCTATTCTCCCTGGGGATATAAAATAAAATTTAAAATCCTCCCCAAGGATATCTGTCTTTATGTCACCAAAATCCATTTTTGAAGGCAGCAGACAAGACGATGTAGCTGCGGGGAGTGCTCTCCTGTTACACCCGTGAAACATTCAACACACTCGGATACTGTCTCTAAGTGACCTTAAATGGCAGTGGCTATTCTATGTTGAATTTTAATTCCTTCAGAATCATTTCCTGTACGCCTTCAATATCTACCTATCTCCCTCCCCAATTCTGCTCTCATGGGTTCTTTCCACTCACCCATCTTTGCCGAGCAAGTTATTTCTCTCTTCTGTTTTAATAATCCATCATTTTAAATGGAACTGTCCTGATGGATTCTCATGAAGCCATGCCCATTGGTAAGAAGCAGTTCAGAGAGTTTCTATATTTAACAAACCTGTGTGGAATGTCCTCCCGTGTCAAGACAGAGACCAAGCATAAGGATTTAGTGATGAGCAAGCCACGGCTCCTGACCTCAAAGAAACAACAGTTCTGCAGGGGAGTCTAAAAACCAAATATGTGATCATAATGGAGAATCTCATAAATGTGAGCATGTTTCCCATCTTCGTTGTTTTATTTCCCTCAACTATTTAAACATGCTTAGTCCCAAATGGAAAACCATCTAGCATTGATTCCCTAATGCTTGTCCCTGACTGACTCACCTAAGATTCTCAGTGGGGGCTTGTTATAAATAGAGCTTCTTGGGATCTTTACCAGGAAGTTCAGATGAGTAAGTTTAGAATGAGTCCTGAGAATCTGCAATTTTCCAAAGCTTCCAAGGTGACTCTTCTACACAACCGAGCTTTGGAACCTCTGCGTTAGAGCAAATAGTGAGGTCACCTTTCCTCATACAGAAACCAATACAGACAAAGAAAAAAACAGGCAATGGGGGCAATTATTTTCATAAAATTAATAAGGGCATATCAGTGTATTGCTGCAAACCAAAATATCAGAGGTAATCCAGGTCTAATTTAAAGTAAAAATTTTATGAGTAACTTGTGGGTATGGGGAAATACTCTTTCTTAACATAAGATGGTAAAAATGGAACAACCCCTAACATGGCTTGTAGTAATACCAATGATGGGAATATATAATAGAAAAGCTAAACTACTGACTGTAATCAATTTTTATCAAAGTCACGTTAAATGGGTAAATTGCTTACATAAAAAAAATTTGGAAAATTACACAAATTGAGCGGAATTAAAAATACATGATCAAGAATCTGTACAAACCAAAGGAAATAGGAATTGTTCAAGGATAATTTATCTGGCCTCAGAGGTAGGAGGCTCATCTAGTAAGGAAAATATCCTGAGTAAAATGGACCAAATTGGCTAAATAAGAAAAACAAGAAGTAATCAAGTTCGAGAAAGAGGCATTTGGGAGAGCTAAAAAGATTATAAAATGAAGTTAAGGAAGTGATAAATAAATCAATATACATCAGCGATGGGTCAGGAAAGGGAGATTGTATAGGAGTTTAAAGTACATGCAAAGGCATTTTTCAAGTACCGGAGGAACTGATATGAAAATTTATTGAGCAAAAAGACAGAATGTATATCTCATACATAACCACATAGCTAAGTGCCCTGGCTTATTCCCAGAGCTGAATATGGGAATTCAACTAGCAAAATGGGGTTTGGGAGAGGATCATTTAAATTCTATTGTATGTCCAGATCCCAAGCCCTGGGAATAGAGCATCCATCCACAAAGAAAGGAACTGCAAATATTAGATACAAACCAGCTGATGATGCAGAACTAGAAGGCATCAGACAAAGAAGAGATACAATAAAATCCAGCAACTCATAAATAAACTAGTAAGCTAGGAGAGTCTATACAATTCCAATAAATCTGTAAAGCCACAGAGTTCACATTTAGGTTGAAATCAGCATAGCTATCTGCTATCGCATCAGGCTATTACGTGGGGGGGAGGGAGTGAATATTAATTCATCAGAAATCAGAAACATAAAGAAGAAAAAATATAGTGAACAATTTATGATATTCAAAGCAGCCAAGTAATTTAGGATTTAGCAAGAAACGGAGATGCAATTTGGGACACGGTTCTTGGAGTAGAACATAAGATTCCAGAACATATCAAAGGTTCTCCAAGTGTAAGAACCCAGATTAACATTGGAAGCAAGTTTGAGAATTAAGGCTAGCTTTGGAAAATTATGGACAGTTTGGGTCACCTCATTAGGGGATTGGTCACAGTCCACTGCATGACATCTGACACTAACTGTTTTTAAGCACCGGCCCGCTTCTTCTATTATTAACTTCTACCTAAGGGCAAATGCCAAGAGAACTTACTTTAGTTTCTGCCTCCTGCTGCCATTTCAACTGTCAGGAACAGCAGGAGTCAAAAATGAAAGGTACCATCTTAAAGAAAAGCCATGGTGCAGTGTCATTTTAAAAACTGACAGCTTTGTGCAGTCCCAAATCGTAAGGGAAGGGGATTGTCACTTGTGCCTCCCATTGCCACTTTGACAAAGGAAGACATTCTCCCACATCCAAAGGCAACAGTAATTTTAAAATGGCAAGTAGAAACATATTTGCAAGTGGCAAGCGGGAATGGTCTTGACCTCAATGACCGTAAACTGTTGTGAGATGGGGAATAGCTCAGAGTCTGTTCACAAACGAAACGAAACAAAACAATGACAACAAAACCACACACACAACTAAGAAAATGGAGGTTTCTGTCTGACCTTTAACATAATAAAGAGAGTCTAATTTACAATGTGAGAGAGCACACAATCAGCCAAGAGGATAAAGTCATGCCAGGAACTGAGTTAATCTCACTAAAAAAATAAAGAAACTATACGATTTTGTATTTTGTAGAAAAGGTAATAGAGAAAAGATGGCTGTGAAGGAGTCGAGACATTGAAATGAATAGAGTGGGCAGCTGTCTAAATTGTTAGCGTCCAGGATATTTAAAAAAAAAATTATTTTCAAACATCAAAATTCACTGTTAAGAAAGGGCCCACGGATCCTGGAATCATTTTGTTTTTCCTCAGAGTGCAGCTGATATTAATTGGCAGACCAGGAGAATGGTTTACGATAATGAGGCAAGTTTCTGGAGGCACACAGTGTGGGAAAAGTCCATTAATTGAAAGGAAAAACAGAATAGATACACACCCTTTTTTCCCTCCAGATAACTGTCACAAAATATAAGCATTTTGAAGAAATACAAATTGCCATACTTACTGACCTTACTTTATAATAAGAGATACACCAAATTCAGTTCTGTTCTCCTAATACGAGAGCAAACAGTATTTCTACAGTGCAATAAAAACTTTGGGGACTGGGTTTGGCTGCATTGCTTTGGTATTCCACTGCAAACAAGGATGGAGTCTGGGACGGAGAAGAACAGGGCAGGAGAGATGTGAGTTTGCTGGAGTATCCGCCTCCACTGTGTTACATTCCACCGCACGGGGTAGACTCACACCCATTTCCGAACCACACAGCAGCGGTGCAGGCGTGGACCAAAAATATGATATTCTCTAGGGAAATTTAAGGCAAGCCCAGTTTGATGAGAGCATTTGGAGAGATGGTCAAGGAAACCTCATCAACCCTCCCAAAGGTAATAATGATTCAGACTATCAGAGGACTGGCAACATTACAGCAAATTAGGATACCTTAAGGAACAAGAGCTGTCCCCTTTCTCTGCAAGTATATTCTAATGGGAGTCTGAGCTATAAATGCAACAGTATCGGGCGCCTGGGTGGCTCAGTTGGTTAAGCAACTGCCTTCGGCTCAGGTCATGAGCCTGGAGTCGCGGGATCGAGTCCCGCACCGGGCTCCCTGCTCGGCAGGGGGTCTGCTTCTCCCTCTGACCCTCCCCCCCCTCATGTGCTCTCTCCCTCTCTCTCATTCTGTCTCAAATAAATAAATAAAATCTTTAAAAAAATAAATGCAACAGTATCATGCAGACAGCTGTTACCATTCATGTTGGGAAAGCAGATGAAATGGTTTTTTCTATTGAGTCAGTGTTAGAGATGCTTTGAAAGGATAGGTTGGGCATTGCTCCGTCATTTGAATAGTGGTCTGTAAAGATCCAAGTGGTTTATGGGGTTACCTGGGACAACATTTTGGGTCCTCTTCCATTGTTTTCTTCTTCAATCTGTGGAACTTCTAACCACCTTCATTCAGAGCAACCGAGTGATTCAGGGTTTAAGTGTGATTTTTCTACCACTCCATTAGGATGCAGGTTATGTTCTGCTTCTTTCAGTTTTCCACACCTATAGGTAGCCTAATTTCTGGCCATTTAACACATGAAATAGTAGCCACTCATCTGAGAGCAGCTGCCTTAAAGGTGTTGATCAGACCTAAATTAACTAAATTTAACTAGAGCTAAATTAACTCTCCTTTGCCAAGATGCTTTGAGGCCAACCAGTAAATCTGAACTTATTTATGGCCTTTTGAGTGAGAAATATCAAAATGGGTCTTTCAAAAATCTACCATTTACTAGTAGAAGAACTTTGGAGAGATCAATTACCATCTTTCATCCCAACATGAGGATAGGCCAAACCTCAGAGAATGGGAAAAGTAAGCTATGTAAAGTACTTGTCACCTAAGCCCACGAGACAGCTTTCACTAAGATGCTTTCACTTAAAATAGCTGAAAGAAAGAAACATAATAAATGAGCCCCAAGGAAAATGGATCCCTTGACGTGGACCACTGCTACAAAAGTTCACTAGAAGTAGAGGTTGATTCATGTTTATGTCTGAATTCATTTGTGCATCCAGGGTCCGGGTGAGTGGGCTAGCTATTATGTGCCCGTTGCTCTCCTTCACTAAGATTGAAGGAAATCCAACTGATGAAGATCTGACCTCTCATGCCTGCCCCAAGTCCCCAAGTTTGGGGCTGCCCATCACCCAAATATCAAGTTTTGTTCTTTCAAGAGTGAGGAGTGTATGAGGACTCCTGCGTGTATCACGTCTACCTGTTTCCCTGTCCCCTCCTCCCTCTGACTTGCCTGCTTTGTGGACTGCCCTCTTCTGACCTACAAACCGCATGTGGTCTTGGGCTTTTGAGATATTACATAGCTTTGACCTTCCACTGCTTTTGACCTCTGGCTTCCTGATCCACCCTCCTTTCAACCCAGCCCCACATTTAATTCTCGACTTCCCGCTTGCTCTCGGAGTCTGGGTTTCTAGGTCAGCCGCTGCCCATGGATCAGCCTGACAGCTCCGGCAAGGCTCAGTGTAGGTTGACAAGTTAACACGGGGGGAGGGCGTATTCGTGTCACGATTCCTAAAAGATTTAAATATACATTACATAGGGTTTGTGATCAGATGCTACGAGGGGAACTGGTTCAATTGCTACTACATCATGCATTATATGCCTCTTGTCTGGCATCCCAATCAATGTTGTGTTCCCTTTTGGCTAGTTGCTACATCCACCCTCTGCTTAGGAGCTTCTGGAAAAAAAAACAAAAAGTGTTCCTTCTGTACTGCTTTACTGCAACCACAGATGTAGAATCACCCCTTTTACTAAATCTTTCCATTTAGATGATCTAGAATGTGATGCAAATCAAATGTTTTGGGGGGCACCTGGGTGCCTCAGTCAGTTAAGCATCTGACTTCGGCTCAGGTCATGGTTTCAGGGTCCTGAGATCGAGCCCCACATTGGGGAGTCTGCTTGTCTCTCTCCCTCTCCTTCTGCCCCTCCTTCCACTTGTGCTCTCTCTCCCTCTCTCTCAAATAAATAAATAAAATCTTTAAAAACATCAAATGTTTTTCAGTGTAGTTAATCCCTTCCCTCTCTTGACACTGCATTATTATTGGTCACCAGTGACATGTTAATTGTCTTTATTCCTCATACTTTGTAATTCCACATCAAACCATAAGTGCTGAAGGAACACAAAGGATCAACAAACACAAAGGCAAGGAGAACTCAAGCAACAAGGGTAAAATTTTAAGGCGCACCAGAGACAGGATGATGTCAGTCTCAAAGACAAGGCATCCTGAAGATCAGACAAACCAGTCCAATCAAAAAATGTTAGGTTCAAGTTGTCAGGTAGGCACCAAAGCCAAAAGCCACACTTGATTCAGGAAACAGTGGAGGTCAGTGCAAGAACTGGGAGACAGTCCAGCGCACACCCAGGGAAACGTGCTGTTCCAGCATCTGAAGATCAGTTCCCAGCAAAACTCGAGGCTCAACAGCCTGGACATTTTGCCAAGAGCAAAACCATCTCTGAGCCCACTGGGAGAGGCAGAAATGAAGATCTGGAGCAGAGAATTAGAGGGAGGAAAATAATGGGAGATCCTGACCCCACCATGGAAGATGCTAAAGAATTTTGGCCATCAACTGTATCTTAAAATGTTTCTTTCCTTTTTTCTAAAGGAAAGAAATTTTCCACCAACTTCTTTTATTCTTCAATCTCTATTTTCTTTGAAAAATTTCTTTCTTGTCTGAACACTAAATTTAGATCAGAGCTTGGTTCTCTTTCTCTCCAGATAGAGAGAGAGACAGAGACAGAGACAGAGATAGAGAGACAGAGCACATGCACAGTTATGCATGTTGTTCCACAGGGGGTTAAAAGCCAGAATACACACACACACACACACACACACACACACACACACACACACTCAAATGTGTATGTATGTGGGTATATGCAGATGTAGACAGATAATACGTATAAAATATGTTTATGTATGTACATATTTTATATATACATACATTAAAATACCTGTACATTGCATATCTTTGAGTGTACGGATCTGGGTATTTGGGTGTATATTCTCACCCTAGAATATCTTATCTACTCATTACTAAAACTATGACTTATTAATATACATAAGCTGACAAACAGGATAATTTTGCCACATTCTTACCGCAAAGGCACAGTCCTACATCATAGCAACTGAATGGAGAAATCCAATTTGGATCATCTACATTACTTCAAATTTAACAAATCGGATACAAAACACATAGTCTTTGAAATCAACTTAATTAGATTTTTATAAAGCCAGAGGGAGAGGGACAGTTATAAGACATGAATCCTATAACTGAAAATCTCACTGGGCACCATTGCACATTGGTAACATCCCCCTTTTCTTCACTAGGCTCCTTTTTCAAACAGGCTCTCACTTCCCTGTGGTCCTTGGATGCCCCACAGTTAGAGCCTTACCACTTACCCTCATAGGAAGAGAAATTTTCTTCCCTAATAGATCCAATTGGAGGCGAGGAATTCAATTTCATTTTCCTATTTTGGGTTAAATGTCCATCTTCAAAGTAATTATTGTAGCCAGAGATGTGGAATATGCAGCCCTGGGTCACAAGTGCCAGAGTGATGAACACTGACGATGCACGGGAGGGGGCTGTTTCCCCAAAGGAAAGTGAAATGCCGTTCCTGCAAGTAGGAAATGAACACTGGGCAAAGAGATTTCTAAAACGGTTCCTCCTTTTACTATCTATGGGATCATACAGTCATTTTTCTTTACTGTTCTTCCAAAAACAGGCCCACGTTCAATTGCTCGCTTTAACACGTTTCCTTTACGGAAGGTATAGTATTTGTAACTGTTTTCATTATTTTTCACTTGTCCATCATCTAACACACTAAAAGCAAGTCCCATTAAGGGCAGGAATCTTATTTTTTTAACCTCGAGTGAGTAGCACAATCCCTGGTACATTTTTTAACTCAATACATATCTTCCCCCAAAAATGAAAGAATTGTACATCATGTGTATGCAAAAATACACGGAAATCCTTTTTTAAATGTTAGCAGCCGTTAATGTAGTGAAGCTTGGGATAACTGTTTTGTTTCATTTTTTTTCCTTTTCCATTTTTCCAAAATGTCTATGCATAATATAGTTTTCTTTTTATTTGTTGTTTATATACACATAAACAATAGCACTTTTAACATTTGTTTGAAATTGTAAAAAGCTCTGCAGTTTCCCTGAATTGCCTGGCTGGGGTGCACTCAACGTGCAGGTACCATACTTACCCAGGCCGAAGATAAAAGGACTTAAACTGGGGCGGGCCAGAGGGACTGGAGACTGAAGAAGAGATTCCATCAACAGCCTCCCTCCCATTTTATCGAATGCCTTCGTTATTCTCCAAAAATTCAAAGTACCTGCCAAAAACCATATCTCACACACTCAAATTGGTTTATTTTTTGTACAATCCTGCCTTGAAGTTATATCCCATGTATCATTTTTATAAACACGGGTGCAGCCAGCCCGCGAAGCATTTAAAATAGGCGATGTGGCAAAGCAGAAACAGGAGAGCTTTACCAAGCAAAGAGCATTCAAGGGCTTAAGCTTGGGCATCAAGGAAAGGTGACTGACTGAGCACGCCACTGAACTTGCCACTTACAAGTAGTGAGCACATGGGGCGCCTGGGGGGGGAACAGTTGGTTAAGCCCCTGACTCTTGGTTTTGGCTTAGGTCCTGATCTCAGGAACCTGAAATTGAGCCCCGTGTTGGGCTCTACACTCAGCATGAGTCTGCTTGAGACTCTCCCACCCTCTCCCTCTGCCCTTTCCCCCTCACTCTCTAAAATAAATAAATAAATCTTTAAAAAAAAAATACAAGTAGTGAGCACAAGTATCTGTCACATATGGAGGACTGTATGCTACCCGTGGTCATCAGAGAGACTTCAAATATCCTCTTAACCTTTTCTTCATGTTTACCAGTTAACAAATGTCTGAAAACTTCCTTCTTCATGTGTCCTTCTGTAACTCTTTTCTTTCACATGTATGTGAGATTTGTATCTCTCTTGATTGTCTCACTAAGTCCCTTCATCGGGCTACCATACTTGCCCACACAGAAGGGGCCTTCTTAGAACGAAGTTCTCACCAAGACTTTCATAGTGTGAAATGGCTCTCAATTACTTAATTTGGAACAACAACGAACTGTTTGGGAAGGACCCAAGAGCCTGAAATGACCTCTATCAACGTTAATGTCAGAGCCTTACAGAAACCACCACAGGGAGTCTTTTTTTTTTTTTTTTTTTTTAAGTAAGTTTAACACAAATGTCATCATTCTTCTGGTGGGTTGATCTCACAATGACAAGTGCTGGATGTTAAAGAAAAGACTCTTAAGAATCACTTTTAAATGCATATAGTAAGTGGTTACATTGTAGAGATCACAAAAATACAACCACAGAACAAATGAAAAAAAAAAAAGGGAAATGGGTACTTTTGTATAGGAATAAATCTCCCGGTGACAGCATCATACACACATTTTTTAAAAAGTGCTCTATCTCAGACAACTTAGATGGAATTAAAGACAATCTGCTCTAAAAACCATGCATCTGATAATGATAAAGACCCTTGTGGTAAAAAATACATGAAAAGAGTTTGGGGAAAAAAAGGTTTTGTGAAAATTGAGAAAAATTTTTTTAAAAAAAGCAGTGCTTCTAAATTAAAGTATCATTTTATATATGTGTCTGTAATAACTGGTGCTGTGACAAGCTTCAATAAATTAAACATTTTAAGTAGACATTTCACCGTCCCTGCTAGATCTCACTGCCAGGTAGTAGATGAGTGAAGAGCATGAGGTGGGCTTCCAGACTCCCTGTCTCTGCAACCACACTCCATCACTTATGACCACTGCAACCTTGCGCAAGTTGCTTAACTTTTCGCTGCCTTAGAGTCCTTGGTAAAGTATGGTACTTCCCTCATTAAGAGGATTCTCAGAATTAAACGAACTAAGTTCTCTATGGGGTAGTGGTCATCACTCTATATACACTCCACAGAGCATTTCTTGTCTATTTCTACTCTTTTGGCACTTGTATACAAACTTTATATTTAGTTGCCTATTTGTCGTTGCCCAACTGGACTAGAAACATAAAAGAGAACGGAAGTTAATGTCATACATTTTCAGATCACCATTATACTGCCAAGGTCCCATGCACAGTGAAGGCACTCAGTGATGGTGTTGATTAATGAAGTCTCATTCCTCACTAAGCACTCAGCATTTTAAGAGTCACGTGTACCGCAGAGTTTTATAAATGCATCTAATCAATTATTTTACGAAACAGGTAAAACAACATGTTGCTAAAAAATTGCAAATCTCTCAGTGAGACTCTCAGACACTATAATTTTTCCTACAGATGTGTTTATCTGACTTAAATCCAATTGTCTCTTTCCAGTTGAATCAAAGTGTTGGCGCATTTAATGTGTAACTATCCCTGGTCTATCCCTTTTGATAATATTTGCTTCTTCCCAGAGAGGCCACATAAGGCTAAGGAAATGGAGTGGACTTTGGTCCTTCCTACATATTATCTTTAATCAGAAACCACCTCATCTGATGTCCAGTCAATGAGCAGGTCACGGGGCAAACAAACTCATGAGAATGTGAAGGATGAGCGATTCATATTTTATGTACTGTGGGTTTTGGTCACTAGGAATTGTCAAGGCCCCAAATACCTTCCTCACACCCTCTTGCTTGGTTTCACTGTGAAATTTCAGGAAATAGAAATTTATGTGTATTAACAATGACCTGGAAATATAAACAGCCTGTCATATTCAAATACCCTAGAGAGATATGCTGATAGAAGAGAGGGAGGAAATTACTCGTAAGGAAGTAATTCTAACTGAAAACCTTTCTCCCCCTCCAACTTCCAGAGGCAGGAACTCCCTCATGAATAAGAGAAAGATGTCCTGCATTGCCTGAAAGGAGATGAACTAGCAAGGACAAATCGTCTGTTTCAGGGACATCCGTGAGAACTGAGCAAGGCAGAGAAGCAGACTTCACTAGACAACTATATGAGACAAATGTATAGTAAAAAAGACACTAATGAGCGCATTAAAGAATTTTGCTCAACTTTACTCGATTTGCGTTTCAAAAAATTTTCTAGATACGCAAACAGTGATAAACTCCACTGAGCCTCAATCTTCTCAACAAACGACCATCATAATGACAATATGATGAGGTTATGCACATAAAATGAGATTACCTATTTTAAGATGTTAGCCTTGTGCCCAGTAAAAGCTAAATAGAAGTTAATTCCTTTTCCTACTTCTTAGATAGACTAACAGAACTCTTTGGCCACAGGGGTTATTGGGATGATCAAATGAGCTAAGACATATAAAAAGAGCTTTGGAAAATGTAAAGCATCATCCTAATATTCATTATAATTATCATTACTAGCATGGGAATTGTGTCTGGTCAGTTGGCATGGATCTGAGTCTCCAGACTGAGCGCTGAAGGGGCTGTAGTCAATGTCAGGTTCTAGTTGATTGCTTCAATATGGTGCAAAGGTCTCTGTCCTGGGCATTGGGAACCCTGATTTTGACTTCAGCCCTGACACTTAATACTTCTGTGTGTAGGTCACATCATCACCAAACTTTGCTTTGACATTTTATACAATGGTAATGACTATAATACCTATAATACCTACTCAACAGTAGTTACAGCATTTAAGCAAAGTCATGGAGATAAAACTCCTTGGAGATAAAAGTCCTTATGAAATCACAGGGAGGCGCATGCAGGTCCAAAGGAGCTATAGCTGAGTTGGATTCTCAGCTCTGAAGGCCAACAAATTGTTTACATTCTCTGAGTCTGTTTTTCAACCCTGCAAGATCAATACCTCAAGGAGATCATTCAACCACTGACCTCAGTGAAAGAGAGTCTGATTCTCTGCATACTGATTCTATGAATGTGAGTTTGGATCAGAAATGTATTCAAAGCATGCATTATGCCATCCTTTAAAAGGTGCAAAGATCTGAGGAGAAAACATAAGAATCCAAGGGTAATCCAATTGGGTAACAAAGGATTATGGTGTAAGGTTGTGAGAAAATCACACTCCCCGCACTTGCTTCATTGTGCATTTTCCTATAGAATTAGTCATCTTACAAATTATGCAAGAATGCATCTTGAGGTTGTTTATTTTATTCTGGATGAATAAATGGTGAATTTGGGGCTCTTGGATATGAGCTACTATTCAGCTGACAGTAGATGAATGAATGTACAGAAGGAGGAGACTTTCTGCGGTAGGAGGATTATAAGCCCAGGTCTGCGGAAGGACTCTGAGTATCATGTGCCTGATTGAACAGGAAGGACAAGAATGAGCAAAATGCATGCTTGACACCTACCTCCAGTGTGTCTGTGTCTCAAGTGCAGTCACAGGAATGTTTCAAGGAAATAAAAGGGTGTAAGGGGTTGGGGCAGGGGGACAGAAAGGGGTGAAGGAGTCCAAATGCCTGGAGGGCGAATAAAAAAGGTCTGAATACAGCCTAGGATAAAAACGGAGCCCAGAAAAGCATGCAGAGAATGGAACAGCAGGAAAGTTTTAGAAGTTGAAGGTCTCTGTGAGAAGGGAGTGGGAAATTGGGAATTTAGGGGGCAGTGTGGAAGGCTTGGTAGATACGGAACTGAGAGTCTGGAGTTGGAGATCTCAGAGCCTGAGCAAGGTCTTGAAAGATTAAAGTCCAGAGGGTCGTCATTCTATTCTGGCAATATGAAATAAAAACAGAAGTCCACGGGGTCTGGGAAACTGAGCAACTGGGAGGAGGCTGAAAAATTATTAAACTGATGATGAAATAACTAAAGATAAAAAGGAAACATAGATTACGACCGAGCGCTGCTATCATGGTGGAAGGTGCAAACTGGTGAGTTATTTCTACTGAAGACTGACTTTGGGGTTTGTTGAAAATCAGCATTCTCATACACAAATTTTATGTAAATTGCATTTTAAAGCAATCAGCTCGAAGGATAGAGCTTTTTGCAAAGAGCCAAATGACATCAGGCCAGGGATGTATAGTAAGCATGTCACCCCTTCTCCTTGTGGGAGATGCTCTCAGGTGATACCGATGGTTTCCAATCCATCCAGGGGGAGACGTGCTGGGACCTGGGGAAAACCATGAATAAGGAGCTCCCTGAGCATCTTAGTCCCCAGCCAGCCTTGCCATATTTACCTGTTATGGTTGCAAACAACTTTGGCAAGCCAAATTGCCCAAATCTAACTTCCATTTTACAGGTACAGGCTCTTAAATACTCCCAACGCTGTATGTCTGTGTTATCCAAAGATTATAAAATAATGAGTAGGCAACCTGCATGTGCAGTCACATTGTAATTACACTTTGATGACCACCGTGTGGAAATGGACCATCATTTATCTTCTGAACCACATGGCCTGGGGGACTGAGGGTGGCAGGCCTGGCTGAGATCTATCACCATGGGTTTAAAGGAAACAGGAAGGCCTAGAGCGGGGAGCTGGGGTCACAGGAAGCTCCGATGGAATTTGATCCTAGCAATAAAGAATTATTGTTGAGCTTCTGGTCAGGGAATTGAAGGGAGCCATCAGATCTTGAACTCTGCAAGATTACAAAATATTTCTATAGTACTGTACCTAAGCAGACAGCCATCCTCGAGGTAAAACAGACAGGCTTTGTGAAAAAGTCTTCCGTCAACTTATTTCTTTATTCAGCACTAAGGTGCCTGATCCCCAACTCCATCGTAGGCATCATTTTATCAGTGTCCTCCGATGGAGGCAGAAAACACAGCAAATTCTTTTCTTTTTTTTAATTATTTTACTTATTTGAGAGAGAACAAGTGGGTGGGACAGGGGGAGAGGGAGAGAGAATCCCAAACAGACTCCATGCCGAGCACAGAGCCCGACACGGGGCTCCATCTCAGGGCCCTGGGATCGTGACCTGAGCCAAAACCAAGAGCCAGTCACTCAACTGACTGCGCCACCCAGGCCCTATTTACAGATGATGTAAATCCTATCATATGAAATAGGACCAGTTTAAAAAAAAAAAAATGCACTGAGCAAGAGTCCAAATGCAAACCAAAATCTATCAGCTAAAACAATGAGCTTAATAGAACGGAATATTTAATTGGGACCAAAATAACATATTGGTCCAGAAGAATGCACCCATTTGGATGCAGAGAATATAAATGGGGGCACCTGATCCACAGACCCTACCCAAAGATTATTCCATGAGTCATGGAGGAAAAAAAGAAAAATAACAGAATCAGACTGCAATTCTTTCTGGAATCTACCAAACTCACATGATAATTTTCAAGCAGAGCTAAAATTGAAGTAAAGGTAGAAGAACCATGCAAAAGAAGAAATCCTATTCTTAAAAAAGATAGAGCTGTCAAGCAGAACAAGATGAAGGGAGTGACAGAAAAGCAGATAGGGAACAAAGGCAGCAATGTGCTGGGACCAGGTTAACAGGCAGGGCAGGGAAGAGATCTCTGACTTGCAGCACTTGACAATGGGTCAGTTTCCGGGCTGTAAACACTCCAGGCCTGGACAATTGAAGGCCACCAGCATGAAGTCGCTGAATGAGTAGTTGGGAAGAAACACCGCAACAACCTCCACCACACCAATGAAAAAGAGCAGGAATTCTTGCCACTGAGCTTCCTTGGACTTGCTTGAATCTGTTTCCAGTCTGTTTGTTTTAAAGTCCTTATTGTTTGGGGGTTGCCATTAAATTACTCTCTCCCTAATGAACCCACGTGAGTCCACACGCGGTGTAATTAAGAGAGTCCCATGAAAGATCTTTTTAAACACACTACAAAAAAAAAAAAAAAAAGGAAGCTCAGGATGTGGAAGATTTCAGTAGCACAAACTAAAAATATTTAGGTGCTTTATTATTTTTTTAAGATTTTATTTATTCATTTGACAGAGAGAGAGAGAGCACAAGCAGGGGGAGCAGCAGAGAGAGAGGGAGAAGCAGGCTTCCTGCTGAGCAGGGAGCCTGATGCAGGGCTTGATCCCAGGACCCTGGGATCATGACCTGAGCCGAAGGCAGACGCTTAACCAACTGAGCCACCCAGGTGTCCCCTATTTAGGTGCTTTAGACAGGAGAATGTGGTCGTGAGCTCTCCATCTCTGTTTAACCTGTAAAAAGCTGAAGTTCCAACTTCCCTAATTCATTGACCTTTTCAATATTAATGGAAATGACAGTAGTGACAAAAGTGTCTTGGGCTCTGCTCTTGCAGCAAAAGAATCCCAAGAACCAAGTTCTCCCTGCTACTCCTCTCTACGAAGACCTGGGACCGGGGCTGGGCTGGGTATGTCCCTGGCTAGGGCCGCTGGTGTGCATCTCTGCTGTAAGCACAGTGGTTTGCAGAATGGCATCCCCAGACCAGCGGCTGCAGCCTCAGCTGGGAACTTTAGGAAATACAAATTCCCTTCTACACACCTACGAACTCGGAAACTCTGGGGGTGGAGCCCATTGCTTTTAACAAGCCCTCCAGAAAATTCTGAAGCACATGAAAGCTTGAGAACTTTGGTTCTAGCACCCTGTGGCCTTAAATATGTGACTTCAGTATCGCTCTCCCCTCGGGTGGTGCACACTGACTCGAGAGAGGCTTCTCCTTTCAGGTGCCCTGACAGTTAACTAAGAAAGTCAGCAGCAGGGACCACTTATATTTTCTGCAAAATAGTTATTCTTATTAACAGTAATAATTCCAATTCCACTGGCTTTTGCTTGCCCAACTCTGCCTAATACATAACCCCACCTTCCCTCAAAGTCTCTGCTCACTCCTGGAAGTCTCGGAGGGTTCTCACATTCGTTTCTGAGAAGCTCCCTAACACTTTTTGGCTCTGCCTCCCCTTGGCTCCGTCCACGGCCCCTGAGGCCACTTAGAGGCTGCCCCAGAGCTAAGGAACGTCCAGATCACAGTGCCCCAGGCCGTAGGCTTCTTGGGAAAGAGGCTAGAACATTTCTCTTGAAGTTACGTTTTAGAAGCAGGTGCATGGTCTTTGTGTCGTTTATGTTACAGATCAAAAGAAATGGCAGTGTGCAGAAAGGCCTCCATGCACATTGTACATTAGATTCAAAATGTGATTTTTTTTTTTTCCATCATTTTGTAGTGGCTGGAGAGCTGACACATATTGGAGAGAGGGCACGAGAGCTCCCTGCCCCTGTTCCCAGTCAACTCTTAATGGACAGGAAATCTAAGAGATTATCCAGAAGCCAAGTAAATTTGAGTACACTATGTAAGGAGGGCTTCTAAAACCTTATCATTGAAGGAATACCAACAGCAATCATTGCAGTTGACAAATCTAGTGGCACTGGTGAGGGCGAGAATCTGAGGCACAGGGTAAACATCTACCAGGAGACAAACAGTAAAGGTAAGCTAATTTCCCACGTCACCATCGTAACTATAAAAGTCCAAGCAACATTTTAATTTCTGACAGACGACAATGAAAAGAATGGATGGGCCCATCCAGCTCCTTGTTGATTCTTTTGTCCTTTTTGTAGAGTAATTATGTCAGCTTCCTCAAATGTGAACTCTCCTCAGGGGCAGCAGAGGTTCAGGTATGGATGTCAAAGACAGTGTGTACTTCAGCATCTCTGCCCAGTGCACTGACCACTCTTTCTTCACAAAATTTTTAAACTGCAGCTTCAGTATTAATTGAGCCATAGCAGAATATACTTATCTTAGATGTATTTATCCATGTTGTAAGGACTGTAAGAAAATGGCATAATAATCTCTTTTAAATTTAATTCTAATCAAAACTAAACTGATGTGGTGACACTTCCTAAAATTCAGAAACCTTAAAGGAATGACATGTAACAGGGGTGCGTGGGTGGCTCAGTTGGTTAAGCATCCGCCTCTTGATTTCAGCTCAGGTCATGATCTCAGGGTGCCGTGTCGGGCTCCATGCTCAGCCTGGATCTGCTTGGGATTCTCTCTCCCTCTCCCTCTGCCCCTCCCCCTGATCACATGCACACTCTCTGTCTCTCTAAAATAAGTAAATAAATCTTTAAATAAGAAATGAAATGTAACAGATGTTAAATATCATTCAGCAGAATTTGACATTCATATATATAAAGAGAAATATCATATCCAGAAAAACTTAAGTAGGCAAAATGTAACTAACCCAGTTGAAATTTAGCCAGATTTGTATAGTTTATCTCAGCGAATGCTACGACAGTGTCTTTTCAGAGCCAACATCAGGGAATTTTTAAAATTAAATCTTCAAAAAGGCAATTTAACGGCAAAGACTCTATTCAGTGACTAGGTAAGAGAACTAGGTTCAAGTTCACCCTTTATTAGTTTACAATATGACACAAAGCAAGTCTTGTATAGCATTCTTTATCTTTTTGGTGAAGTAGCTACAAACTGTACTTTGTGTTTTAAGGATACTGTCATATGTGCTCCCTTCACACCTTTATTCCCTAGAGGGAACATAGCCTACACAAGCAGGGCTGGAGGGAAGCGTTCTTTCACCTATGATAGTCTTGGAGCAAACATTAGCACGTGGGCATTAATGGCAACATCCCAGAAATAAGAAAACACAGCTCCCTTAATTTTTTTTTAAGATTTCATTTCTTTTTAAGTCATCTCTACACCCAATATGGGGCTCGAACCAACAACCCCGAGATCAAGAGTCACACGCTCTACCAACCGAGCCAGCCAAGTGCCCCAGCTCCCTTAATTTTTGCTTATGTTAAAATATGCTACTGCCATTGCCATAATACAGACACATTTTAAAGAATCAAATTCTAGGCATCTGATGAAAGGTATCAGTAAGAAATTCTTTTCAGTCACAAGTTAATATTTATTTTTAAAATTGCAGTGAACTCCTTTTTTGTGTTTTGAAAGATTTTGTCCTTGAGTAAATACATGTCATCTTCATACCAGAATCCATGAAATACAAACACTCTTAGAATAAAGTTGCATTTTTCTAGTTGATAACAAAAACGAAGTACTTTTTGCTTAAATGGTGGCTAATGCCATGTACCTCAGGGTAAGAGTTTTTTTTGTTTTTTTGGTTTTTTTTCCAACACCAAAAGGGGAAGAAAGAAGTTAATACACAGTTCGGTCGCTGTCTTTCCTGTCTGAAAGCTCAGAGAAATAAAGGTAACACCGTCATTGTTTTATGATTTTAACTCTGCTGGAAAGCTTCTCTAGTAAGTTTCAACTGCAGGGAATGCATTTGATGAAAATCTTAAAAGCAATTGAGTGGTATAAACTGTTGACTTTTATTCTGCCCTATCATGAGTTGCTTATTCTTTGAAGGATCTTTACCTGGGAAGCTTTCAACTGCCATTGTCATGTGAAGCCTCTTGGATCCAGAGATAAAACAAAATTAACTTTTCAAGGACATGGTGGTCTGGAAAGAGGAAAGTTATTTAGGAACTAAACATACATTTAAAAATCTAATCAGTTCCCCTACTGAATTTAAGTTTTGTGAACAGCCTATTTCCTCCCATACATCTCTAGGGATTTTATGTGAAACTACCAAAAAAACAAACAAACAAACCTCACAAATCCTCACAAAACAAATCATCTGCATCATTTCTTCCTTGGATTAGTCTTCCATCCATTTTCACATCATTTAATGTACAATTGAATGGGTTCTGAAAACCAGTTATAGGCACCACACATTTTTCTAAAAAATTTCTTTTTTTTTTAAGATTTTATTTATTTATTCATGAGAGACAAAGGGAGAGAGAGAGAGAGAGAGAGAAGCAGAGGGAGAAGCAGGCTCCCAAGGAGCAGGGAGCCTGATCTGGGACTCGATCCCAGGACCCTGGGATCATGACCTGAGCCGAAGGCAGACGCTTAACCATCTGAGCCACCCAGGCGCCCTCTAAAAATTTCTTAAGTGTAAGTGTTTTATGCTGTGTAAATCGTAGTATAAATACTGTTTTCATCTCAGTGAATATAAATTTCCCCTAGAAAAAAAGGATTTCTTCTTTTCAAAAACTTATTTTAAAGGCTAACATTACTTAACATTCACTTGTAATATAAAAATCCACTGGAAAGGGCGTCTGGGTGGCTCAGTCGGTTAAGCGTCTGCCTTCAGCTCAGGTCATGATCTCAGAGTCCTGGGATCGAGTCCCGCGTTGGGCTCCCTGCTCAGTGGGGAGCCTGCTTCTCCCTCTGCTCCTCACCCCACTTGTGCTCTCTCTCGCTCTCTCTCTCTCTGTCTCACTCACTCTCTCTGAAATACATAAATAAAATCTTTAAAAAAAAAATCCACTGGAAAGTAATCTCTTCAATCAACAGTTTGAGTTCACGAGTAACAGGTAACCAACATGAAACAACACGGTCCTCTTCATACACCTGTAGCCACGCCGACATTCTTCCCATGGTAATTATGGATGAGAGATGGAAGAGATGCAGGCTGTCCTTCTGCTAAGGGCAGAAACAGCTATCATCATCCGAAGAAGAACATTAGTAACAACAAAAAAATTTAATATGAATACAGAGTAAAAAGTAAGGCAAGACGTTAGGCTCTCTCATACATTTATTCAACCTGTATTTATAAAATGCCTACTCTGTAAAATGCCTTTTAATTACATCTACTTTGTAACCTATTTCCATTTCATTTCATTCTGTCCCTGCAAGTTGACTAGTACATTATTTTTTAAATCAAGTCTTAACCCTTTAAATTACTAATGAGATGCCTTAATGTACTGTTAATGGAGTCTTAGCCATTCTTTATAATTCCTTCAATATTCGCAGAGATGGAATTAAAATTATTCAGTCCATAGACTTAATTTACACTATTATATCATTTCATATTACTGATCGGTTTGAGTACTTCATGGGCAACCATGTCTGAGCCCAGTTCCCAGGTGCTGCTTCTCTTTCCACTGCATTTTCTAACAAGAAGGCAAATATTTCTGAGCCACAATGAATCAGATTATAAATGTCAGAAGTTTTCAACAAGAGTGTAACTGAAAAAGAAAAAAAAAAAATCAGGAAAGTTTAGGTCTCACTACAGAACGAAAGCATTGAACAGATACAGATTTTAGAGAACATAAATAATATGCTGACTTTTAGGAAGAGATTGAATTAAAGAGCCAGTTACTTGTGCAGCCAAGTTCATGGCAGAGTCGAGGTTTCTGGGTTCTCAATCCAACAGATTTTCCATTACTGTACTCTGCCATTAATGTCTACATATAGAAAAATAGATCTACAGTATGGAATAATTTTCATAAATTCTTTTAAAAAAAGAATGAGGGTAGACAGTTGATTCTCAATGAAAAACAATTTTCCATTATCTAATTAGATATCTGCTCTTCACAGTATCAATAAATATTCGCCAATTCAAACTTTTTAGCAAATTTTATATTCAAGTAAAATCAACATCCATATGGATGTTTTATGTTCCTTTTTCTTTCTTACCTTCCTCCCTCTTCTTCCTTTTCTTTTTCCTTTTCTCTCTCTTTTTTGTTTTTAAAGATTTTATGTATTTATTTGAGACAGAGAGAGATTGCAAGAGATAGAGCACGAGCAGTGGGGAGGGGTAGAGGGAGAGGGAGAAGCAGACTCCCCACTGAGCGCTGAGCCAGACATGGGGCTCGATCCCAGGACCCGGAGATTATGACCTGAGCCGAAGGCAAACATTTAACCAGCTGAGCCACTCAGGCACCCCCTTCTCTCTTTATTTTTAAGATTATGGATATTTTCTACTTTAGCAATTTCCTCTATCAATAGAAAATAAGATGGTATGAACAACCGGTCAGTATATAGATACAGACTTTGTGGATATGACTGCATTAAATATATATTCTTCTTTGTCTTTTGTATTCGAGTTTTCACCTCAGACGGTAATATCTCTATCAGTGGAAGTGAAAAGGTCAGATGCGTGATTAGCAATATGCACATAGTAAATACACTGAGCCTGCTCTTCTGTCTCCTGTATTATATTAGCTTCAGATGTAGGTAATAATCTTTAGCTTTGCCAGCCTCCCTGTTATCCCTGTTAAAACCTAAAGGATATATTTTTATCTTCTACCTCTTCTTCATCTCTCAGAATGAACTGATCATGACGTCTTCCTAATTTTCTCATGAATAATTTTCAAATTTTTCCTTCTTTTCCCTCGCTCCTATTATTCCTACCCTTTCTATCACCTGGATGATGGCAATATACTTTTAATTGGTCTTTTTGGCCCTCAAGCTCCATCTCCATGCTACTACCAAGATGAACTATCTAAATTAAAAATCTGCTGAAAAGCCTTCAATGGCACTTAAGAATATGTCCAAGCTCCTTACTCTCTCATACCTAGTCCTCTGGGATCTCACTTCTCCAGTGTCTGCCTTTCCATTATCTTCCTCACCCCATTCCCAGGTGAACCAAGCTCACCTCTGAATTGTACCAACCTTCACTCAACATTGTTTATGTTATTCCCTTCCGCTGACCGTCACTTAGTTAATTTCATAATGTTTCATCCAACTTCCTTCTGGTATCACTTCCTCCAGGAAGCCTTCACTGGCTTCCCAATTTGGAGTTAAATAAGCTATCTTCTGAACTCTTAGATAATGCTAACCATTACTCTGATGACGTAGAGCCACTGTATTCAAATTATCTATTTATATGTCTGCTTCTCTTACAAATTTGCAGTCTCCTTTCTTAGAGGGAAAAGGTCTTCTTAAACATGGAAGCTACTCACTTAAGAAGTATCTAATTCTCTAATCAGTTAAGTAATTAATGAGATGTCCTGAAAAAACACAAAATATGACCTGCATTGAAGATTTTTTTGAGAGAAAAGATCGCACGCAGACAGGAAAATAGCAAGAAAGATTTCACAATGGCAGCGGCACTTGAAATGAACATCATAAAATGTGTGAAATCCAATAAGCAGTGTTCCATGAAAGGACATGTCAGAAAAAGAAGTCAAACACAAAACTGAGAGACTCATCAGGAAACATGACGTCGTCCAGCTTAGCAAAAATGAAACACATGGTTGGTGTAAAACAACAGTGGAAGTTAAGGCTGAAACAAAAGGAAGAAGGATTTTGACTGGCAACTAAGAGATATTGACCTATATTCAATAAAAATAATAAGAGCTATCATTTATTCAGCATGCATTTTGTGCTACACACTATTCTCACCTCTTTAAATGTGCTCATTAAGTAATCCATGGGTAGGGATTATATCTATTTTACGGACAAGGAAACTGAGACTTATAGAAGTCAAGCAATTTATCCAAACCACACAACTAATTATTATAAAACCAAGATTTAAGACTAGGCAGTCTGGCTGGGACACTCACACTCTTAAAAATTCTGAGAATTTTAACATTTGATCTTGGTTTACATACACTTGATATGTTGGAACCATGCCCACGTACACTGATAGAGCGTTCCAGGGACCTAAGAGAAGTCCTGATGGACAGTAGGGAAGACTTATGCCCACAGTGTACAGTTGGGGAACCATCCTTCAGGATGTGAGCTATGCTTCAAACCATGTCCAGTATAAGATGTTACATCTCCCAAAGCCAAACTACGCAGGCCTGGGAGACAAGAAGTGAAAGTGGTATCTCTCTCTCTCTCTACCTACTGTGTCTTTCGTAATATTGTTGCTTCCTATCCCTGAAACTTCAGTATCTTGATTTTTTAGAGATTTTAGCACTATACAATAGACTGATCATTTCACCAAGACCAATTATCCCCTTCTGCAGGTTAATAATAGAACACCTTGAGAATTTGTTTAGCACATGGCTCCCCAGTTAGAAACAATAAGTTCCAGTTTTCCATATATATGTATGTGATGAGATATATATATATATAAAATCATTCTGCTCACACTTCATTTGCTAGAACTTAATCATGTGACTGTATATATATATATATATATATAGTATATACAGTCTCATAAATGAAGTGTGAGCAGAATGATGTGTGCAACTTCCAGATCAAATCCTTAAAAAAGGAGAATGTTGAACCTCACTTCCTTTTTTCCCATATTTGCATGGGCTCGAATTCACGGCTGTAATGCAGGTGAGTCAGTTGTGACCATGCAGACAAGACCCTAAGGCATTACAAAACAACCAGACAGAACCAGATTGATGGGACCCCTGGATAATCTTATTAAACAGAGATACCATTATGTTCTAAACTACCTGCCAACTCTGGACTCATGAGAGAGGAATACTATCTTGTCCAAGCCACTGTAGTTTGGGGTTTCTCCTGTTCAGCAGGGTAACCTGTGTTGTAAACTAAAACAGTACCCAAGGGAGGAAGGCTCTCAGCCAAGAAAATGAAAATGGTTCCATTGCAGTAGCAGATAAGATCTGGTCATTCAGGGGTCCACATGTCACTGGACCAGCAGAGGGAAAGGGGAGTGACTGTGGTGACTCGGTTTACTTGGGTGATTAATACAACTTGTGGGGAAAGAGAGGCACTGCTATATTGTAAGGTAGGAAAGAATATGTCTGGAAAACCAGGGCTCCTCTGGGCTGCCTCCTAATCCCACTTTCACCATGAAGATGTCCGTCACCCACAGAGAATAACTCCTGATTTGCTTACGTGCCATCTGGGGGAAGAGGAAGTATGGAATGAATGGTCTGATTGTTACTCTTATGTGTCAGATTTGTTGGGTTACAGGGTGCCCAGATACTGGGTCAAACATTATTCTGGGTATGCCTGTGAGAGTGCTCTCGTATGAGATCATCATTTGAACGGGTAGCCTGAGTAGAGCAAATTGCGCTCTCCACTGTGGGTGGTTCTCTTCCAATCAGTTGAGTCTGAATGAAGCAAAAAAGCTGCCTCTTGTTTTATAAGAAGGATCTCCTCCTGCCTAACTGTTGAACTGAGACATAGATATTTCCTAGATGTCCAACTCAGACAGAAATATGTGGTCCTCTTGGGTCTTGCGGCTGGAGGCCTTAGGACTGGAACTCACATCATTGGCTCTCTTGGTTCACAGGTCTTCAGACTCAGACTAGAACTGCACATCTTCCCTCCCAGGTTTCCAGCTTGGTGACTGCAGATCTTGGGACTTCTCTCAGTCTCCATAGTCATGGAGCAAACTCCCTGTAACAAGCTCTCCACAGAGACAGGGAGAGAGAGAGAGAATGATAGAACCTGATCCTGTTGGTTCTGTTTCACTGGAGAACCCTGGCTCATACAGGTAGTGAAGAGAGGAAGTTATGAATACTTCCTACGTCCTCATGAAACTTGGAGAAAAATAAGGCTGTAGAAACTACCAATATTTTCTTAATTGCTGTTAAATATATAATACTTCTTTCTCCTTTCTCCCTTTTCCCTACTGTTTTAAATAGGACTTACTGTAGAACTGGGTGCTTCTAGAGCAGGAATTGGTGGCAGAACATTTTAGATTCAGCCGACAGATGTCTGATTCAGGCAGCTTCTTGGTGGTGACGGAGGCAGCCACTTCCTCAGACGGCCACTTTGACCGGTGTCATTCATGGATGCTCACCTCTAAACTTCAGTTTTCAGGCTTCCGTGAAACCTCTGTGTCCCTTAGATTTATTTCTGCTTTTAAATTACCCAGTTGGTTTAGCACTCAGGGGTGGATAACAAGCAAATCGCTTTATAATAGTACTATGATTTTTTTCTTCTTACCGTCGCTCTTTTTGGATAATTTACTTGACTACGTAACCAATATAACTAAGAAATCTTTAATGTCAAAATTTCTCTCAATCAAAAGTGTGAGGTATAGAATTCAGGAGAGAGACCAGGACTAGTGATTTTAAAAAAAAGAGAGAGAGCGAGAAGAAGAAATGATTAAAGTTAGGAGAGTGTCCGTAAACACCATAGGCTACAGAACAGGAGAGAGCTCCAGGGTGGAATTTTTGGAGTAACAGAAGGAAAAAATTAATAGTAACAGACAAAACAGTGACAGAGGACTATCCAAGTTGTGTCAAAAAAAAAAAAAAAAAAAAAAACACAGGGTGATTGATTTCTGAAAAAGGAATGAGGGGCACAAGTGTTAAGTACTGCCAGTTTATCAAGGAGGATAAAAAGAGACTGTCCTTTGTGTTACTGTATCACAGGTGACCTGGAAGATTGAGGATCAGTTATTAGGAGTTAAGGCAGAAGGCAGATGATTGAGGGCTAAAGAAGTGAGGATACAGGTGCCTGGGCGGTTCAGTCACTTAAGCATCCGCCTTCAGCTCAGGTCATGATCCCACGGTCCTGGGATCCAGCCCCAAGTCAGGCTCCCTGCTCGGTGGGGAGCCTGCTTCTCCCTCTGCCTCTGACCCCACCCTACTCCTGTAGGCATGCACTTTCTCCTTCTCTCTCTTTCTCTCTCAAGTAAATAAAATCTTGAAAAACAAACAAACAAAAAAAAGAATAGAGGTTGGAGCAGACAATGAAGTACTGAGATGGAGAAGTGTTCCTGTTTGAAAAGTTTTATTTAAAAGGTGCATCATAGGGGCACCTGGGTGGCTCAGTCATTGGGCGTCTGCCTTTGGCTCAGGTCATGACCCCGGGGTCCTGGGATTGAGCCCTGCATCGGGCTCCCTGCTCGGCGGGAAGCCTGCTTCTCCCTCTCCCACTCCCCCTGCTATGTTCCCTCTCTCTGTCAAATAAATAAATAAATAAAATCTTTAAAATAAATAAATAAATAACTAAAAGGTGCATCACAGGCCAGTACCCTGAAGTAGCATGGCCAAAGGAGAATTCCTATTTTGTTTTCCATTTCTAAACAGGGGAGAAGTAGGCATGTGTATAAACAAAGGAAAAGAGGTGAGTGGGGAGGGAATAGCTGAAGATTTAACAGAAGAGAGGACAATGTAAAAAGAAGGGTTCCGGGGCACCTGGTGGCTCAGTCGGTGAAGCGTCTGCCTTCGGCTCAGGTCATGATCCCAGGGTCCTGGGATGGAGCCCGCATCGGGCTCCGCGCCTGGTCTCCCTCTCCTCCCCACTCGTGCTCTCTCTTGCTGTCTCTCTCTCTTTCTCAAATAAATAAATAAAAATCTTTAAAAAAAGAGAAGGGTGCAGAATAAGAGGGGAGAATTAGATGAGTAGGTGATATGATGCAGATAGTGCAATCAGAGATGAGAAATAATGTTTCCTTCCAACAAAACTTCACTTACCATACAGGTCAAAAAAATTGACCAAGTCACAGTACAGCACTGAGTTGAACAGTTGAACAGTACAGCACTGAGAATATAGTCAATAAATTATTACAAGTTTAGGTGGTGACATGGTAACTATACTTTTCGTGCCGAGCATTTTATAATGTATATGACTGTTGAATCACGAAGCTGTACACTTGAAACTAATATGTCAGGGATACTTTAATTAAAAACAAAAATTTTAAAAATAAAAATAAAATAATCATTACAAAATAATTTAACCAATAAATGTCTTAGGATTAAATATCTCTACTTTCTCTGTTCATCGAAAGGAATACAGAACCATAATTTTGCTGTTGTTGTTAACAATGATGCTGGGAAACTGTGCCTTAGCATTGACATTCTGAGAGAACAAGAGTTCATTGCCACTCTAATTACAATTCCGAACAACTGTGTACCTTTCTGAAACACAGAATTGAAGAATATTTCGGTCAGAATGGACCTTGCAAGAGGATGTGGAATTCTTTACTCCTCATTTAAATTAAGGTTTGAAAAGAGGTCAGCCACAATATAAGCACAGGAATTCTAATCGAAAAACAACCATAAAGAAAAAAAAAAAAACTGTTTTCTCTTCCAAATACACTTCAAAAATAGTTCACATAAAGCACGTGGTTCAAAGAGAATTTTCTAAGTCCAGACAACTTAATTGGCAACAAAATCTCACATTATGTGTATTTGATGGAATGGATCTGGACAAAATAGAATGTATCTGATACTCCAAGGCCAAATAAGATCATAGCACGCTTTGCCGTAGGACATTATGTCCCTTTTTTTTTAGCTTAAATGACATGGCCTGAAGATCCATACTGAATTCAAGATGCACTTTTTCTTATATCATTTTGTGATCCATCCTCAGGGTTTAGTTTTAAATGAGTGACTTAAAACCTAACGTGGTTTTATCATGAGGGTAAAAATACTCTGTGAATCATATTTTGGGGCCTTGAGGACAAAGAAGCTATTACGTTTGGGTTTCTCTGAGCACTCTTGCAAAAGCCATAGTCTTAACTCAATTCTATATGGCAAATCCACAAATCAGAGTGGGAACAACCACAAATCGCATACAAACAGAAATGCAGGGAAAGGAAGTCTCCTGCCTGTAGTCTTTTGACCACCGCGGAGTCTCATAAGAATGGGCCTGCACCTAGAACACTTCCTACCAAGAGATGAGGAGCCCACACAGCCTGTACTGGGCTTATTACTTCCTGTGGGAAGATCCATCCCTTGTTTCAAGCTGAGTAAATGCTCTTCTGTTCTGCTTAAGTGTGTGTATCCTATGGCACCTGACAAACCCCAGCACTATGTGGCATGAGGGGAGGGGGTGCATGCAGGCGGGCCGCCCTATGTTGGCTTTGGAGAGAGACCTCCTGGCCACGGGGGGACTGATAGCCACTATTAAAGCTAATTTTTTGCTGTCTCTTCTCTAAGTAAGTGAAGTGTTGTTCTATTTCAGTGCTTGCTTGTACCGTGTTTTCCTTGGTGACTTCAATACCAAGATACAGTGATCAGAAGTGTTTGGACTTCTGTTGCTGGTGGTTGGCATGATGATTTTTGTTATCCTCCATGGAACTGGGGCCCCGACCCCGATCCCCGGGATCGATCATCAGTGCCCAGTACTCAGCTGGATAAGAAAAGGATTCAGAAAAAAGAAAAGTGTCAGCTTCCAGGGCTAGAAGACATCTATTGGGCAACCTTAAAGTAACCAGAAGCCTTTGTATCTTTCAAAGACAGACCACAGACCAGTACAAAATTGAATTAACAGTCTGGCATCTGAGACAACGTATTAGTTGGCCAAATGAAGTACACTCAAAGACTGCCAAGTCTCTCGAGATTTTAGGAAGCTTCAGTTTCTCTGTTAATGCAAGTATATTTAGCATTCATGGGGTAAAAAAAATGTTACTCATCTCAGTGATTGGCAGTCTCTGAGACGGTGTCCATCTCCTGGTATTCAGAACCCTGTGTAAATTCTCCACACACACACCCCCTCCAACCCCAAGTGTGGCGTGGACTTGATGACTTGATTTTAACTAACAGAATACAGTAAAAGTGATGGAATGTCATTTCCTCAAAAAAGTGGTAGCTTCCATTTTGGTGCCTTTTCTCTGAGGGAAGACTTGACATGAACTACAGTCTGTGAGAATCTTCGCTCAGGGACACACAGCCAACCCACGTCCAGATGCCTGACCCACCAGAATCTGTGCAAAAATAAATGTTTGTTTCAAGCTTCTAGGTTTGAGGATAATTTGTTACACAACCAGAGATGACTAAAACAATCTCTAAATTCCTAATGTTAGATTTGTCCTTAGGATAAGCAAGACATCTTATTTATTTCTAAATAATTATTTGAATCCAGGCACTCTTCTCAGTACTTTACAAATATTAACTCATTTAAGTTTTACAACAACCCTATGAGGTAGATTCTGTTGTTATTCACTTTTTATAGGGGAAGAAACAGACGTCAGAAAGACTGAACCACTTTTCCAATGTTCAGCACTTCTAGGGGTAAAATTTCGAGTGCAAACTTTTGACTATAATACTATGCTGCCTCTACAAGTCAAAACATGTTGGTTATTTTCACTGTTATTTAGACAGAAATTTCCCCCATAATAAACTGCCTACAACTGAAATATTCTAGTCACGTAAATAGTTCATGAGTTCCTCAAGCCAAGGACTCCAGCCGTACGTCCAGCTTCCTACCATCGCACCTAACACATAGCATATGTTCAGTACATGTTTGTTGAAAAATATTGACTCTGGGGATGGATCTGCAGTGGGGTCATGTAGAGAAGAGTTCATTCTATGTGAAATGAAATGTCCTAGAGCTAACTTTACTGCAGGTCATCCCTGTAATTATTTCAACCTAGTCTATAAAAGGAAGTCCAACCATGCATTTACATATACGCATTTTCCAGCAGCTTCTCTTTTACTGCCATTTTGTACCAGTTGGAACAGAAGGTTATTAGCTGGTCAATGACAAAGTAATTTATGAGCAATGGAAGTAATCTGGAAACAAGGGAAGCTCACCGGGGTACTGTGAGACTTTATTACGCCATTAACATTCATGCTGTAGTATATCTCCTATATTCTTTTTTAAAGCTAAATAAATTGGTTCTGGATGACACCTCATGAGATTGTTTTGAAGAAGGGGTCTTGAAACCTCCTAAACTTACATATTCAGTTTTTTAGATATTGTAATTTATAAAAAAGTATATGACAAGAAAAAAAATTGTTCACATTTAAAAATTTTAATTTTAATTAAATTCAACTTAATAGAAATTAAGTAAAAATAGAAAATTTTAAATTAATAAAAGTTACTCACTAAATGGCAACTGTCATTATTTTCATGTATTTGTTATGATGCAATTAATACTTCTCTCCCTAGATCACCCAGAACATAAAAGAAAGTAAGGCTTGAGCCAACCTAGGCTGAACTCAAACTCAAACTCAGAAGGCTGAAGAAGAAAAGGTGGGGGGGGGGGCGGCGGAGAGAAGGAAGGAAGGAGGGAGGGATGGAAGGAAGAAGGAAGGAAGGAAGGACGTATGGATTTTCTGGGGGCTTTCATTGTCCCCACTCTTTTCAGTCTCCATTGGCCCAGGGAAGTGAGAGTCAGCAGGTTAGATGGACTTTTATAGTTAACTGTTTTACACCAAATACACAGAACCACTGTCGAGTGCAGTGAGCAATGTGTGGAGATGCATAAATCAGTGGTTCATCCCTGAGACAAGTCTCCACATTTATGAATGTTCCTTTTTAAAAACTTATTACCTCTAAGTTTGGCTATGATCTAATACAAAAGAAAGAAGGAAAAAAAATTCACTGGTGAAAAGTTCAGGGAGAAAACACAATGAAGCAAGAAGCCCAGGAGCCTCTGAGCTTTAAAGGGTCCACGGGAAAAGATGCGCTATTGTTTGCGTCTGGATCTCTAGGTTAACTGCTTTATTTGGACTGCAAAAGGATTTGGTCCATGGAATTAAAGGAGCTAGCTCCTTTGTGGTTCCCTGAGAAAAACTGAAGATATGCTTTCTTTGTTTCTCAGAAAAAGAAGGCAATTTCACAAGACAGAGTCGGGACTGGAGGAAGCGGACGGGAACGAGATTGCGTCTCGCCCCCACATTCCACGTACCATCTGGGTGCTCAGGCATTTGAACTTCCAGCCCCTCTTACTAAGAAAGGCTTGAAGATAAATCCACAAATGCCTCTCAAGTCATCTGTAAAGAATAGTCCAATGTTTATTTTTCCAAAACTGTAGAAAAAAAATATAGAAATAGGTTGTATGTTAATCCCAACATGATGACTGGTATATTATGTGGCTGTTCAGAAATAGGGTGACTGTGTTTATTATCATGAATCCAGAGTGAGGTGTTTCAAAAGGACTTTAATGAAGCGTATTTTCACTTTCCTTATTTACTGCCACATTCTTGCACCTATTCAAGGACTTTATTACCCGATTTTTACTAAGATACAATGCAGAGGTCACATGTATGCATCGTTTTTTACTAGTAATAAACCCAGAAAGTAAAAGAGAATATATAGGAAACAAAACAAAACAAAAATGAAAACGTTGGGATGGAGAGGTCAGCTGCCAATACAAGAAATTTCATGCCTCAAAATTAAATACTGAAGTTAGTTGCTAAACACTTTGTTTCCTGTCATAAAAGCCTTCCTCCCCAGAAGAGTCTTATAAATAATATTTGCAAATAGTCTTGCAATTTCCAAAGTGCTTTCCTATTTCTTTGAATCCTCACAAAAGCCACGTAAGGTATGTGCTACAATTGCCTATTTGACAGACGAGAAAATCTCAAAAAGCAGAGTGACTTGTCTGTGACTACCGCATTTTTCAATTTCAAATCTCATTTTTATTTCTCATTCCATGCTGCCTAAAATTAAGGACTATTCCCAGTTGCCTATAACTAGGGACTATCCCATGCTCAGGAGGAAAAAAAAAAAAACTGAGGTAGTCAGTCACTAATAGGATGTCCTTTCCTTAAAACAGGTATCCCCAAAACTTACTTTGCATAAAACTGCTATCACATGCCAAATATGACAAGTAGAGAAAGAGAGAATAATTACCCTGACTACAATTACATGGGACAAATGGGTGTCTAGATAGCAGAAGAAACATGTTTAAAAGAAATAGGAAAATGCCAGTAGCATAGGGGAACCAAATGATGCAAGTGTATTCGAATAGAAATGAAGGCCCTTACTGAAAAAAAAAAAGTGGAAATGCATTTTAATGATTTATTTTCAAATGAGACTGACCGCAAGTATGATGATTTGGGAATTTATGGTAAAAATAATAACTGCAAACATTTGTATTTTTATAAAATATTCTATACAATAGAACTAATATTATAAGGAAATACAGAGTGTCTGTTTTTCTTTTTCACCAACAAGAAACCCATGAGATTTCTAGCTGTGAAGTTACCATGCACAGCAGAGCATGGGTATAAATGACTATGCTCTTAAACATGGTTATATCAACTATGTCTCCTTTAAACAGGAGTCCTATTAGGATACTAAGATCTTAAAGTTTAAAAAAAAAGAAAAATCCTGGTAAAGCTGCATAGAACACACAGAACGGAAAGAGTACTGTTGAAAGAAAGTAAATTAAGCCAGCCACGTCAGTCTCGATCTGAATTCAATGACAGGTCTGATATTCCGAATCTGTCCAGGAAAAACATACTCCACAACTGCTTGAGAAACCTGCGGGGCATAGTGATTTATAATAGCAGTTGTGAAAAAATGAAAACCCCACATTTTTACAGCTCAACAAAATTGGGCTCGGACAAGAGGGAACCTGAAACTCATTTCAATTCACACAGTGTTTTAAAAACAACTCCCTAGGACCTCTTGGCCAATCCCGGAACTAACTGGCAGCCAGAATGAGAATCTCCATGCAGAGGTATACGCGGACCACACTCTGCATGCTTCAAATCTCAGGGGCTGCATACTCCTACAGGGTGCTTTCCCTTCTCAGTGGGACACCTGGAGGAAACCGGGAGGCAGAGAATGACTGTAATCCAAGTCGGTATCCTAAAAGCGTGAAGTCAAGTGTCACTGCCCACTGCCCATCTGTGACACTACATTCTAACTTACTGTATTTCTTTTTTTTTTAAGATTTTATTTATTTATTTGACAAAGAGAGAGAGAGAGAGAGAGAGAGAGGCAGCAGGAGCAGGGTCAGAGGGAGAGGAAAGAGACTCCCCGCTGAGGAGGGAGCCCGGTGCAGGGCTCAATCCCAGGACCCTGGGATCATGACATGAGCCTAAGGCAGACGCTTAACGGACTGACCCACCCAGGCGCCCCTCTAACTCACTCTGTTTCTAAAGTGATTACACACAGGTTTTCCCCAACAGACTGAATGTAATTCAGGAAGAACAGCCATCAAGTAACGCTTACACCTTGAGCACAGTTAAGAGAGGCAGTTGTTTAAGCTTTGTGACACAAGAAAGAAAGTCTGCCTGCGTGGAGCTGTATGAGTTTTAACACGCATCTTTTTTGTGTTATCTGAATTATATTTTAGGATGTCTGATGCCTCCAAAGCTCAGCCTTCCTTCCATACCGTAGGATATTGAAGCAGGTGTTCTTCCAAGCTAATAGTGAAAAATACTCTCTAATAGCTAGGTCAACTTCACAACTACTATTCTTCTTCTTTTCTTGGCCCATAATATCTATTTATTCTTGAAATACTCGGGGACAGATTGAGCCACATCACTGTAAAAATGATAGAAAGAAAAGAATATCTAACTTCTGTCCCTTTACCAGAAGAGATTGCAACAGAACTTAACAGGCACAAAACTGGATAACGGGCAACCCAGACTGATAAAAGACAGTCTGATCCTCCATAGGCAGAGGGTTCTAAGTCTCCCCATGGCACGGAAGGGTATCAAAGTCTCTAAGCTGGATTCAGGAAATCCAGTTAACATTACCTTTCAGCCTGAACACATGGTTTGAATGCAATAGATGGTTTTCATTTTTGTGTTATACAGTCAGATGGTATTTTGAGATTTGACCCAACTATTCCAAAAAAAGTGAACGGATAGGCATTTTTCCCCTTACCAGTCCAGGTTTACTTTCCTAAGACGGATTCAACATTTCATTCTCTAGATCATGTTGCATAATGTTTTCTTACATCTTTCTTCTTCATTATCAAAAAGCCTTTATAATTTTATCGCCATAGTCCAGCAGAAGAAGTTACAATTTCAGGAGGTTAGAGGCTATCATGGTGATCACAGTCTGGGCCTTGGAGAGTTCCATGTACAACAAGATTACTTTTTAATAAAGATGGATTTGACAGTGATGGATAACAAGTACAAATATAATATTGATATCCGGAAGTCTCTGCCCCAAAGTTTTTGCACTTCTGGGCTTCTTTGTAGAAGTCTTCAAACTAAAGTCTCAATGCACTGTTTTTATGTTTCTGTAACCAAATATCTATGACTTTACCTATGCGGCCAGAGCAAACAGGAGTTGTATGCAATTACCAAATTGGGCAAGTGACAACAAATGGTACAGCCCCATCAGACATGCTCTGCTTCTTTCTGGAAAGGAATTTTTCCTTCTAAATCAAACAGATGAAGGCCTGAACTCCTCATTCCCTTTTGCTTTGGCCGAGAGAACCTAATAGCAAGGAGGTAGTATGACGCACTCTGGCTAATACAGCTATCCCCAGCCTAGGAAGCATTACTGAGCAGGTCTTAAGAAAGCATGCTTGCTGTATGCAAACAATGAATCACGGAACACTACAACAAAAACTAATGATGTAATGTATGGTGATTAACATAACATAATTAAAAAATAAATTAATTAAAAAAAAGAAAGCATGCAGATCACCACTTTTTCAAGTACTAAAGCTCCAGTAGTTTCGACTTTTTTACATATCAGAACTACTATGAAATGTTATATTTGTGTTCTTACGTCCATAACAAGTTGAATATGTAGAGGCTGTAAACAAGAAAATGTACCATGTGAACTCTGTTTCGCACTATCTGCTATAATGGTTTTGTTTGGGGTTTTTTTATTAAGATTTTTTTATTATTTAATATTCTATCTATCTTTTAAGTAACCTCTACACCCAATGCGAGGCTTATACTCACGACCCTGAGATCAAGAGTCGCACGCTCCACTGGCCGAGCCTGCTGGGCCCCTCTATAATGGCTTTGTTATAACTCGGGGACTTAGTCCCTTTATTCTCCTTTATACCCAAAATAATATAAAATATGATATATCATTCTCTAAAAATATGTCATATTCTGCTACTGTCATGGACTTGGCCCGTCATTCTTTCTACTTGGATCGTCGATCCCTGATTTTTACCCATTAGAAGTCTTTCAAGAATCGGTTCATCTGCCAACTCATCAATGATTACCCCCAGGCAGATGGAATTTCCTCTACTCTGGGCTTGTATAGAAATTTGGGCCACACTTGTAGGATGTGTTACTTATTATATTTATTTAGTTATTTTCAAGCTAATTAGAGCAGGCAAGGGGAAGAGGAAGAAGAGGGACGCATACTCTTATCACCAAGAGGCCATAATGAAGTGTGGGTAAGGAGCAAGCCTAAGAAATGTCTTGTATTTCTCTTTCAATTTTTGTCATCCCTGCTTGGGAGTCAAAACTGCCAGAGGAAGAGAGAAAATTCATCCCGTGTGCCTCTTATTTTGGGTGGTTTTGAAGTCTTCTTCTCCTGTTCATATTTTTCACATGCATTAAGTTTTTATTCTATGCACACTCTTTTTCTAATCCATATCAAGGAAGTGAGCGTTATATTATGATGCCTGCTTTCTTTGAAATCAGAACTGTTTACTTTTCAAATCCTCAAGAGTTCACCTTATCTACATGAAGGCCCTGCTTCTGTTCCTGGGTTTATTCTTGAAATTGGTATTTGAAGTTTCTAATTAATTTTAAAAGTTTTAATTTCATTTCCAAGCAAGACACTTTTAGTGTTTTTCAAATGTATCTGCTTTCTCGATGTTTTCCAGAATCTCAGAGGCTGGAATCATCATCATGTGTACCCTGCCTATGGTTACCACCCTTGATTCAGGAGCAACGAAGCAGCAGTATAACTGATTTTAGCTCTTGGCTTTGAATCAAAATGAAAATTTCTCTTTTTAGGGGTGTCTGGGTGGCTCAGTCAGTTAAGCGTCTGCCTTCAGCTCAGGTCATGACCCCAGGGTCCTGGGATAGAGCCCTGCATCAGGGTCCCTGCTCAGCAGGGAGTTTGTCTCTCCCTCTCTCTCTGCCTCTCCCCCCCAACTCGTGTTCTCACTCACTCTGCTCTCTCTCTCAAATAAATAAGTAAATAAATAATCTTAAAAAAAAAGAAAATTTCTCTTTTTATAATATCTATGTTGCTCACATTATCTAAACTGCTTAAATTTATTAATAATGACTCCCAACTTTATATACACTTATTTACTTGTTCTAGAGGCCTTTATGGACATTCCTGTAAAAAACACTACTCTAAGACCTCAGGTTAGGGATCTGCAAACTTTTTCTGTAAAGGGCTGGAGAGTGAATATTTTAGGCTTTGTGGTGCATAGGGTCTGGGTCCCAACTATTCAGCTCATCCATTCTATCAGGACAGTAGCAGAGCCAATATGTAAACAAAGGAGTATGGCTGTTTTCCAATAAACTTAGTTAACAGACACTGAAGTTTTAACTTCACATAATTTTCCCATGTTTCATAATATCTCTTTCTCCTGATCTTTTTTTTTTTTTCCAACTATTTAGAAATGCAAAAAACCACTCTTCCCTCATGGACTATTCAAAAGCCTGGGGCTGACTTGATTTGGTCCGTAAGGCAGGATTTGTCAACCCAGCTGTAAGGACAGAAGGAAAGTCAGATACAGTGTTTGTACCCGGTAGGGGAGGAAGGATGTGTAGACAAAATAGTAGACTACAAGCTACTGTAAGAAATGCGTACGTTTTTCAGGAGACTTCCAAGAAGGCATGAATAAAATTGCATCAAATATCATCTTAAGCATAATTCTAATGGTTAACGGTAAGGGAGTACTTCTAGGAAAGTAAAAATGTGTATGCAATAGTAACAATGTAGTATCACTAGTCAGAACCACCAAAGAATTCTCAATTCAATCTGTTAAATGCAAGGGGGACAGAATCTGATTGAGTAAAATAAGAACAGAAAGAACTCAGAAGAGTCTCCTGTCTAAGAGGACAGAGAACCGAGTAGGACACCGGCGTCAACACACCACAGAGTGGAAAAACGACCCCTTACATCTAGTGCTCTCAAGCAAGGAGTGGATACTACAACAGTATCCAAGTAACTAATGCAGGCAAAATGAAGTGCAAACCAGTAGAGTAACATTCACACAACAATGAGCCAACTCTCAACAGCGTTCCTAAATGGGGTAACTTAAGAACAAGAGCAGGGCACCCCAACCCTCCTCCAAACTCTTTAACATGTCTAACAGTACCAAGGCTGGAAATTCTCCTCCATGCTGATGTAAAACTTTTGCTCATTCAGACACTTAACGAATTCGACACCTGCAAGCTTCGCCTACTAGCCTGTTCTTGGTTTCCTTCCCCACTCGCCACACTGGTAATGCCTTTCAGTTGATCTCCAGGCTAGTGGTCTCATTCTTCTTGCCTTGGGGCAAGCTTTTACATAACAAGAGCAAAAGACCTTACGAAGGAACTTAATTGTCCAATTATTAGATGCTATCAAAGCCTAATTAGGGAGAACCGAGTATACCCAGTGACCTCATTCCTCAGAGGTCAATGGGGAGAAAAACATCATGTTTTCTGCTAAATGCAACCACTTGCAAAATCTTCTGTTAGCTCTACCAAGGTACTTCCTTTTAGCTCTCTACAGAATTTAGTGGTTTAAAAAAAACCCATAAATCAAGTAAGTTTCTCTCTTTTTAGGCTCTGAATATCACCAGTCATTTTGTTATATTTTATGATTATACAAATTTGGGTTAGGTATCATTGACAATAAAATTCTTGCATTTTACAGCTCCTTCCAGGAGAAAGTGGACTATTGTTACAAAGTACTTACTTGTAGAATCTGGCTCCTAAAGGAAATTTTGTCCATGTCCCCGTTACATGCCAAATAAACTTTACTTTAAAGTCCTGGGGTTAAAAGGGGAAGAGGAAAGGAAATAGCATTTATTGAGTTGTTGCAGGGTGCTAGGCCTCAGACCTTAGGTGCTGTATGTACTTTTCAGCATTTGATCCTCTGACCCCAGTTAGACAGATATCAAGATCATTTTACAGAAACCCAGAGATCGATTTTCCAAGCTTATCCAGCTACTCGTGGACAGTGTTGAGTCTCATAGGTCCAAAGTCTACATGCTTTCCAAAGTCTACATGCTTTCCATGTTCTATTTATTAAATTGGAGGATGAAAAAAATTACCAGCTTTGGTGGAAAAAAAAAAGCAGAAACAGTTTTTGGGGGTCTTGGGGGGGTTGTTTTTGTTTTTTTGCAAAATTTATCTTTGCTGAAAATCTCACCAATTTTTCCAGGCCTAAATCAAATACCCTCTCCTCCATTCTTTTCCCTTTCTGATTCACTAAACAGAAGTGATCTCTCCCTTCTAACACTTTCCATATATTTTTTCAATCTGACCCAATCGTTAATGTGCCATACTCACAATATGGTGCTAAATACCATGAAGTCCTTTCTTAGAGCTGCAGACCCCTCATACTTGTTTCTCTAGGTTAATGGCCATAATGTCAACTAATCAAATGTCTAGGGGAGTCTCCTGGCCAGATCTCAGACTGAATAAGAGCCCTGGATCATTGGTAATGTCTCTTCATGTCCTTTTTTTTCTTTTTTTTTTTCTTGTATATTTTATTTTTTATTTTTATTTAAATTCTAGTTAGTTAAAATATAGTGTCTCCATATCCTAATTCCTGTCTTTGTCAGCAAGCCCTCTTGCTCAACTATTAGATCCCAACAGTTAAAACCAGAAATAGACCAGACCGCTTCACTCAATGCTATGACAGCAACCTATTACTCTTATTTCCTATCACACTTTTTTGAGACACTGACTAAGATGTCTTGCAATGATCAGAGCATTCCAACCACAGGGCTAGGAAGCCCTGATAGCAAGAGAATGCCTAGAAGACCAAACACCCTATGTCCCCCTTTCCTGATCATGATCGCACCCTGAACACATTTCAACTCCCACCTATGATCACGCGCTCTCTGCCTGCTCCTTTGCAGCTACCCGCCCTGAACCTCTCCCTATAAAATGCTAGGTGTCCCTCTTGCTGGTGGAAAGTTTGGTTGTTAAGGCTCGAGCTTGCGATCTCCGTCAGTGCCAACCCACGAAATAAATTTCTCCCTTTCTCTTTTCCAAACTTTCATCTCTTGAATCATTGGCTTCTCTTGCAATGAGTTTATCTGAGTTTGTTTGGCAACAATGTTGGCAAACCCAGCCAGGAGCTATGCTTTCGACTTGTCCAGCCCTCTTGGGATCGGGATGGAGCAGTTGGCCATGGCAGTGTGCCAGGACTTACCAGTTCATTTTCTGAGTTAGCGGCTGTGATAAATCAGTAACATCTTTAATCCTTTCTCCCTCCAAAAAAAAAAAAAAAAAAAATGGAATTTGGAAAAGTTTGCTCAAAATAATAATAATCATAATTTGAGAAATATCATAGAGAGGTGTGCTTTTAAATCTGTTCCATAGTCCGTCATATTTACACATGCAAGCGGCCAGATAGATGTGTGGGGCCAGAGAATGTGGGGAGCCTGAGTCCCGCTCCATGGGGAGAGCCTAGGGCCAGCAGCAGGGTTGGAGCAGGAATGGAGGTGCAGGTTGTCTGGGTAGGTGGGGACTCAAACAGCCTTGCAATTTCTCTATATGAACAGGGACAGGTGAGAAAAGAACATATCAGACCCATATCAGAAATAACCTGGAGGGTAGAGACCACTCTGCATGATGGACAGCTCATTTCAGCACACAACTGTACAGGCAAAGACATTAAGGTCAGATCTGCTCTCCCCAGCACCCCGACCAAAGCCCTGGAACTCTCTAAGTTCCCAGAATATACACTCAGTATATTGGCTGAAAGGAAAGGGGAAACTCAAAGCCGACAGGGACACATCTTCTAGGGAAAAACAATGGGCTCAAACTATAACTTTTGTTGAAGAGAAAAATTAAAACACACATTGCATGTATGAGTTGTAAGTGCTTTATATGCTTTCAATTCTCAGAAAAAGCTGTAATTTTTATTACCAATTTATATAAGTGTAAACAGAGACATTTTATAGAAAAGGAAACAAAGTCAAATAACTTGCCCCAAGTCATACAACAAATAAGTGGCTAAGTTAGGTCGTGTCACTATTTATTATTAGCACCACTAATAAAACATCAACTACTCAGCTGCCTGCCACCTTTTGCAAGTATTAATTCATAGGTCTGTTTCCCAAACATTGACAATAAATTCCTAGTTCAAAAAAACTAAAAAAAAAAAAAAACCAAAAAACTAACAACAAACCTATAATAATATATAAGGTCATGAAAACACCAAATTAAGTAATTTAATTAGAAGCATATTCATGTGTCATGTAGCATTCACTAGAAAATTAGAAGTCAATATAAAATGCACATTATTGATATATTCAGTAGTGTTTTATAACTATCATCCATTCATTTCACTTTTTAATGCATATAAAAAGAAAGTATTAGTAGTACATCAATCTTTATTATAACCTCTCAAGCATCCACATAAGATTATGTTAAAGATATGGTTTTATTTTCTTGCAGGACAAGAAAGAGATATTCTTTAATTAAAGCTCTATTTTTCAGATCAAGATGTTTTAGCTCTTGTCATTGGTCATCTCCCTTTTAGAAAGGAAAAGAAGAAAGATCCAGCTTTAGAGTCCTGCATTTTCTTTCATATTTTTACTAAAGAAACTACTTTCAAATGGAAATGGATATTTTTTCTAAGTCATTGGTATCATTAGCAAAATTAGAACTAACCAGAATAAGAAATCTGCTCTTCAAAATCATAACTAATGAAAATCTAAAGCATGTTATTGTCACCAAATTGAATTAGAATTGCCTTCACTGCAGAAGAATCTGAAACTTCAATTAACCTTATATATTTTTAAACTCCCACTTCCGATGTTCTCTCCCTTAACCTCCCCATAGTTAATGATGCACAAGAATCATATTCCCTACACAAACTAAAATATAAATATGCAAGAATCTCATTAAAAACCAATTGGATGAGCTGTGGATTTGGTCATTTTTTAAGTTTAAATTGTAAGCGTCAGGGGCGCCTGGGGGGCTCAGTCCTTAAGCGTCTGCCTTCGGCTGAGGTCATGATCCCAGGGTCCTGGGATCCAGCCCCACATCAGGCTCCTGGCTCAGTGGGGAGTCTGCCTCTCCCTCTCCCTCTCCCCCTGCTTCTGTTCCCTCTCTGGCTGTGTCTCTCTCTGTCAAGTAAATAAATAAATTCTTAAAAAAAAATTAAATTGTAAGCTTCAGATCGAGAAGGAAGGATGGATACCACATCTCCATAACTATTCCCCACCCCCCAGTTGCAGGGCCTGATTTCTCCAGGAATAACAAGGAGTAAAGAAGGAAAAGGAGAGCGTGCCTGGGTGGCTCAGTCGGTTAAGCGACTGCCTTCGGCTCAGGTCATGATCCCGGAGTCCGGGGATCGAGTCCCGCATCGGGCTCCCCGCTCGGCGAGGAGTCTGCTTCTCCCTCTGACCCTCTTCCCTCTCGTGCTCTCTGTCTCTCATTCTCTCTCTCTCAAATAAATAAATAAAATCTTTAAAAAATTAAAAAAAAAAAAAGAAGGAAAAGGAGAGCAAGAAGGCGACACCCACAGGTGCTGCAGACTTGTTACATACAGCGTGGGCTAGTTTGGAGAAGTTTGGAACAAAGCCAGTTACTAAGAACTACCAGTGGCAAAACTCTCCCTTGGGATGATCAGGAAGAAACCATAGCCATCTGTATGGGATTGTTTAGATATTTTTCCAGGTAGCTGAAAGCAGACGTCTCCTTTCCTTTCTGTGCCATTAATGTATATTTCCCGTATGTCTGGTACTATGAATGAAAACCCTAACTTGAAACACTATAGGCAGTCCCTAAGTTATAAACAGGTTTAGAATTCTAAACATTGTTTTATTTGGAATTTGGAATTTGTTTTCTTTTTTTTAAGATTTTTGTTTTTATTTATTTATTTGAGAGAGAGAGAGAGAATGCGCACGTGCACATTGGAAGCTCAACTGACTGAGCCACCCAGGCACCCCTGGGAATGTTTTCTTTTTTTTATTCCTGGAATGTTTTCTTATAGGAACATTGATATAAGGGGTGCTGAGGATCTACAAGCTAATAAAAAAATCTATTAAGACTATTATGCAAATGGAATATTGAAGATTTGCTACATTTTTTTTGTAGTGACATAAATTTTAAAAAAATTTATGCATCATAAAATAAGACAAATAGAGAATACAGTAAACTCTTAATACACAGGACTTTCCAAAATGGTACAACAGTTGTACATAGATAAAAAATATATGAAACAAATTAACCAACTGCATAAATACATTTTATATGTTATCTTAATGATATAGTGGAGAAAACTAATATTTATAATAGGTAAAATGAGAACTCTGTTGACATCATGAAAAAAACTGTTACATTAAAAGGGTTTAGATGTTCCTTTTTTCTGTCTTAATTTAACACTTACAAAATCCTCACCACATATGAGGTTCTTTGCCAGGTTTTGTGATAATACTAATCCTGAAGGAGCTCACAGTCTTGCCTAGCAGCATTCTTCTTTTTTTTTTCCCAGAATAATACCAGTAAGAATATATTTTTAGAATTAACAAAATATCAAAAAGATAACTTGGTTTTTCCAAGTCCTTTTGTTCTTTAAGTGGATTTAAGCTTACCATCTTTGTACTTCTACCAATAATCCCCTTAAAATGACCTTTTGAAGGCAAGCTATTCTACTCATTTCTGTTTTTTTAACTTTTCCCCAAAATAAACAAATATCATCTGAATTAAAAATGTGTTGATTGACATTAAAGCCTCATCAACAGAAATAGGGAAACTGAGTTAGGTACGTTTCTAAACTTTCTCTTTATACATTTCTGTTGTGTGATGTGATACAATGTATATATTACTTTTGTAATTTTAAAATGCACCTAATGGAGGAGAAACAAAAAAAAGAGAATCTGCTGAGGCAGGTACCACCAACCTTAACCCTTTCAAATGTGCTGCCATCGCCTTACCAAATATTGAATCTCATAGCTACCTGCCTTGCCCTTCACTGTGACGATGGATGAAGAGAACGGAGTATGAAAATAGTGAGCTACCTGTCGCTTCAAACAACTGTTACTGGTAGGCATTTCTTCATAATGTATTAGTCTCTGGTTTCTCCTAGCTAGCGCTTAGTGACCTCTCTCTAAATGCAGAAACCGTTTTAAGAACTCTGCATTAATGAACTCATGTAATGTTGAGTTGCTTTGTATGGTATACAGGCAGAGGGTTTTTGTTCTTTTCTTTTTTCTTCCTGTCTCAATCATTTTCTTGTTTTCTGATTGCTGCTCATTTGCAGCAGAATTCACATTTTGTGGCTCAGAATCATTCTCATCAAAAGAGGATGTTACCCATGTACACTTAGAATATCTTTGATTTCTCTCACCATTTTCAATTTTTTTTCATTATTATTCCCATTTTTGTATCATCATAATCGTATCTACGTTCCCAGTAGCACTTAATTCACTCTACTAAATGCCTTTGTGCTTAAAATAGCCCAATTGGTTTCTGGTCACCAACCCAATGCAAGATAGCTTTCACTCTGCTTTTTATTCTTTCTACGTCTTAGGTGTAGGGCTTCTCCAAGTTCCTCTCAGCTTTCTACTCTCAGTATAATTTCTCTGAGCCTTAGAAAAGTAGCATAGAATGTAGAGTGTGCTGTTCTTGTGGCCAAATAACAAGTTCAAACTCCAGCTCTCCTCCCCATGAGCTACATGACCCTTGAGTGCTCTCATTTACGTTCTAACTCAGGAGAAAGATTTGCAGCATTTGGCTTGGAGCAGGAATGTAGTCATTTTGGACCTCTGTGTGAGTGACCGGGACCCACACCTAAGCCAGAGGTATGCAGATATGTGGAAAGACTACGTCTATTGCTGAAGTCCTCTATATGCAGATGCATCACCGGATCAGGAAGGGAGAAGGTGGAAAGGGGGCACATGAATAAAGAGGGGAGGTGGCCTTCAGCATACAGGGCAGGGATTACCACTGATGCCATCCATTCTCCTAAGAGAACGGTGGCTACTGCTTTCCCCAGAGACAGGAATAAAGAAAAGAATCCTAGCCCTGGAGCCAGACAACTCACTTAAAAGTCCACCCAGATGGTCTGTATCTCACGAAGGAAGTGGAACATAAAAACATAGCAACATAATTAAGCAAATAAAAGTAAAGTCCCCTTGACTATTTCCAGAAGGAAAGTCTAAGGCTGTAAACAGAACAACAACAAAAGCCTTTCAAAGTGTTCTATAAGCTACAATTCCCTAGTCATAGGAATTCTTGACCCTCAAATCTTGATTAGTCCTTTTATTCTCTCAAAAAAAAAAAAAAAAAACTACTGGAGAGGTAGTGTCAGTCATACTAGACGCCAGGTGAAAGCCATTTTAGCAAGTAAGACAAAGTGTCCATCTTCATGAAGCTTACATTCTTGCCAGGAAGAGCAACACTAAGACAAGTAAAGAAGAAAGTAATTTCATATAAATGCTAAAAATATAGAGGGTAAAGAAACAGTGGCTAAGTAGGTTGGTCAAGGAAAACGTATCTGTAAAGTTAACAGTTGAGGAGACATCTAAATGTGTGGAAGAATAGATTATCCAAAAAATCTGGGGAAAGAATGAGTCATGTCTGGGGACAGAAATGAGCTTAGTATGTTCAAAAAACAGCAAGAAGGCAATTGGGGGTTGCAGTGGGTAGAGAAAGAAGGAAGAGTGTGGTAGGAGAAGGGATCCTAGAGAAGTAGTTTTCAGTCTTGGGTGAATGAACATTAGAACCACCTTGGGAAGCTGTAAAATGCCATTTGCCCAGATGAGTTAATATTTTTAAATTTTCCAGTTGATTCTCAATGTGCAGTCAAGATTGAGAATCTAGAAATTTCTTGGCCAAAAAGGAATTGGGTCTAGATTTAATGAGAAGTCCCAGGTAGCCTTTGTTTTGTTTTTATTTTTTAACAGCAGAATGTCATTATCTAATTTATATTCACAAAAGATAAGTCCATTTGCAGCAGGAGAGTGAATTGCAGAAACAGGTCCAAAGCAGCAAGACCTGCATGGAAGCAGAAATGCCCCTAATGGGCTGCTATGGCCAAGTTGGGGGGAGGGGAGGGTGGCATGAAAGCGAAGGGCACAGAGAACTGGTGGAAGTGGTTGCACTTGGAATGTTTTCTTAAGAGTCATTAAGACGTGCTGATGGGTTGGAAATGGGTTTGGGGAAAGAAAAAAATCAAGGCTGAATCCCAGGTTTTTAGTCTGAGCAATTGGGGGAAGGTGATTCCACATACTGAGTCAGGTTTTAAGGTTTTCCAAACTTTGAGCTAGTTTAATTTTGAGCCTGAGACCAAACAAAAAAAGTTTCCAACTCATTATGCTTCATCAAATGCAATTCCTAGGCGTATGTAGACACAAATCATACTGTGTTTCCTTCCTCCACCTGAAGGTAAGCCCAGCAATACCCAGCTGGTATTGTTCTCTTAGAGATCAGGGGTGCTAAATGACAAAGAAGTTTTGCATGATTTTGGTTTTTGTTTGCTTTTGATTTTGGGGGTTTGTTTGTGTGTTTTGCTTTGCTTTGCTTTTGTAGGGAAGGGTTGGAAATTGCTGCAGGTCATGATGGAAATATTCTGGACTATTTGTATTACATTTTTTGGAGCACTGAGAATTTGAGCTGACAGAATGGGCTTATGGTAAAATTATTTTTTTACATCTCTGCCTCTGGCATAATCCTGTTAGACCCTTATACTTAAATCTTGTTGGAGTCCAACTCATGGGCTACCTCTACAGCTTTCTTGGCAAGACACAGGTTTTTCTGGAAAGATAGAGTAACCTATCAAATGAGTAAGGAAACACTTTTATAAACAAAGAGGCTTTAAGCAGATGTTTTTCTATTGATAGTTAATCTCCCTTTAGGGAGATGTGCAGATATCTATGAAACGGACAGGTACCTTATTTGGCCTATCCTGCCTAAGGGCAAGGAGTCATGAGTATACACATTGCAGAAATGAGTGCTAAAGTCTACCAGGGAACTACATTAGTAGCAACTAGCCCCAAATTGGAAACAATGCAACTAATACTACAATGGATAAATTGTACAACAGTATGCTTCACACCAATTAAAAAGAAAGAACTATGGGGCGCCTGGGTGGCTCAGTCGTTAAGTGTCTGCCTTCGGCTCAGGTCATGATCCCAGGGTCCTGGGATAGAGGCCAGCATCGGGCTCCCTGCTCTGCGGGAAGCCTGCTTCTCCCTCTTCCACTCCCCCTGCTTGTGTTCCCTCTCTCGCTGTGTCTCTCTCTGTCAAATAAATAAATTAAAAAAAAAAAAAAAGGAATAACTATGGCTCCCTGCAATGATGTAGATGAATCTTGCAGGCATGTTATTGAAAAAAAGAAGCCAGACACAAAAGCATACAAACCGTATAGACTCATTTGCATGAAGTTCAAGGGCAGGCAAACTATTCCTTTTTTTTTTTTTTAAGATTTTATTTATTTGAGAGCAAGAGCGAGATAGCGAGAGACAGAGAGAGGGTGCAGAGTGAGATAGCGAGAGACAGAGAGAGAGGGTGCGGGAACATGACGCAGGGTGATATACTTAAAAATCTTCTATAGAGGGCACCTGGGTGGCTCAGTCGGTTAAGCGGCTGCCTTTGGCTCAGGTCATGATGTCAGGGTCCTGGGATGAAGCCCCTCATTGGGCTCCCTGCTCAGTGGGGAGTCTGCTGCTCCCTCTGCCCCTCCCCCTGCTCATGCTCTCTCTCTCTCTCTCAAATAAAAATTTTTTTTTAGTTTGTCTGAGAACATCTTTATTTCACCTTAGTTCTTTTCTTAATAATTTTTATTATGTTATGTTAATCACCAGTGTTCCATGATTCATTGTTTGCATATAACAACCAGTGCTCCATGCAGTACGTGCCCTCCTTAATATCCATCACTGAGCTAAATAAAATCTATAAAAAAATCTTCTATAGAAATATATAACTACAGATATAGATATAATTTATATATTTCAATAAAAATAAATTGAAAATGATAATAATGGTCATAATCTAAAATTAGCCAAGTTCTCATTAGGAGAAAATATAAAGCAAGCGCCAGGGAGTTGGGCTTCACGTACAGATTTTTATGAAGATATCTCATCATAGGCATATCTGAGCAACCAAATCAAGTATCTATACAATAATACTTAGGCCCAGGAATGATATTCAAATTATTCAATTTTTTCTTCATCAGCATTAATTAATTAGAATGGATACCTGGACTATTCAGAAGAGACTTCAGCTATTATGATAGAACTGTGTGCCCTGCCCAAACAGCCACTTTGCCTTTTACAAAGATGATGAACAAAATCCACTGAAGAACATGGAATTCACACTCAGAAATGAAAACTTTCTACAATTAGCAATATACAGTTCTACATAACAAACTGAAGTTTCTACAGTGGGTACAGACGCATGTAGACTGAGTCCAGGGTATATAGTCTTAACTACTCTGCTCTGCTTCTTGTGCACCAAGATGCCAAGAGTAAGTCTTTGACTTTTGACTTCCCTTATTAATAAACCTTAGCCTTTGCTTGCACTTGCTCAGATGTACTTTTTAAGCATGAGTCTATACCAGCTAATACACATGAAAGGTTTGCACTCTTCTAATTAGGCTCTGGGTTTAATGGGACAGTGCTTCAGCTCTATATTTCCAACCAGAGTCCAGGATGTCTATAATTTCTCAAAGGAACTGCATTGTCCTGGGGAGTATGGTGGGAGGCTTGGGCTTTCGAAATCATTCAGATGGGAAGAGTCACCTGCAAGTCTTCCACTTGACACACTCAAATGTGTCATGACACTTCCTGTTTGTAACTATTAAATAATCTCTTCTACTCTGGGAATAGTGGCTCAGATTGTTACTACTTAATCACTTCATGCCCGATAATGTATATATCATACCTATGTTCATGGAATGAGTTTTTAAGGTCATCTACTCCATTCCCAAGCCTTAAAATTATTACATTTACTTCATGTCAGATAAATGAGAATGTTTATAACCAAAACACCAAAGAGGGTAACTTCTATTCTAATATCTAAGATTGAATAACTTCATTGTCAAGAAAGGTTTCATGTCTAAATAACCTAATCCTTTAGACTTCATCATGACCAGATTTTTTCTTTTCTTTTTTCAATTTGTCCTCAAAGATAATTGACCTTGAAATTTCATCAAACCTATTAAAAAGGATGAAGAACTTTGGAAGATGGAATCAAGTTTTAGTGACCAAGAATGAATTATTTAAGTAATAATAACTTTTAAAGAAGTTAAATAAGATCAAGCAAGTTATATATATATGTGAGATTATGACCTAATAGAATATATATTCAAACAAGTTGGTCACAGTGTTGCAAAGTCACATCTTTGTATTTTCAAAAATAAACAAAAATGATGAAGTGATCCTTTATGCTCCTCAGAGCCCTATTTTAGCAATGGGTAACTTTCATAACTAAGATGGACCTAGAAAATGTGGAAAGTTCAAATAATAGCAATATGATGATCATAGGGTTTGAAAGGCATAGATAAGCACTTCTAAGATCGAGGAGTACTTCATGAAATTTATCATTTGTATAAATGTCAAGTAACTGTTTCAGAAAATTTAGTCTTGGCCCCAAAGAAAATTTTCTTTTGTTCATCTTTCCAAACAACTAGTAATAAAGTGATTATATACATTTTATGTTAAAATTTTAGCTTAAAATCTTTCCTTCAGAGGGGATTATGTCTTTTACCACATTGTAATCTTGGTGATTACAATTTTTCCTAGGAAAAATATGTGGGGTTTTTTTAATGTGTGTGTTTTTTTTTTTAACCTAAACTAGTACTTGGATAGATGCTTCTAACTCATGGATAGGTTAACCCATGAGTAACCAACTCATGTTTGGTAACATTTAATTGAGTTTGAAGCTGCCTTGGCCCCTCTAGCCAACCCAGTAGCCTTTAAACTTTAGCAAGCACCTTTAGCCCGTGTGATTGATTAACCAATCTTGTTTTGTATATTTATAGATCACGCATTCTTTCCAAGAAAGGAAAGAGCACTTCTGCACGTCATGAAACAGAAACCAGATCTTGTTGTACAACTCTCGGACACTAAGGACCAGACCTCCAAGCACAAGCTCCGAGCACCGGGATGATATCTGTCACTGGCACCATGGAGTCTGCGCATAATCAAGAAAAGTTACAGACCACTATACTCCCTTTACTAATTAACATCCCTACACCCCTTTAAAAATCCTTGGGCCAGGCAGAAACCTTAAAGTTGGCTTTTAGACAGGAGTCTGCCTTCTCCCCAGGTGGGCTGGCCTCCTGAATAAAGCTCATGTTCCTTTCCAATCAAAACTGGTCTCTTGAGGAAAGAGCAGCTGAACTTGGGTTTTGGTAACAAGTTCACCTCCGATATTGCAGAAGGAATTTAAAATGCATTGTAAAACACCACCATTCAGCTTTTAAAGGATGCTAATAATACTGTTTTTTTTTGCATTTTCCCAATGACTACACAAGCTGCATCAATTTAAACGATAGGGGATGTGGCACAGAGTGTTGGTCAAGTTCAACAGAATCACAGAGGTAGAAGGAACTTTAATGATCGAGTTTACATTTAATAGGGTGCCTGAGTTGTGATAAGCAGTACCAAGTGAGTCTCTATGGCTTTGATCTATTTCACACACTCTTGGAAAGATTTATTTATGTCTAAACCCAATCTGCCTTTTTGTGAGCAAAATCCATTTCCTCTTGTGCTATCTTCAGGGTATATAAGTTTGTGGAGACTTTTGTGCTTCATTTTTCAAAACTTTTTTTAAAATGTGTCTGAGTATAATTTAGGTAACCTTCCTAATCAAACCCACTCTGTTCTCTATACTCCAGTACCCATTTTAGTAATTAGTGATTTAGTAGCTAAATGATTCTGTTGTCTTTTACTTAATAATCTTCCAAATGGCTCTGCTCAAGTTCTTTGCAAAATATGAAAAGCTCTGACTTAAAGAAAAATAACTTCACTTCTTTGGTTGGTTACTTAAGAAGAAGAGAGGCCCCACATGTGTATTATGTATTTGTTCATTTTGAATCCTGATTGTTTATGAGATCCCAATTAGATATATTCTATAATATGTTATAGACTTAACATCAAATAATAGTTTGGAAGCAATATAATTTAGGATAGAAGAATGTAGTTTCGGGAATCAGACATTACGGATTTGTATTTGGACTGTACCATTTACTAGTTATGAAAATTGGGGCAAGTTCCTTACCTTCTCTGAATCTCATTCCCTCATCTGTACTGTGTGGGTAATACTAGTGTTGAGAGGATTAGTAAATTAACACATGAAATGCTTAGAACAGTGCTGGGCTCACAGTGAGTACACAATAAATGGTAGCTATTCATCATCACGGTCATTGTTGTGCACATAACGTAACATATTGACACGCTTAGGCACCGTCAGTATCACACCTGCTAGTACATCCCCTAATTAGAAACAAAGCTCCTGCCCAAGTCAGGACAAATGAAACAACAAGAAATTCCCTCTATTGTGGAGGGTCTGACCCCACAACATGTCCCTTCATACGAACATCAAGTCTCCTTGGATAATTTCCATCACTACTCATTTTTTCCCAGATAGTTTCATAACATAACACAGGGATTATATATATGTGTGTGTATATTCATTTCAAGTACTTTTAAGATTCACTCACTCAGGAGATTCTTTCCCATCTCCCATTTTCAAAAGAAAGAATCCACACAAAGGGAATGGCCAAAGTCACTAAATATTCATTTTCCTTATACTTTTCTCAATCAGTCTGCCACTTTTTTGTTGTGAAGAAGAAGGGCTATTTACCATCACTGAACAGCATGGTCTGACTTTGGTAAAACTAATTTTCTAAGACAATGACTATAGGCAGCATGGTGACTTTGGTAAAACTAATTTTCTAAGTCAAATAATGAAACCTCTGACACCAAGTAACAGTAATTTTCATTTTTCATTTGTCTACACTGCAAGGTACCAAAGCATGTAATAAAATTTATTTTTTAAAGTATTCAAAATGAAAAGAACAGTTAGTCTAAAATTTAACAGCTGTCCGCAGTTTAAATTTGAAGTAAAATGAGAGATGTAGTATGTGTTTCAAATCTTTGTCAACTTAGAATTTTTGTAAACTTCCTTTTCTCCTTGCTGCTGCTCATTTTTTGTCTCATGATTTCTAAGACCTTGAGGCCAGCCCTTCCATGCTCCACGGAGCCGCTTCAAAGGCTATGATCAGCCCCATTTAGTCCAGGGAATGGGGGTATGGAGTAGGGTACCTGTAGAATTGAAAGGATAGATCTCTTGATTTTATATTCAAAGTATTTCACAGGGTTTTAAAATACATATTTTTGAGAAATTACTGGTGAATACATAATCCTGACATCAATTCTAAAATTCTTTTCTGTTTAAATTCTTTCCCCAACAAACATATTCAAAGGGGATTATAAATGAATTGTAACAATATATTTTCACTGGTTTATCTGAGACCTCTTAGATATTTAGAAACAAGTCTTGATCTTAAATCCATATTATTAAAATCTGTATTTAGAATCAAAAGGGGGCGCCTGGGTGGCTCAGTCAGTTCAGTGTCAGACTCTTGATTTGGGCTCAGGTCATGATTTCGAAGGAGCCCCAAGGCCTTGGGCTCTGCATTCAGCGGGAAGTCTGCTGGGGATTCCTTCTCTCTCCCTCTCCCCCTCCCCCCCACATCACCCCCTCCCTCTAAATAAACAAACAAACAAACAAATACATATCTTTTTTTAAAAAAATCAAAACGAAAATAAACCAGCAGACCTGAGTATTCTGTGGTGGTTAATGATGTGTCAACTTGACTAGCCTAAGGGATGCCTGGATTCTGGTAAAACATCGTTTCTGGCTGTATCTGTAAGGGTGCTTCTGGAAGAAATTAGCATTTGATTCAGCAGACTAATAGATCCACGCAGGCAGTATCATCATATCCATGGAGGGTTAAAAAGAACAAAAAGGAGGAGGAAGGGCAAATCCCCTCTCTCTTCTTGAGCTGGGATGTCCATCTTCTCTCGCGCTCCCACCCGGGAGCTCCTGGCTCTCAGGCCTTTGACCTCAGATGAGAGTTCCGCCCTTGGGTCCTGGGTTCTCTGGCCTTCAGGCTAGTGCTGAATTACACCGCTGGCTTTTCTGGTTTCTAGTTTGCAGATGGCATACTGTGGGATTTTCAGCCCCCATAACCATGTGAGCCCATTCCTATAATAAATCTCCTTTTATCTCTACTTATCTGTATCCCTATGGTTCTGTTTGCCTTGAGAACCCCGACTAAAGTATATGCATTTGATGTTTGCATTCCTATGCTTCTCCCGTGTTCTGGTTACTCACGTTAGGCCACTACAAGATTTTCTCCAAACACATTTTGAGAAGAAGATAAAGCAAAGGGTCTTTACTGAATATCTGCTCTACATACAGCCACATTCGCTTTTTTCCGTGTTTAAATTAGCAATTGTGGCTCCCAGAAGAAAGTTCCATCTAGAGAGAAAAGGTTCGTTTTCCCAATTAGAAGCCACAGGACAGAATTAAGTAAATTAGATGGAAAGCGAGAGAAAGCCTTTTTATTCTTGATGCCAGCTAAATTAGTTGATAGCTAACATACAATGAATATATACTCTCACTCAATCCTGCTCAGTAATTAATATATCCTAGTGTTACCTGCTTTAGACAAAATTATCTACAGGGCATTGACTAAGTAAAATATTGCAGTAAGTCACAGTAAAAGTCTGTTCCTTTGAGGATGTTAAAAAGTGATAGAGGTTAATTCCATGATATAGGTAGTTAGACACAGAAATGCCTGAAGTCACTGGAGCAGTCTAATTTTCTCAGGGATCCTTTGCTTTCTCAGGACTTCATGATTAACCATACGAGCAAAAGGTCAAGGCAACATTTTAAGATCTTCCCCTTGAAAACAGTTGGAACTGAGAAAGGGGTGTGAGCACAGCAATGACTAAGGTGAAAAATCGTGTTGCTTTCTCCTATTTCACTAGGCTACAGACAGAACAATGAGGCTAATCACCACCTCTGCTGTCTAACTCAGGCTTTACAGATCACCTGGCTTTTCCTCTCATTGTTCAGAGAGATAAAGAAAGTCAGGCGGTTGTCCTGCAGATTTGTCCCTGTATGCAAATCATTTGAGGAAGATGGAACAGCTTCATCCTCTGTAACTATTGTTTTATTTCGCACAAAGAAAATGAAATGACCGAACAATTTTGTTGTTTGGCTTTATTTTGGCCACTGTGATAATTGAAAGTGTAGAACCAATCAATGACACCTCTGGCTAAAATTTATTTCTGCGGAATATCCCAAAGGAGTGATTTCTGAAGAATAATATGCAGCCTTCAATTTACTTTATCACAGCTGGATATGAAGTTAAATCCCCGGCTGGAATTTAACCACCCAGAGCCAAGCACCAGATGGCTTATCTGCACCTCAACCCGACAGCTGTGTCCTGAAATGCACAGCTGGTCTTCACATTTGAATGACAATATTCAAATGATAACATTATGTAATGCAGAAAAATGTGTTTGGGTAGCATGGGTCTTGAAAACTAGATTGCACAGTTGCTCTTAATAGTAAATGCACAGGCTCAACGGCTAATTCACATTCCTTCTATTTGTGTTGATGGGTCTTGGCTGGAAATAAGAGTTTACCACCACATGAAACCATTCCAGCGCCATTCATATTGTACTGCTATCTGCCCATAACGACTCTCCTGGGTACTCACCATGTTAGATTTCCCTTCACATAAAAATAAGCACAACATAGTTTTCATTGTGAAGCTGGAGACTTTTAAAATTTTGCAATAATTGATAGTGCATTCTGCCAAGATGGAGGAATTAAAAGGTACTTGGTAGAAAAGCAGCTGCTATAGAAATTCTTCAACAATTTGGGGATTTTGTTATTCATTTCCTAGTTGAGTCACAAATATCACCAGATGACCAACATAACAAAATTAATACCAAAATTCAGCACCTAAACACAAACAAACAAAAACCTGCAGGAAGGGCAACTCTCAAGGAAAATGTGTTTTTGAGTACATTTCAGACGTGAATGAAAAAATTGGACATATTTCAAGTGAGTGACAAATGAATGATGTGCAAGGCTTGAACTAATCAAATATAGAGAGGTAAGTTTTCTATTTTCACAGTTTGACCGAGGTTCCCTATGCCGCTGTTCACTTTGATGAGTGTATGCACCACCCCAGTGACACAAAGAAAACATATCCTCAATATATATCCAAAGTCGCTGTGGATACAAGAAAACCACAACATTTGTTTCGTAGAAAGGAGACCTGGATAGACCATCTCACTGCTACTTTTAGTCACTTAACTGCTGTAAACTTCAGTTCCTTCACCTGCAATATGGGGGCCCTGTGCGTGAACTGCTCTGAGACACAGGAAGGTGTTCCAGCCCAGCAGGAACACGCGGGAGCAGAGAGCAGAGCCCCTGCACACCTTTCAGCCTCCAAAGGATAAAGGGCCATAAGTCAGCCCCCCACCCTGATTTAGTCTCCCAAACTGATCACCAAAAAAGTCACTCAGCGTAAAGGAGTAGAGAGGCCAAGGGTTCAGTGAATACCCTCAACCGGGAAGGAAGTAGGAGCAGTAAGGAAAAAGGATCCCTCCGAATTTCCCCCAGCTTTTTGTTTGCATCTTCCAATTGACTTAGTTAGCCAGGCGTGTCTGGTCAGCCAGGCACTGGACTCCTCTTTGGAAGAAGATACCACAGTTCAGCAGGACAGTCTGGCTTCTACTTCTCCTCCTGAGACCACCGTGAGCAATAAGCATGTCACCCTCATTAGGAATCAGAAACGTGCGGGAGCCCTCCAGTCAGGAAATCAATGCCAAGGTCACTCAGTATCCAAAGTCAAAAATGTACTCCTTATCCCATTTCTCAGCCTGAGTTATGCCTGGCCACATCGTCCAAACAGCCTTGGTAAGGAACTTCAGTCCTTTCCTCCTCTAACACCACACAGGAAACCCTTAGCAAGTCTGCACGTTCTTCCTTCAAAACCTTCAACCTCACCACTTCTGGTCGCCATCACCCAACCCATCGGCACAGACCCATCCTGCTGCTTCATTTGCCTCTGGGGGCTTCCGCGGCTCTTCAGCATCCCATCTACGTGGTCAGTACTTTAGGGAAGTCCCACCAGCATAGGGATTTGTCCGTTGAGTTCACCTCAGTATCTAATAATACATAAAAACCTCCCTGATATATAAAAAGCAACCAATAAATATTTTTGAAAAGAAGGAAGGAAGGAAGGAGAGGGCGGTGGATGGGGGTAGGGAGAAGAGGGCAGGGAAGGAAGGGGGGAGACAGGGAGGGAGACAGGGAGGGAGGGAGGAAGAAGGAGGGAAGACAGGAGGAAAAAAGGAAAGCAACACCCGCTGGGGATCCTAAGGCTAAAGATGCCCCAGGTTGTAAGTTTCCCCTCTGCAGTTTGAGGAGTGAATCTGCCTTAAAGCCCAGAATGTAGTAGTCAGCAGTATGTGAAAAGCACTGTTGTAATTTATTACAACCTCCTTATTTTCCAACTCTCTAGTCCTTGACTTCCACTAAAAGAGGTATTCTGCCTTCACCAGAATTTCCAGTCTTTCAAAACCTTCCACTTACCAAGTGTTAACCCTCCATCACGCTCTCTCTCCCTCCCTCCCTCCCTCTCTCTCTCTCTCTCTCTCTCTCCCAGCTTAGGGCTCAATCTGGACTTTGCCATTATCAGCAATACCAGTAAATTCCCCATCAAACCAAGTAGACTCCCTCTCCAAGTAGGGATAATTCTCACTTTCTACATTATAATTTAGGAAGGCAAGATTGTGGTAATCAGGATTCACCAATTATCAGGCTCTCTGATTTAAAACGGACCTTCGTTCATGCCCCCCAATCTCTGTTGTTCAATTACTGCCATCTTCATGAGACTTCCCATAATGAATCCTCTAAAATCCCTCACCAATTTCTCGTCACCAATTCCATTTCAAACCTGCTAGAATCTTGGCAGGTGATTTCTACTACTAGAAAAGATCAAGATTATCAGGCAGTAAGTCCCCCATTTCCCTTTAATCTCTTATTCTCAAAAATAACCATCTTTTTATCCCAGACGGAGAACTGCCCTTTCCCCTCAATCTCCCACTGAGCACCATAGTCATAATTCTGAGGTTGAATGAGGCGGCTTTGATCCTTGAGATCTAAATAAGATTGGCTCAAACTCCATATTTACACTCTGCTGAAGTCCAAAGTCCTTCAAAAAGTTTCTAGAAATTTACAAAGGTCTCGAATTCTCAAGGCTGCCTCAGTAGTCGACCTCTCTCTCTGTTTGTGTTATTCCTATTATGTACTACACCGACCCAGAGGTGACATCTGGACTTCAAAACAAAAAAGGAAAGAAAAAAAAAAAAAAAAGTGTTGTTGAGTCTCAGTGAAAAGGCCCCAAGTGACATCATTCTGGCCAATGAGAAGGAAGCAGCATTCTGCTGGCAGGATCTGGGAATGCTTCCGTTTTCCTGCTAAAAAGGGTGGGCTGGGGCTGATAGCAGCCCTTCCTCCCACCCCCTGGGTTGAATGTGGATGTGTCTGGAACAACAGGAGCTGTCTTGTGACCATAAGGCAACAAGTAAGTTCTGACATTTTAGAGCTACTGAACCAATGCCGACAGTTTTTACACTTACTGTTTTGTGCAAAAAAAAAAAAAGTAAATCCTTTTTTTCTAAAACCACCAAGTTTTCCCTTCTTTGATACTGCAAGCACTTAAAGCTGCTACAAAGTTTTAGAATCACAGTGATCATAACACTAAACCTATGAATTTCAGACTTCAGAGATGTCTGATCTAAGCCTCTATTACGAGAGCCGTCCGGGAAATAGGGCACCTACGCCAGCAAGTGCCATCAGGGCTAGAAATGCAGTGGTGGGCGAGTCAGTTCACAGTTACTTAACCCTGCACCCAGGAGAAAAATGGTAAAGATGGTGGGAGGGTGCAAAGCCCCTTCCTTGGAGTGAGACTTCATACGATACCATCATGCTCTCAAACCACCTGACTCCTTGAATTTGACCGGAATACGGAGACTGGTCTAATCTCTAAATCTGCCCTGATTCTTAGGAAACCCAACTATTAGTAATAGACTGAACTGAACTGCTCACCCACCTGAGCCATGCAAGAGTCCCAAATTCCTTCTGTTCACCTTCACCCATGATCCAGCATGACACTATTTTAATTGCTACAGTCTATCGTATAAACTCAGTGTAATGCTGGACAGATTAATTCTGAAAAATTATTTATATATAAAGACCTACAATTTAAAAGGCAGTAGAAAATAGATTTTGGCTCAGTCATACAGGAATTTTATACCTCCATTAAAAGTGATGTTGTATGAGCAGTTAGGGGTTTTCTGGGATGCTCAGAATATTATATTTGTTGACATGAGTGGTGATTGTATGGGTGTTCATTTTATGCAAAATGCTTTAAGCTGTATGTTTATGCTTTATGTGCTGTTCTAGATTTATATTACATTTCACAATATAAAGGTTTAAAATAGTATAAAGAATATCAGTGACATGCCAAGAGGTTAAAGATACCTTAAATTAAAAAGCAGGTTACACAACAATGTATAGAACGTCAAGATTTTTCACCAAACAGATATAGCTGACATGCTAAAAGGTAGGTGATCTTCTATAAGGGTTGGCATACACAGAGATCGTTGAAGAAGATGTACATTTCTAAAACATGAAAAAATAAATACTAAGTCACATGTAAGATAGTCTTTTCTTATAAATCTCCATATGAACCACCCGGAAGTAACAGTCTAGTTGGATACGTATACACAGGAAACGTCTGTTCACTGGAATATTTTTCCATTTAAATTATGATCAGTATAAGACTTATTTTAAACAGTGAGAGGACTCACTGGAGGTCATCATCGTTGTTTTGGAATTTTGCTTTTATTGTTAAATTTCTTCATTAAAATAATCTGTGACACTAGTTAACAATGTCGAAGCAATGTTTAAAGTGGTCGGAAGACACCATGAAGCTTGTTGTTGCCCTAGGCCTTTATGATTATAATGGATCACATTCATGAAGACATCATAACATTATAAACAACTGTCATAAAAAAGCAGATTACACCAGGTAAAATGATCTACTATATCCTTGTTCTGATAACTTTATTGTAGCTCTGGCCCAGTATTAACATTACAAATTGAAAATACATTGTATATAAATTATTTTGAGAAGAAGTCACTGAATAGGCCAATATTCCACTATATACAGTCTTGGTCCTATAAGTCACTAAGATGACTTTTAAAGATTAAAAAGTCAAAAACAAGTTTGTGACTTGAATCTGCCATTGATTTGACAAACGGTTTCAGGGGCATAAACCGGGAAAAGTATTTCAGGAAGGAAGAATACTTTCTTTTCTCATTTGTAGAACAATAACACTTATTTCTGTACAATGAAAGATACTCTAATTTCATCCAGAATGTACAATCAGGGAGTAACGCTCAAGTGTTCCCAGGTTAACGTGAAAATGGATTCAACTTAGAAACACAGAACCACAAATGCTCTAACATTAGCAGCAATCATTACTTACAGTTTGCGAAACTGACAACAGCAAATGCCAATCAAATAAGTAACTTGTATTTCGATAACCCAGGTTCAGTGGGGAGTTTCTGGAAAAGAAATTATTATTTCAATGCCAAGTCACGCTTACAGCTTTGAACAAGTAGCAAAACATGGGCATGTTTCTCAAATGGATTTCACAGCATCAGTGCAAGAGCCGGAGGGGATGGCTTAGTTTTTTAAGCCTCAGATTTGAAATACCCAGACTCCCTGCAACTACAGCGTTAAATCCTCTGTGGAACCACAGCTTCAAATGCTATCAGGAGAGACTCAACTCTTCATCCCTCTGAGACTGATGAATTGAAAGCCATTAAGTTTGGAGGAAATGGAGGGGAGACTGCAGCCTCCTGCACCTGCCTCCTCACCCCACACAGGAAGACTCTATTTGTAACATCGCTTAATGTTCCATTTGAGGCTGTCTCCTTGGTACGACTGGAGGATGATGTTCTTAAGACATTCGGAAATCTCACAACCCAGCAATGGACCATTTTTATAAACATTTAAACCAAATTCAGAGGGCTCAAAGTTGACAGAAAACCTTATTTTTAATTCCCATTTAAGACAGTCAAGGAAATTCTAAGTATTTACTTTAAAATGCATTATAGGTATCTGGCCAACTCTTTATAATTCCTGTAGAAATTTCTGAATCACAAATTGATTTCTTTTCGTTGCTTTGTACATTTCTGGACCATCTCCTCCCTGACATCAATTAATGGATGCTGGGTAAATGCCAATTAAGCAAAGGAATTTTATTCAATCTGCACAGTACTTAACCTTTCTCTCACATCCCCACCCTCATTTGCAAAACTTTATAAGACAAAGTAGAACACTCTTATTTTCTCCTGGTTTCAGATAAAGAAAGAGTGCCTCAGGAAGATTAGATAAGTAAGCCACGGCTGATAGGTTGTTGTCCTATGTTTTTTAAAATCCACGTCTTCAGAATCTCCCTGAGAGTCTATTCTATCCTGTTGATAGTTTTACATAAGTTCTATTTAGCAACATAAACATCTTACCAAAGAAAATTATGTAATGCAGTCTAAACTTAAATAAAAATAACATATAACTAATTCTTTTATCAGTAATACTACATATATCTGCTGGTATGTATAGTAAATGATTTAAGGAATGAAAAATTGGAAAGGATGCTGGGAAAACCCTGGACCATTTTTTTAAAGGTCTGCTATCTAATTAATCAATTGATGTCTCTTTTCATTTAAATTTACCTCAAAATAAAGCATAAGGATCCAGTTACATGAAAACCTAAGAGTAACATGAGGATACTTCCAAGACTAAAACTCAAACCATTCTCCAAATGTTAGTCAAAGAAAACTCAATCCAGAAGGAACGCAAATATCCGGAGTATGTTAACATCTTTAAGACAGAGCTGCAGACATGACTCTTAAGTTTAAGTTAACTGGATAGTGGACCCATTGGGTATTTTAATAGATGCTAAAAAGCCACCAAAAAGTCAGAGTCCTTTGAGGTGGCATATTAATTATTCTAAATACAAATACCCTTGGGGAAGCCGACCTATTGATACCCTTTTTCAGACATTCCCCCTATAGTATAATTTAGCTGTTTTCCTCCAACCAATAGGTGAGTTGCATTTCTGTTAGGAATTTTGAGTTCAAGTGGGGAGAGAGTAGTATTGGGAAAAAAGGGTGGGCTTAGTGGAGGTGACCAAGTTCAGGCTCTTTTAGCCAAAAGAAACACAAATGACTTAATTACAAGGGAGGACCTACAGGTAGCAGTGGGCACTGAGACCAAATTTGCATGTATTGTGTTACAATATTTTTCTCTGAAGCCATGTCCTAGCTCCTGACATAGCAAAAAACTAAGGCTCAGTTCAGGTGCTAATGAAAATTAATTCAACGCACAATGTATGTTTTCCTTGCTTTCTTATCCTATATCACCCCCTCTTTTAAATTTCACATGGCGTTAGCTTATCCTGATTATACTAGCAGAAATAATTTGTTTCTCCTCCAAAATCCCACAGTAGAAATTTATAATACTTTTCTTCAATTGCATCTACCGTTATAATACTTCCCCACCTTGGGATACACTTTCCAGACTATCATCTGCTGTTTAAATTGTGTATTTGATTTCGTAGCAATGAAGCCTTGAAGATTTTGAAAACCTCGCAACTCCCACCAAGTTAGTATTTTAAAAGTCTGGATAAATTTGTAAATGCTTGTCAAAATTATTTGATGATGAGGCTTCCTCTGGCAACAGAGTCAGGTATCCCAGAGCCCCAAAGGGATTACTGGTTCATGCCGACCCATGTGCCTAGACAACCAAACTGTCAAAATGAGCAATCTCTACCATGCGTGTTGCTAAAAACAAGGCAACAGGTCTAAAAATGAAGTTGCTTATGCTATGGCTTCTGTCACCAAACCAAGAATTAATTACAGTCTTGGCTCTTCCAGAAACAGGAACTTAAACCAGTCAATCAGGAACCTCCTGATCTGCACTAGTCAGGCATTCTGCCTGACTGTCCCCTGCCAACCCCCGAAAGGAAAGTAACCTTGGAGTAATTTACACACTTTTTCGCCCGCTCTAACTTTTCTTGTCCCCGCCCCATTCTCCCTATAGAAGTCTTTGATTCTGTACAGCTCCTCTGAACTCCCTTCCATCTGCTAGATTGGATGCTGCCCAATTTGAATCAATTTTTGTCAAATGAACTCAAATTTTTCAATATGCCTCACTTTATCTTTTAACAGTTCTGGTGCCCGAAGAGAGAACAGAAGGAAGAACAAGCAACCACGTGAAGGTACCTGTAAGTCCCCTGAGCTCTGCTGCTTTCCCGTGCCTCCGGAGGTGCTGGGGGGTCCTGTTGCATCCGCAGCTTTTGCGTTAGGAGCTTTCAGAAACTTCATTTGAGGTTTTCTTTTTCCGGGTCAGGTCCGACTTAGAAATTGGACCGGGTCTGACTTTGAAAGCAGGCTAGGTGCTCCTTAGAAACTGGACCGGTTTGATTTGGAAACTGGGCTGGGTCCTAAACTGGCCGTAGTAGGACTGGGTCTGGCTTAAGCTGGACTGGGTCCAGTGTGAGGCCTTGGGTGAATAAAATTTTGTTTTAAGGTTGAACAAGCAGGTTAAACTTAGCAAAAATAATCTTGAATTACAGCAGCTACAATGGAGAATTTTAAACCACTTTAGACAACCTAATGCATTTAGGAGTTGCCCTAGAATAAAAGGGGTCTCAGCAAAGTACTATCAAAAAGGGGGTAGGGAAGATAATTTTTCCTCCTCTATAGTTTCTGGGGGCCAGGAGGAGACCACCTGGGACACTCCCCCTGCAGCCTACTGACAGAATCTTAGGCAAATGGCAGAAGCTGGCAAATGGCAAGAATTCTTAACCAGTCTGCTTTCCCAGATCTCCATCTGTGGTGTCTGGTTGAGAGAGGAAGGTAAAATTCTACTTCGTCCCTTCCTTTCCAAATTCAGAGTGGCAGGCAAAAAAAAAAAAAAAAACATTTCAAGAATTAGATCTTTGAATTGTGACACATGAATTTGCTTTTAGGTACCCACTGACTGTCAATCCTTTCTCTCCTGGGTACAGCTGCTGCCTTCTCATTTGTCTCACTTTGTGTCTTGAGAACTTGGCTTGGCACCTGTCAGGTTTGGGCCCCCAAAATATGGCTATGCAGAAATGCAGGTTGCATGCCATTTGCACCTGTGGTCTTACTGGCTGTTGCCAGCTCTCAGGAAAATTGTCTTTCTCTCTTTCGGTTATCTTTGAGAGTGCCTCTGGATCTTGGGAGGGTAATATCTGTTGCACCGTTTTTGAGGACGCCCCTTATGTCTAAGGGGTTGTTCAGTATGGTCAGGGGCATTTACTGTTTGTCTCAGCTGAGACCTGACAAGACATTCAAAAGGATTGTTTTTAATGTAGATCTATGGTCAGAAGCTCTATGGTCAACGCGCATGGTAGAGATTGCTCATTTTGACAGTTCGGTTGTCTAGGCACATGGGTCGGCATGAACCAGTAATCCCTTTGGGGCTCTGGGATACCGGACTCTGTTGCCAGAGGAAGCCACATCATCAATATTATCAAATTGAAAATTGATAATCAGAGCTTGACAGGAAGTTTTTACACCGTCTCCCCTAAGCTAAAATGAAGCTATGGACCCAGAGGGAATGGAAAACAAGCTGAAGCTTTTGTAAGAAGGATTTATTAAAACACTGAAAAGACACACAGCCCTAAATCTAGAACACAGGAATGCTTTGATTTCCATCTCAGTTGAAAACAGTCTTCCTGATATAAAGATGCAAACTGAGGGTAAAAGAGTTGAATGGGGGAGGTGGGGTCAGCCCAACAACATCATCGGGATGCAACTCAGTTCTCTCAGGAATTAAATACAGCTGTAGCGTCTTCCAGATCAAGTCTTTACAAGAAATGCGGCTCTAGAAACAATTCAGAGGCCACCTATTCTTTTTATCAATCCCCCAAACCTCCCCTATTAGGTAAAAAGATGTAAGTAAACGTTCACAAAGGAAGTTTTCCACAATAGCCTGCATAGCGTATTTACTTAAAAATCGTTTTCAAAAAAATCATTACTTGTCAGTCTCCATCCCACCTTTATTTCAAACACGTATTTAGCACTGAAAGGTGTCAGGGACAAGGCAGAGGACGTTCCAGACGGAACCGTTCCTGCCCTGGAGCCCCAGGAGGGTGCGTGCCCTTCCCTGAGCCCCGCGGAGCCCGTGTCTGCTCTCCTTCCAGCTCCGGGATTCGTAATGAGAGCACATCCTGCGAAAAGCTGTGGCTGTAAGCAAGCATGCTTCACCCATACTGCATAACCACCCCTGAGGCCAGGGATCCCGGAGTACATTTTGAATTTGAAAATATGTCTACTTCAACTTTTCATTTAAAGGATAATAAGCGAAAACCAAATGAAAATAGTCCCAGGGTCATGCAACCCCGGGCTGCATAATTTCACTTTAGGCTCAGTCTGCCTTTCACAACCGGGGAAAGCAATAATTCAGTTAACTGTTTAAAAAAAAAAAAAAATCTGCGTACAACCTAAAGAGGCCCTCAGCACCGAGCCAAGACGCCCACGGGCCACAAAGCGCCCACGGCTCCCGCGCTCCCAGGGCCCGAGGAGGCCAGGTCTCGCGAGAGTAGGGGGAGCACGGCCCGCGCTCCAAGGGAGAAGCCGAGGCCGCGGGCTGGGCGGGGCGCCGGGGGGCTGGGCGGGGCGCCGGGGGGCTGGGCGGGGCGCCGGGGGGCTGGGCGGGGCGCCGGGGGGCTGGGCGGGGCGCCGGGGGGCTGGGCGGGGCGCCGGGGGGCTGGGCGGGGCGCCGAGGGGCTGGGCGGGGCGCCGAGGGGCTGGGCGGGGCGCCGAGGATCACGAGTGCGCGAGCGCGGGCGGCCAGCTGAGCTGCGGCCCCGACTCTTCTCCGCGGGTGCGCGGCCATGCCACGGAAATGGATCCTCTCTCTGCTTCTGGTGCCGCTCCTGCTCGGCCCAGGCCTCGTGCACAGCTCCAGCCCTCTGCCCCTGGTCCTCAACACTTGGCCTTTTAGGAATGCAACCGAAGCAGGTGCGGGGCGGTGGCCGGGGGCGGGGCCTGCGCTGCGGGGGCTGGCCCCTGTGCGGGTACGGGCGCCGGGGGGGCGGGCTGGCGCGGGCCTGGGCCGGCCCTTCCGCAGCCTCCGCTCCCAGGCCCTCCTGCGCCTGCTCCACCGCGGCGTCTCTTGCCGTGGACCCCGAGTCCCGCTTTCCACTGCTGCTTTTCAGAGCCTCTTCCCGTCACGATCCGCCCTCCGTTCAGCCCCGCGCCGCCTGGTTTTCCACCCCGTTGCTGACCAGCAGCAGTTAGGGCCTTCCTGCTTAGACTCTTGGCAGGGGCGCCTACGCTGTCTTACCTGACATCCGTTCTCTCACGGGGGCTGTCTCTTGTCATCTCTCCACCCCGCTAAGCCCTCCGTTCTCCCCAGTACCCTGAACGCAACTGCAGTTTGCGAAAGGCTGATTTCCCAAAGCATACATAACTGTTTACGTTTACTTTGTTGTTGTTACATGCTGACATTGTGTATTTGCCACCTGGAATACAGAGTTTCAATCGTGGTTGGCCTTTAAAATCATCTGTGGAGCTTCTTTAAGTACCCGTGCCCGAGCCCTGCCTCCTGAGATTTTCATTTAACTGCTGGAAAAAGGACCTCTGTGTTGTTGTTTTGTTTTGTTAAAGCTTTCTAAGTGATTTTGATTGGCCGCCAAGATTGAGAACCGCTTACCTGTCACCTCTTTCAGGAAGCCTTCCTTGATTTGCTGCCCTTATGCCCAGTCTGAATTAGATACCTATCTTCTGTGCTTTGATGCAATCCTGTACATACCATGATCTTGTCATTTTTTCATGTATTGTGTGTTTGTCTCATTCATTCCGAGACCTACTACCCCAAGCGTAATTTCAGACTCCTCTCCCATCTGAGGCTGCTAATACAACTTATTGGGGCAGAATTGGCTCCGGAATTTGGTGGAGCTAAGTGTATGTTACAGGTGGTGCATAGGATTCAGAGTGAGCAAACAAGGCTGTGAGAAAGAGATTGCCAGCGATGAGGAGACAAAACAGGAAGTGCAGTGGCCAAGGCAGGGGACATATAAAGGCCGCCTGTAGTGAAAGGAGAACTTCTTGAGATACACTTTCAAGCCTGTAGGTCCAGTAGTAATACTTAAGATTACCAGTAATAGCACCTTCCCTTCATGGAATTCTATTTTTATTAATAAGACGTTAGACCACCAAAGATCTTTTTTTTTTTTCCTTCTCAATGTATGGGACTCCAAAGAACAAAGTACTGCTAAAATCATGACCACTGGAGCCAAAATGGGCTTTTGAATCCTGACTCTGCTACCTAACAGTTGTGTGATCTTGAACATGTTACTTAACCTCTCTGGGTCTGCTTCCTCCTATTTAAAATGAGGATAGTAATTGCACAGTATTTACCTGAAAAGCTGTTGTGCAGATTAGTGGATGAAGCCATGCCTACCCACGTTGTCATTATTTGCTGTTAAGGTGTGGTTATTGAGACTTGCTGTGATTGATGTTACCTCAATAAAAGTACTAGTTGTATATATTTTTGATAATCTAGTGATGCAGAAGAAATTTATAAGACTGACTTAATGAATTTTCAATTTAACTGCCTTTTAGTGGCTTCACTTACAAAATTGAAGGAGAGAAGACATTTCTTACACAGCATAGAAATATCAGCAAGTAAAAAACACCCCTCACTTTATATCAGTAGCCAAAGTCTTTAAATTCTTCACCATAAATAGGTGCATTATACAACTTTGTCTACATCCCTCCTTTGTCACACTTACTAAACTAAAATTCTGAATAACTTAGTGTAAATGTGAAATTTTTTTTATATGAGTTCTCAAAATGTTTCTGGTTTGTTGCATCTGGCACTAAAAAAAAAAAAATCAGTATATAAACAAGGATTTGATTAACAGCGTGGAGGACATTAGCATCTGGAGGTTCTACCCTGGATGCAGTTGAGCAGGGCTGTGCCGTGTGTGAGAGGGAGCAGTGTGACGGCACTGTGGGCTTTGGAGGGAGTCCCGATGAGCTTGGAGAAACCACACTGGACGCCATGATCATGGACGGGTAAGAACATGATCAACCTTCTACTGAGAGCAAGACAGGCATGTGTAAGCTTTGTCAGGTGAAAACTCCTAGTTTATTGTACATGTCCTAAGAGAAAATCATCATTATAATAGAAATATCACATAGAAGTAGGTAGTCTCCTTAGAACACACAGAATCCCAAGCTATGAAAAGATGTCTGCCCTGGTAGATCATCATTGACCTGCCATCCCCATAAACTGTGGTTTGCATGACCCAAAGCCTTAAAACCACTTCTGGAAGCCACGTTTAAAATGAGTCAGGAGAAACTGAGAATGGCAGTACGGTTGGATTATGTGGTAGATGGATTTGCTGTTTGTTCCTTAATCTGTCTGCTTGTGGGAATTCGAATGAACTTCATGCATGTGCCATCGTGTGTAATGTTAAGACGGTGGAATTTATCCTACAAAACTGTTGGCTCCAAGTAAACCAATACTGTTTTTATCTTTGAACCTGTGAAAGTACCTTAATCAATCGTATGCCTTTTTTTTTTTTTGCAGCACTACTATGAACGTAGGAGCGGTAGGAGATCTCAGGCGAATTAAAAACGCAATCGGTGTGGCTCGGAAAGTGCTAGAACATACAGCACACACGCTGTTAGTGGGAGAGTCAGGTATATTTTTACAACACCGAAGCTTTATCTAGCCCTCTGTCTCTGTTCCTCACTGTGAAAAAATAAAATTGATCAAAGCCGGCCCAAGTTCCAATTCCAGCCCTTTTACTTAATATCTATTTACTGTCAGGTAAGTTACTAAACTTCTAAATTCACACTTTCTTCATGTTTAAAATAGGAAAAAATAACAATATGCTAAAGTTTTAAACATGGATAACATGGTGGAATGGATGCTAAGGTTTGGAGGGTAGAGACATTGCCTAGGGAAGCTAAATAAAACAAAAATTATGAGTGCTCAAAAAAAAAAAGGATTTAAAAAACCTAGTTCCTTATCTATAGATAGGTAATTGCTGGACTGAAGAATGAGCCAGCAACACTTCTCCTCCTGAATTCATTGTATCAGGGTGAGACTGCAGAGCATTCTTCTCACCCAAAGACGGGCACCAGAGTATTGCTATGGCAGCGTCACTTGCTTGAACGTCTTCCAAGTTATATACCAAAAATTGTACAGGGACCTATAATCAAAAATACTTTTGAATGATGAATTAGTTAATAACCCCACAGTTAAGCGTCCTTCAGTTTTGCCAAAAGATGGAATTAAAAACTGTCTGACAAGCTAAAAGATCGGTTACTCACACATGGAGTCTAGTTGGCTCTTTGTTTGGTGTCTCAGCGCTGGGCGTTGCACCCTAGTTAGAACAGTGAGATTCCTGCTTAGTGAGCGGTGTGTGCAAGAAGGGAGATTGTGAAGGGGGATGGAAAAGAGAGCTAATAACTGTCACAATATACACCCCAAGGGTCTCAAGCAGATCGGATTTAGGAATGACGTGGCACTTGAGATCTAGAAACTGATGTCCTTAAAACTGTTCGTGTCTGAATATTCTTCTCAAAGTCGTCGTGTGCCCCCTGGGATGGTGTACCCCACTTGAGAGACCGCTGACCAAGAACACTTCCTATATATGTATTTTATTTAGAAGACAATGCTTAACTAATCTTTTTCTTTTCTTCCTAATCTCCAGCCACCAAGTTTGCTGAAAGTATGGGGTTTATCAGTGAGGACTTATCTACCAATACTTCTCGAGCCCTTCATTCAGATTGGCTTGCTCGGAATTGCCAGCCAAATTACTGGAGGGTATGTAGACCCAATTTTTAAAAGTAAATCACTAGAAAATATGAAGCGACACCCCGTCTGCCCTTTGGTGGCTACCTGTTGCCTAAAGTGCTGTTTATCACCCTGGTTGCCCTCGAGAACCAACGATTTAAGTCGACTCTCTGGGCGTGGATGTTCCCGAACTCTCCTTAGTTGCTTCTCGTGCACGTACGTCCGTGGTGGAACACTCCTGGATCTTGGCAGCAGTTCTCAAATTGGGACGGCCCTGATGTGGGCAAGAGTGGGTGGCCTCAGTCAGAACAGCTCTGCTTGTATTTCCTTGCAACAGAAGGTTCCAAGTCTAAAAAAATCAGAGTTTGGAAACCATTTGTCTAAAATATTTCTTACATTTTGTCTGTATGAAGTATACTCAGTAACTTGCCGTGTTGACTGGATCTATATTATTAGGTGGCTAGTGTGTTAGTGGTGGGGTCATTTATCTTTAAATCAATGGGACTTTTAGCATAAATCTGTTTGTCTTTGCCATCCAGAACCCTTCTGTGGACTGCCTTAGTCTCTCATCTGTTTCTTCTCCCCAAATCGTAATTACTTTTGAGTAACCAGTGAGTCTCTGGGGTTAGCATTTGAAAGAGGCTAGTGTATAAAACTGGGTCGGGGGTGGGGGGGTCAGCAAGTGCACTAATGAGTAAGACCTGAGTAGTAGGTTTCCTGATTAAATACTAATCCATATGCACAACCTAAATTTATGAATTTGAATCCTTTTCTTGTATCTTTAAATCCATAGAGGAATCTGAGTACAACTTAGAATATGTTCGCATGAACCTAGCTTTGAAATAAAGAGGGTTTTAAAGTAGATTTTGCTTTAAAATCTCAGAATTCTTCTTTGGCCAGAAAACAAATTCTGAAATTTAAAGGTCAGGCTGTGTACCTAATTCCTTTGAGGATTAAGATCTAATACACAGATCTTCATTTCTGTCTGCCATTGTGCAGAGAACTTGAGCCATATAAAGAGAAAAATTAGGGATTTTTTTCCAGACAGTATAGATGCCGATTCTATATTATGTAATTCTGACACTAGACTAGTATTAAATTAAATTATATCCATCCGTTCACATAAGACTTAGCTAATGTTTGGTTTTTAATTCATCCTTTTCAGTTACCAGACATCCTTTGGGTTTCTTGCTAATGTTTCATTATTGTATGTGACTACTTGCCAGTTTCTAAAATGAACCTTTCTAAAAACTAAAACTTAAATCTTGTCCACAGAATGTTGTACCAGATGCTTCAAAATACTGTGGACCTTACAAACCACCTAGTATCTTAAAGCAAGAAGGTCCTTCCCATAAAGAAACAGGAAATAACCACGGTCATGATACAATTGGTAATTTGCCTTTTATGTAATTGTTAGGGTTAAAGTTCAGCCATTTTTAATTGCCTTTCTGTAGTTCTTAACTTCTTCATCCTTATTTATGTGCCAGAAGGTGATTTTAACCACTTTCACTGCCAAGTAAGGCTGTACATACATATGTGGGTGGGCACAGGTGTGCGCGCGCGCACACACACACACACACGGTTTCTTTCCATTGTATCTATATACATGTAGATAAATTACACAAGGCCCCTAAAATCTAGCGATTAGCCACTTACAGATTTTTAAAACTGTACTTGATACGTTGGGTTTTTTTTTTTTTTAGGTTTTTATGTATTCTTTTATTTAAGTAATCTCTATACCAACATAGGGCACAACCACGACCCTTGGATCGAGAATCATGTGCCCTTCTGACTGAGCTAGCCACGTGCCCCTGTGTGATATGCAGTTTTTTAATAATTTTATGTTGTTTGCCACATTAGAGCTGTCATGTTGAAAATTTCCATTATTCTGTGTCAATGACTTGCTCTGGAATTACGTTTGAGAGGTAACTGAGCAGTTGGAAGAGTAAGGGTGTAGAAAGTCTGCCAGACGATGCTATGACAGTGGGTTCTGAAACAGTACACATTAGGCAAGTGGTGTGATTTTCAGCATTCCTGAGCTTCCTATTTTCTTCTACCCAAAATTACTGAGTGAGGATATTTATATTACCAGCTGCTGAAGTATTTGTTTATATATTGAGGTAAACCTCAGAGCTGACACCTAGAGTGATTTTTTTTTTTTTTTTTTAACTTTTAGGCATGGTTGTAGTCCATAAGATGGGACGTACTGCTGCTGGTACATCTACAAACGGTTTAAAATTCAAAATACCTGGGTTAGTGTCTCTAAAAGAACAGATCTCGCAAATACACACTGAGTATAAACCAGCATGTGCACGGTGCTAGTGAGAGATGCAAAATGTAAAGCACAACCCCACCCTTACTGCTGAGATAGATAAACGTGAAAGCAAATAATTATCTGCTAAGTGCCAAAGGCGTGGGCATTGCAGCTGGTGCCGTGGAGCTCAGGGATGGCAGTGGTGGGCTGAGTCAGCAGGGCAGTCAACTGGGGAAAGGCCAGCAGAGAGATGCTGGGGGCCGAGCTGGAGCCTCAGGGAGGGAAGGGAGCATCCAGGCTAAGGCACGCACAGACCCGGGGTAGCGCATGCTGGGTTCAGGGCTCCTGCCTGCTGGAAGAGAAATTGCATGAATGTCAGGTGCCCCAGGGGCGGGGCGGGGGGGTGGACCAGAGCCACACTGCAGGGGGTCCTGAGTCAGTTTAAGGATTTCTGGATTTTATTTTAAAGTAGTAAACACCCAAGGTTTATTACAAGGAAGAACCTTGGTAAAATTTTGGCACATGAGAGAAAACAAGAATAGACGGTAGCCGAGGAAAACGAATCAGAACCTATTGAGATAGTCCAGAAATGCGATGCCAAAGGATGGTCGTAATTGAACAGTTACTAAATCTGTGACATCTTGACATCTAACTGGCTGGCATCGAATGCTTATATCATGAACTGAAGTGTATGGAAACCTTAGTTGAAAAACGAGTGAAAATCTTTGCCCTCTGTGTTCTGATGAAGACTTTACTTAGAACAATCATCAGTGGCTAAGTAGAAACATTCCCTGTTGTTGAATCATCTCCTAAAATACTGTGGCATTCACACTTGATCTCCTGTCCTGAATTTTTGTGCCACGCCCTCACAAAGTCGAGTAGGAGATTCGCCAATACCTGGAGCTGGTGCCTACGCGGATGACAGCGCGGGAACGGCTGCAGCCACTGGCGATGGGGATATACTGATGCGTTTTCTACCCAGGTGTGACTCCTCCCGTTTAGGACCCTTCGAGATCTTGACAGGAGATGGCGTCTGTCAAGACAGAAAATAACTGTTGGTGCCAGGCCATCTGATTTTGTGTGCACGAGAGCTTTCTAGAAATTCTGCTTCCATACCCTTCGCCTCTGTCATTTTCGATGGTGATAATTTAAGTCATCATCATCCTCTGAAATAGAATATTTCTTGCTTTACTTCCCAGATGAGAATACTTATGATGCATTTAAATAATTTGTGTAAGGCCACTGAGTAAAGGAGCTGTGGTAATTGATGATGAAAGTAGGAAAGACAGTCACTGTGTACAATGAATTCCTCGAAGACGACCGTTACAGCTGGGTGTCTCGCACATGCCCACCACTTCCCCCATTAATTGCAGCCCTATTTCTTATTTAAACAGAACCTTTATTCTTTAGGACTTCTGGCTGTCATTCCTAAGTAACAGTTATCCAGCCAGAGCCAAAAAAAAAAAAACAGTCCTCATTTGAAATGAAGGGGTAGATAAGTTGAAAAGATAGACATTGTGTCTAGGTTTACTTGCCTTCCCAATTGAAGGTAACAGGAGTTACTTCTCTTAGGTATTTTATCAACTGTGACAATTCTGATGGTTTTAGGTTTCTAACTTCAAGTAACATATTTGGACTCTGTTGACTCTGTGATCCTAAAAACTCTGCCTCTGTTTAAATCAGCTACCAAGCTGTAGAATATATGAGAAGAGGAGAAGATCCAACCATAGCTTGCCAGAAAGTGATTTCCAGAATTCAGAAGTATTTTCCAAACTTCTTTGGGGCTGTTATATGTGCCAATGTGACTGGAAGTTATGGTAAGTTTTATTTGGAATTCGTACTTGCATGAACTTGTAAATGTTGTTGAAAACATATACTTCAAAATTTTGTAGTGTGATTTGCTCCTATACAGTGGAAACAGGGACTATGTCAAGTAGGCACTGAGTCACTGTTAATTGTTGATCTGTCAAGACCCCCAAGAGTGCTTAAATAGACCTAAACCCCCGCCTCTGGCTGACTCTCGGTGCTCATGACCCAGTGTTTGGCTCCTAGTTCTTATCTCTGACATGGGTCCACCATGTATTCAGCTTCAGCTCGGGTGCCAGGTGACATGGACTACTGTAGTCGAATGCTTTTATTAATCAGAGGTTGGTAGGGACAAATTATCTTCCCAGTTTCTTTCCCGTTCATTATATTAATGTCTCAAGTCATGGAGATCTTCTTGGGGCTCCAAGGTACCAAACGTATTACTAATTAGTAAACCAAAGAAGTTGGCAGAATTATTTTTACACTGCATTTGAGGCATGTCCTTTACTTCATTTACTTTCCATATGAGCCTATCAGTTTCCAAGTGTTTCAAGATCAACCACTGCTGCTTCTCATTAGGGAATTTTCAGATGAGGAAGATATATAGCTTTACTGATCAATATAACGTATTAGGTTAGACTGCTTATTATTGTCCTTTGATCTTTTACTTCCCACAGTTCTGCATTTGAAAAACTTGTTTGAGGAATTCCTTATTCTTTTTTAAGTACTGAGATACCCAAGTCAATAAAAGTGATGGGGGGGGCAGGCTTTATGTTTACAGTGAGTCAGTTAGATTGATTCCATCTTATGAAATAAACCTTAGAAGGCTCAAAGTTGGATTTAACAAGATGTAAAAATGACAATTACATAATTATAGATGAATTTAAAATTGACCGGCTCTCTAACGCAATGGCGCTCTCTAAAGCAATGGCATTAGAAGGGGACCATGCAGGTGTTTGAGCAGGGGAAGAGACCCCCATTGCCGTAGGTGGGGAGGGCATCAGGAAACTGGCTTCAGTTAGGGGAACTGGATTAGACACAGAGTATCTTGAGCAAGAGCTCTTCCTGTGGGAGAAGAATAGAAAAGAACAGGGAGCAAGGGGAGGGGGGGGTTAGGGCTGAATCATGGGCGGATCTTAGCGGCTAGGGAAATAAAATTTGGGGCACTTGCCTAAATAATTTTTCCCAAGAAAAGGATATGAAACCAGAGTAAAGTAATAGTAGTAAAAATATCATGTGTGTATACAAGCAGAAAATCGGCCTGTATTCTGAGCTTGAAGAGATGGCTTCCCCCCCCCCCCCCCCCCCCCCCCGCCATTCTTTCCTCTCATGGCCGGTCAGCTTATCAGGACTGAGCGTGCTGCTTCTGTGTGGCTCAGTTAACTTGGGGTCCACGACAGCCAGCAGCCAGGCAAAGCCACTGGGTCTGTATTGGCTGTAAAGATGTGCATCCTCTATTTACCCAGACAACTTTCTCTTTTCTTGGCCCCAGGTGCTGCTTGCGGTAAACTTCCCACATTTACTCAGTTCAGTTTCATGGTTTATAATTCTCTAAAAAATCAGCCAACTGAAGAAAAAGTAGACTGCATCTAATCCATCTTTTCCGTCCGCATCTATGTTTAAAGAGGAAAGAAACAAAGGCTGAAAAGGTTACTCACGGTTGTCGTATCCTATGCCTCATGCATTCTACCTTCTTTGTATAAATCGGCACAAAAATAAACCTGTGAAGTAGCACTTTCCCTTTCTATATCGGATGTGGTTCTTATGATCTTGTTATTTAAGCTTTGTCTATCCCCTGAACATGAATATGTATGCATGTATTTTGTATATGTTTAAATTTTAAGTGATATTTGGATTTCTGCTCAACATTTCAAGACATTGCTACTTTGGGGATGTATTTCCACAGTGATGTATTAAGGACAAAGGAAATAATGTGCATTTGGATACTTAAAATAATTAGAGGGTCTAAGTTTTTTAGACCCAAAAAACAAAATACCGGTGAGTTGCGCCATGATTATCCCTGATTCAGTTTCATTACCTTACAATGATGGGTCTCTTATCACTGATTATCAGCTTTACATAATGTTCCCTACCAGCTTGAAGGGGAAAGAATGCCATTAATAATAAAGGCGGGTTTTGTTTTGCACGTATTCGAAGGTATGGGCAAATCTGATGAGCAATTGTGTTGGTTTCCTTTGGTTTTTCCCTCTGATGAGTTCTCGATGTGTGAAGCTTCTTTAGTTGCAAAAATCCCTGGTCATTTAGCTACTAATACTTAGTATTGAGAATTTGTTCTGAAAATATTTTAGGGAACTTGATTGATACGACAGTGTTACTAATCTCTTGTGCAGAGCTTGGTGATTGCAGTTGGAAATAGGGCAGTAAAATGGTGGCTAGCTGGGCATCGTTTTCCTTGGCACTTGGTCAACTATCTGACTGACAGCCAGAGAGTTCTGTATGTGCCTTCTCAGCATCATCTTTCCTTCAAAAGCATTATCTTGTCCATAAATCTGTGCGTACAATATTGTCCTCAAACTGTAGTAGATCTGCTCTGATTTTTTCAATTCATCTTAATATTTAATGTTCTTGATGATTTAGGGCTAGAGAACTATAGTTTTGAGAATGCTTTCAGTTCCCTTGTTCTCCGACCTTGCTGTGTATAACTGTGTGGAGAACCTCTTCACAAACACCCTCTGCTTCAGGTATGAGAACCCGACTAACGCCATCTTGGACCAATCTGTCCTGGGGACGGCTAGTTCTGGAGCACAGCCCCTGCCAAACACACACACACACACACACACACACACACACACACACACACACGCTTTCTTTTTAACTACACTCAAGTACATCCTTGGGGCAAAGATCAGCTCTGGAGATTGGACTATGATTCTCAAACATTTCCTCTTAGGTGGTCGCCCAGCCTCTAGGGCTATAAAAATCGGGTTTTACGGGGGGTGGGCTTCTGGACCTCTACTCATCTTGCAGCTGCCCAAGACACACATCTGTCCCTGAGTCCCCTTAATAAACCATTTCCTGTCAAGCTGAACTTGTTGGCCTTTTTCCTTGCTCTTATGGCTGCTTTGGCCTTTGGAGGTTGTATTGCAAATACCTCCATTTCAGGAACACTAGCCCACCAAATCAGATTCTTCGCAAATTAGAATCTGAAATCTGGAACTAGCAGCTACTGATGGTAGCCTGTAAACTACTAGGGAAATAATGCTACAGATTCACTCACATTCACAGAGCAGAAGAGAAACTCTTACTTTTGAGGGGTCTCATGAGGTATATTGATTTGTTTAAATCTGATATTGGGCCTTGGAACAAAGGAGAGGAAGCAGATTTAAGCTTGCAGCATATTTCCATCAAGATGGAATCCCTATTTTGTATGTTGGTTATCTGTTAATATTTTAGGCAGCCATGTACCAGTAGAAAAATTAAATTGAAAGTCTTCATGGCCTGTCTTTCCCCAGCAAATTAGGAGTTTAGCTGTTAAAAACTGATGTGGGAAGCAAAGGCAGAAGAAAAATTATTAAATTTCCTTACTACCTAGAGCCCATTGACAAGTCCCTGAAATAGGCAGAGTGACTTTCCTCTAGGGACTCGGCTGCCTCCATGTTAATACTTTGCTAAGGGCAAAAGGCAATCCTAGCCCGACCCCCAGGATCCTGTAAGTCTACTTTGGAAACTTCTTTCATCTCTAAAGCCCCCAAGATGCATGTTGGCAGTCATCCCCCAAGCATATGGCCCACCGATGTACCTCTGAAGGATCTCATGACTCAGGTTTTATGAGACAGTAATAAATGACCTTTCCCCAACAATAGCTAGCCCCTTCAAGGTCCTGGAAACCTTGCTTCCAAATTCCTTAGAGACTGAGGCTATCCCTAACCCCCTCCCAACTTGAAAGTATATAATGGGCCACTCCTCATCACCCCAGTACAGCTGCTTCTGCCCATGGGTCCTGTCCCGGGCTTTAAAAAACCACCTTTTTGCACCAAAGACATCTCAAGAATTTTTTCTTGGCTGTTAGCTCCGAACCGTGACATCTTTCCTACATCAAAAACAACCCACTTATGTTTTTAGAAGGTATTTTCTCTCCCACTCACATTCTTCCTGATGGAAATAATTCCCCTATATATCTAATGTAGAAAGAAATGGAATTAGCTTTGGAAATAATTTTTTTTTTAAGTTCTAGATTTGAATATTGGAATTCAACACTTGAATAACTAAAGGCTGCAGGTGTATTGCCTTTTTTTTTGAAAAGCTAGAAATATTTTTTTTTTGGTCCCCGGTGACAATGTGCAGAGAGGGAGCTCACCTCTTCAATGATGATGTTCTGATTATCAGTATTCACTGGGGCCCGTAGGGGAGACACATAGGTAATTAGTGAAATGGCACAATTCAAAAAGGGAACTGTGAGCCAATCATAAATGGAACTTAGAACTGGTTCCCTAGTGTCGTGACTGACATAATAAAAATAAACATTAAAAATGAACTGTTTCCCTAAAACTTCATAAAAGCGAGAAAGTGCTTGGGGAAGGGAACCTTGGAAAAATTAATCATGATCTAACATTTTTATGGCAAACAGTAGTTGCTGGTTTTTTTCACATCTGTCCCGGCTCTGCCACTATGTGGATGCAGGGCCGGGAGGTAGCCTGGGGTAAAGGTAAGAGCTAGCATTACAACACCTTCCCCGTTGGGCCAGCTTCCTTTCCTTTGACCCTACAGAAAACGTTCTATTACTTACCTACTACTTAAGCAAAATTAAATTGTCCTAGCACACATACCCATTCATCACCTTTAAGTGAGAACATGAATGTTGTCACTCGGATTTGCTGGGTTTTCTCTACTATGTAGATACATAGAGTTACGCACACAGCACTCCCCACCTAATTCTGTTCCCGCCTCTTCAGCTCATAGACTTTCACCTTTTCTCCCCTGTAAGGTTTCCAACATAGCAAAGGAGTCCAGTGGACTTTAATCTGGGCATTATCCTAGCTCAGTTTAAACAACATCAGAGAAAGGAAGGGATTTTGGTGTCAACAGTATAAAATTTCTTGATTATTACTGTAGGTGAACTTCACTCAAGTCTTTGTTTTTTTGTTGTTATTGTTTGTTTTTGTTCTTGTTTTTGTTTTTAGCACAGCAGGCAAAGAGGAAAACCTTAACCACAAATATTTAATAGAGCTGTTGGTAATTTCATGCTCTTCATTGATGTGCTTTGAGTAATCCCTGGAACAATTTTTTTTTTTTTAATTATTTGACTTCTGTTTTATTTAAACAGGGCAACAATGACTCACCCTATGGCTTGAGTCTTATTTTTACTAGCTACAGAATAAACCATGGAGTCATGAATCATGCTCACCAGACATCCCCAGCTCTGCACATGGTAGGATTGCTCTTCCTGGACCCTTGTGATTTGGTAGAGGCATGTGACTGATTTGGGAGCTTTAATCCCAAGTACAGAGTGTGAGACCTTCCGAGCTTTCTTTTCGTCACGTAAGACAACGTGGCATTCTGTGGCCGCCCCATCCACCTGAGCCCTTGAGTGACCATGTGTAGCGACCCCCGTGATAGCCCACAGTGACACATAGTGTGAACAAGAAATAAGCCTTAGCGAGAGGCTGATGAATAATCAGAGTTGCTACAACTAGGGCTCCTACAGTTTTGCACTGAGATCAGTTTTACTGCAAAGAAATTTCACCACAATCAAAGCTGTATTTTTGCTCTTATTTTGGTTCTATCCTTATAACTGTAGCCTCCTCATATAGAGCAAGCAAGCGGAGGCCCATGATGGTAGTCATGGCTCTCTCAAATCACTCACAAATAAATGTGTTCTTGCCATGGACGGTTAGAAAATAAACAGAAAGAAAGAAGCCTTTGTTGCTGTGATCCAGCACAAATTACTCTCTCCTGACTGACATATAAAATATGCTTAAGTGGTTGAAAAGTTTTATGGAGGTTGTTAAATTTATGACAAATGAATTCTCTAAAGGACAAAAGGAATTAAAAAAACAGACCAAAAGATATGTAGAAATACACTGGTTAGACATTAATGAAAAGGTTAAAGATATTATTGGGTAGGAAAGTTATGGATGGCTTTCTTAAGAATTCTCTTACAGGGCGCCTGGGTGGCTCAGTGGGTTAAGTGTCTGCCTTCAGCTCAGGTCATGATCCCAGGGTCCTGGGATCGAGTCCCATGTTGGGCTCGTTGCTCAGTGGGGAGCCTGCTTCTCCCTCTCCTCCCAGCTTGTCCTCTCCCTCTCTCTCTCTCAAATAAATAAATGAAATCTTAAAAAAAAGTTATCTTATAATAAGCATATATATATATATGTAGTTTGATTCCAACTCTGACATTCTGGAAAAGGCAATATTATGGGGACAGAAAAAGATCAGTGTTTGCCGGGGTGAGCAAGTTGGGTGGGAGGAAGAGGCTGAACATGGAGGATTTTTAGGGCAGTGAAACTACTCTGCATGACACTATAGTGGTGGGTGTATGTCAGTATACATTCGTCCAAACCTACAGAACGTACATCACCACGAGTGACCCTAATGTAAATTACTGGACTTTCGGTGACAGACGTGTATCATTTTAGGTTCCTGAGGTGTAACAAATAGACCATCCTACTGCAAATGGTGAGAGTAGGGGAAGCTGTGCATGTGTGGGGACAGGGCTATTAAGGGAACTTTATGAACTTTCTGCTCAATTTTTCTGTGAACCTAAAACCATTCTAAAAAATGGAAGCCTAAAAGGAGAAAAAAAATGCATATATTACTTTCTATAATGGGGGAGGAAAATCTCAAGTATTAAAGGTCTTACATCTGAGTGTGTGCTGGAGTATTATATAGTAATAGCCTACACTGATTCAGCATTTAACAGTTCTAAGCACTTTTATGTGTTGTATCTCATTTATTCTACCAAAAACCAATAAGGAAGATAATACTAATATTCTGAGTTTAGATATTTTACACGTAGTAGCTGCAAACCTCCCAGGCAGGCATGGTGCTGGCTTCTGTTCTTCTCGAGAATGTTTCTCTAGCAAAAGCCTTGTTTGAGATGGTGTCCCCTTCCCAGGCAAGGGGCAGTTTGTTTGCTGTGCAGTATAATAAAGATAATCTTTTGAGGCAGATTTGCTTACAACATCCTTATAAAAATTTGGGTTTCCTGAGTTTGAGTTTCCTCAGCTGTGATGCAACCTCAGTGCTTCCATACCCACCTGAGCTCACCTCCCTGCACGCCCACGGGCCCTAGTAGGGACCTAAATATGAAGATCTCACTGCTGTGCTGTAAGCAAAGAAGTCCTTTGTCTCTGACCCAGTATTTCTTGTCTTCTGCCAGCTTCCGTGAAAGTGGCAGGCTAACTTGTTAGCTAGCAAGTAGGGTAAAATCTCCGACTCTTCACAGTTCTCGGCATTGTCAACAATAATTTGTAAGAAATCCCTGATTTTGTTATTTTTCACTATCTGTTGCGTATTTGGGGTAAGCCATTGTAGACCCGCAGGTAAGTTGAAGATAAGAACAAGGACTGGTTTTCCCAGCACAAACCCCCTGAAATTGTTCATACAATAAATGTTGAATTAGCTGTGATAAAAGTTCAAAAAGATTTCTTATTCTATTCAGGAATCCCACCTGAAACACTAAATATTAACCTCATTTCTTTAAATAAAATGATCAAAGAGATAGTAACTAATATAATGGAAATTAGAACAAGTTGCACTACTAAATAATACATACCAAATAATGGAGAGAGAACTCCAACGATACTTAAAGTTTCCTTTCCTGTCAAATTGTTCTAGATTTTTTTTTAGCAGCCTCGTATAACTGGTGTTTTTTTTTTTTTTATTTTTTTATTATGTGATGTTAGTCACTATACAGTACATCATTAGTTTTTGATGCAGTGTTCCATGATTCACTGTTTGTGCATAACACCCGGTGCTCCGTGCAGTATTGTGCCCTCCTTAATACCCATCACCAGGCTAACCCATCCCTCCACCCCCCTCCCCTCTAAAACCCTCAGTTTAATTCCCGGAGTCCATAGTCTCTCATGGTTTGTCCCCCCTCTGATTTTCACCCCCTTCATTTTTCCCTTCCTTCTCCTAATGTCCTCCATGTTATTCCTTATGTTCCACAAATAAGTGAAACCATATGATAACTGACTTTCTCTGCTTGACTTATTTCACTGAGCATAATCTCCAGTCCCATCCATGTTGATGCAAAAGTTGGGTATTCATCCTTTCCGATGGCTGAGTAATATCCCATTGTATATATGAACCACATCTTCTTTATCCATTCATCTGTTGAAGGGCATCTCAGCTCCTTCCACAGTTTGGTTATTGTGGACATTGCTGCTATGAACACTGGGGTGCAGGTGCCCCTTCTTTTCACCACATCTGTGTCTTTGGGGTAAATACCCAGTAGCTCAATTGCTGGGTCATAGGGTAGCTCTATTTTTAACTTTTTGAGGAACCTCCATACTGTTTTTCAAAGTGGCTGTACCAACTTGCATTCCCACCAACACTGTAAGAGGGTTCCCCTTTCTCCACAACCTCTCCAACATTTGTTGTTTCTTGTCAGTTTTTGCCAGTGTAAGGCAGTATCTCAATGTGGTTTTGATTTGAATTTCCCTGATGGTTAATGATGTTGAACATTTTTTCATGTGTCTGTTAGCCATTTGTATGTCTTCTTTGGAGAAGTGTCTGTTCATTGCTTCTGCCCATTTTTTGACTTGATTATTTGGTTTTTTTGGGTGTTGAGTTTGAGAAGTTCATTTATAGGTCTTGGATACCAGCCCTTTATCTGTAGTGTCATTTGCAAAAATCTTCTCCCATTCCGTGGGTTGTCTCTTTGTTTTGTTGATGGTTTCCTTTGCTGTGCAGAAGATTTTTATCTTGATGAAGTCCCAAAAGTTCATTTTTGCTTCTGTTTCCCTTGCCTTTGGAGACATGTTTTGAAAGAAGTTGCTGTGGCCGATGTTGGAAAGGTTACTGCCTATGTTCTCTAGGATTTTGATGGATTCCTGTCTCACATTGAGGTCTTTCATCCATTTTGAGTTTATCTTTGTGTAGGGTGTAAGAGAATGGTGGAGTTTCATTCTTCTGTATATAGGTGTCCAATTTTCCCACCACCATTTATTGAAGATACTGTCTTTTTTGAATTACTCTTAGAGAACACTGACCTGAAGTTGCTAGAAATATGTATGTGTGCTATATACACATAAATAAAAAGAAAATGTGTCTGTTTCCAACACCAGCACTCACTTAAGTGATTCCTTTTGGTTTCAGAAGGTAAATCATAGGCATAATGTATTTTTAATTGAGATATTGTAAAGACTATAATATACTTATAAAGCCCATAACTTTTCATTGTTGAACTTCTTTTTAAAGTGTCATTACATCTGATGCTGGATGATTGAATCTGGAGCTAAAGACATAATTGAAGTCATTTGGTATCTTAATAGTTCAATTAAATCATTTGAATAAAAACTGGTGACATATAAATATATATCTTAATTGGATGCTAATTTTGAAGATAAATTCAGACCTATTTATGTCACTTTACTGGTTATTTTTTTTTAAAGATTCTTAGACCTTTCAAAAAGCTTCTAAAAAGTCATATGTGAAATTTTTGCTTGCTTTCTTCAATATTTTGCTGTTTATGATTACTCAGTATAATTTCAACCCCTGTCTTAGGAAGTTAATGTGAGATAAGGAGGTCTACAAAAAATATGAACTGCCTGTGGTTCATATGTACTATATGATGTTTTCTTACACAGCTCAGGGTCAGCCAGCAACGAAGTGCCATAGTTTAGTACTTGGAGAGGGCATCCCCATTTGAAGGATAAAATAATTACCACATTCATAAATGGATACAGTGGAAGTTAGAGCTGCCATAACCAACTTCTTTGCTTCTGAGTTAAAGGGACAGGAAGTCATTTATAGTTCTAAGGCATGGACAGTGCACTAAAGAACTGGCCAACTGATTTAAACTAGTGACCTTTCCATGCTGTGCATTAGATGTGGCTGCTCATTTATTTTCTTTAATTAAAATTTTGTTCCTGTAGCTTGGATGGTGACATATAGTATTTGTGAGAAAATCAGATATTAGCGTGGATATAGAAAAACAAAATCCGTTCCAATTGCTAGCAGTCCATATTTCTTTCTAACTGGTGCAAAATCCTTAACCACCATAAATGTCAAATACTTCTTTCCACTCCTAAATAAAACCAATATCATTTGTCTTCCTTTCTTGTTCTGCTTATTTAAGACCAAATGAAAATTAAGCCAAAGATGAGTTCAGAATAGAAGCAATAACAGACCATCTAAGCTCACTCAATTTAGTTCGAATGAGGCTAAAGCGGTGTTGTATTGGGGCCCACTTTTGCCAGCAGAGCCAACTGTTAAATCATTAATATCCTTGAAATCAGCCATGGTGGGAGTTTGTATACCAACATGTCAGTAGACATTACCAGTTAGGGCTTGCTTTTCGCTCTGGAGAAACAGTTTACTAGTATACCATTGGCTAAAAGTGTTTTGAGATACTGTAGCATATATGTTACTATGTTACACACACACAAGTCTTAGAGGAACTCTGGAACTTAATTATTTCATACACTGGCTCTGTCACTTATTAGCTGCCTGCCCTTAAGCAATTACAGCACAAAGCCTGTAAAATGGGAATAATGACAATAACAGTAACTACCTTGTAGGATTATTTGGGGGAACTGGTCTAAAGTATTTAATGCCACACACAGAAGGTGCTCAGTAAATGTTGGCTAGTATTATTGTTATTATCGAGGCTGAAGCAAGAAATTAGACTTTAAATAATATCTTTGAGCAACCGTGTGTGATATATCATGTATTCTTACTAGCCTCTGTTTGTATCATACGGGGCTCCTTGGCCCCTGATCCTGTTTTGCCTCCACACGGCTGCTCAGAACTGTGCACCAACACGGAGCTGCGTGGCAGCTCATCTCTGCCAACGGCGGCATTCATACACACCTCCAGACTCTCCTACCTCCTCCCCACTGCATCTCCCCGACAAGAAAAGAAACCCAGGGCAGGAAGAACATCACTGAAACGTGTTCCTGAGCCCACCTACTTATGGTGTGAAATTTTACTTACGGGTGACTGATTTATTTCTCAGTCGCTGTCTGTTATTCAAAAACTGGCTTCTCAGACCCTCTTATTGTTTAGGACCTTTTCAAGAGCTTACAAGCCACGGTGATCAACTAAACACAGGCTTATTTCCTTTCCCTCGACTACTTTCAAATGACTTAAAAATGAAGAAGAATCAAAATAAGCCCACAACATCAAAAAAAAAAAAAAAAAAAAAACCCGCAAGGGGGCACATGGAAGACTTTTAAAAAAAATTGGAAGGCAAAAGAGAGATGTCAAAAAACGGAGAGTGAAGGAGGTTATACCCAGACCTGGTGAAGAAGGACGAGCTCATAAAACTCTAGAAAAAGGAAGAAATCAGAAATGTCATGAACAATATAGGAAATCCGTGAAATGTAGAGTTCAAAACTAGGGAACATACATAGACCCCTACCCCCAGCCCCACTCCCTGCCACACGGACACACACCCTGTTCCCACATGAACAATTCCTGCCAACCAGGGGTTTAACCTGTGAAAATTAATAAAAGGAAACCTCATTTAAAAATGCAGCCACAAAGGGGCCACAAGGGGGCGCTCTCCTACCCCACCACTCCGTCAATCGCCGACCCAACAGAGAGGACCTTGAGAGTGATGCTACTTTTCCACCCCAGCAGGAAAAAGGAAAGTTTCCTCCTCCCCCTGCCAAAAGCCCAGCCAATGAGAAGCGGCTACACTTTCAGCTTTTAGATTACTCCAATGGACTTTTTGTCCCAAAGAGCCTCTCCCAACTCTCTAACTTCTTTCCTCTATAAAAGAGTGTTCCTCTCCCTTGTTCTCTGGACTTGCCTCTGGTTTTGCCAGATGTCCAAGTCGCAATCTTCTGCTATTCCCAAATAAACCCATTTTGTTGGTAAAATAACTGACAGCTTTATTTTTAAGGTTTACAAACCCTTAGCTCTCCCCCAGTACACACACACACACACACGTGCGTGCGCGCGTGCTCATGTGCACTGCACAGTGTGAATAAACGTGGAGACGCTAGCTCAAAGAGTTTCGTTTCCCTAACAAGGATACTCTGCAGTAGCAATTAAGGCCACTCATCTCCTTCCCCACTCATTCTACAGGAAAGACTGCCAATTACCAGCCCGGCCATGTTCACAGAGCTCCAAGTGAACTTTCTGACAGTTGCCACATTCTTAAAGATTAAAAGGCAAGCCAGGATTCCTAGATATTTGAGAAAAGTCTACAAAATGGAAGCTATTTTTACAATGTAGGAGGAATCATACATTCCAGCATGAAGCAGGAGAAAAATAAAACAACTTGGGGGCAGAAGATAACAGTAAAAGTGCAAGAAGTATTTGCAGTGAGATTTTTAAATATAGAGTATCCATGAAGCAAGAGCCGGATAATATGAAAAGGGAAGAAGGTGGAGGAAAGAAAACATTCAAGAAAAAAATCAAGAGAAAATTTAGACAAATAGGGCAAAGGAATTTCTCAATATAAATAAATAAATTTCCCACAGTTTAAAGTGTTCACTGAGTTTGCTACAGAGGGCACGAAAAAAGGCATATGTTCAGACACCATGAAATTTCAGCACTTTTGGAAAAGCTTTCCAAATAGAAAGGCCACATTTCCAGACAGAGAATGAGAGGCAGACCTTTCATCTACAAAACATGGGGTGCTGGGAAACAGTGAAGCAACCAAGACCTTCAAATTTGTCAGGACACAATAAAAAGATCAAAACAACAAATTATCAAGCAAGAGCAAGGGCTCAAATAAAGATCTGTCCAGGGAGCCTGGGTGGCTCAGTTGGTTGGGCGTCCAACTCTTGGTTTCGGCTCGGGTCATGATCTCGGGGTCCTGAGATTCAGCCCTGCTTCTTGAGCTCCCGGCTCAGCAGGGAGTCTGCTTCTCTCCCACCCTTTTCCCCTCCCCTCACTTGTGCTCATGCTCTCTGTCCCTCTGGAATAAATAAATCTTTAAAAATAAATAAATAAATAAACACCTGGACAAACATGTAAGATTCAGAGATTGTATTTTGCATGCACCCTGTCTTCAGAAGTTGCCTTAGGATCAAGTCCAGCAAAGTGAGCATGAAACTTGGAGGAGGTGTGAGTTCAAGGTGACAGCGGTTTCCAACCTAAGAGATCAGCGGTATCAGCTATAGAGCAGGCCAGGCCTGGCATGCTGACTGCGTCGGAAGCTAGAATAAAGTGTGTTAGAAAAAGCAAGAGAGGAGGGAGCGAGGGAAGGAAGAAGTAGTGAAAGAAAGAGAGAGAAGCCGGGACAGAAGAAAGAAGGGAGGGAAGAAGTTAAGAGAAAGAAAAACTTCAGGAGAAAAACCCCTGAGGATATCACAGTACACAGACAATGTCTCTGGGCTCTGCAGGTAATAATAACTGGAGCCTTAAGATGAGTGATGGACAGGCAATCAAAGAGCCCAGACACTTCTGTGCACTCCGAGTTCTTGACTGATTTTGCCAGGGATATGGAAATGTAGCCAAAGAAGCCTACCCTTCAACCCTAACAGGGGCCAGCAGCTGCCTGACACCCTCCACACAAAGTAACATTGTGTCCGACGGGAGAAGCTCACGTTTGTTCTCTCTGAAGCCTTTTTATAGTCAGGCATATATATATTACTGTTTGGTAAGAAATGCCACATCTTGGAATGTGCTAAAAAGCAGTGCCCAGATGTCTTTGGCATACCTCTGCTGCCCACTGAACGGCATCCCCACAGAGTGATAGAATAAGGCGAGCACTGTGGCTGCTCGGTAGCTATTAGAATCATCATTTAAGGTTTGGCTCTTAACAATACAACACGCACGCGCGCACACCCACACACCTTGAGCTAGAGAAGCTAGTGTTAGGATTGGAATCACCAGGTCAGCTTCTCACCACACCCAAATTTCATATGGTAACTGTATACTTGGATGCGTGTAGAACAGTACAATTAAATAGAAATAATAGAAGATGGGAGATGGAAGGGGAAGAAAGATTCTCATCTTACAGAGTGGAAAATCAGATCACTGTCGGTGGGAAATTAAACAGGAAACAAAGGCATACATGTTTACAAGTAAGCAAGAAAGAAGCTCTATCACTGCAGTCATTTAACTACAGTGAGAGAGAGAAAATCTGCATCATGTAAACCCGATTAATCGGAGAAGAGGCATAGCATCTCGGAGGAGCTGTAATGGCTTCCTTCTGTTACTTATTTGTCCATCATGTTTTGAGATGCCGTACTTGAGTTACACTAAAAAAGCATCAGCTGAAAGAACACAAAGGTTTGACTCCAGAATCCTGTACAGAAGGAAAGGACAGAGAGGGAACTGGAAAAGGGGGCTCAGGCAAGTCTTCTGAGTTCAACAGCAAATACATGCATGTTTATGGGTCTACTTTGGGGGGGCTGATGGACAATAGGAAGGGGGCATCCCTCCAACCATCCTTTGGCATTGCCACGGCTCAAACTCAGCTCTGCCGTGATTGAATTACATGTTCCTGGGCTTTTCATGTCTGAGGCTTAGGTTTCCACAACAGGACCCACGAAGGTAAACTAGAGGCTGGCTACTCTGAGTGCAGCCCCCAAACAAACACCATCTGCATGATCTGGGCGCTAATTAAAAAATGCAGGATTTCAGGCCACACCCGAGAACTAGTGACTCAGGATCTGCATTTTCACAAGATCCTCAGCTGAGTTATGTGTGCATTAGAATTTGAGCAACAGTGAGCGAGATGTGCCAAGTTTCCTCCCTGATGAGTCAGCCTTGTGAATTACAGGGACCACAACACTGGGATTTGAGAGCCCTAAACGGGAACTCTTTTTCTGCTACCGAATTATCTATGTGCCATTGGAGAAATGACTTGACTTCTTCACATCTGTCAAATTAGGGATATTAATACATGCTTTATGAGGCTGATGTGGTGATTATAAATTATAAAGCACATACCACAATGCCTGGCATACAATAGGAACTGAATACATGTTAATTCCCCTTTGCAGGCTCTCTCCTGCACAACCCACATGTTACCAATCTGCAGATCTTACTTCCTACCACACACTCATTTGCGACTGCTATTGCGCCCAACTTACAAAGACAATAAACATAAAGTATCAAATCTTGCCAAAGTAACATAAAATTCTAAAAGCTAATAGTTATCAGGTGCCAGCAAGTGGGATGAATCCAGGCCTCCATTTGCAATAGCTCTCAGACATAAACGGGCTTCTCCCTCTACTACCGTCAGTCCAGCCAAGAGACAATCGAGCTAACATTTTTGTTTTTCAAATTATCAAATTGATGCTGTTGCTTGGGGGCAGGATGTGCGTATCCCCAGAGTGCTGTCTCAAAACAGGGCAATTGTCAACCCAATTACCTAGTACGTGTTTTTAGTCTTTCAAAGTAACCCTGAAGAAATCTGTTTATTCTTAAGAGTTGTTAGGGGAGAGAAATGTCTCCCAAGATACCTTTTTTAATGCTGTTCCATTGTATTTTGAGCTGATATGTTTTGTCTTTTACTGAATATGTTATTATTCAAAAATGCTCACTTATCTTTACACTCTTCATTTTGAATTCAACTACATTGTGACTTTTCTGTAAATCTTTTATGAACAAGTTCTCTGGTGGGTCCTCTTTAATCGGTTAAGGATGATCAGCAGAGAGCACTGTCAAAACTCTAGATGGTATTTCTTTTAAAAATCATGGCACAAAACTTTTTCTGGGATAAGATATCTGGATGTAGATGAAAAACCAACCACACTCTCATGCCCACAAATACCACCGGCGCCTGGCTTGTCAAAACAAGGGCTTTCAAGTCCTCCATTAGCAGTCATATTCTAGAACAGCTTTGTTTTTCAAAACTGAATTATTTGTGTTATACTTCTAACAAAAGCGGTTGAAAGAAGGAAGGGGATTGGAGATCGTTGCTAATAAAATATTCTTGTAGCAATTTTTCCATGAAAGCCTAACAGACGGTATCAAACCCAAAAGCCTCTGAAGGGTTTCCTTCTGTCATCTTGCAAATCGAGACACAACTTCATTGCCCTGGGTGATGGAGGAAACGTAACCACACAGGCACCCACCTGTTGCACAGACACCACTTCCTGCCCCCCGCCTTTGGGTTATCGTCTATCCAAGAGCGTTCACACCTGAGTATGTATTGTCTTCACTCAAAATCTTCCCTTGTCCTTTTCTTTCCATTCCTTCCCCAGATTTGTGAAAATATGTTCAATCCTTTCTCCACTCATAGCACAACACGCACAGATGTTTCCCAGGTTTCGCTGTGTACATCTTTGGACATAGGACTGTTATTCCATTTGTAGTTAAAGGCATTCCTCAATACCGTATTAAACTTAGAAGTGGCATTACAGTCAATGTATATGTTAACTCTCAAAGCTCTATGCTATCATACTTCTGCATTAACAGAGCTATTTTATGTTGCTCTTTAAAATCATTTTTCAGGGCGCCTGGGTGGCTCAGTCTGTTAAGTATCTGCCTTCGGCTCAGGTCATGATCTCAGGGTCCTGGGATCAAACCCCGAGTTGGGCTCTCCTCTCAGCAGGGAGTCTGCTTCTCTCTCTCTCACTCTCCCTCTCCCTCTGTGCTCTCTCTCAAATAAATAAAAGCGTTAAAAAATAAAATCATTTTTCAGAAAAGCTGGCATTCAGAATCAAGATTAAACTAAAAATTGAAACCTGGGCAATATTCTGCATGACTTCCTAAGGACAATTCAGGAAAAGCAAGTGGATCCTACGATTACTCTAAGTTAGACGTCATCCAGAAGATATATTTCCTGCCAAGGCATTCATAGCAGGCATTCCAAACCTATTACTGCATCAGTAATTTCTCGATTCCCTATCATATTTGGTTTACCATTCTATTTCTCATCACCATTCTATTGGATATAACATCCCTCTGCTGTTGAGGATATTTTTTAAAATTTTTGCCAGCTTTGAGAAGTTTTTCTGGATTGGCATAACTGATCATCAGAATTACACTTAATCATATTACGTTTAACAATGTCTTAATTAATGCTATTCTGGATTTACGAGGCACGTACAGATGTTGTTACATGTATTGTTCTTAGACTTTAGAAAAATCGTTCACAGTCATTCATATGTTCAGGAAATTACAATAATCCCAGCACATCTAGATGTGTGTTTTCCCAAAACCTGCTTTCATTCAGGCAACTCCGAGTCAGTGGTTAATAAGAAGGGCTTTCCCCACCACTCTGCCACATCAGAAAGAAATTTGCTACAGGGAATGGGGCCAGTGCTGTCCACTCGAAACACAGATGCCTTCCTGGGAGTTCCTTTCCCTTCTTTTTGAGATTCTGATCCGCTTTGGGAGAATGGCTCACAGGGTCAGGGATAGTTGAAAGAATGTGCACAGGGGACAATTTTTATATATCTCTTTCACCTAGGAGATTTTTCATAAGCCTGCTCAGAACCTCTCTGCTTGGTATGCAATACAGAAATAACGGGGTAAGTCTCTCATAAATTGAATTGATCTGACCATGGATTTGAAGTTACTGCCTTTCCCACTGAGTTAAAGCCAAATAGAGTTGCCTGCCCAGCCGGGCTTTGATCAGTAACACGGTACTTTCCTCTTCCTGACTTAAATGCATCCAGTCCCTAGCACTGGTTTTATTTAATGTTCTTGTTCACTTCACTGGAAATGCTTTAACTTTGGTACCTGCTGGCTGTGAAAGTGATTAGGATTTCATGGGACCAGAGCGTTTCATTTCTAGTAAGACACACCACGGCCCATAAATTAATACAGGATTATGCTTCAGCATTTACTCTGCAGGCTTGTTTTGAACTGAAAAGGAAAGGCAATTGAAGGATGAAGAAAAAAGGAGATGATCAGATGAAAAGCGAACCGTCCTCCAAAACCTGACAGTGTGCATTAGCATAAGCACTTTCTTAGGAGGAAACCGAGAAACTTGCGCCATTGTGCTGTTAATGCTGATAAGCATCATTCCTTCCTCGCAAAACCTGGCTCATTCCACATATGGAGACTATCTTGCCCTCCATCCGAATGTATATGGGTAAATCTACAGTCCCTCCGCCAGCTGGCCGAGCAAATGTGTCCACAAGACCAGCTGAGTCCAGCCTGCCACGCATTCCCACCAAGATGCCAGACGTCGGAATCCAGCTGTCTCGGACCCTCCAGGCCAGCACATCCCAAACTGAGTGCCATCGAGTGACCACTGCCAACATCGAGAGGAGCAGGAAAATCGCCCCACTAGACTCTGTCTTCATTCCTAAGCCCCCAGATAGTTAAAGGTAATAAAAAAAAATCTGGTTGTGGTAAACTGCAGCCCGCGGGCCAGGTGCAGGCCACTGCGTGTTTCTGTGTGGCCTCTCAGCGAAGAGCAGCTCCTACATTATTAAATGGTTGCAGAAAAGTGAAATAACGATAGTCTTTTGTGACCCAAGGAAACCACATGAAGATCAGTTGTCCGATACAGTAAAGCTGAACTGGAGAAGAGCCACGCTCGTCTGTTGATGTATTGTCGATGGCTACTTCTGTGCTTCCGTGGCAGAGTGGCGTATTTCCAAAAGAGATCTCCAAAATATTTACTGTAGGACCCTTTACAGAGAAAGTTTAACTTTTGTCTCAAACCACTAAGCTTTAGGGGCGCGAGGGTGGCTCAGTCGGTTAAGCATCCAACTCTTGGTTTTAGCTCAGGTCATGATCTCATGAGTCGTGGGATTGAGCCCCACATCGGGCGCCACGCTGAGTGCGGATTCTCAGAGGGATTCTGTCGCTCCTCTCCCTCTGCCCCTTCTCTCTCTCTCTCAAAATAAATAAATAAATCTTAAAAAAAAAATCAAGTTTTGCACTACTTTGCTCCACAGCAACCAATAAGGCAAAACTCAATATGGATTTTGCAAATGGAATACCTAAGAAAAACATTGTAACGTTAAGAGCTGATCTCTCAGCCACATACCTGCATAGTGAAAACTCAAGAGAAATGACACTGAACTTCCTGAATATTTTCCCCATCTGTCGCATACAAATGGAAATGTTTTATTCCAGTGGGAAACATGATGAATGTAACATTTCTCCAATTCCTACCATATGCCAGGCACTGTCCTAGGCCATCGGGATGCAATGGTAAGTAAAAACACAAAAAGATTTTGCCCTCTTGGAGGGCAGATGGGGAAGTCAGATGGGGAAGAAAGTCAGCAAATAATTCCACAACACAATCTGCAGTAGGTTTATCAAAATAACTGCATATAGTGCTCTGGAAACTATACCAGGCAAATCTGACCTCATCTGAATGGCAGCTAAGTTTCTCCAAAGATGAGATACTGGCAGCTAAGTTTCCCCAAAGATGAGATACTTAGGTTAATATCATAATGGTGAGTCATGTTAATTAGACAAAATGGAGTGCTGAGGAGAGAAGAGCGTTCCAGGCTTTGGGAGAACGGTACACTTAAACCGGAAGACGGGGTAGTGAGACAAGAATGTTGCAAGGGGAAGCTTGAGACTGTGGGCCTTTGTGAGCCATCCTCCTAGCTTTCATTTCTATCTTACGAGTCATGGAAGTATTCGAAGCAAGAGACATGGGGAAAGAGAAGGACCTTGGCCTCAAGGTTATGAGATTCACCTCTGAGAAACTCATTTTGCATTTGTAGAACAAACAATTGGTGGAAAGCAGGATGGCATGACACAGAATGGAGAAGGAGGAAGACCGGTGATAAGTAATGGTGGGGCAATAAAAACAAAATCTTCTCCCAGGGCAGAAATCCTCTCCCTAAAGGTAACAGAGAAATATAATCCTTTTATTATTGAGTAAGCATTAAACCAGAACGGGATGCACGTCACAGGCAGTCCACTAAGTGGTTGCAGAGGCAGAAAGGGACCTCACTCTTGTATACAGCCACTGAGCAGGTTCCCAGCCACCAGCCATCAATCCTGGGAGAACAGGACCTCCAGCATGGTTCACCAATCTCACAAGAAGATTCCGATCGCACGGAACACAGCAAAAATCGTCACAATGTTAGCCACCAGGAAGGAAAGTCCAAATACTTCTGCCCACTGCATCTTGGCGGGGGACTCTGTGGGGCAATATGCCTACATGCACCCCTCTTTTTTTAAAAATGATTGATTTGAGAGAGAGCACGCATGTGTGAGAGAGAGCTCAGGGGTGGGGAGGGGACAAAAAGAGAGAATCTCAAGCAGACTCCCCAGCTGAGCACAGAGCCAGACATTCGGGGCTCAATCCCATGACCCTGAGATCCTGACTGGAGCCGAAATCAAGAGTCAGATGCTTAACTGACTGAGCTGTCCAAGTGTGCCATGCACCTCCTCTTCTGCAGCGGAAGGACCCCATCCCCTTGTTACAGAGGACAAATACAGCAGTGGGTTTGGAAAACTGCCACATCATGCACACACTTTAAGACAAAAGAACACTCATTGAGCCTAAAACAAAGAAAGGTATTCCCACATGAGATGATAATGGGCTCCTTACCCCTCGGCAGGAAGTACTCCAGCCCCAGACCCATTCCTGTGCTGCCTGAAGACTGTGTACATGAGCCTGCCTCTTCCAACAGCCCAGCAGATGCAACCCATGACATACATTCTCAGGATAACTAACTAGTCCTCAAGTGAGAGGACTTGACAGAGCCGTCGGTTACCCATAGTTCATCCTAACTTCACCAGGTAATTGGGATGACCAGCCATGTTAGCTAATTGGCTTTACCCGAAGAAAAAACAAACTTCTCCTATCTTTTTGACAGGAAGTAGTTTTGCAGTTTGGAGCAAGGCACCCCCTGAAGTTCTGCTCCTCCTTCCCACACAAAGCTGGAGATGGCGGGGGGGGGGGGGGGGGTTGGGGGGGGGTGGCGGCTCCTCTCTCTCTAGATGTTGACATTCCAAGGAGATGGTTCCCAGGTCCTTCAGAAAGACATTTCTGGGTCATGAAACTGACCAAAGGTCCATCGAGTTTTCAAAAGCCTTATATGCATTTCAAAGAGAAAGTACTTACAAGTTTTCCAAAGTGAATGCTCTGAGAAAAAACAGTGAGGAATCTCTTGAGGGGAGAATTAGGCCTCTTGTTTTTCATTTGTTTTTCTCCTTACACCTGTCCAAAGGAGAACAGAACACATTTCTAAAAGGATGGAACGTTGAGGAAGAATAATATCCCTTGACTTTAGCCAGAAATCCCTGAGGACTTTAATGAAGCCTGTGATGAGGATGTACTTAAAGCAGAAACCAGATGTTAGCTAAAGGTGACTGCAGCTCGGGAAATGTAAGGAGTAAATAAGCTTCACCTCGGTCACTTATTGAAGCTGCCTGTGGAGAGGAGAGGGATCCCTGGAGGGGTGGGTCCACACAGAGCTTAGCTGCTCTTCCTGAACACGGGAGGTCACTGCATCTGGTGAAAGCCAATGAGGAGCGTCCAGCAGAAAGGGGAAAGTGGAACAGTCTGGGCAGAGAAGCAGTAATTGATGGCCGGAGACTCGGGTGGAAGTCAGGCAGGAAGGAATTCAACTCTCAGGGAATGCAAATAATGCAAGGATTAGACGTTGCAAACGAGCTTGTGGACCGCCCTCTATCTTAGAAAGCCTTGCAAATTCCGATGAACAACTCTTTAAAGAGAGGTAAGTTTTGTTGTATTTTAATTTGGAGGCTTTCTTAGTCCTGATCCCAGGAAGAAATAGCATAGCATTCTGTTCCTGGTGGGTGAGGCTGCCTTGTGTGACTGGAGGTCTCGGTCTTGGATTCCCCATGAGAAGACCTACCTGGAGATCCGAGTTTCAATAAAGACAGCCAGAAGGACAGTAGCAAGCACAAAGCAGTTTATTAAAGCAAAAGTGCACTCTCAAGGTGGGAGAGCAGGCAGGTTCCGTAAGATGGAACCCAACCTAGGTTGTTTTGGGATTGGCTATTATTGGGTCTCTCTGGGCTGGGAGGAGCTGAGACAGGCAGTGGGGTGGTCCCTACTGGAGGCTGCCTCCAGGCCCCTGTGGGACTCCTCCCCCATGTTGGGAGGGGGAGTATTTGACCCTATAAGATTTGCACTGGAACCAGTTCTTTCTCCATGGGGGGGCGGGGCGGGGGGGGGGGGGGGTCTGTGCCCGCAATGCCAATGCATTATAATGAGTCTAGGTGTTACCCTGGGGGTAGAGGTGGAAGAGGAGAAGCATGTGTTCTGTACCTGTGGCTCTTGGTTTGGCAGCCCCAAGGTCTTGGAAGTCACAAGGTCAGGATGTTGTGTCACCACCCTTGCCTGGAACTCACAGCTCTATCATTCCCGGAAGTTCAAGGACCTGGGACCCTGCCTCCAGACATTCCTTCCACTGCTCATAACCTAGCCTCCACCTAACAATTCCATTAGTTCGATGAAGGGACTTGAATGAAGGAACTACTTACAGATGCCTGAGACAAGAGGAAACAAAGGAGCAGGGGACTGGCAACAGCTGGTACAGCAGGGGGAGAAATGGTGTTTCCAGAGCCCAGGAACACTGGGCTCCTATTTGACACATGAGCGTGGAGTAGGAGGCCCTGGTGGGAGCTTTAAAGTTGCCGAAACAGCCCCTGCACAAGGAAGCAGGAGCTGAAGCGTGGGGGAAGCGTGAATTAACACCTAGCCTCTCCTCTCGCCCGCCATGCTCTGTGGCTGATTCTTATAGACAAGACAAGGAGGAGGGGAAAGGGAAAGGCTCAGCCTCACCGGGGCACACAGCTGAGTAGAGAACAGAAGCGGGGAGGGAAATGTATGTATGCTCTTATTACCTCTTCAATCTTCAATTTATTTGAATTTTGTGTCCATCTCCCCTCTTTACACACACAGATGAGGGATCATTAAAACACACAGCAGGAAGATCTCTATGAAATAACCTTGCTAGGACAAGTATAAGTAGAATAGATGATTGTCTATAATATTTGATTTTAAGGATAAGGTGCCATAAGTATCTACTCTTCTAAATCCATGAACTTCATCATTCAGGACTGATTTCCTTGGTTAAGATTGATCTCATAGCAAATATGATACAATACAGTATTACAAACTAGAGTCACCATGTTGCACATTAGATCCCCAGAACTTACTCATCTTGCAAAGTAAAGTTTGGGGGTTTTTTAAGACTGGGAGTAGAGGGAGAGAGAGAATCTCAAGCAGGCTCCATACCCAATGGGGAGCCCTCTGCGGGCTCCATCCCACGACCCTGACATCATGACCTGAGCCTAAAGCAAGAGTCCTATGCTTAACTGACTGAACAATCTAGGAGCCCCCAAAGGAAAGCTTTTTAAAAATGGTAGCTATGTGAGGTAATGGTATGTTAATTAACTTGATTGTAATAATCATTTCACAATGTATACATACATCCATCACATTACATGATAGGCCTTAAATATAGACAATTTTTATTTGCCAATTATACCTCAATAAAGCTTTCGCTTCTCGGCCTTTTGGCTAAGACCAAGTGTAGTATACCTCAATAAAGCTGGAAAAAAAAGTTGAAAAAAACAAAACAACAACCTCACCAAGCAGAGCAAAGGGAGTGTGCCAAAGCCGCTAATGCTTCAGGCGGACACCCCTCTGGAACTTCTCAGATTTCTCTTCTTGTGCTTCTACCTTGGATGTCCGTCTTCCTCCAAGCTCTGTTCTGGCCCTAACATCCTCTTCCATGCTTTTCCTCAGTTGTCTCAACCCCTCGTATGGCTCCAAGTCTTAGGTACAAACTGATGACTCTTGCTTGATCTGTTTCTCCTGCCATCCATCTCTCTCTCTCTCTCTCTCTCTCTCTCTCTCTGTGTGTCTCTCTCTCTGAAACTTGGACTCGGAGATCAACATACCTATTGGAAAACTCCACTGGGTTATTCAACAATCATCCCTAACTCATCATGTACAAATGGAACTCTGTTTTCATCAAAAATGTTCCTTCCTCCCTGTTTCCTGTCTCAGGAGATGGTGCCATCATTCACCCAGTTGTTCAGGACCTTGACATTCTCTTGTCTGTCACCAAACAGAAAATCAATCACATAGTCCAATTTACCTCCTACATAGTTCACATCCATACATGTCTCTCTTGACCTAGACTGACCGGCAATTCCTTAGATTGGCCAACATTTTCTCTCATGGAGATCATTCCAACAGCTACCTACCTGATCTTCTAACTTCTACTCACAGCTCTTTTCAGATCCATTCTCAAAAAATTCAGCCAGAGTGAATTACTATAACCCGAATGTGATAACAAATACAATTATTTCATAATGACATCGGTGTTAGGATAGAGCACTAATCTTTAACACGGTTGAAAAGGTGTCATGGTGGGGCACTATTTCACTGTTAACTAGTATCTTCCCAGTTCTGATGTAATGCTTCCAACTTAGGAGGAAATCAATAGATATTTTCATATAAAAGAGGAAGGAAGGACGGAAGCAATAGGACTCTTATGTGGAGCAGCGTTGGAACTGGCCATCAGGGAATTTTGCAAAAGTAGAGGATGCTGCCATGGCTGACACATGATGAGGGTGGTTGAAAACTTGAAGGGCAGCAGAGGACTGGGGGGGAGCGGCAGGGGGACAGGCTTACTAACTACTCTGGGTACTTGTAGGCAAATAGATCTTGCTTTCTGGAGCTTGAAGTTAGAGGTAGAATTAATTACATTAGAGCTTTAACAATAAAACCACATTTGTCTTTGTTGACATCGGTACATGACAATCAAGTCGTAAGAGGCAACAGGCTGAGAACCAGTCTGTGATAATTCACCGTTCAGGTGTTTTGTGCAAGGGTGACAGATAACAGGCAGGATTCTGCCCCCAGCCTATGAAATACCAAATTTCAAGTTTCCTTGTGAAAAAACAAAAACAAAAACTTTTCCTGGATTTTTTGCCCTTTCAGTACTTGAGTATCAAAGTAGAAAATAAAGGAATCTGAACCTTCTTTTTTATTTAAGTCCTGGATTTTTATGAACCAACTTCAGAATGTCACTACATCTCCCCCTTGCTCAGCCAGGGAGGAGGCAGCAATGGCAGAATGGGGTGAACGTCAGGGGTGTACCCTGCTGCCCGGTCTCACCACCCCTGCAGCGTTCTGTCACCTTCCAAGAAGGGAATTTCGTCACAGGGTGGCTGCTAGATCAGGGGCTATTTAGATATTTTGTCGCCAATGAGAGACTATCCTTTACCTTTGGGACAGCATGTCAAACTTGTTGGTAAGGTAGATAGACATCCCAAGTCAGAGACATCCTGTCCAGAAAGAGAGAGAGAGAGGGAGAAAGAAGAAGAAGAAAAAAAAAAATCTGGTGGGGACTGTCCTCAGCAAAATAATTATACCTTCAAAGACTCACTTCCTGACATGACATGAACAGAAATAATACATCAAGTCAGATTTTTTTTTTTTCTTTTTTCTCTTCTACCCAGGGAGATTTCTGTAATCAGTGTGTTTGTTTCTGTCTAATGTATAGGAATCTTTGCTTCAGGGCAAAAGGAAGATGGGGGGGGTGTGAACATGGCTGTGTTAAGATTTTGCCCGGGTCTGTTTTGCTCCCTGATTAACACTGTGGCCAAGGGACGTTGCTCTCTAGAAGACTCATTTGAAAATCACTGTTTTTTCTGGTACTTGAAATCACTTTCCTGAAACTTTCCCTCTGCTAGACCAAAGTCCCAGCTTTTATACCTTCGCTCAGCTGAGTTTATTGGGTAGTATACTCTCAGCTGTATATCATATCCTTACTGGGAGGTTGGGGCAAGGAGTTTGTCACATTCTTCTTTCCTACAACTTCCATTCAAGTTAGCTATGAAAGCACATTATGCCACTGAATGCCAGATGTGGCAGGTTCTTAGAGCTTTGTGAAAAGATTTGCCATTTTTTGTTTGGGTTGCTGAGTCAGGAAATTGACATTCTTACTGTTGTGCTTTTAAAAGTATTTGCTATAACTTCATTTTTTTTTCCCTCTGACAGTTGAAGCAGAAAGGTGGATTAGCTTTCTTGATTCCAATTATCTTCCCTGTAGTATATTGCTGATAGGCTACTGTGTCAGATAACTTATGTGAAGTAGAAGAAAATGTCACCTCGTATACGTGACAGTGTTTGAAGGAGGGCTTGAAAGGTATTTCTTGTCACTGATGGGTCTCCAAGAACTTTTTTTTAAGACAGGTAGAATTCTTTTGAAATATTCGAATTGGATTTTTCCCCCCTGCCAAATTTGCTAAGAGATTACCATGCAAATGCCAACTTTTGTTTTTAGAGAAGACATAAATTGAGATAGTCTGCGTAGTGTTCTACTTGACTTCATTCCACAATTGAGTGTGAGATTGAAAGGAGTTCTTTGTGGCGGTGAATCATTGTTTTTTTTTTCATATTGTCAGACAGTAGGTCATATCTCACAAAGACCAGCTTCTAACCGCCTTACAGAGAGATTTGAGACAATGGCTGGTTAATGCCTGGTGACAATGTGTGTCTTTGTGTTGATGTTTTTGTGTCCAGAGGTGGAGACGGAAGGCTTAGGTGCCTGTGTGTGTTCATTCAAAACCCTCTGATTAAACAGAATTGCCTGCAGTTTCTGACCATCTGGCGAAGTTGGGTTTAGTTTTATTTCTTCATTTGTGTCATAAGAGCTTATTATGATGGTTTAAATGTACAACTTCCCTTGTTTTTCCTGATGAATCACCTTTATCTCTTTACCACGCTGGGTGAATCTGAATCAGAGTTAAAAGAGAAAGGGCTATCCATGTTTCTGAGACAAGGACACAGCCCTGGAAACTTTGTACGAGGAAGAAAACGTTTCCAGAGGTCTGATTAGGGAGGACCGCCAGCGATGACTTCCATGGACCCGGCAGAAGGACCCAGGGAATTCAATGTGAGTTCTTTGCCTTATAGACTGCATCACCATGTCTTTGTGTGACGTCAGGATATCCGCGGGATAGAAAAGTGTTAGACAAAATTTGACGGTTTAAGCTGGGGCTCTCTGTTGATTCTTCACAGAATGAAAACTAAAGACCACAAATGTTTCTGAACGGGCACAGGGGATCATGACTTCCACGAGACAGGACTGAAGTTCGCTTGATTTCATCATCTTTTTCCATCAAAAAAACTTCTCAATCCTTTTCAGCACCATTTTGAGCATGTTTCTTTGTTTGTGTTCTCCTTTCGTGACAGAAGTATTCCTGCAAATATAAATAATCTTAGGCCCTAACTCTCGTTTACTTGATCACTAGCATTTCAATAAAAGCACAACATTCTCTGTTGAGGCTCCTGACTTGCCTGCCTTTTAGTATTTATTTGGTCTGGGACAATGACCTCCGGCCCCCAGTGTTGCTGAGCTCAGTCCTTAAGCATTGCCAGAAAAAGAAAACTCCCCTGATCATTCTCAAGCTGTCTCCCTATTTTCAACCCAGCCTCCTCAATCGAATGAGCGATCAACAGGGCCTTCCCTGGAGTCACAGAGAACATGGAGCAATTTTATAGCTCAGGTTAAGAGAACAGAAATGGGAGATGATGCAGAGCGAGTAGGAAGAAGAAAACAGAGCAGGAAGCCAATGGTACTTCTTCTAACATCGGAAACAGACCTGGGGGGCATAAAGCAGATAAAAAGGGAAAAGAAAGCAAGCTTGCAGAACACCGAGAAAATTTGCCAGTACTAAGTAACTTTTTCTGTATACGTTAGGTGACATTTCCCCCTAAAAACACCCTTGTCCGTCCTTCACAACACACCTCAGGCTCTGAGTAACCAGGTTTGATTCTGCGAGATGAATTAAGAAAACCCTAGGGACACAGAGGGAAACAGACGGTTATCTATAGAGAGATGGATTACACCTCCAACTTGCAAATGTGTGGCTCCTTTCTAGGTCAGCTCCTGTGCAAACAGGACTTGCTTGCTCCCCGATTCTTCCTTAGGAAATATGTTTCTGGAGAAAATGTGAAATGAGCAGGAATTTAGGAACAGTTGAGGGAGAAGAGTAAACGGGAGTATGTATTTTTTAGAAATAATGCCAGAAAAAAAATACACGTACTCTTTAGGAACTGATGATTAAGAAGGACACGTGTTTATTTTCCTGAGAATATATACGAGAATTCTGCCCAGGTTCAGAAAGGTTGACTCATCCAAAATTTGATGTGGCCTAAATCATCTGAAATGCGATGTAACTCAAATTTCATGAGACCTCGCCCAGGCATTGAACAGAAGAGGTTTGATTTACTTTCTGAAATTGTCCTTATACAATTAAGGCTCGCTTTTAGAAAGGAACAGTCAGGAGTCCTGCCCGTTCCTGTGCTTCTACCATTATTCTCTGTGTATTTATCACACCAAAATATGCACAACATGTCACATCTATGTGCCACATGCTTGTGAGCAAACATCACACGTGTGATGTGGCGGGGGGGAGGGGCGGCTGAAGGGGAGACGCTTTATGAACGGAGTGCAGCGCTCGAGTATCCAAGGGTGGCCAGAAACAACTTTCTCTACACTCAGGAACATCGATGTTGGGTTTTGCTTTGGTGCCTTAAGAGAGAGGAGGCGTACATACAAGGACTAGAGATTCATTGCACCAGTCACCACCTGCATGAATGTTAGATGGGTGCTTCCCCTGGGATGATGAGAAGTCGGGGCATCTCTCGTTTGTCCTATGTAATGTCAGAGTCTGAACAAGGTGACTACCTGCCTGGGGGGGGGCCAGAGAAACACATCTTCCCTTTCCAAGCAGGCTTTCAGACCAGTGAGGTACACTCAAGGGGGCAGCCCCGTTTCTCTGCACAACAAGGCTCTCATTGCACAGAAAAGGAAATTTCGCTAAATATATTTATAATTCTCAGAAACACAGTCTGAAGAATGCAGCCTTCATCTCTCGAAAGACCTTAGTAAATGTCAATGATTTAAAAAGTACACTCCAACACCACATCAAGGACCATGCTTGCTAGAAACAGCTCACTTGCAATCTGAGGGAAAGAGTCAGAAAGAAAATGCGGGAATGTAGCTTTAAAGACATCTTACCAGTTGATTCTTGATAGGATTGATGTTAAAAAGTTCTAGCATTAATGATATTTATCACAATAGTACAATATGAAAGCATCAAGGTCATTTTCCAAGTAGCATGTTGCTTTCCAGAAGTGTAAATATGACTGAGTGTCTAGAAACTGCCTAACAGTGGTGTTATCATAAATTCTGATGATAAATGACTTTCAGGCAGTCCTAAACATCCCACAATGGGCTCTAATAATACTGAGGGAAATTTTTATGATGAATACAAATCACCCCAAAAACCCATAATACATCAAGCTGAGTAATATCACAATGAGAGGGGAAAGAAAATGAAACTTTAAATAGGCACACGCTTTTATGTACTTTGATTGGATTTGCATTCATTCTATCCACTCCCTCAATCCAACAATAAATATTACTATGGAAAATAAGAAAATATCTTAAATCTCTCTGAAAATTTGATTTGGAAAAAATACCTAATATAACATCACTATTTTAAGATATTTACATTTTAATTTTTACTTAAGAAGTTTGGCATAATGATAATGCTTTAAGACATGCTCCCTTCTGAAAGGATTTTTACATGTATTCTCACTCAAACCTTATAATAATCCTAACAAATAGATATTCCCATTTTACAGACAAAGGAACCAAGACATAAAAATGACATTTGGCTAGCTCACAAGGTTAAAATATGATAAAACCAGGAGGAGGAACTTTGGTTCTGTGGAAATTGTGCATTAGCCTTACCAACTATCCAAGATGCACATGAATTACTGTGGGGGCTGTCGTTCTTGTTAACATTGCTGTGTAGACAATGAACCCCAAACTTGGAGGGCGCTTTATGCTGCTCATTTAATTAATGATTTTATAAACCACAGAAAAGCAGTGAGCTGACTTACTGAGCAAAAAGAGTTACTGAGAGCCAGCTTTGTGGTCCTGTTTTCTCTTCTTTTTGGAATTAGCACTTTCTTCTCTTGTTACTCTATGTGGACTTGGCTGATTTTAGCGTGGCATCCTGTGCGTCAGGAATGTGGGCAGGGCTGGGTTGGGCTGCTCGCACTGGAGATCCCTCAAGCACTGTGGTCTGGACGTCCGCAGGGGCTAACATCATCTGGGGGCTCTACTGGGTGAGGTGTCCTGGTGGGTCACTCTGGTGGCTGCACTGGGCATGGCTGTTGACTGGGAGCTCACCTGGGGTTCTCTCTCTGGATCCCCCAAAAGTTGCCTCTCCACCGTGCTATCTCAGTGGAGCAGGACTGCTCCCATGAAGTCCAACTTCCCTCAAAAAGAGCATCTCAGGGCGCCTGGGTGGTTCAGTCGTTAAGCGTCTGCCCTCAGCTCAGGTCATGATCCCAAGGTCCTGGGATCGAGCCCCGCATCAGGCTCCTTGCCTGGCGGGAAGCCTGCTTCTCCCTCTCCCACTCCCCCTACTTGTGTTCCCTCTCTCGCTGTCTCTCCCTCTCTGTCAAATAAAATCTTAAAAAAAAAAAAAAAAGCATCTCAATGGAACAGGGCAGAAGGCACAACCTTTTGTGATCTAACTTGGGAAATAACACGGCATCTTCTTCCAGTACAGTCATGAAAGCCGTCCCAACCTCTCTCCCATGTCAGGAGGATCAAATAACTTGCAGCCTTTTATTTTAAACCAGCACAGTCTCCAAGGTCACTCTTCCCCTCTGATTTCATTTGAGCCAAATACATCTCACCTATGTTTATGATAAATTTTCTATTAAAACTAAAAAAAAAAAAAAAAAAAAAAAAAAATTAAAGCCACTAAACCAATCCATCTCTTTGCAGGTAAGATAAGTTCTAGGGGGTTCCATCAAGTAATTTTAAGATAAGAAATTTGCTTAATTTGCTTTTGTGTTCAAAATAAAACAATTTTGATTAAGAAAATGCCACGCTGAAATCAGCCAAGTCCACATAGAGTAACAAGAGAAGAAAGTGCTAATTCGAAGAAGAAGAGAAAACAGGACCACAAAGCTGGCTCTCAATAACTCCTTTTGCTCAGTAAGTCAGCTCGCTATCTTTCTGTGGTTTATAAAATCATTAATTTTTAAATTAATAACAGTTCAGTATTTTCTTCTAAAACTGAATAGAAAGAAAGTAGCTCGCCTAGCTGCATTTAAAGCACTCCCTTAACCGATGGTACTATGCAGAGAATTATAAGATTGCCTGTCTCCATATTCTCTGTAGCTGATTCATCGATGGTGTGCACACAAAACAGGCCACTCTGTGTATCAATTATTTCTTAATTTCAGCCAAACTGCTTAGAAATGATAGATGGGAAAAGCCAGGGCAATTAAATTTAAGATGTATAATTTGGTCCTATGCATCAGTTTACAATTGTGGTCCTTGTCAAAGTTTTGGAAATGGTTTCCCCACTTTTGATCCTCGCAACATCCTTGTAAGGCAGACAGGATGAGTGTTTCCATTCACATTTTCGTGATAACTGTGTAAGATTCGTAAAGGCCATGTGACTTGCTCACAAAACCCCTTGAAGGGAGCTCAAGACAGGGCCCTGATTCATCCAGTACTTTTTCCATCACACTACTCCCAGAAGAGGAGAAACCAGAGAGTGTAAAATGGGGATTTTGCTAGTTTAGTTATTTGGCCAGTGTAAGTCTGAGCTGTTTCAAAAGCCCAGGTTATTTGGAGAACCAAAGGTGTTTCAGGACAGAAAGCATGTGGTGGTATAAAAAAGGGAGAACAAAACAAAATAAACATCACTCCATGAACCAAAGAGCATTCCATTGGTGATATACCTCAGCGTCTCCATCAAGCCTCCTCCATGTTGCATATGACGACCGGGCCACTCTTATATTTCCATCTTTCCTGTAGAGTTCTCTGCATCTAATTAATGACTTCTATCAGCACTTTTTACATTTAGAGGATTATTTTCTACATTGACACAGGCTTTGAGGAAGAAATGGAACAGTACGCAATGGAAAGTATGCAAATGAAAGATAATACATAAAAATAGACATTGCTGTGGAGGTTAGGGCCCTTGGGAGATATACTGTTGTTTTTAACGTTGTTTTAACATATTGTATTTTCGATTTAAAAATAAACCTGATTGGGGCACCTGGCTGGCTCTGTCGGTTAAGCAACGGACTCTGGATGGCGGCTCAGGTCTTTATCTCGTGGTCGGTCATGAGTTCAAGCCCCGCATTGGGCTCCAGGGCTGGGCATGGAGCCTACTTAAATAAAATAAAATAAAATAACAATAACAATAACAATAATAATAATAATAATAAACCTGATTGATTCCTCAAAGTCAAGTCAAGCGTGGAGAAAATGATGAGGCAGAGACTCTGGGGAGCATGAAGTTATTTATATATGCACCTTTTCTTAAGTGACTCTTTGTGAGTTTGCTCTACTTTATATTTTTGGTGATTTTTTATAAGCAGGTGGTGGAAAAGTAGATTATATGTGGCTTTAAAGTTGATTCTATTCTAGTGAGTGTAAGTTTGAGTCCACAAAAACCTATGTGCTAAGTAAGAAATGTTATTTACTCGAAGACAAATTAAATGAGTCTGAGCCCCATTCTGATAGCCTGGAGCTGAATCCCATTTTATTCTCGACTGGGGTCCTTCTGTTCCAAGGTCCTCAGGGTGCCTGGGGTATATGGAGACTTACACAGGGCTGAGCAGATGAGGAAGTCCCTTGTCACCAATCCCCCAGATGCCTCAAATGTTGTTCATGTTCCAGACCCACGTGATCCCCCAAGGGTCAGCTTTGTCGCTGCTGGGCCACCCACAGTGTTTGACAAGCCTGCAACGCCTGTGACTCGAGTTCAGTCTCTCCGGGGTTGCCCTGTGTCTGTTTCCTTCCAGGACACAATGCTCAGTGCTGGTGTCCCTGCCTTGGTACAAATCGCTCGAGGGGCTTGCGGTTCCCGACATCAAAGGCCGGGAGGGAGGATGGGCTGCAGAGCTGTCCTGCTCTCTCTTCTGCACACCTGTTCCCTGATGCCAGGGGGCACAGAGGCTTGGCTACCTGCTTGGAAAAGCAGGTATGAGGCCTCCCAGAAAGCAAGATCTGACCATTTCTTTCCCGACAACCATTTTGGAGTTTTTATAGCTTTAAAATGGAAATGATTTTTTTTTTCCAAAAGGATTAAGCCTCAGTCTACCTCCCAGTTGTGAATTATTCTAGGTAGGTGAATGCCCTGCCTAATTACTAGAGTAGAGATACTCAGTTCAGAGATTTTCTCTTAGTCCAGACTCCTGGCTATATCCTTTCTGTAAGAGGAAGTCCTACACGATTTCTCTGTTCCTCTGATCTTTACACTTGCGACTCTCATTAGTTTGCCGGCATCCTGGTATGTAGAGAGTAGAGCTAAACATCTTCTTGATTCGGTATTTTGATCACAGTAGCAAAAATTTAATGTCTGGACACGTATTGTATGATTTCCATAGGAAGATTATAATGCCCTTGAAAATATTTCTGTGTCTTGTTCCTCAGCTTATTTTCTTTAGGAAGCACTGCAAAAGGGTACATCACATTGCACTACTCCCTTATCTACTAGCTCCATCCTTGTAAATGGCCCCTAATTTCGTAAATGACATACCCGCTTAGCCTTAACCTGGAGTCTCTGGCTTATTCCTTCTTCACTGGCCACATCTAAACTCTACTTCTTGGGGCGCCTGGGTGGCTCAGGTGGTTAAGCGTCTGCCTTTGGCTCAGGTCACGATCCCAGGGTCCTGGGATCGAGCCCCGCAACGGGCTTCCTGCTCGGTGGGAGCCTGCCTCTCCCTCTCCCTCTGCCACTCCCCCTGCTTGTGCTCTCTCTCTCTGTCAAAGAAATACATAAAATCTTCAAAAAAAAAAAAAAAAAAACCCACAAAAAACAAAAAACCTCTACTGCTCTACTTGTTCCCTCCCTGCCTTCTCTTGAGTTCATCCCCATGTCTCCATCTTCACTGCTGTCAGGTTCACGGAGACCACCTTCCGCCTTGTCCAGGGGAATGCCACGGTTTCCTCCTCCCCACGGCTTCCCTCCTCCCCACGGCTTCCCTCCTCCCCACCAAACCTCACTTCCTTCCAGCACCTCTTCCTCGGTGAAGGTGGATCTGGCTTACTAACCTGCATATTCGATCAGGTCATTTCCCTACCCAACACATTTAGGCATCTCACTGCCCATCCTGTAAAGTCTTCCCGGGGTTAAGTGACTTACAGGGTCCTCAGGAGGTCCCAGTCACTCCCCTACCACTGAGCACCCTCTCCTGCAAGTCCTTGTTTGCCAGCCACTTCTTCCTCAGCGGGCTGTGGAGCTGTGGCCTCCTCACTGCCCGCAGCATCTTCTAAATGAAGAAGGGTGAATAGCTGATGCTCAATATTTACGGCAGAGAATGAATGAAGGAATGAACTCTAAAGTCCATTTCTAAAAGTCAGATTTTTAAGCCATTAAGGTGACATAAAATTAGTACTCTTTAAGTAGAATGGACTAGTTCAACAATCGAAGCTGGAATTTGGGGTTTTGTTTTGTTTTAAGATTTTATTTATGTATTTGAGAGAGAGAGAGAGCACAAGCAGGGGAAGCAGCGGAAGTAGAGGGAGAAGCAGCTCCCCGCTGAGCAGGGCACAGGGCTCCATCAATCCCAGGACCCTGAGATCATGACCTGAGCCCAAGGCAGAGCTTAACTGACTGAGTCACCCAGGTGCCCCCAAACTGGAATTTTGATATGAGTTATGATAGTGGCTTAGCATGAGTTACGAGCTATTTGATATGAGCCATGAGTGCTGACTCTTGAACCAGATTAGCTGCTTTAAAGTCTTACTTCTGCCACTTAGCTTGGAAAAGTTATTTAACCTCTATAGACTTGTTTCCTCCTCCGGAAAATGGGGATAATAAAACCTCTACTTCCTAGGATTATTGTGATAATTAAAGGATTTTACACTTTAAAAACTTGTATGATTTTCCCAAGTACATAGTAAGTGCTATGTGAGTGTTAAATATTTTTTTAAATTTTTTATTGTTATGTTGATCACCATGCATTACATCATTAGTTTTTGATGTGGTGTTCCATGATTGATTGTTTGTGCATAACACCCAGTGCTCCATGCAGAACGTGCCCTCTTTAATACCCATCACCAGGCTAAACCATCCCCCCACCCCCCTCCCCTCTAGAACCCTCAGTTTGTTTTTCAGAGTCCATCGTCTCTCATGGTTCATCTCCCCCTCCAACTTCCCCCCTTCATTCTTCCCCTCCTACCATCTTTTTTTTTCTTAACATATATTGCATTATTTGTTTCAGAGGTACAGATCTGTGATTCATCAGTCTTGCACAATTCACAGTGCTCACCATAGCACATACCCTCCCCAATGTCTATCACCCAGCCACCCCATCCCTCCCACCCCCCACCACTCCAGCAACCCTCGGTATGTTTCCTGAGATTAAGAATTCCTCATATCAGTGAGGTCATATGATACATGTCTGTCTCTGATTGACTTATTTCGCTCAGCATAACACACTCCAGTTCCACCCACGTCGTTGCAAAAGGCAAGATCTCATTCCTTTTGATGGCTGCATAATATTCCATTGTATATATATACCACCTCTTCTTTATCCATTCATCTGTTGACGGACATCATGGCTCTTTCCATAGTTTGGCTATTGTGGACATTGCTGCTATAAATATCGGGGTGCACATACCCCTTCGGATCCCTACATTTGTATCTTTGGGCTAACTACCCAGTAGTGCAATTGCTGGGTCATATGGTAGCTCTATTTTCAAATTTTTGAGGAACTTCCATACTGTTTTCCAGAGTGGTTGCACCAGCTTGCATTCCCACCAACAGCGTAGGAGGGTTCCCCTTTCTCCACATCCCCGCCAACATCTGTCATTTCCTAACTTGTTAATTTTAGCCATTCTGACTGGTGTGAGGTGGTATCTCATTGAGGTTTTGATTTGGATTTCCCTGATGCCGAGCGATGTTGAGCACTTTTTCAAGTGTCTGTTGGCCATTTGGATGTCTTCTTTAGAAAAATGTCTGTTCATGTCTTCTGCCTGTTACTTGATTGGATTATTTGTTCTTTGGATGTTGAGTTTGATAAGTTCTTTATAGATTTTGGATACTAGCCCTTCATCTGATAGGTCATTTGCAGATATCTTCTCCCATTCTGTCGGTTGTCTTTTGGTTTTGTTGACTGTTTCTTTTGCTGTGCAAAAGATTTTTATCTTGATGAAGTCCCAATAGTTCATTTTTGCCTTTGTTGCCCTTGCCTTTGGCGATGTGTCTAGGAAGAAGTTGCTGTGGCTGAGGTCGAAGAGGTTGCTGCCTGTGTTCTCCTTTAGGATTTTGATGGACTCCTGTCTCACATTTAGGTCTTTCAACCATTTGGAGTCTATTTTTGTGTGTGGTGTAAGGAAATGGTCCAGTTTCATTCTTCTGCATGTGGCTGTCCAATTTTCCCAACACCATTTGTTGAAGAGACTGTCTTTTTTCATTGGACATTCTTTCCTGCTTTGTCAAAGATGAGTTGACCATAGAGTTGAGGGTCCATTTCTGGGCTCTCTATTTTGTTCCATTGACCTATGTGTCTGTTTTTGTGCCAGTACCATACTGTCTTGATGATGACAGCTTTGTAAGTAAGACTTCTGGAAGTCAGGAACTGTGATGCTGCCAGCTTTGCTTTTCTTTTTCAACGTTCCTCTGGATATTCGGGGTCTTTTCTGGTTCCATACAGATTTTAGGATTATTTGTTCCATTTCTTTGAAAAAAGGGGATGGTATTTTGATGGGGATTGTATTGAATGTATAGATTGCTCCAGGTAGTGTTGACATCTTCACAATATTTCTTCTTCCAATCCATGAGCAGGGAACATTTTTCCATTTCTTTGTGTCTTCCTCAATTTCTTTCATGAGTATTTTATAGTTTTCTGAAGACAGATTCTTTGCCTCTTTGGTTAAATTTATTCCTAGGTATCTTATGGTTTTGGGTGCAATTGTAAATGGGATCAACTCCTTGATTTGTCTCTCTTCTGTCTTGTTGTTGGTGTATAGGAATGCCACTCATTTCTGTGCATTGATTTTATATCCTGCCACTTTACTGAATTCCTGTACGAGTTCTAGCAGTTTTGGGGTGGAGTCTTTTGGGCTTTCCACATAAAGTATCATATCATCTGCAAACAGTGAGAATTTGACTTCTTCTTTGCCAATTCGGATGCCTTTGATTTCTTTTTGTTGTCTGATTGCTGTGGCTAGGACTTCTAATACTATGTTGAATAGCAGTGGTGAGAGTGGACATCCCTGCCACATTCCTGCCCTTAGGGGGAAAGCTCTCAGCTTTTCCCCACTGAGAATGATATTCGCTGTAGGTTTTTCATAGATGGCTTTTATGATATTGAGGTATGTACCCTCTATCCCTATACTCTGAAGAGTTTTGATCAAGAAAGGATGCTGTACTTTGTCAAATGCTTTTTCTGCATCTATTGAGAGGATCATAGGATTCCTGTTCTTTCTTTTGTTAATGTATTGTATCATGTTGATTGATTTGCGGATGTTGAACCAGCCTTGCAGCCCAGGGATAAATCCCACTTGGTCGTGGTGCATAATCCTTTTAATGTACTGTTGGATCCTATTGGCTAGTATTTAGGTGAGAATTTTTGCATCCATGTCCATCAAGGATATTGGTCTGTAATTCTCCTTTTTGAGGGGGTCTTTGTCTGGTTTGGGGATCAAGGTAATGGTGGCCTCATAAAATGCGTTTGGAAGTTTTCCTTCCATTTCTATTTTTGGAACAGTTTCAGAAGAATGGGTATTAATTCTTCTTTAAATGTTTGGTAGAATTCCCCTGGGAAGCCATCTGGCCCTGGGCTTTTGTTTGTTGGGAGATTTTTGATGACTGCTTCAATTTCCTTAGTGGTTATAGGTCTGTTCAGGTGTTCTATTTCTTCTGGGTTGTTTTGGTAGTTTATACATCTCTAGGAATGCATCCATTTCTTCCAGGTTACCTAATTTGCTGGCATAGAGTTACTCATAATATGTTCCTACAATTGTTAGTATTTCTTTGGTGTTGGTTGTGATCTCTCCTCTTTCATTCATGATCTTGTTGATTTGGGTCATTTCTCTTTTCTTTTTGATCAGTCTGGCCAGGGGTTTATCAATCTTGTTAATTCTTTCAAAGAACCACCTCCTAGTTTCATTGATCTGTTCTACTGTTCTTTTGGTTTCTATTTCATTGATTTCTGCTCTGATCTTTATGATTTCTCTTCTCCTGCTGGGTTTAGGCTTTATTTTCTGTTTTCTTTCTAGCTCCTTTAGGTGTAGGGTTAGATTGTGTATTTGAGAACATTCTTGTTTCTTGAGAAAGGCTTGTATTGCTATATACTTTCCTCTTAGGACCACCTTTGCTGCATCCCATTTTTGAACAGTTGTGTTTTCATTTTCATTGGTTTCCATGAATTTTTTTAATTCTTCTTTAATTTCCTGGTTGACCCATTCCTTCTTTAGTAGGATGCTATTTAGCCTCCATGTATTTGAGTTCTTTCCAACTTTCCTTTTGTGATTGAGCTCTAGTTTCAAAGCATTGTGGTCAGAATATATGCAGGGAAGGATCCCAATCTTTTGGTACCGATTGAGACCTGATTTGTGACCTAGGATGTGATCGATTCTAGAGAATGTTCCATGGGCACTAAAGAAGAATGTGTATTCTGTTGCTTTGGGATGGAATGTTCTGAATAAGTTTGTGAAGTCCATTTGGTCCAGTGTGTCATTTAAAGTCTTTATTTCCTTGTTGATCTTTTGCTTAGATGATCTGTCCATTTCAGTCAGGGGGGTGTTAAAGTCCCCCACTATTATTGTATTGTTGTCAATGTGTTTCTTTGCTTTTGTTATTAATTGCCTTATATAATTGGCTGCTCCCATGTTAGGGGCATAGATATTTACAATTGTTAGATCTTCTTGTTGGATAGACCCTTTAAGTAGGATACAGTGTCCTTCCTCATCTCTTATTACAGACTTTGGTTTAAAATCTAATTTGTCTGATATAAGGATTACCACCCCAGCTTTCTTTTGGTGTCCATTAGCATGATAAATGGTTTTCCACCCCCTCACTTTCAATCTGGGGGTGTCTTTGGGTCTAAGATGAGTCTCTTGCAGACAGCATATCGATGGGTCTTGTTTTTTTATCCAATCTGATAGCCTGTGTCTTTTGATTGGGACATTTAGCCCATTTACATTCAGGGTAACTATTGAAAGATATGAATTTAGTGCCATTGTATTGCCTGTAAGGTGACTGTTACTGTATATTGTCTGTGTTCCTTTCTTGTCTATGTTGCTTTTAGGCTCTCTCTTTGCTTAGAGGACCCCTTTCAATATTTCTTGTAGGGCTGGTTTTGTGTTTGCAAATTCCTTTAGTTTTTGTTTGTCCTGGAAGCTTTTTATCTCTCCTTCTATTTTCAGTGACAACCTAGCTGGGTATAGTATTCTTGGCTGCATATTTCTCTTGTTTAGTGCTCTGAATATATCATGCCAGTCCTTCCTGGCCTGCCAGGTCTCTGTGGATAGGTCTGTTGCCAGTCAAAAGTTTCTACCATTATAGGTTACATATCTTTTCTCCTGAGCTGCTTTCAGGACTTTCTCTTTGTCTCTCAGACTCGTAAGTTTTACTATTAGATGTCGGGGTGTTGACCTATTTTTATTGATTTTGAGAGGGGTTCTCTCTGCCTCCTGGATTTTGATGCCTATTTCCTTCCCCACATTAGGAAAGTTCTCTGTTATAATTTGCTCCAGTATACCTTCTGCCCCTCTCTCTCTTTCTTCTTCTTCTGGGATCCCAATTATTCTAATGTTATTTTGTCTTATTGTATCACTTATCTCTCAAATTCTCCCCTCGTGGTCCAGTAGTTGCTTCTCTCTTTTTCTCAGAGTCTTTATTTTCCATCATTTGGTCTTTTATATCACTGATTCTCTCTTCTGCCTCATTTATCCTAACAGTTAGCGCCCCCATTTTTGATTGCACCTCATTAATAGCCTTTTTGATTTTAACTTGGTTAGATTTTAGTTCTTTTATTTCTCCAGAAGGGGTTTCTCTAATAACTCCCATGTTTTTTTCTAGCCCAGCTGGTATCTTTAAAATCATGATTCTGAACTCTAGGTCCGACATCATACTATTGTCCATATTAAGTAGGTCCCTGGCTGTAGATACTACCTCTTGTTCTTTTTGTTGAGGTGATTTTTTCCATCTTGTCATTTTGTCCAGAGGAGAATAGATGAATGAGAGAAGAAAATGTTAACAGGGTAACAACGTCCCCAGAAAATATACTCTAAACAAATCAGAAAAGACCTGAAACCAGGGGAAAAGAAAGGGACAGAAAGAAAATAGAAAAAGAAAAAGATAAAAACAAACAAAAACAGAACAAAATAAAACAAAAAAAAAAAACAGAATATGATCAAATATGATTGGGCTGGTGCATAGATCAGTGCCACACACTAGATTTTGGGTGTATTTTGGTTTGTTAGAAGAAAGTGTCTCCCAAAATTTTAAAGAAAGAAAAACTTATATATGTACAAAGATAAACGTTGATACAATGAAGGGATGGAATATGACTGTAAAGATGAAAATTATCAAAAATTTTATAAAAGGAATTGATAAGATAAGAAGTTGTTTGACAAAGAAAGAAGAGGATTTAAGAAAAAAAAAAAGGGAGAGAATGTGATCAGGCAGGAGACTAGTACAAAGCCATACACTAGAGATTTAGGGTATATTTTGATCTGTTAGAAGAAACTGTATCTCAAAATTTTAAAGAGAGAACAACTTATATATATATGCCAAAAATAAGGGTAACTACTATGAAGGGATAGAATATGACTCTAAAAGTGAAAAATAAAAATGTTTTTTTTAAAAAAGGGATTGATAAGATGTTGGTTGAAAAAGGGAAAAAGAAAAATTCAAAAAAAAGAAAACAGTTAAAAGAAATTAACTTTGAAAGACTAAAGAATCATGGTAAAAAAGCCATGAATTCTATGTGCAGTATTCCCCTAGTGCTGGAGTTCTCCCGTTCTCCTTGATCGGTAAACTTGGTCTTGGCTTGCTGGCTGTTCAGGCTGATCTTCTGGGGGATGGGCCTGTTGCCGTGGTTCCCAAATGTCTTTGCCGGAGGCGGAATTGCCCCGCCCTTGTCGGTCCGGGCTAAGCAAGCTGCTCGGGCTTGCTCTCAGGAGCTTTTGTTCCCTGCAAGCTCTCGGTACAGCTTTGGAGGACCAGGGTGAAAATGGTGGCCTCCCACTCTCTGCCCGGAGGAGCCGAGAACTCGGGGCCCGCTCCTCAGTGCGCCCCCAGAGAAAAGCAGTCAGTCACTCCCATCTCCCCAGTCTCCGGCCGCACTCCGTGCTCACCCGGCCTGTGACCGAGCGTTTCTATCTCTGGCACCCGACCCCGTGTGGAGTCTCCAAACCCAGCAGATCCCTGCGGTGCCCTCCCACGCAGCTCCTCCCGGGGGAGGAAGGGGAGTCTCCCCGGATCTGCCGCTTGTTGGGTCCCTGCTGGAGGAGCAGTGGCCCGACTGGGCCGCGGATCACAGTTTATGGCCACCCCGAGCTGAGAGCCCGCGCCTCGGCTCCGTCTCTGCAGCCGGCTTCCCCGCTCCGATCCCTGGGAGCTCTGCTGCACTCAGGCACCCCCGGTCTTTCTGTGACCCCGAGGGTCCTGAGACCACCCTGTCCCGCGAGGGTTCCACCCCCGCTTAGCCACTAGGGCGACGTCCCTCCGCCGAGGTGACTTCTAAAGGTCCGATTTTGTGCTCCGCGGCTCTAGCACTTGCCAGAAGCGGCTGACGGAGGCCCCCTCCCCCGCCGTCTATCCTCCCGAATATCGCCTCGGTTTCACTTCTCCGCACGTCCTACCTTCCAGAAAGTGGTCGCTTCTCTGTTCAGAGAGTTGTTGCTACTCTCCTCTTCGGTCTCCTGTTGAGTTCGTAGGTGTTCAGATGGTTTGGTCCCTATTCAGCTGAATTCCTGAGACCAGACGAAATCCAGGTCTCCTACTCCTCCGCCATCTTGCTCCGCCCCCCCAGTGTTAACTATTCTTATTGTTCGAGTAAGATAGCTTTCAATATTTGAAGGTAGTAAAGCAGATACCCAAGTTTTGAAATCCCTATATATAGCAGGTGTTCACATGTAATGTTTTCAAATCTAAATGTGTACTTTGTCCTAGTAAGCTTGGAAGAATAAATGGAAAGAAATAGCAGTTTTAAAAGCAGCTCCAGACTCATGCATGACTTCAGGTGAATCAGGAGAGTAGTGTTATTTGTAATGTCTTCATCACTGTCATTCAAGAAGGTAGCCATGGATCTAGTGATTTAATTATGTCACCTGCCTACGTGTAAGTTGACATGAAATAATAAGACAGCAAGCAGGTAGCTATTAACCCTGCTTGCCAAGTGAGGTAAGTATCTGATAATGAATGGCATGAAAGTATTTTAGAAAAAAAATTTTTTTTTCCTAAAGATATCGAGTCTGTCAGGCAACAAACAGCCTACAAGATAATTCGTCCTCAGACCCAGCCATATCTAAAACCCCTTCTCATCCCAGGAGCAATACGTTCCCAGAAGTCCTTGTTAGGAAGGCAATCACAGCAAATGCTGTGGAAAAGGGAATCAGATCCCGTGTTTCAACATTAGAAGAAAAAAAATGGGAAAACAAGCCCTTTGTCTTGAATGAATACAGCAAAGGCAAAGAATATCACTTTTTTTTCAGTCCAAATAAAAAAACATTTAATGTAACTAATGAACCAACACTAATGGCATTTTGAAGTCCCACTTGTTAAGGTTTATGGTGTTTTGTCATGAATATACAAATCAAAAAAAGGCTACCTAATCTACAAGCACAGCTGCATCTGTATGGTCTTGTTGATCAAGTTCTACAGGTGGATCTTGGGTTACAGACTAAAAACAGGACCCCTGCCTTAACACCATTGACTTTTCCATCACCTTCAGTTCTCCAGGGGGATCGAGTGTAATATTTTTCATTTCATTTCTATCCCAACTACAAAATTTACAATGAGAATAAAGGAGAAAAAAATGCATGAAACAAGATATTGGGGAACTGTTTCTTACTTCCTTAACAGTGTCTCTTACACTTGGTGGCTCCCCAGCAGACACCGAAGATGACATTTTCCTTCTGGTGTACCTCGTACCTCTTTATTACCATAGTAGCCATGCTAGTCTAGACCCCTTATCATCAACCTCCTGACCGAACTATTGCAAACACTCCTATCTTTTTCCTATTTCAATCTATACAGTACTCTGCTCACAGACTCTGCCCACATCTCCACTGAAACTCTTCAGTAGTTTTCCATAGGGTTAGAGCAACTTCCTTAAATGACTGAATCTCATCCCAACACCTCAGGTTCACATTCAAGATCCTACATCAACTGGCCCTTCAATATACAATTTCTCATTGTCCTCAAATTATGGCCTCCATCTAATCAACTGGGTTTCCTTCCAGCCCTCTGCCGATATGCCAACAAAAAAGCCCCATCTCTGGGTCTGCTTAAGAGCTCTCCTTGCCTAGAACAATTGCCTTACCCAGCCAGAGCGAACATGTCTTTAGGTCTCTACACTTCCTATCTGTTGTGTGAAAATTGTTTTGAAAATTCTAGCCTACATTACCTCGTCTTTTTATGAATCCCTACAACATTTCTGGTAACAGATTATGTGAATATTGAGTGATACTCTACATGGCTTCTTTGGGCTCATTCTCTACATTGTGAAATATGAGTAATTCCTCCCAGGCTGTATCTGACCAGTGAAAGTAAAAAGGTGATTAGTTCAAATATCCAAGAAATGTAAATAAGTCTCCACAGCTAATCCAGACCTTTCAGAACAGATCATCCAAGCAGATCAGAGGACTGGCTCGAGCAGAAAGGAGAAGCAAAATGAAAGCATGCCATCCCATCTACCTGTGTACTTAACCACATCTCTGCAGGGTAGCTCCTTGTGGGTGTCTTTCTGGGATAATTTTGTCTCTCAGAAGTCTTCTGCTGCCACTCCTTCTCTCCCTTTCCCATTTTTCAACCATCATCCACGCTTATCAAGGCATTTTTACTGTGATAATAGTCAAAATAGTTGAGTGATAATAATCAAGCTTTATGTGTGTTATGGTCTATGATCTCCAACTTGGAAAAACCTGAAGAGTTTTTGATAACAGAATTTTTAATTTTTATCTCAGAATGACATGGCAGGCTTTTTTTTTTTTTTTTAATCTGAGATTGATGGAGAGAATCAGACAGAGTACATGGAGTAAACTCTCAGGGTTGCAGGGGAAATAGGATAGTAAGGGTGACCTCCAGATGGCAAAGAAGAAAATAAATAGTTTTGATATAATTTACCTTGTTGCTATTGCTTCAGTATTAATTAAGGAAAGGAATTCTGAAATACAAAGTTATATATATAAGAGAAGGAATTGTCGAGTTACAAATGACTGGAACTATAATAATTGTGAAATCTGGAAAATGTGACTTTCTTTCCAGATGCAAATATATCAGAATACCTTAGAGAAGATAGGGGAAACAGTTGTCATTTGCAGAGGATTTTAGTGGCGCAGAGAAAGGACTTATGCCATGGGAGAGGCTGATGGTCTGTTTGGTCAGTAGGTTGAAGAATTAAACCCAAACCTTCTGATGGTTTTTCAAGACAACATTTAATAAATGCAATCAAAAGTGTTTTTTTTAAGATTTTATTTATTTATTTGAGAGAGAGGTAGCATGAGAGAGCACGAGCAGGGAGGGAGGGAGAAGCAGGTTCCCACTGAGCAGGGAGCCTGACACAGGGCTCGATCCCAGGACCCTAGGATCATGACCTGAGCCGAAGGCAGATGCTTAACCGAATGAGCCCCCCAGGCGCCCCACAACCAAAAGTTGTAACTCATGTATGGCAAGGGTAGCCAGAGAAACTATGTGCTTGCTGTATTGATTAAGGAGAGATGAAGTTCGCCCTAAACAAGATTAAGTGTAGCCCCCTATAAAATCAATTAAATATCAGGAAATAATTACTGAATTAAAGATTCTGGAAAGCCAACTTTTAAGAAAAGGTAAGATTTAGATTTAGAAGTTCCGCTATGAGTAATGAGGATAGTTTATGGAGTATTTTAGGAGAATCGGAAGGACTCAAGTGTTTATTCTATCGGTCAATTGAACTGCAGGAGGAAACAGAAAAGCCAAGTCATGTTGTGTAAATTCTTCAAAACAAACATTAGAAACCCTAATAAAAATACACTGAAGGATGAATAGAATACATGGCAGCACAGGAAAACCTGCATATAATTTGAAAGCTGGGTGTTTGGAAGATGAAAGGGGATGCAGAGCATGTGGATGAGAAATCTATTGGAAAGACCCAAAAGATGGAAGGAGGAACAGCATTTCAGAAGCCATCACAGTCCTGAAACCTTACTGTGTCAAGTAGGTACTTCGTACTGTTCATCTAATACTCTTAAAAATTGGCTGTGGAATGTATTACAGAAATCTGATAAGGATAAGTTATTCTAAACTAAAAGTACAAGTAATGAGAGGGAGCACCACAAACTTACAAACAGCGATTATTTGTAACCAAAGACTTGATCCATATTATATTGGTGAAATCTCTCCTTTGGGTAAGAATAATTTAGGGCAGGGGCGCCTGGGTGGCTCAGTTGGTTAAGCGACTGCCTTCGGCTCAGGCCATGATCCTGGAGTCCTGGGATCGAGTCCCGCATCGGGCTCCCTGCTCGGCGGGGAGTCTGCTTCTCCCTCTGACCCTCTTCCCTCTTGTGCTCTCTATCTCTCATTCTCTCTCTCTAATAAATAAATAAAATCTTAAAAAAAAAAAAAAAAGAATAATTTAGGGCAGGAGAAATGGCAGTAGACTTGAACCTGGGCATCGAACAGAAATCCTTGCTGGAAGTACCTGCGGATGAAGCCACAGTGTAATAGGAATCAATGTCCTCTTGGAAAGTGAATGCTTTTAAAAAATCTATCACTTGATTACTCAATGTGAGGAAACAAACGTTGATCAAATACAGGTATTGTAAAGCAGGGTCAATAATCAGCAGGAAATCCGTAGGCTATTTGAAAACACCGTAGCGCAAACCCAGGGAAAGTGTGTGGTATGAAGCAAAAAGAAAGACCGCGCGCTTCCTTGCCTCTCCCAGCCCCCGCTCCCATCTTCCTCCTTCTTCCCTCCGCCTCCCCGCGTCTCATTTCTCTCCCACCAACCACGGGCCCTTCTTCCCCAACCTTCTACATGCAGAAACTCACAGACGGCACAGACATCCGGCAAATCATAGGCTAGTATTGTCAAAAATACATCTTTTCAAAGATGGTAATTTTTTTTCTAAATGAGAACCCCAAACCCATATATTGTGGCAGGTTAGTGACGAACGAGAAATCTAGAAGGCTAAAAATAATTTGAGGTATATTAATATTATCCTAAGCTCCCAGGTGGAACATCTTGGAGTTCTCTTTTCTTCTTTTCTTCTCCAGTCCCTCGATCTCCTTTTTTCCACCTAATTGCCCCAAATTGAGATTGTAAGAACCCCAACTCCTGGAGCACTCCCTACAAACCATAATGAATATATTTTCTCAAATCCTGCAAACATCAAGTAAGGTAGACAGCACAGCCCTCGTTACTAAGGTTGAAAGATTGCCAGGAATCCACCCAAGGCCATGTAGCCAGCAAGTGCTACGAATCATCTTAACCCATTTTCATCTTAACCCATTTTCTCCCCCAAGATGGCCTCATCACCCTTGCATACTCTTATTTCTAGAGCTTTGAGACTTTTAGACTCATCTCCTTTCAACCCAACGTTCACAGGTCTTTTCAAGATAATTTTCTCAGGCAAAGCTTTTGTATCAGAAATCTGTTGTGAAATCTGTTTCATCTCTATTTTCTGAACAATACTATAGTGGATGGGAAGAGGGTCCAAAGGAAGGCAATTAATGAAATCAAGAGAAAGGAGGGACAACAGTGAAATAACCACAGGCTAACTGAAGTAAGACTATGGGAAGTCATAAGCCAAGATGAGATATGCCAGCCACCAAGATCAGAAGGCCAAGGGAGTGAACTCAGCAAGGCAAAGGCAGCAAGTCAGAAAAATCCACGAAGCTGAAAACAATGTTGAGTGGGAGAACTCTGAAAGATCTAAAAGGAAGAACAGTTTAACAGGATGAATAATAGACTTCTGGAAAATTCTACTCTGTGAGATGTTAAGTACACAACACATAAATGACTTTAAGATGGCTTTGGATAAATTTACAAATAGCCTGTAAATAAAGGAAGCTTCTGACATTTGGAATACACTTTCATTATTTTGAGGCTAATATCATTGATGACATTATTCTTCCTTTTTTAATTTTTTAATTTTATTTCTTTAAGATTTTTTTTTTTTATTTATTCATTTGAGAGAGAGACACAGAGAGAGCACAAGCAGAGGGAGAGGCAGAGGGAGAGGGAGAAGCAGACTCCACACAGAGCAGGGAGCCTGGACTTGGGGCTTGATCCCAGGACCCTGGAGATCATGGCCTGAGCCGAAGGCAGACGCTTAACCATCTGAGCCACCCAGGCACCTCTTTCCTTCCCTTGTTTAAAGGATACTCTGTGGCAATGGTTAGAGATAGAATCAGAGACGGGATGGTTAAGCATCTCACTCTATGGAGGCCACATAGCTTGGTTCCAGCTCTCGGTCCATTCACACGTTTTTCCTAAACTTGAAGGTCAATCTCTGCAAAATGGGGGAAACGACACTTCCTACCTCAGAGCATGATTGTGAAAATGAAAAAAAGATAACTATGCGTTTGGCACCGTGCTTAGGACACGGTAAGTCTGAATAATGGTTAGAAATCTATGCCTCTTCCCTATAATTTTGAAATAAGGAAAAAAAAAAAAAACAAGAGAGCAGGAAAAGAAGAAAGAAGGAAGAGAGGCAGGGGCAAGCAATAAGGAGGGAAAGAAGAGTTGTTTTTAAATAGAACTAAGCTGGGGTATTTCAAAGGAGAACTCTGAAGCCAAGTCAAACGTGGTGAACATCAAAATTGCTCAATGTGAACAGCGCATGTGAAAAATTAAGTCAGTAGAAATGAGTGAAACAAATAGTAACCAAGTAATCTGACAAGTTAATGAATCATTAGGTAACTGTTGGCAAGGAAGAAAAGACAACAAAGTGCAAAATTATGTGCAGATGGAACTTTTTTCCCCAAGATATTCTGCAAGTGACACCGGGCAGCCTCACAGCCCGCAGCGTGGTGAGCTCAAGGTCACAGGGCTGGGCTGGGACGCTGAAAGCCGGCCAGCAATTAAACCTAGAGGACATCGGAGAACAGACCCAGGACGGGACTTGTGTGGCAGGACTTCCCCAGCCCATAAAGGTGTGATGGACCGATAGTGTACGTAATTTACCTGAAGCCTGACTTTAGAAAGAAGAGTGAAAATAACGATAATAAATAAGAGAAAAACAGACATTATGAAGTCCGTTAAACCTCAGGCCTGACCTCTGACCAGCTCTCGGAAAGCACCCAGAGAGTTAATTTAGCAAATTTCAATGGAAACTTTAACTGCTTCATGGTCAATAAGGTTGTGAAGTTGTTCCCTGTGGCATCTCTGAAAGACAACTGTGGAAAACCAGTAAAGCTGGAGACATTTATTTCCAGCCATTTCTTTGCCTGCCTGCAATTCCCCCTTCATGTCATCAATCTCTTGATATACTCTTAAAAAATCATTATCCCCTTCTTCTGACCTGGAGGGAGTCTCTCCTTCTCTTTCTGACTCGGGGCAGCAACCACTCTTTGGTGTTAAATCAGACAACTTGATAACAGCTCAGAACTCCAATCTGTATGAAAGGGAGAAAAACACTTCTTCCACCCAATTCCCATCTTAAGTTCCACATAGCAAAGTGCTCAAATGCTATCTTGCGAATAGTTTAATCAGCACGCGAGAGGGCTGTGCACGGTGCCCAGAAGCGGGAAACGTGGATTTTGGACATCAGTTCCCTTAGTGCCATTAGTCATCTGAGACTCTTGGCCTTTTATGTTTTCTTAAGGAAGGAGTGAAAGTGTGTGCTCAGATGTGAGAGGGTTAGCCTAAGAAATGATAGGTTATCTTGAAAAGCGTTCGATATTTTTCATAGGAAAAGATGTCTTAAACAGAAAACTATTTTAATAAAACCGTGAGGCTTTGCTTTATGATCTAGTTTTTACTAGGAAGTTCTGTCACTTGCAGAGAGTCATTATGTAATTTGACAATTTTAAAACTCTTTGGGCCAAAGAGGCCTGAGTATCCCACCCACTGAAATTCAAAATCCAGCAAAGTGCTATGAATAAGAAGCACTGGAATACATTGTAATGATTTTATTTGTTTACTAGCAACTAAAGTACACCGTGAATTCTTTCCCCAAGAACAAGATCACGGAGTAATCAATCGTTTTAAAAACCAAAGGGAAGAATAGAATAACCCTCAATAAACCAAATGGTTTGAAGATACAGTATTGTCATGAACTAAGAAGACATTTATCCACCTTTGGATATGATTTTAAATCGTGCTAGTACTTCTCTGGTTGGATACAGAACAGAGAGCAATATGTAATTTTCTTTTACTCTGAGAGACCAACCTCTTGAATATCACCCCCATTATGTGAGTAATTACAAGAGAAAGAGTTACATCAATACTTGTACCAAGAGAGTCCCTTGATTTTTTTTAAAGAAAAAAAAATTGAGAGAAGCCTTTTATTTTGATAGTTGTCTTTTAACAAAAAGCAATAAAGACGGTAAACAAAATTAATTACCATTTAATTACACAGCTAGGTGATAGCTTATTAATGTTTTGTTTCTATCACTTTCATCTGAAGTCTGAAAAGTTTTCTCACAGAATGTAAGATTTGAATGAGTGAGAAGAGTGATAGGGATGTGTTCTTAGCACAACAAAGAGCTTGGGAACAGTGAGAAGAATGAAACAAAGAAGGGACCTGGGTTCGAAAGCAGATTCAAAGACCAGCCTCAAATTTCTCAACCTTGCTGATCACAGCAACCTCTAGGAGGCATTTATTTTTTATTTATTTCTTTAAAAAGATTTTAGATTTATTTATTTGACAGAGAGAGCGAGAGAGACAGCGAGAGAGGGAACACAAGCAGGGAGAGTGGGAGAGGGAGAAGCAGACTTCCTGCTGAGCAGGGAGCCCGATGTGGGACTTGATCCCAGGACCCTGGGATCATGACCTGAGCTGAAAGCAGACGCTTAACCGACTGAGCCACCCAGGTGTCCCTCCAGGAGGCTTTTAAAGGATAATGATGATGCCTTCGCCCTAGTCAGTGGTTCTCATTTCATTGGTCAGGCTGGGGCTCGAGCACAGGTATCTATAAAAAGCTCTCCACATTCTTTCAATGTGTAACGAGGGCTGGGAGTGGCCTGGAACAGACCAACACTTCACGAGTGGTGCCCGGATCCTGGGGGCTCTTGAGACAATTTCACATGGTCCATGAAGTCATAACACTTGTCATAATAATACCAAGGCATCATTTGCCTTTTTCACTGTGTTGACATTCACAGGGGTGGTATAAAAGCAATGATGGGTAGAAGAGCGAGCGTGTTGGCACGAATCAAGACAGTGACACTGAACCATAGTAATCGTCATCATATTTTTTTACCATCCGACATTGTGCTGAAAAAAAAAATACCAGTTTCTCTTAAGAATGACCGTGATGAAGCAAATAGTATTAATTTCATGAAATGTCAAACTTTGACTCTGTGGGCTTTTTAATACTCTGTGTGACAAAATGGGAATTATGTATAAAGTCTGTCTGCTGTATCCTAAAGGACGATGTCGTCTGGAGGAAAAACACTTGGGCGATTGAGGTGTGAGTTAAAATTAGCCAACGTTTTTGTCAAATACCAATTTTATTTGAAAGAGTGACTAACAGGCAAACTATGGTTATAATAAGGATTTGGGTATTTGGTAGGCATTTTATTGGAAATGAATGAAGTATGCCTGATGCTTCAAAGGGAAACAACTGCCAGTCTGTATGATCCATGATGAAGTCTGAGTTTTCATGTGCAAATTAAATTTTGGAATACTTTCATCCACAAATGTGAGACTTAACAGATTCCCACTACTTAAAGACTCCTGTTAGGAGATCAGTATTCACAATAATAAATATATTTCTTGATATTGTATAATGAAATCACCAACATTTGTAAGAGCTGCATAAATCAGTTACACAATATTTTCCAAATGACCAGTGCATGATGTTACAATCTTAGGAGTAGATAAAAAACTCATGCTTGCACAGGAGAAACCAAGGGATTTCAATGTAACAGAGTAAAAGAAGTTCATCGTTAGGATGTTGCATACTATATCATGAACTATCAAAAGAATTTCAATTAAAAGAAAAAAAGTTCAGTTTCTACATTGCATACAGCCTTAAAGAAATTACCACTTGTCATGATTTGGGGTCATATCAAAGAAGACAATCCAACATCTTCTGCAAAGGCAATTAAAATACTCTTCCCTTTTCCAACTGCATAGCTGCGAGCGTGAGGGCCAAATTTTCTTTTAAGACTTCAATTAAAAGAACATATTGTAACAGTGAATGGAGAAACAAAAATGAGAATCCAGCCCTCTTCCTTTAAGCCAGGCGTTAAAAGAGATCTGCAACAATTCAAAGCAATATCCCTCCTTTCACTGACTTTGCTTGGAAAACTAGTTATTTTTCACAAAAATATTTCATGTTGACACATAATGAGTTTGTTATTTTTAAATTAAGAAATAGATTTTTTTATGACTCCATCCTAGTTTTTAAGCTGGTAAGGATCGATAGATGGTAAGAAAATCAACATAGTGGTTCTCAGCCGTTTTTAAGAATGTGTAGGGGTCCCGAGACCAAAACATTTGAGAACTGCTGCCCCGAATCGGGGGTGCAGGGAACAGAGCCTGGCCAGATGAATGCCGTTGGGGCAGCTACGAGGGAGCAGAGATGGAATTTGATACCAAAGCCCAAGGGGAGCCAGGAGAGGGTTGAGGAACCACACAACACAGCTGAAGGGAACAGACCCAGAGCGAGATGCTGTCATGTGGAGAAAATGATGGGGTGCAGGCATGAGAAAGTGGAGACCCGACACAGAGATTGGATTCTGATCTGCAGAAAGAAGATGCAAATATTTTGACAGCCCTAGAGGAAATTATTCTGATTTTTAAGGCAGGGAGTGAGCATTTACTCTAAGAGGTTGTCTCTGGGGGACTCCTATGAATACATATGCCCCAGGGTGTCCGAAGGGTGGGGAGGAAGCTAGGCCCTGAGGAGGAGCATCAGAAATTAAACTCAGGGGCGCCTGGCTGGCTCAGTCGGTTAAGGGTCTGCCTTCAACTCACGTCATGATCCCAGGGTCCTGGGATCGAGCCCTGCCTGTTTCTCCCTCTCCCACTGCTTTCTCTCTCTCACGTAAAAAAAAAAAAAAAAAAAAAAAAAAGAATTAAACTCTACTTTGCTCTGGTAAGGTTGTTTTGTGCCCACAAATTCTTTGTGATAACTTAGCTGATGATCCCATATTTAGTATTTTACACACCCTACAAGGATCTCTGAATACATCCATTTAGTTCTGTTGATCGTCTCAGTCACGAATGTGTCATACAATGTACATTTCCAGGTTTGATGCCAGGAAGAGTGAGAGAGAGAGAGAGAGAGAGAGAGAGAAATCCACCAGGGATCTTACAAGGGGAGTGAGGGGTCATAAAGGAAGGGCTCTCTCCTCTTGGAGAGTCTGAGAGCACCAAACCACGCTCAGGGAAGGGCACAGGATTGAGTTGATGAGCTAAAGGTTGTAGAGAATGAGACAGTTTCAATTTCTGGGATAAGATCTATTTTTCAGAAAGTCCAGGTGGTTACTTTATTCTGTGATACTTGAGGAGGTTTGGTAGAATACATTTACAAGAAATGACTGGCATGCCGCTCTTGCTTAACCATGCTTCCTACGAAGAGCTACTTGAAAATCAAATTGCCACGTTACATTTGCATTATATGTTATGCCTGGGGTATTGTCCTTTGAAATAGATTGGTCAGGGTAAGCTAGTCACAGAAGAGCAATAAGCAACCAGCTTGATATTGCCACTGAAGTTTTGCTTTCGTGGAAGGAATGCCAAAATAAGTTATCAGAGGCTACTCATGAAAAATAAGAGAGCCTGTTAAGACCAAGCAGAGCATGAAGAAAAACCCCGCAAAACCCCAAAACCTCTCTCCTAGCTAAAATACTTCTTTATTCAGACTTAGTATTCACGTTGTCCAGGTACAGCTGCAGAGTTCCCCTCTAGTCTCAGAACTAAGGCAACATTTCCCTGACCGCTCGTTTTTAACCTTGCTTCTGACCTCTTTGTGTTCATCAGATTCACACCCCAGAGCCTTGTGCAACAGTGGCATGTCCTCCGAAGTGCACAGGCTTACATTTGTGAGCGTGAGGGGAGGGACGTGCACTGCATTTCCTGAGAGATGGATAGAAAATTCAGTTTTCAAGAAATTTGCTAAATGACACGGATTTCTTAATATTGAGTTCATGTTGTGATCCCGTGTCGGGGGGAAATATTTCAAGTCGGCCTCAGATGGATACACCCAGAAATCACTTTGGAAGTATATCAAGACCAACGAGGTCAATACTAGTGCATTACTACTCTTCTGAGAAAGTCAATTGCTGAGGTAATATCATGGACCCAGAAAGTTAGTAACAATTTTACTTTGTGATATAGTATGATGTTAATTATTTAATTTACCAGTGAGTTCAAATATCTGAATTAATAGCATCTATAATGGAATGATAAAACTTTATGAAATGATCGAAATAAAGGTTTCTTTTCCAACTTATTGATCGTAAGAGTTTCTCTGATTATCGGTTAAGATTTCTCTGCATAGTTGAAGAGTACTGTTAATTCACTGGCACTGAAGAAGTTCTCCGGAAGAGACATATAAAGATTAAGATCTCACCTGCTCGATGCATGTAGGGGGTCTGATGGGGCAAAGGAAGCTTATGGGCATTCTCTTTTAATTCTCTCAGTTTCTTGAGTGACCTTAGGAAGAAGGGAATTAGATGAGAGTGAGCATGTAGAAACAGGCGGGTATTTGGTGTCTGAGAGAGAAGATACGAAATCATGTCAAAGAGACTCGCAAGAGAATGGAGCATGGCTGCTGGGAGGCACCCAGAGTTGATATTAGTCAATGTAGATTTTAAGTGAGGGCCCGCAGTTGTGACTGAAATCCAATTACACGAGGATTCAAGAGATGCTGGCACACGAGAGAGCTTGATGTAACCAGGGTTACGGGCTAGCCAAGCAGCCAGACGGATTGTTAGGGTTGACCCTGAACTTCAGTTGTCAAGAAGAGCAGTATGGGAACAGGTGGTGGGTGAGAGTGTTGAGGTAGTAGGTTCATTTAATTTTAGGTCTTGCTTGGCTAGAAACATCGTTGGCATCGAGGAATGAAAGGAACTCATCTGGACAGACAGGGAGTCTTGGAATTTTTCTCAATGAGCCACTGGTCTTCACTGTCTTAAGATGGACTCGGATAAAGACTAGATATGTATTAAGTAAATTAAATCCTTCTTTGTCTTTGTTTTGATTATTTATGATAACTAGAAAGAGCTTTCCATACCAAGTTTATTAAAATGATTGGGCATATTTTAAAATCTAGTTTGATACCTTTCTCAATATTGAAAATCTTTGCTGCATCTAGAATTTGATTTGGCATGAGGTATACAAAAGGGGTTCAGAGTTTTTCATCCAAGTGGATAATTCCTCCCTTATTCTCCTTCTTTTTTTTTTTTTTTTCGCATTCAAAGACATCCTGTTTTTACAAGAGAATAAAATGGCATATATTTTGAGAAAAGGAGGAAAGTGTTTGGACCTTTTATTATGTGGTCAGAAGCATCCAAAGTTAGTGTAGCAAATTTTATTATGGAGTGTTCATGAATAAAACTGTAGAATACAACTGAAGAAAAAAATGTAAGTTCGATCAAACAGAGAGATACAACAAATACCAAGTTCTTGGGAAATCTCCAAATTATGAAAGTGTAAATTAACCTAGGATGTCAATGTGACACAGTCAAAATTCTAAAGACTTATTGGAGAAAAAAAACTTAATAAAATAATTCTATAATTTATCAGGAAGAACCAAAATGTAATAACTTTAAGAGATTTAGATTTTTCAATGGGAAATATTTAATACACTTCCTATAAAAACAAGATTTTTTTTAGAACTAAGAAATTGAATCTAAAGTTTTATTGGGAGAATAAAAATGTGTCAAAGTTAAAATAATTAACATTTTTTTATATTAAAGCATGAATAAACATCGACATCAGAGGAATAGAATAAAAACTCTAGAAATATGCCAAAATACGTGGAAATGTATTATGTAGTAACAGTGGCAGTTCAGTTAGGGAAAGAAGGATAACAAGTAAATGATAACTCTTAAAGATCATCATACCAACTGAGCTATATATGAATAGGTTCCAAACTGATAAACTATCGATATAAGTAATAAAATAATATTGCTATAAATCATCTAAAAGGTAAAAGCTTTTCTAACTATGACATAAAAACAAAGGCCATATAATTAAAAAGTGTTACATTTAAATATATTAAAACTAAAAATGCCTGCATGTGCCAGAGCATTATGTACAATGACAAGACACTTAAAAAATTGGAGATGTTTTTTCCAAACCTACAATAACACCATAAAGTAATTAAGCTGACATAAAGAGTGCCCTTAAATCAAAAGGAAATGCCAAAAAAGGATAGAAATGGATATTAAAAAATCACCTAAAATAAAATAAAAATTTTAAAAATGAAAATATGCTGAGCACTACAGATCATATGAGAAATGCAAATTAAAATTCAACTCATCTTCTGTCAGATTGGCAAAGATCAAACTGTATGAAAACCTACACTTTTGTGACAATGCAAGAAAAGTTGTCATTTTATTTTTGCTGGTAGAAGGGTAAACTGGTATAAGTTTTAAAGGAGGCTATATTACAATATTTAGTTAAGAATATATATACCTTAGATCTAAGAATTCTACTTAAAGACATTTATCTTACATTTATTATCACTTAGGCTGATATAAAAGGTGATTAACTGCATCCTTCATATATACTAATAAGCAGACTATACAAATCTCTACCATGGAATATTATATAGTTGCATAAAAATGAGGGAGCAGAATAACATATGTACATTTGCCTATATATTTACAACATACCTTTAAAGGATATACACACAAGACATACACACACGTCCCCAGTACATACTAATTGTCTCTGGAAGAGGGAATGGTTTTCTGAAATCAGTGAGCAAAGACTTCCAATTCTGCATTCTTTTGTATTTTGGAATTTTGAACCACATGAATATATTACATATTTATTTTTGTATTTATGTACTTTCAAAGATTTATCTATTTACTTGAGAGAAAGAGAGGGCACATGAATTGGGGGGTGGCAGAGGGAGAAAATCTCAAGTAGACTCCCCACTAAGCACAGAGCCCAACATGGGGCTCGATCCTATGACCTATGAGATCATCACCTGAGCCAAAATCAAGAGTGGGATGCTTAACTGACTGAGCCACCCAGGCACCCCTCTATTTGTACTATATTTGGGGCACCTGGGTGGCTAAGTCAGTTAAACATCTGACTCATGATCTCAGGATTGTGGTATTGAGCTCTGCAACAGGCTCTGTGCCCAGCGCAGAGTCTGCTCGAGATTATCTCTCTCTGAAATAAATAAATAAATAAATAAATAAATAAATAAATAAATAAATAAAAACAGAAGAGGTAAGAGAAGAAATCCCTTCGATGGAGATCTATGTTGAATACCTCTCTCAGATTTTGAATGAAAAGGTCTTGAATTTCGCTCTCATTCTTGAAAGTTAATTTTATCAGGCACACAATTGCTAATTGATAGTTATTTCCTCTCAGAACTTAGAGGAGTTATTTACACTGTCTTCTGGCTTCGGTGGGTACTGTGGAGAGTCAACCCTTCAAATAAGTTTCCTGTTTTTGTAGGGAGTCTCTTTTGTCTGAATACTTTACACATTTCTTTATCTTTGGCGTCATTAATTATCCAAATAATGTGTGTATATATGGGTTTTTTTTTTAATTTATTCTGCTTGGAATTCACCGTGCTTCTAAATCTAATGATTCATATCTTTAAACATATATTTGAAAGTCTCATCACTTTTCAAAATCTTTCTTCTCTGCCATTCTCTCTCTCTCTCTATTGCTTTATTTTGTCAACTGACAAAACACTAAGTTTAACTTTTTTTCACATTTAAACATTTCTAAATGTGATTGCAGATTATTATCCACAGCATGCTATAGTCCAATTGGCAATGTCTTTCATGTTTTGCCTACCTTAAATGTCTCAAACTTAATTTCATATTTTTCATATATTGTGAGCATAGTGTATGTCTGTGCTGCACTCTGAGTGATTTCTTTTGATGGGTCTTCCAGTTTATCATCCTCCCTTCAGCCATGTCTATCATGCTGTTGAGTTTATACATTACATTTTACATTTTATTGGTTATATTTTCACTTATACAGATTTTTGTCCCTTGGTCAGCCTTTGAATCCAATTATCCAGGTTAAAAAAAAAAAAATCTCAAAAATTCCTCAGGCTTTTGGGATCTGCTTAATAACTCTGCCTTTTCTACTCATTCTGAGTTTGGTCACCGAGATCTCCCTGGGTTTTTGTAAACTCAGCAAATCATTTAAAAATATATTTCTAACATTTCTAGGTGTTTCTAGGGGTGTATCCAGCATTCTTAGGCTGTTTCAAGCATCTAATCTGCAAGTTGCTGGCAAACGAAATCAGGAAGGAGATCTCAACGACTTAGGGGGAGAAGGTGATGACATCTACACAGGAGACATTATATGATAAATGGTTGCAAAGGAGCTGGAAGTATTCCAGGAGGAAAGAGGACCACTTGAGATGTGGCGATAGAGATCAAGGAGGTCGAATTCTTTATCTTGAGTCGGTTGTGATGCCAAGGGAAAAATAAAGGTCTTCATTTAAAAGGGTTGCAAAAAACAGTGTTTCACATATCATCAAAGTGACAGCTAAGACCAAAGGTAAATTAAATGTTTAGAGCAGAACCTGGAGACAGAGCAGGTTTTCTTGGTTAGGGCTGTGAGAGTCCATAGTTTCAAAGGGCAGGGTGGGGGCAAGAAAGACAAATGGTGGAGGCAGCTTAGGGAATGAGGGGGGAGGTAGAGGAAAATCTCCAGGTAAGAGGGTGCATGACATACTCTTGTAGAGACAACTCCTCTGCTTCAGGCATAGCAATGAGACATTTCAGAATGGAAACTGTAAGGTCTCACAAGCCCCACACGAGATCATCATTGCCATGGATTGGACATGGAACACAGACACAAAATGGGAGTTGGAGCTGAACCCAGGAGCCGTGGCAGACAGATACCACTGAGATCTGTTACCTCTCCAGAGCAACGTGCAATAAGAAATGTCTCCTCATCAAAGCAGGGGCCAAACCCAGGGCAAAGCTTGAAGCTATAACCCAGTGCTTATTTGGAATCGCCCTGCTTGTAAAATAAATATTAGGAAAAATGACCACAAGACTATTTGACTGCTGCGCTTAATACACTTACATAGGGAGGCAGGGAAACAGCTTTGCAGCCAGAATGTGGACTGTTTGTCTCAATGACTAGGGCTGTGGTGATCCCAAGGGCATCTGAGCCGAGCCCTGAACCATCCTCATGAGAGTTCATCCCGGACCGGTGAGTCAGTGTGGGGAGAGAAGTAAGTGACAACACTTGAGAACAGTTGGATGGAGAGGGATTGTCTGTGAACAGGAGGGAGGGAGGTGAAGGAAAGGAAGGGAAGGGGAGAGAGAGATGGAGAGAAGTTAAAGAAGGAGGCAGAGGAGGAAGGAGAGACAAAGGGAACAAAAGAATAAACCAACATTCAGGGTGAGCATGCAAGTCAAAATTGCAAACATGTGAGGAAAAAGATAAAGCTTGGAAAGGCAACCAGTAAGCTAAAAAACAAAACAATCAGGAGATTAATTCACACCAGAAAACAATGAACATAACAGAACATTTGGAACATTGCATTAAAATATGTATGTTTAGGACACTCGATGAAGGATAAGAAAGAGCAAGAAATCACGAAACAGCACAGGGCAGTTACATCACAAATGGTTAGGGAAAAGCAATGCTTAACATTTTGGGGGAAGAAAAACAAAGACTTTGGAACAAAACCTAAATGTACATGATAGCTCTGGGCCTGGGTCAGATTAACGAGGGAATAAACAAATCAAAATGTTACTCTAAGAGGAACTCACCTCTAATGCAGGACCTGAAGATGTTAAACATAGAGAACACACTCACTGATAAGCAGCTGAATGAAGAGAGAGCCAGCCCAGAAACACGACCGCAGAGGGCAGAGACATGTCTGAGGTTACCCCAAGCTTTAGGGACGGTATTTTGGGAGATAAGAGATGAAGGGATCAGCTCTCCAGGCTCTCAGAGTGGGCTTCAGACCCAAACGTGTTGCCAGGCAGGTGGCCTAAGTGTAAGAAGATAAAGGGCTGGGCGTTGGTGAAATGTACCAGGATCTCAGCGTCCCGAGGCAGCAGGGATGGGGCCGGGGCAAATGCGAGCGAGCCCCTCACAGACAGAGGCAGCCCACCTGGGAATGCGGAGCCATCGTTATGAGACAGAGTTTTAAAAGACAATCCATACATCTGGATTTATGGGTCACAGCTTCTAACTTCCAGTGCTGGCAAACGATGTAAATGTATGGAGTGTATAAAAAGGGGGGTGGGGGATGGGTTAGCCCGGTGATGGGTATTAAAGAGGGCACGCTCTGCATGGAGCACTGGGTGTTAATGCACAAACCATGAATCATGGAACACTATATTAAAAACTAATGATGTAATGTATGGTGATTAACATAACATAATAAAATAAAATTAAAAAAAAAATGGGTGGGCCAAAAGCACTTGCCTGCAGGCTGAAATTTGCACCACTCACTTCAGAGAATGTGCGCAATTAGTGGAAGCTTTATAGTCCTGAATAGGCGTGGTGTAACTCCAGGGGTTTCATTGACTTATCCCCTCTTTTGTCAAAACCATGCTATTTAAATCAATATCACAACATCTGTACAATGTGCTTTATATTGTGACCCTAATGGATTTCCTTTCTGCCCATGTATAGAGGGAGGGCTGTTACCTTTCCCCCTGGAGTCAAGAACTGTGCCTGACATTTTGTTAGGTTGGCCAAAATTACATCTCTAAGGTCCAGAATACTTACATGATAGCTTCCTGAAAAATTATGTTTGGCTTCGTTGTTTTCTTTTAACTAAGGAGAATGATCAGATCAGCCACGTCTCCCTTCATCAATAAAGACAAGATATAAATGAATTTTGAAATAGTCTGTGCTTTCTTGTGCCACAGTCCTTCTCTGTAACTTCCAGGGCGGTTAAATGGACACCATAAAGATATTAATGTATTGGAAGATACCTATAATTTATCATCTCTGTGGAGAAAAAAAAAAGCCGTATTTTATTTTTAAGATTTTATTTTTAATTAATCTCTACACCCCATGTGGGGCTTGAACTTACAACCCCAAGATCAAGAGCCTTGTGCCCTACTGACTGAGCCAGCCAGGGGCCCCAGAAGTCATTTTTTAAAATGTTCACCTCACCACTTTAATTTGGTCATTTTCGTTTCTTAGAATAATATTCCACACAAAAGCACCATCATTTAATAACAAACTTAGGCATCATAAAATAACAGTTATGATGATAGAATGCACTACACCTATGTTTCTCATACTGACGAGAAGTAATCCAGCAAGCAATTAGATGTGGATTTTTCCTCCTCATGTCATACACAGCATTATACCAAGTTGTGCGATTTATATAATGAAATAGAGTCAAGGGTTATTTTGATGATATTTGTGTGAGAAGGGGAAGGCGGAAGAGCTACCCTTCTCAATATGTCTTGCTTTTATTTCATTTAAAGACACCTTCTTTTCTTTAAATATTTCACTTGAAGATATTTCAAGTTTTCAGTTAATAGGAATGTCTCAAGCACTATGCAGCTCTAATAAATCACTTAAATTGCCAGGTTATATTTTACAGCTTTGGTTGCTTGAATATTTATTGTAAGGCACCAAGTGCAATGATTTCCATTTTTATAATTAAGAAGAAGATCTGGAAAAATAATTCTAATTGCTAAGACAAGAGTGATAGCAATGCAGTCTCGGAATTTTGTCAAAGTCCTTAGGTATCATTCCCTTTCGTGAACACACTTTAATTAGAAGATCAGAGGAAGAATAATTATTAGAAGCTGAGTCCCAGACACTTCAATGGGAGGTGAACTTGGGTCCTATCATACATGTCCTTCTTGCCGATGTACAACCATCTTTGTTGGTGCATTTTTCCGTAATTTTTAAAATAGTTCTCATTCTTAGCTCACAAAATACTTCCTTCATGGGGGGTAATGAAGCCTGAATTTGAATCTCTCAGTGTTATTCTGGTGACAGTATTTAACAAGTTTTCCTGGTCTCCAACCTAGTCTATCTACATCTTCTTCTTCTTTTTTTTTAAAGATTTTATTTATTTATTTGACAGAGAAAGAGATAGCAGGAGCAGGGTCAAAGGGAGAGGAAACAGACTCCCCACGGAGCAGGGAGACCGATGCGGGGCTCGATCCCAGGACCCTGGGACCATGACCTGAGCCGAAGGCAGACGCTTAACGACTGAGCCACCCAGGCGCCCTTCTACCTCTTCTTTTCGTTAGTTTGAATCTGTTTCCTTCCTGAACTTCTCTGTCAATCCATTCTTCATTCTTGAAAGAATGCAGTCTACCTTCTAGTTATGCTAGACAGTAAATTGATTTTGCTCTTTTTTCCTCCAAATTTTCTCATTTTATATTGTTCCCAAGACCCCACATGGTTAAGTTATCTTTGACTTGAACTCGCCATTTTCTCCTCTGTCTTCCCATCGGCCATCTACTCCTGAGCATTTCCAATATACTCCCTCACCGGAGGCGTGCCTATGCTGGTACTCTTATTTATATTTTAATCATTTTCTACATTAAATATTATCTCTACTTCATTTATAGCCTTCTTAAATCTTTAATCTGTGAGTTTCAGAAGATTCAGGATCCTGCTGCTACACTGTATTACCTCTGCATTTTTCAAAGCTCTATATTCTTGACATTTTCCTATAATCTTTGATGGCTTCTTCATCCATTTTTTTTTTAAACTCTCAGTTACCAGCTCACTTGCTTTATTCTTGATATCTTTTTAACTTTCTCATACCCTTCTCTTGAAATAGTCCCATAAAAAAAAAATCACACTACAATGTACCTAATTTCATTGTGTTTCTGTGAAGTTTATCTCACTGTATCACTCAACATAAAGCAGCTGAACTCTTGAGTCTGTGCCAGAAAAATGTATTGGAAACTGCATACAAAAATGGTACACTGTATACAGGGCATCTACCATTAAATGTTGATGACTCCAGAGTAACATTATGAACAGTAATGATGACATTAAAAGTTGATGACTCCAGAGTAACATTATGAACAGAAATTACTATTCGATGCCATAACAAAGGTCTGACTTTAACACCAAATGAGATAGGAAGGCCGCTTACATTTCAAATTCTTGACCTCCGCTTTCTATAGTTTCCTGCATTTGTGTTTTCTTGCTTTTATCAGTGTGGATACAAATAAGCAACCTCCCTTCCTCCCTCTCACTTCTCTGCTTTTGTCTTCTGAGGTCTGGAATACCAGACAACCAATTTTATGAAAATAAGGTACAAAAGTAAATAGGTTCAGATGCACCTGGGTGGCTCAGTCGGTTAAGCGTCTGCCTTCGGCTCAGGTCATGATCCCAGGGTCCTGGGATCGAGCCCCGCATCGGGCTCCCTGCTCAGCGGGAAACCTGCTTCTCCCTCTCCCCCTCCCCCTGCTTGTGTTCCCTCTCTCGCTGTCTCTCTCTCTGTCAAATAAATAAATAAAAATCTTAAAAAAAAAAAGTAAATAGGCTCAGAGTCTGATCCTCATCTTTAGGGTGGTAGGAGTCCAATCCTGAAAGTAAGTCATAGAAACTTAGTGCCTGGACTTAAGGACCTATATTCTATCTCCTCAAAAGCACATTTTGCACCCACAGTGTTCCGTTGACTGTTAGATACCTGGGTTCAAAATGCAGAGGTTATTAAATCTGTCAATGAGGTATGCTAAAACTTTATTCAACCTCTGAGATGCACGACCACTCATTTTGATCAAGAGAATAACTTGAAGCTTTTGGGAATGGTGATATTCTATAACAAAAAAGTTATTTTTGAAATTTCAAAAAACAGTTATTTGTACTTTTGTTTTTCCCTTTCAAGCTCTTTGGGCTATATGTCAAGAGATTACACTTCCCGTAGGTTAGAAATATTTGAGGAAATGAAACAGAAATGCGTTTTGTGTACATTTAACTTTGTAAACCTGTACCTCTTGTCTCTTGAAAGCAATTAGAAGTAGGCCTAGAGACAGAGCACAGGGGTGAACCTGACTGCACAAATGGAAGGTACCAGAAATTCTGGAAAACTAGGACTCCCAAGCAGCAAAATAATTCGACAGTATACAAGGAATATAAAGACAATGCACTCATTATTCACAGACTAAAAGAATTTCAGTCACTAATTTTTACTATGAGATCCTTCACACTCTATTGAATCCTTTGGGAGGAAAAAAAAAAAAGGCTTAGACAATGGCTAGCTACACCCTAATGTCTCTGGAGGAGCCGTAGGGAAGCCTCTGATATTTGGTTTCCATGAATACCAAGAGGTCTTTTCACTTCTCCTCCAAAGGAGAAATTTCTGTAAAGTCAAATATATACATGAGCACAGCCCACTCCATTGTTCTATGCCCTCCTTTGAGAACAAAGAGCTGAAGAGCTTCCAACGGTATTCTGCTGAGCCCTCCTGATATCCGACCTGCAGTTCCCAGAGCCAGGAAAGGTGCAGGGCGGCCTGGCCGGGACTTTCGCCTGAACCCACTGAGCCTTGCAAAAAGGATCTGAATGTAAGTGGTTGGATATGAACTGAGTTGTGTTTTTCAAGAAACCGCAATCAGAAACTTCTTATTTTTTTTAACTGAGGTGTTTTTCAAGAAACTGCAATCAGATACTTTTATTATTATTATTATTTAAAGATTTTATTTATTTATTTGACAGAGAGAGAGACACAGCGAGAGAGGGAACACAAGCAGGGGGAGTGGCAGAGGGAGAAGCAGGCTCCCCGCTGAGCAGGGAGCCCGATGCGGGGCTCGATCCCAGGATCCGGAGATCATGACGTGAGCGGAAGGCAGATGCTTAACCAACTGAGCCACCCAGGCGCCCCTGCTGTTATTATTTTTAACCAACTGTGCTTCTGCCTGCTCTCCTCTAATATCTGGGAGACAATGACATAAACTTGCATCCCAGACCCCCAGTGAAACATTCATGAAAAACTCTCTTACTTCTCTGATAGTTTACACAGCAGTAAGTCTCTGCCACCAGTCCTCGGAGACAGGGAACCTCAGTAGAAAAGGAAGAGGGTGCATGGAGCCTTAGTTGGTCGCCTCCCCACGCCCCAGGAGTTCGGGCGTGGTTAGGAGCAGGAAAATCATCCCAGGAGTTTGAGATAAAGTTGCCCTCCAAGAATAAAATCAGGAAGATTCAAAACATAATGGATGAGATTAGTTATCTGTAGAAATGACAGAACCCTAAGGAGTAGCCAAAAAGATTATGTGGAGAAATTTAGAAACACCCTGAGGAATTGGACAATAGCAGAAGCTTCATTGTATCCATGTATTTCCAGCAACAATCTAATCAAAGTAAATGGATGAAGCTGTAACACAATCCAGCAGTAACTTAATCAGTTATAGTGAATAGATTAAGTACTCTAATCACAATCAATTGTCTTGCAGCCCACCTGAAGGAAGGGTGGCTGGGAGGAAATGTGCAGCACAGGACTCGGGGATTTGTCTGGGACTCCAGCTCCCTCCAGCGTGGGAAGTTCAGCCTCAGCAGGCTCAGCAAACAGGTAGGACTGAAGGCTGTTTCCATGGTAATTTGGATTCTGAATTCACTGTCCATTTGCCTACAAGGAGAGAGTGCACTTGTCAGCAAAGCAGCAACCCTTATCAATTTTGAGGCCAAAGGATTGCATTTTTAGAATTACAGCAATCACCGAAGAACAATCAGTAAAATTAATAAAGTAATTGGATACTATTAGCTCAACAACCATTTAGGAAATGGCTGTTGGCCTAGGACCTGGGGTGTTAGTGTTGAATCAGGGCATCCTTGCCCACATGGAGCATTCATTGTAAGAAGGAAGACGGATATTCAACAACTAATTACACAGTAGACTATTTTGTTATAATTGCGACTATTTCTAGGAAGAAAACATACAGAATTTACTTGAACAGGAAAACATTACAGAGGCCCCTGAGCTGATGGGAGGTTTAGAGATAGCTTTCCTGAGGATCCCTTTGGTCGATCTACGCATATCTTATGAAGGCGAAAGGGATGAAAAAGACAAGATAAATACAAGTTTGAGGAGTAAAATTAGACTAACCCTGTGAATAAAGCGGGTGACAATAAGTAGCTCAGAAATGATCTGTGACAAAACAATTACCCACACAGAGACTAGAAAGACTGCTAATGTTCTCTTGAGAGCAGCACCAGGGGAGGCTTACCTAGTAATCCACATTCCAGAGATGATCTACTATTTAGAAATGAACCACCTCGACATTTTTAGAGCTGGGAAGATTTTACACCCCTGGAGTTGACCATGGATCAAAATTATCTATGTTCACTCCAGAAACAAAATGAGAATGCTGGACACGGGTTATGGTTGCAGCCCCGTATTGCAAAGCACCAGACGATCGGCTACGGCAGTTAGACCGATTTGGGGATGCAAGACCATAAGGCATAAAGGTAGAATGATTGCAAAGCGATGCGCAAATAGAGCGCTCCCCTGTAATTTCCTATCCGAGGCAGAAAAGGGTTATTGAAAATTTTAGATCAACCATGCACATGCTCTAAGTGGATCTCAAGGGCACTCGGGCAGAAGCTGCATTACCCAGGAACGTGTTAGGAGTGGAGTGCCGGGACATAAAATATGGAGTGCTAAAACGCCCCTCTGTGTAAGATAGAAGGGAAATGCAGGCATATGTTCGCTCCCCAGTCACAGATCAGAACAGAAAGGAAGCAGGGGCAGATGAAGCCGCAAATAGGCAAATGGCAACACTGTACCTTCTTGCAAAAATACAGGAAACATTTTGGGAAGAAGCTCCAAGGACTGTAAAGAAAACTGATTTCCTGGATTTACTGACCGTGGCCAGGATTATAAGGCAGTAAGCACTGGATTCTTTATGTTTTCCTTAAGCTTCGGTTGAGAAATCATTTGTTTAGGGTGCTCGACTTAACGTTATGGAGGGTTTTTACCAAACCTTGCCTTTTGGAAGTTTACGGTTAAACATACGCAATTTGGTGACAAAGCAATTCACCCCAAAGAAAGTCTGCAGAAAAAAAAAAAAAAATCTTTAAAATGAGAAGGAGGGTGGGGGAGAGAGGAAGGAAGGGAGTGAGGGAGGGAAAGAGGGAGGGAGGGAAAGAAATTCTAAGGCACTGTGTACAAACAGAACAGTTAAAGTCTCTTCCCTGGGTCTCTTCGTTTCTGAAATCTTAACTTCAGTGAATGTTTGTTTTCTTCTTCATTCCCATCCTCTGTGAATTGTTCAATTGACATTCAAGACAGGATGTTTCACTCTGAGTTGAGTGCTATTTGTTTTGTTTTCATCTAAAAGTCTATTGGGGAGTTTTAATCAAGGAGTCTTCATGGGAGTTAACATGTATAAAAGTAAGAGTATCTCATTTTAAACAATCCTGTAAATGTACCAACCCAGAGAGGGAAGACAGAAAGAAAAGCAGGTCGAAAGTCATGGCCAGGAAACCCAGCAGAACGCAAGGATCAGAGGGCCTGCAAAATACACTAGAAGCAGAAAAAAACGATGGAAGGGCATCAGCAAAGAGACTGGTGTGATTACATTATTTAATTATGCAAATAATTGACAGTGTTTTAGACTTGGAAAGGGATATCAGCGTTCTTCCACCACCACCTCCTTGTTTTATGTCTGAAGACTCTGAGGTCCAAGAGACACTCCGTCTCTTGGCAGGGTTGCACACTATTTAGCAGCAATTACTTTTATTATGTACAGGACCGGCATTAGAAACCAGGTCGCCTGACCATCCGTTGCTCTTTCCTCAACCTCACCTTCCCATTGCATTTCAAAATGAGTCATTATTACAGCACATTAAAGAAGCATTACACGTTGATTTTAACATAGTGGATTAAAACGTTTCCTAAAACCCACGTAAACACTCCATTCCAGAAGAGTGGTTCACAGACTGGAGTTTGCACAAGAGTTCCCCGAGGGCTCCCTCCGGCAAACATCTCTGGCCCTAATCCTAGAAAGTCTCCCAAGCTTTAGGGTGATGCTGATGTGGCGGGCCCACATTTTTATTAGTTTTCCTAGCATGGCTCCCGGAAATGGCTAGTGTTTATAGTAGACCGACTCTGGGAAATTTGCGTGGAGAGTAACCAACAATTTGCACTGAATGAACAACATGAAAATAATTATCACAACCCAAGTTGGCTTATTGGGCTCTAGTTATCTTCCGTAGGTATAATACAATAAATAGCCTCACTCCATGCCAAACACCTCGCACAAACTCTTCTGTGCCTATGGGCTCCTCCTAATCTCTACCTGTTTGTGGCAGGCCAACTCCTTGCCTCCAGTGTTTCCTCCTACAGGAAGCCTTCCTGGTGTCCCTCAGGTTGCCATGGGAGCTCTTTGTCCTTTCTGTTTCTCTATGACAGCTCTTGTCATATTGGATCTACCTGCAATTGTTGCTTTGAATGTTTGCTTGCCCCCAAGACTTCAAACAACTTAGTCAAGCACAGTAACAGCTCCCTAAATATTTGTTAAAATATCACAAAAATGAGGCTAACCAGAGGAAACAAATATAAAACACATACAATAGCACCAATTCTCTGTGAGTGAAATTCATGGTTTTTAATTCTGTTTATTACCCTCTATCTGTGTATCTATCTTATCCTTTGTAGACCTATAAATGAAATGAAAACTAACTTCTGTCAAGAAACAATAAACATGCTAAACATAATTTGACATGACACAAATCTTCAATGCAAATATTCCGAAACGCCACCCAAAAGTTTAGCACCATCAATGATGATTCATTGATTGCTGAACCATTTCCTTTAGAGGTTTAATTCCCAGGATTTCACAACGGGAAGGAGCCTTTGATGGAACCTGAGGTCCTTTCTAACCACATCTGCCCTTGGTGGAGGTCAGTCACTGAATTTATTTGATGACATCCGGAAAGGACCTATACATCTCACACTGTACCCAGTTCAGTTTCAAGAACTCTAATTTTGGATATTTTGTCCTGTTAAACCCATAATCTCGTGTCTCTCCGTTCTGTTTTTCTGGACCTGTATGAGAAAACAATTCTTTTTTTGTCATATCAGTCCCTCAGATTTCTAAAGATAATTAGCATGTTCTGTTCAGCATGTTTCCTTTAGTTAAAAAGACAGAAAAAAAAAAGGATACTCATTTAAGAAAGAAATACTTACCAAGTACATTAATTCAAATGCAACCATATGTTTACTGTAAAAATACCATCATTGAGGTATATATCTGAATATAATCTCATTCGGAAGGGATGTATGGGAATGTGCAAATCACATTTGGTCGCAAAAGACAAACAAATGTGAATGATACACACTCATTACAGGAATCTTACTAATGGATTTCCCTATTGTCCTATTTCATAAGCGCTTTTTGGTCACTAGTAACATCCTTGTTTCTATATTTTCCACTTACGGAACTTTATTCGCGTGAACATAAGGAGTACTATCAAAAGAAAATTTAAAATGGCCGTATGCCATCAAATGTTAGAATCCCGTCCCTGATTTTGTTTCACGGTGCTCCTCCTACCCAGTTCAGGACAGAGCTGATAAACCTCCCTTCCGCTTGAAGTCTCCATGTCTGACAAAAAATGGAATACTTGAGTTTATGCAGCTGTTCATGAGCTAATTATCTGCAATCATTTCTGATTACTTAATAGGCCATGGTAGGATGTGTGTTTGCTGCTATGTCGAGTTTAGACATTAGGCTTTAATGCGCTGATATGGTTAATCGTTGTGCTCACTGCTGCCTGCTAATAGACCATTCCTGAAAATGAGACCATATCTCAATGGAATTTGCTTGTTTATTTTAAATAAGTAATAACTACAAACTCAGATCCTAGATCCAGTGTTTACCATTTTAAGAATGCACTTTTTAATGCTGTATCATTTCTAATGCATTTAAATTATTCAAGTTTGGAGAACACACGTTATTAAACTAATGAGTCAATAACCAACTCAAATACTTAGATTTCACATTCTTCCTGCTCCGTTCAGCTTCCTAAATTGTTTTCTGCCATTGATAGCAAGATAAATTCTTTTTAATGCGGCCAAACAAGCTGACTGTAATAACACAATAATGAGAAAAATATATGCATATTAAAAGCAGACAAGTATTTATTAACATGTGAGCCAAGATGCCGATGCGAGAGGTCGTTCGGAGTGACACAGAGGCGTTAACACACAAGGTGGACGAGGAATTGTAACAACGCTGCTAATTTGCTTTGCAGTTTTGCATTTTAGGATAGCGTTTAGTCCAAAAAGCTAGTGTGCAGTTTTAAAAATTTAGAAGGTTCTTCTTTTGTCGACTTGCCATATATTTGTGTTTCTGATTGCCAGCAAAGGATGCCAAGTGTCCGTGCAGATGCTCTGTTGTCTCTTCCTCTTTCCCTTGCTGTTCACAAGCTCTATTTTTCCTTCTATCATCACGGTTTCATATCTTCATCTCCTTTAAACTTCCTTTTCCTCTCCCGCTACTCTTCGATTAGAGGAGCCAATAGGATCCAAATAATAAGTAGAAAGTGTTCCAACCCCCAAACTCTTGGCTTTCCTTCTGCAACTTCCAAGAACAGGATCCTTCCAACCTCTGCCTGCTCCAGACCTTGTTAGCACTGGATTGACCCCTTTTAAAGTAGACTTCAGTGAACGGGACCCTGTGGATTTTGGGGTCCATTTCTCTGGGTGACACGGTACAATTCTATAACTGGCTTTCCCAGAAATACGTATACACGTAGTACTTCCATGAACTTAAAGCTGTCTCTCTCTCTCTCTCTCTTTTGTTTAAGATTTTATTTTTTTACTAGAAAGACAGAATGAGCAGGGAAGGTGCAGAGGGAGAGGGAGAAGCAGACTCCACACTGAGCAGGGAGCTCGACGTGGGGCTCGATCCCAGGACCCTGAGATCATGACCTGAGCCAGAAGGCAGAAGTTTAACCCACTGAGCCACCCAGGTGCCCCCCAAGCCGTGTCTCCTCTGCCGTCAAAGAAACAGGGAGAGAAGAGAACTAAAATTGTATTGATAGTGATTTACATTCCTTATTGGATTTATGAGATTTCCATCCCGAATGCAATATATGCCTGGATTTCTCTGAAACTGGATTTCCTTCATGAATTAAGGTTCTTAATGGTTCTTTCATGTTTTCTATTTCTAAATTTTTGAGGTATCAGTGGAAACATAAAACTCCCTCCAGCATCTCCTTCCTCATACCTTCCTTTTTGAAAGTTTTGGGCTCTCTGTTCCCCAGACTCAGCACGTACTTCCTCAGGCACTCACGAAAGCCTCTGTCCGGTGAAAATCAAATCCTTCTGTGAGACTACCGGCACTGCACTTTCCTCTCTGAAACCTCCCACAATAGTGGTGGCGGTAGTAGTAAGAGTAGTAATAATAAAGAAAATGAAATGAAATGGAGTTTTTTAACCGCAAAGTGCTGTGCTAAGCCCTTTAAATGGATACAGCAATTTATCCTCAAAACAGTGCTGTGGGTGGTACTGTTACCATGATTTCATTGATGAGTTAACTGGAACTTTGCTCTCAATAGCGAAGGCTTAACAGAATATGTTCAAGGTCGCACGGTCAAGGTCAAGATAAGCGATAGGGCGGGTCTTTGAACTAGCAGTCTTAAGAACTCAATCTTATTCCAGAATCTGTGTAATTAAAGACTATACATTCAGTTCCCCGCAATGCTGGCAGAATGATGCCTTCTCATTTGTTCAAAAAGCCCCCGTTCACATCGGTGATCCAGCACAGGTCCCAGGGTGCACTGGCTTGCTATCTGCCCCTCAGCTCCTGCAGGGGAGGCAGGGACTTACTTATTTTTACATCCTCAGAACAAAGAACTAGCCCATCTTGTAGTAGTGAAATGGATTTAAGTCTTCCTTTACGAAGGTTTTTCTTTCTGCACATGCCCTATGTACATTTTTCTTCCTTTAGGTACCTTTCCTTAAGATACACTGTTTCAAGCCACCCAGGACTATTTGCTATCCCCCACATACGCCCTCCGTGTATGCAATCCTCACTGCCTGAAATGCCCTTCTACATACGCAAATCTTCACCAAGGTGGAATCCCACTTACTTGCTGTCACCTTCCTGAAGCTTTTCTAGCTCATGGATCCGATTTGAGTGAGCTCTCCTTCACTGTTCTTAACGCCCCTTGCTTACAGGGCTAGTATTCCTTATGATTTTCTACGTCACAGACTGCCAAGCTCTTCTTTAAACCCATGTAATGCTGATTTTTTCACATAGTAGGTGCTTGGGAGAGATTAAATGAATTCAAAACTAAGAAGTTATTTAAACCAGTTGATTTGGTTTCCTATAAAATGAAGAGGTTCAAACTTATGGGCACTGGGAGTTGTAGGTACACGTTTTCAACCTTACGTTAATTAAAAACAGTTGAGTAGTAAAGGCAGAATTCTTTTTTCTTTTTTCTTTTTGGCATTCGCAAATATCTACGGAATGCCAAAAAAGAGAGAGAGAGAGAGAGAGACTTTCATTTAAATTACTGGAAAGATTGAACAGCTTTTAGACACAGAGGAATTTCTTTCTCTTTTATAATAAACCAGCAACACTCTGTTCAATGACATTTAAGTGTATTCATGTTTGAGTTGTGGTAACAAGGTTAAAAATGTTCAGTAGACTGATATTATATTAAAGTTTTATCTATTAAATTCAACAGATGCTTAGCAAGTTTCTACTGTGTGCAAGGCACAGAGCTTGGGAAGATTCTGTGAAGGACAAAGAAGAGTTATATAAAATCCCTTAAAGAGGGGACCATCAGGAACTGCAGCTAGGACAAGTAACATTACAGGAGACACACCGCGGCGTACGCGCCAGAAGACACAGCAAGTTCTGTAAAGGTAGACAAAGAGAAAAAAGAGGTGACATCTTTTGGGAAACTCACTAGAACACTTATTCTTCCATTTCATACACCAACTTGCTAGTAACAGTGACTGGGAATATGCAATGACAGGTGCCTTTAAAAAGTACATGAAAATAATGGGTTAAAAAAATGAATGGAAATTAAATAAGTAAAAGCAAGAGAAGGCAGTGGAAATTTATTTATTTTATTTTTTATTTTTTTCTTGCTTCTGATATTTTATTTATTTTTTTGTTTTCTGGGTTTTTTTTTTGCATTTTTTCTTATTTTATCATGTTATGTTAATCACCATACATTACATCATTAGTGTTTGATGTAGTGTTCCATGATTCATTGTTTGTGCATAACACCCAGTGCTCCACGCAGAACGTGCCCTCCTTAATACCCATCACCAGGCTAGCCCATCCCCCCACCCCCTCCCCTCTAGAACCCTCAGTTTGTTTCTCAAAGTCCATAGTCTCTCATGGTTTATCTCCCCCTCCAATTTCCCCCCCTTCATTTTACCCTTTCTACTATCTTCTTCTTATTTTTTAACATATAATGTATTATTTGTTTCAGAGGTACAGGTCTGTGATTCAACAGTCCTGCACAATTCACAGTGCTCACCATAGCACAAATTTATGGGCATTTTAACATTGCCCATTTAACATGATAGATTTTAGGGGGAATATGAGCATAATCTTATCATCGCACTACGATTATTTTCATTTGTGTTATGTTAGGTATTTGTGCAGTTCTGAGAACAGCACTTTTCTTTAACACGTAGAAAGGAGAACAGCTTATTTCAGAGGGTGAGCTTTCGCATGCTGCAAACCTCATTCAAGCCACGGCCTGTGACACAGGCACCTCTCGCACTTAACCTACGTGAACCAGGTTTTCTAAACTGGAAAAGAAGTAACGACAACAATAACAAAGCCGATTTCCTGGGTGGTCAAGAGGATTCAGTGAGATGCTCCAGGGAAATGACAGCCACTGTCACAACAGAAGGGCCCAGGACAACAGTGGTTCCTCACACCATCTTCCTCACTTTACCTCCTACCTCATTCTCAATACCCCCCCAAGCCCCATTGAAATCCTTCATATTCATACGATATGGGTCTGAAATCCCAAGGAACAGGCAGATTAACTCCAAAGAGCTGCATAGCAGCAGACCATGTAGCGTGTCCTGGAAATGCAGCACAGTGATGAAGAGCAGGCTCCAAAGGCTGAGCCCCGGTCCATGCTGTCGATGTGGGACAAGACCCATACCTGCTTCCCTCCAGCCAGAAGAATCAGGAGACAGAGATGTGATGGCTTCTGCCTTCGCCCCCCTGCAGAAGGTGGCCCAGACGCCTCCGGGAGCCCGGGGGAGTCACCTCTTTGCCTGAGACAGTACCAGAAGCCCCGAGCAGGAGCCTCAGCAAGAGCAGGAGGAAGCCAAGCAGACGCATTGCAAGGGCTCTGTGACCTACACCGCCCCTGGGCCTGACGCCCACAATTTACGCCAGAACCTACGCATCCAAGTGGAACAACAACATGCTAAAGTAAAAGACTTAAACAGGCTCGAGAGTTTCCTAACATCATAACCAAATATCCAGGATATAATAAAAGATCACCCATCAGGCCCCAAACCAGGAAAGCCACAATCAAGAAGAAAAGACACTCCACCAGTGGCGATAATGAGGTGAATCAGATGTTTGGATTATCCGACCAGGATTTTCCAAAGTGCTTCTAGAATCAATTCTAAGTTCTCTTGAAACCAATTTAAAAAATGGAAAATCTCAGCAACCAGACGTTACACAAAAGAACCAGGTTGGAAATTACAGGACTGAGAAGCATAGTCTCCAACATAAACAAGCTTGCTGGATGGTCTCGCTTGGAGATGGCAGGGAGCCGACTCAGGGACCAAAGCAAACAGAGGAGCTAATATTTATATCCTTGAGATCTCAGAAGGATGGTGGCAGTGTGTGGGACCGAGAAAATATCAGAAAAAAAGAGTGGTTGAAAAGCAGTAGGCATTACATCTACATACTTAACTTCCGACAACTGAGATAAAACGGTACCGCTTCGCCTAAGATGTAGAAAACCTGGAATCTTATAGCTCCTTCAACCTCTCCATCTTCACACTCTAGTCATCATAGTATACCTGCACGCGTTACGCATCTCACAAGACAATCTTACATTATCTTGCGTTCAACAGTCCCATGTATTGTAAAGAAATTAAGAGAAAATAGGAAATATTTTATACTTTCTTAGATATTTGCCTTTTCCGGCTGTCTGTATTGCTTCTTAACGATTTGCATTTCCATCTGGCATCACGCTCTTTTGGCATGGACTTCAACGAGCATCGTTCGAATAGCTGCTTTAAAACCCTTTTTTGCTAATTCCCATGTCTCAGTCATCTTGGAGTCGATCTCTAGTGTTTGTCTTTTCTCTGAAACTGGGTCACATTATTCTGGTTCCTCGTATGTTGCATAATTTGGATGGAATCCTGAATATCACATGGAGGTGGGTCTGGATTTGGGATATTCCTCTAGAGAGTGTTGATGTTTTTGTCTCTTCTGGCAATGAATTTGGTTGGATTCGAACTGCAAATTCTCTCAGGCAAAGGATCAAATCTTGATTTGGTTCTTTTGTCCTTAGCTGCTCTGTGTTCATTCTGTCCGTGAACATGGTGGGGGTGGTCCAGGGGTCAGGCAAGGACAAGGGCAGAGTTTAAGCACCGAACTTGGGGCTCCCCCTCTGGGATCTCGCCTACTTCCCCCCTTTCCAGTGGCCTCTTCAGGCCCCGTTTCTGCCAGACTTTGGCCAGCCTGCTTGGTACTGACTTTGTTCTGCCCTCAGAATAAAAACGGTTAACACATGAGAAGTTACCCCCAGCTGGTCTCGCCTCCCAAAACTTACACCTCTCCAGAATCTGCCAGTTTTGGTTCGCTCCCTAGGATTGTTGCTGAGTGTGTGCAGAACCTGCTTATCCGGTTGCCCAGAAACTAGAGTTGGGTTCAGTTAGAACTTGCCCCACCATGGAAGCAGAAACCTCCTTGAGGTTTTGAAGGGAAACGCAGTCAAAACCCAGAAGCAGGTTTGAACGAATGTCATTTTTCAAACATCCATTCTTTCCAAACAAGACCCTGTTTTGCCTGTCCATCTGGTTCTTTGATGCTTCTCAGTAAAATTTTCTTCACATAAATCCTGCATATTTCTCACCAGGTAAGTATCTACATGCATTATACTGAAATTGATTGCATTTCATTTGCCTCTATTTCCCTGGCATTAATTCGCTCATTTATGGAAGCCTCGTTAGGGACGGGCCTTTCCCTCCCTGTGGCACAAGGAGTCTATAGTTTTGTTCTGAACGCACACCCGGGTCAGCTAAGCTCACCCGTGGTCCAGCCAGCCCGGGTCTGCCTTGTAGTCATTGTCCTGTTGAGCTCCTCGGGTTGGGGTCACCGATCTTGGGCTGGTTCCAAGTCTGTCTCTTCAACACAGAGTTCAAACACAGATTACACTGCAGCATATGCTCTGGCCTTGCTGAGAATTTCATATGCTGAGAACTCTGAGAGCTCTGCATGGACAGTGTAGCGACAGAATGGGAAAGGGGGTCAAGCCATCTTCTCCGCGGTCCTTTGCTTGTCTAAAAATCTTTTTAATAGACTGAACGAGCTCTAAGTGGAATTTTCCACAAACATGCAGAAACAACATAAGACTGAGGTTTTCCTTTTCTTTTGGTAAATAATTATATAGTTACCTGCACTAAATTTAGGGGGGGGTACAAAAACACAGAGGGAAGTTAAAATGAGAAATAAAAAAACAATAGCACATTAGTAAGCTTTTTAAATGGACTTGATTTTAAAAATTAATTTCAGATATTAAAATCAAGATCAGAAAAATTGAAATCAACTCTTTTTAAAGATCTGCAGACAACTTCCGTTCCTAAATATTACTTTTATATTCTGAATCCCCATAGGCTTCTAGGAAAATGCATTTGAAGTTATCCAAGTGTTTGGCTTCTCTCTGGCATCTAACGGGGAACTTGATGTCTGTTGAATAGAATACAACCAAGCAAATGTTCTTTTCCATAAAGGAGATCTCATTTCCTTAAATTTCATTTATGAAAACAAGAAGTACTTTAATCGTATGCCGTGAAGAGTGGCGGTACCCAAGAACATGACTCATTACAGATGGAAGACTTAGCTATTTCACTGGACTATGTAAGCTTCCTTAAAAAAAAAAACAAAAAAAAAACAAAAAACTGCTTCCCCAAAGAAGTTACAAGAGACCAACAGCACACTAAAAATACTTTATTGTCATTACTAAATGCATTATATATACATGATAAATAGAATATTTGGTACATCTGATGAAACACCCAGTCTTTGTCAAGGTAAAAGAAATACCCAAAGAATGGAAAGATGGCACACATTAAGAAAAAAAAAAGAACAGATCTCAAATATTGCAAGAACTATAAAATGTGCCACATTCTACAATCTTTCTATTAAAGATTAAACAATTAAACAAAAGGGGACTAAACATTATATATGGTTTGAAGAAATCAAATGCCAGATATTCTACAGAAGGAGAAAACATTAGCACCCTGGAATAATTTTTGTTCCTGGTCCATTTTCTGCCCACTGGAAAAAATCGCACTGTTTTGCCTTCCCAAGAGGACACACAAAAAAATTCTTTCCGTTGTTAGGTCCAATCTTCAACACCGTTCTCATGATGGAGCGTTTGCCATGGTTGCAGAATGGGAAGGACAAATCTGCCCACTACAGGGTGAAAACAGAAGGATTGTAAAGTTCAAGTGCAGGTTAGAAATATGTACAGGCTGAGCCTGGGTGCACATGATCAGTGCACCCCACATTCCCTGCTACTCTTAATCTGACATTGTAAAATTGACACAAGTCATTAGTTCTTGCCCTTAAAACAGCTTATAGACTATAAGCATCTCTTCTACAAATTTGTTTGAATTATGCAGTAAACTGCCATGATTCTGAGTTTCTCTTTGTCTAAAGGCATACTTATAGGAGTTCTTTCCTCTTTGTTGAAAATATTTGGAAACGATCAGAATCTTGCTGGAAAGCAATCACCAATGTTTCTATCAGTCTGTTTCAGTTAAAATGATTAAGATCAAAGATTTGTTATGAGTTTGATACTAAAGTTCCTTCATCTCTTAGGAAAAGAAAGAATTCAATACAGAATTACATGGATGAATTTAGGCAGATTCCCTTGTATTATTCTTATAAATTTTGGCCTCAAGGGAGCTTTAGAACAAGCTGTGATATTATTAATTTGCTACCTAATATTTTTTCCATTACATCCACAAAAGCTCCTTGAGGAGGAAATGTGTCAGTCCAGGAGGATGGAGTTACATCTTGTGCAGGGGTTAAGACCTGGGAAATTCCTGAAGACAAAGATTTTCTCTCTCAATGAGCCCAACCAAAAAATTTTTGTTCCAGCACTGAAACAGATCAGCGTTTTCTTTTTTTCAGTTATTCACCAGATACAACAACTGGAAAAACACAGATCTTTACACATTAGAGTCACACTCAGCATAGTGAGAGACTCACACCTTGAGAAACACAGAAGGTGAGCCTGAGGAAGGAGAAGGACCCCAGATTCAAGTGTCCTATCCCATCTTCATTCCCAGGGACACTCACAGATCGGCAAGGAGGGAGGAATCGCCCTCTATTTACATTGTTACCGTGCAAGCTTGTGTAATCGGATTCACTACGTTTACTCTAAATCCAAGGTATATAAACTATTCTTCCTGGGTACTTCTATCCAATGCACAAACCAAGGGTTTCATAGCAGAAGTTAGGAAGAGCACGTTTGCATCTTGGATTATTCGCCACCTGGGTAATACCTTCCTATCTTTATAAACCAAGGGCAACACATCTACACTTGTGGTTACGTGTGTGACATAACCAGAATCATCTAACAGCTATTATTTGATTACTTTTTCTTTTTTTGATGAAGCTCTTTGAATTTTAAGTTCTTCAACATTCAGGCTTTCGAATCAAGTGTCAATATGACAACTTAAAATTTAAAGGTGAAAAGGGAAATAAAATTTAAAGATGAAATGGGAAAAAAAATTGCTATTCATTACTTTTTTTTTTTTTTTTTGGAAAAGCAGAGAGGAAGCGCAGAGGGAGAAAGAGAACCTTAAGCTCCGACGTGGGGCTCGATCTCGCAACCCTGAGATCATGACCTGGGCCGAAATCAAGAGTCAGGCGTTTAACCGACTGAGCCACCCAGGCGCACCACTATTCATTACATTTTAATAACAGAAGTATTCAATTACATGAGAGCGAGCTTGAAAAATCTTACACGTACTTGGAAAAATCCACACTGCGCTTCTCTAGGTAGAGGACAAACATAAAACTGCCTGCCCTTGTTTTCACCATCCTTCCGCACAACCTGGAGAACGCAGAGGCGGTTGTGTTTACTGCAGCGAGGACTGTCAGCATTTAATGCACGAGTACCATCTGTCATATTAATTCCAAGTTCACTGAAATGACAGGTTACAAAGTTACTACAGTGTAACAGCGGTAAAAGGGATCATTCCCACCACCTCCCCGTGTCTTGTCTGTACCAAGACATGGTACCAAAAAGTGGACCATGGCCAACTGTAGGTCATTACACACACTGTGACATCTTTTTAACTCTTGGGTTCCCCAGGTAATCCAAATTCACTTCCGAAGCTACCTATGCACCCAAAGCACACGATTAAAATTTCTAAAGAATAAAAACAGCTGAAATGTGCACCCAATACATCCACTTTATCTACTTTTCATTTGTGATATCCAGTTCTTCCCTTCCTCAGGATTACAGTGTGGCCCCTTTTATTTCCCTTAAAATATTCTCAAGTCCGCTGCTCCCCACCCCCCGAAGTAACTAGAATGAGTCTTCTCTAATTATGTTCTCATCGGTAGCAAACTCTCGCCGATGGCTCTGACAAGGCCAAAGAGATCACCCTTTCTATTGTCCACTTTAGAGACAATTTTCTATGCTTTTCTTTGATCAAGGCTGCTACAATAGTTGCAATCATATTTCAGGAAGGCACGGGCTGCCTGGCAGAGCAGGAATGTGTGTTTTGTAAAGCTACTAGGGAAGCTTTATTCTCCCCCACAATTACGATCAAGAGTATCTGCAGGTTATTCCCACACAGAGTGGACTAAGGTCAGAAGCTGGACTTCTACTGTAGCTGGAAAAGCAGAATTTTCTCTTGGAAAAGGAGCTTCATGATTATTTTAAGGTTTTTTTTTTAATATTTGCATATTTTTAATAATGCCTTTATAAGAACTAGTCTTTTTAATAAAACGGTTGAAGAGAAAAAGAGCTCACATTAATTAAAACCAGAAGTCCTTCCCCTTAATATCCCTATTTTAAAAACGTTTTAATGATAAAATTTGTTTTGGTTAAAATATCATTATTAAATAATTTCTATGATGGAATATTACTTAGACAATTTTTAAAAAAATACTGAAAAATCATAAATACATCCCCTTTTTCTTGCTTCCTAAGCTACATTCTTCATATACTTGTTCCTATAATGATACCTCAAGGTATCATATCTAACTGAAATGTTCAGAGTTTGAGGTATTTTTTCCTTCCAGTTTTATTGAGACCGAACTGACATACGAGGTCTTTTATTTGTGATGAAATTGGTTTAAAATCACCTATAAAACAGACACTTATACATGGCTTTAAATTAACTCAACTTTAAATAAATAAAAGCTTTAAAAAGAAATAAATTAATTAACTCAAATATTCTGAGGGTGGTTTCTGAAGCTGGCCATGCAGTAGGCATTGCTAAGGAAATCATTATAGTTCAATATTTTGCCAGCAACTGTTTTGTGGCTACCTTCTTCGGGGTGGGGGACGGTAGTCAGTATTTTAGAATTAGAGGTCATACCATCCCGAAATAGCAAAGCCTGAAGACAAGAGGACTTTCTTTTTCTGTATCCCTCCATTTACCAATACCCCTTCCAAGAGAGGGGATATTGGAACTTAAACTTTGAGAGAAACTAAATATGTAGATGGTTGCAGAGAAGTCAAGAAATGTCAAAACCAAAGCAAGGGGATCATAAATGTGCTTGGAAAAAAAAAAACTGTTGAGAGAAAGAAAAAAAGGTGAAGAATGCCAATAGAAAGGAGAGAAATGCTTTCTTACAGAAAAAAAAAATCCACACATGCAGATAGTTTTCTACATTATTTTGAAGGTGGCTGCCTTAGATAACAATTAGTTGAACATTTTCTAACCCATTTGCTTCTACCTAGATATCTCCAGGGCTCCAAATACCCAGGAGAGGTTTAAATTCTCTTACCAGTGAAGCTTTCCTGGGGAGGGGCAAGGTGGAAGGTAGGGTTACGATGGGGGAAGAAAAGGCCCCCGTGTCCCCCCCGGGTTCCTCATTTCTGTCTGTCATTCCATTTCCTCCTTAGTATTAAGTTAAAGACAAAAATATCTACATGCTACCTTATTCCTAGTACTCAGAGTGGGATCCACTGACCAGAAGCATCAGCAGTACCTGGGAGAGCCTTAGAAACACAGAATTACCCACCTTGCTCCAGATCGGCCGCAGAATTAGAATCTGGATGTTAAAAAGATTCCCAGGTGATTCATATGCACATTAACTTGTGAGCCACTGAGTTAATGTAACCAAGATATTGATGCCACCTGTGATCACATCAACTCTAAATATGCACAGTTAATCTTAATTTTATGATAGAAAACATTATCCAGGATAATTAAATGTTCTGATTAATTGAGGATATCTTGGTTCCTCTTTGTTTCCATCATCATTTAAAAACTTTCTAAAATGTAGCAGAGCATTTTAAGGTAAACTTAGCATGCAAAATAGTTTAACTTATTTTGATAACGAGGACCATCATTTTGAATATTAACAGTGGATTATAAATGGCCTATTAATATGAGAGATCAGGGGTTGACAAATCTTTTCAGATGGCACATATTTTCGGCTTGTGGGTCTTAACAGTTTGTTGCAACTACTCAACTCTGCTGTTGTAGCACAAAACGCAGCCATAGAAAATACGTCAGCCTATGGGAATGGAAGGTGTGCCAATAAAACTTTATTTATAAAAACAGGCGGTGGGCCGGATTTGGCCCTGCCAATGGTAAAGTAAAAGTCATTAGAAGTGAGCAATGCTTGATACCTAATAGGTTCTCAATAAATACTTGTTAATAAATAACACTGAACAGAGATCAGATAAAGACTATTATCAAGAACAAGGACATGACCATGCACAGTCTGTAATTTTAAAATGGACAGTTTTCAACCATCGATTTATCATGGCTTAACTTATCTTACAGATAGGGTGATTCATTACAATGAAAACACTGCCTATAATGTTTTTGAACTAATCAGTGCCGTTGAATGTAGATTTTGGAGCTCAGTGTATTTCAAGAAATAAAACAGAGGTTCAGTGACTCATCCTAGCTGGTCCCAGGTGGTTCTAAAATCCTTGGGGGCTGCAAACTGCAAAGGGGACAGGAAGTGCGTCTGAGGGGTCAGTGTTTCCCCAGTGTGAGAGGTGGAGCCTGCCAGCCCTGCCCAGGGACAGAAGAAAGTGTTGGTGATTCTGCCAGTTTTATTTCCTCCTGCGAGTGAACCTCGGCTCAGCTAGGGAAAAGCTTTAACCGAAAACACATGTGTTCTTTGCAGACGCACCCTAGTGTTTTGCTCTGCCTTTAGAATAATTGGATCAAAGACTTAAAACTGTTTCTAGCAGTTCTTCTGAGCTGCTTAAAAACCGGTTCAACCATCTAATTTATAATCCAGTAGCTGGATAAAATTCAAGTATATCCAAAGACCAATCTGGAAATATGCCTCATCAACATAGCATGTATCATGTGGTGAGGAGATCAGTAATTAAGAGAACAAAAGGCGAATTAATTACCATATAATTATTAAAGAAAAAAAGAAACTGGCTATAAATTCTCTGAGTGGACCACCTGCTTTAATCGTATTATGTTGTGAGCTTCTGCTCGGCATCTTGTCCACAAGATGAACACTGTAGCTGCCAGACAAGGAGAAAAATGAAATAAATGACAGTAATTTGCAATTTATTCCTTGTAAAGTAGCTGGGTGCAGAAGGGCTGCTGGGTGAATGTATTTCATCACTTGACATTTATTCTGCTAGTTGATCTTGATTGATTTTAGAGTCTCAGTCCTGGGGTTCTTATATTCAACACATACTCAGGCTGCAGTGCTTCTAAGTAATGCTGTGTGCTGTGATTAATCATATGACCCTATTACAAATGGCTTATGAAGAAATCATTTAAATTTAAGGTTACATTAATGTTTTCTTAAGTCCCTAATTCATTAGTTAAATTGTCTGAGATTTTCTACAAAGCACTGAGGAAATAAAAATATGCCAAGATATTTCATCTGGGTACAGGGAAGGCCACAACACTTTAAATTGCTCGCATCTACTTCTTTCCGCCGAAGCTACAGCACAGAAAAGACTTCAGTACGGATTTTCTTAGAGGATAGCCTCCCAACTCAGACACTCCAGACCCTAGCTCCTTCATGACCTTTGACTGGGGTTCATTAGACGTTAATTAGGATGAAAGTGTAAAGGGAGTGTCCTGATCCAGGCAGTTAAACGCTTCGTCTCCACAGCTTAATTCACATGTCTGTCATTCCTAAGTTATGGACAAAAGTTAAAGCAGTTATAAATGATTATGAGCAAGATTTTTTTTTAAGAAATCAGCCAAGGATAAATCATCAAGACTAACTTGATGGTAAATTTAGAGTTGGGATAGAAGACTCGAGACAAAAGAATCTATCAACCAAACACTGCCTCAGAATTATGAAATATGCTCCAAGGGTTCCCAGAGGCTAGTCTGGGACGGTACCCCAGGTGGTCCCCCGTCTTGCCGCCTGAGGGAGGAATCTTCCCCTCAGCAAAGACACAGCCCATCTGGGGAGAAGCTAATAATGCAACTCCCCCCGCCCCCACAATGATCACTTTAAGTCCCACGCACACCACCTCTTTTCTGCCCATCTCCCATGGGCAGAAAGACTCTAAAAGACCCATGGGAAGAAGACTCTGCACCTTCACTTCATTGTAAAAATGCAGGATGGACAGCCCTCGCTTTCTGAAGGAAAAAAAAAAAAAAAACAGCTGGGGAAAAAATTGTGGAGAAATGTCTCTCTCTGAGGGAAGCCTAGTATCAGGTTGTGAGAGTAAGGAAGTCTAGATAAAGGGTCTAAGCAAGGTCGTATGGAACAGGTAGTTTTAGGTGCTGCCAAGAATCCTAAGAGAAGGGGTGACATTGTTTATTAACATTGCTATCTCTGGTGACAGCAATTGGCGGTGGGGGGTGGGGGCTTCTAGATGTGAAGTTCATAGTCTCAAAACATATCTGGTCTGCTAGTATTTACTAATCAAAATGACAACTTTTCAAGTTCAGATACAAAAGTGGCAGACGTGTTCTTTGGGCCTTATTGGCCGAAACACACAACACCATCCCACACGGCTATTGAGATAAAGTCACTTTCTTTAGCAGAAATGTCACTAAAAGTATCTCCAATTCCCTCTCTTTAGAAGAGAAGACACTTAACTGTCATGAGTAAGTCTCCCTTTTAGAAGAACTATCTTTCTTTGGAAGGAAATATAAAAAAATACTTTAACAGTGGTGACTGATATCAGGTGGGATTATGGGGGATTTAAACATTTTTCTTTATACTTTCTAATATTTTCCAACTATTCTGTATTGAACTGTAGACAGTTACAGTCAGAATAAAATAACTTTTTACGAAGAGATGTAGAAGGTTCTGTTTTCATTCTCTTCCCTTCTCTAACATTATAAGCTAGAGAAAGCAAGGGAAGTAAATTACCATAATCATCTTTCCAGGTTTGATTTACCTTCCAAAATCAATGCAATTGCTTTAGCAGTGAATGACTTCTCTGCCTTCTTAAAACTTAATGCAAATACCTTCAAGATCAAGGTTAGAAGTATCACACCTGTTAGAAAATCCAGGGTTACCACTCTTGAGGTCTGGTGATGAGGTGTGGGTTGTTTTCAATTTTTTATATGCTGGGCTAAATAATTTAGACCGAGAGCAGACCGTAGGCGATACGTTTACTTTGTTAGATGGTTGAGTTGTCTGGTGTGCCCTCTCCTCGGAAGGATGCAGTGGATCACTAAAACAAACGTCAGTCTGAGGAGGGTTTTGAAATTCTCCATCTAGTATCTGCTTTTGGCTTCCTTTTCTTTCCAAAGCACTGGACTTATTGCTGAAATCAGCCAAGACAAGCGTTGTAGTTCCAAATGCCGTTTTCCTGTTGATCTTCACTTCTGTACTTGGTTTTCCAAAGCTATTACACGGATACTTCACTAAGCTGTTAAAGTCAATAGAATGTTCTTCATTCTTGATTACTGAATCCGGGAGGAGAGAGAGAGAGGTAATTCTGCAGTATTCCTATAGTATATGGACTATTTGAAATATATAAAAACATATATATTTGTAATATATTGACTATTTGAAACATCTATTTATATGACTAAAACTTATTCCCCTATGATAGTGAATACATAGAACGAATAACACAAAGTTACTTTGGACAATTCAGGATTAGCCATGTTCTTGCTAGGAAAATGAAGTGTCAAAAGTTCAATTACTCATAGAGGCTCCGAGGTGGGTTTAACAAAGATTTATATTTGCTTCTTACTATGTCTAACCATTTAAAGGTCATTCAGCTATCAATTCTGTTACTATGAGGCAACATATTAAAGCAGTCGTAATTAAGAGGTTGGTCAGATCAGTAGCTAGAGACCTGTCTCTAGATTATCAGGAATGTTTCTGTGAATGACATAGTAAAGGGAAAGGCTTAGTAAAATTAAGCAAAGATGAATTATAAAGACTTAACATTAATTAAAAATGTTTCAGCAAAGCATCCCAGGATTTTGGAATCGGTGCTGTAATATGTTCTAAATTGTAGTCTTTTGTACTCAGAGAAATAACAAGAAAATAGTTAATGAGAGGCCAAGAGCCATTTCAGTGGAAATGAACGAGGAGACCTAAGCCTGTGGTTTTCTGAGGGCTCTCTGCTCAAAGATCCAGAAACAGGAGGCGCTGTCCCTTCCAGCAAAGCTGTGCGCGGGGCCAGGCCCGCCTTTCTGGCCCAGAGAACAAAACGCAGCTTGGCAGCCAGCACAATGTGGGGTCCACAAGTCAAGGATGAACTTTCTCATCTCTAATTGAAGGAAGAAAGAACGCTTTGAGAACACAATAGGAGCTGCATCAGTGAGCGGGTTCTTAATCACGGGCTCTCTCTGAGGTTTAACTTTCTCTGAACGCATGAGATTGTGAGCTGTAAAGACTTATTTTGAAGGATTTCAATGAAATCAGTACAATTGTCTGGGTAAAGATTTTAATAACAAGGGGTAGGAAGGATAAAGAAGGGAAAAAATTCAGCATTTTTCTATTCCACCTGCAACGGTATTCTTGCAGAAATCCTGCCTTTCTGTTTATAAAGCACTTGGACTGAATAACAAACCCAAAAGTTGCTGAAATCTGCATAAAACAAAGCTTTATTGAATAATTCATTAGAAATAGTAGAGAACAGATGTGATCATCTCCGTTTTTTGAGATACAAAGGCACATACTCTTTTAGCACAAGCATGTTTTCCCTCCCTGTTGGGGAAAAAAAAAAAAAAGTACTCAATAGAATATTAGCGTGGTTTACATGCAAAGTCTGGCAATTCCTTTAAACCTTTCAGAAAGAGAGCATTTTACTTAGTTATGAAATATCAAGATGGAACAAGATATATACCTTTGTATCATTAGTCCTCTTTGAAGTGTTAGGAACTCAAAATCAGAATTCAGGCTTACCGGTAGGCCTTGAAGTCAGGCAAGCGTCACAGGTCTTCGAAGACGGCCTATTTATCAGCGTACAGACCACACACGTCCATTGCTCTTCACATTTGCCAGCCAAGTGCTCCCCACTACTAGATGGCCACCTGATTGTAGTGTTTCTTCTGGGCAGATTGCTACAAAAGGATTTTTAAGGTTACTCATTAACCCTGTTACTGTTGTTCTTGTACATTCTAGGTATTTTAGAAATTCTTATAATCTTAATACCCAAGTGGGTACAGGCCCTAACTCTCTCGGAATAAGATGTTTCTTCTTGGGCCCTGTTGATTGCTGTTAAAGACAGAAATAACAAATAAACCTTTTTATTTAGAACAAGAGTTGTTTTGTTTTTTTTAACTCACTAAAAATAGTCGACAATAATTGCTAGGAAGCATTTCTCAAATAAGGTTTTAAGTACGTGGTACTCTTCCCAAAGCCAAACTAAGATATCTTCACTGAACCAAATTTGGGGGGTGGTGGGGCAAGATGGGGGGAGAAAAGAATTAGGCAGAAATTAGAACATGGAAAGTAAAGTGAGAAAAATTTTAGTTACTTCATGTGCATGTCTCTCTAGAATTTCTCAACACTTGTCTGCTAAGCACTATATCGATCAGCTGATCTGTAATGAAGAAAAAGATACCTGGCCTCATATTACTTCCCCTAAGGTAAAACTGTTTCCTGTTAGGTATCTAAGGAAGAGATCGGTAAGAAAGCAATAAAACCAACGCTGACTTTTGGACACAAATGTAAATCATGATTTCCCACCTGGAATTCTTTTCTTTTTTTTTTTTTAAGATTTTATTTATTTGGCAGCGAGAGAGCACAAGCAGGGGGAGCAACAGAGGGAGAGGGAGAAGCAGACTCCCCGCTGAGCAGGGCGCCCCATACGGGGCTCGATCCCAGGACCCCGGGATCATGACCTGAGCCGAAGGCAGACGCGTAACCGACTGAGCCACCAGGCGCCCCTCCCACCTGGAATTCTTAATTGACTATTTATTGTTACACAAAATGCCATTAAAAGCTCTGATAAAGTCCTACTCTTAAATACATAGTTCCACAGAGCATGTCACGTGGGTAATTAACAGGAGAGCATCGCAGATTCCTTCAGGATTCCAAACATTCATACTGAGAAGAGCTTTTTGGTAAAGGCTATGGGACCTCCCTTTTCAGAGCATGAGTTCTTTGACTTCAGAGGTACCCTGTCTCCTGTAACATTTTGCTCCGTACATATAATTACACCAGTTTTTAAATTCAGGCTTGTCTGGTGAAATAACAAATAGCATAAGAAAGTCTGAAAGTGAGGCGCATCTCATTATGGTTCTTTTATCTTCACTGACTTGTAATGCCCCTCAGTATTTCTTATTCCTATGGAGCCCCAGACCTCCCATAGAATTTGTATACTTGACCTAACTCCTGCCCTCCTACCAACTTACTCTGAAAGGGAGCAAAATGCATTTATTCATAATTAAACAAACACAATTTAAATAATCTTCGGATTTTCTATCCTACAATTTTCACCACATTCTTACCTTCTAACCTACGGATTTCACTAATCAGAAACCTATGTTCATTGTTACATGCAGAAGCTTTGGAAGCATTTCTTCCCCTTACTGTCCCACTTCTTAATCACCTACTAAGAAATTCTTTCCAATCCCCACTTGGATGTGCAACAGGAATCTCAAAGTTAATATACGTCTGTCATGGACTGAGTAACCATCTCCCAAAAATAATGGGTCATAATACCAGGAACCTGTAAACGTTACTTTATAAAGAAAGAGGACCTTTGCAGATGTAATTAAAAACCTTGATGCGGGGAGATTTTCCTGGATCATCTGGGTGGCCCCTTAATCTAAACCCCAGTGTCCTTGCAAGAAAGATGCAGAGGGAGATTTGATACCCCTGCAAGAGAAGGCGATATGACCACAGCGGCAGAGACTGGAGTGAGGCAAACCACAAAGGAAGGAGCCCCGACCACCACCAGAGGCTGGAAAAGGCAACGGATTCTCCTCTAGAGCCTCTGGAGGGAGCACAGCCCCGCCCACACCTCTGGCCCCCTGGAGCTGATTGATGTTGAGCTTCTGGCATCCAGAACTTCAAGAATAACTTTCTGCTGCCTTAAGGTACCAAGCTTGTGGTCATTTGTTAGGGCTGCCACAGGAATCTAGTGGAAGTAAAATTAAAGATCACACCCCCCACCCACACCTTGCAACTCTGCTAGTTTGTCTCATCTCAGTAAATGGCTTCACTGTGCCCTCCACGGATCAGGCCAAAAACCCGGGAGTGGTCCTTAATACTTCTTACCCTCACGTCCCACATCCAGTCCACCAGCAAATCCTGTCGGCTCTGCTCCAGAGGCAAATTCACTCTGAAGCTACTGAAGCTTCCATAGCTCGGTGTGTTCTCCTCTACAGACCAGAGTGGGGATCGGGGAGAATGCAGGCAGTGACCCCAGCCACGAGATGGGGACTAAGAGCACTGTCGGGGGCGTCAGTCCTGGGGTTCTGGCCAGGCAAGGCCCATGCACCGCCAGCACCATCTTGCATCTGCTCAGTGCCAGGCACGAGGCGCCCTGGTGGCATCAGGAGCAGAACTGTCTCTACTTTCACAAGGACCTGAAAAGGTCTGCCCCTTTCTTTGCTAAAGGGCCTTTATGACCCAGGCTGCAAGGCCATTTGACACATGCACCCCCCAGCAAAGGCAAGAAGTATGAGGCCAAAACGTGGAAGTGATTACACAGCTGTGGCTTGCAGCTGGTAAGAGTATCTTATTTATCTCATCTTTGTGGTGTTTACAAATTATAATTTGTTCTTATTCTAAATATTCATAGTAGGACCAAACTTAGCATTCATACTTATACATTTTTTTTCATAAAGAAGGCCCCCTAAATTGTGTAAGTTTCAGCCCTTAACCCTACCTCAACTTCTAAAATGATCCTTAATTCAGCCATTTCTTGCCCCCACTCCCTCCACAAGTTGCCATCATTTATCACGGGCGCTACTGTTGAGGGCACCCAGGCGCCATCTCTTCACTCTGGTCACACTTACAGTCACTTTTCCACACGGTGGCCTCACCGTCCTCATAAAACACAAATCCGTGTATGTCACCCCCCTGCTCAAAACGTTCCTGCGGCTTCCCAGCTAACTCAAAGTCAATACACCCCACGTTACCCAGAGCCATCTTTCAATATATAAATCAGCTACTTCTCTCCTGTTCAAAACCTCCAAAGGCACCTCATCATACTCAGAATAAATCCAAAACTTCTTGCCCCTCGGCCCGCATTCATTCTGCTCGGCTCACAGCCACGCCTACCTCTTTCTCCCCAAAAAACAAGTCAGAGACTTCATGCTTCTCCAGTCACCTTCTCCTCCACTTTCACGAGGCATCAGACTCTTTCAAAAGTCTCCTCAGAGACTTTATCCACCCAAACTATTGAAAATGACCTTCCCTGTCACTATGTGTCCCCTCACTGAGGGGGATGCGTCTGCAGAGCACTGTGTATCGCTGCCGGATACCTTATACATCCAGGGACATAGAGCTTTATTTTTAAGATCTCCTCCCGCTGGAATACAGAGTTCCATGAATAGGCCACAAATACAGGTGAAATGAATGGATTTTGCCCTGCGTGCCTATGGAGGCTACTTTCTGGAAGATCAGCATTTCTGAGTCGTCAAAGGCGGTGGCCGTCCCTCAAGCCCCGCCTGCTCAAACTCCCTGGATGTCACTCTGTCAAAACTTCCCACTGCTCTTCTTTGGGCGCGTTTTCTTCTTTTGATCAGCAAAGTCCAGGTAACCTCAAGGCTCTCTCCTGGACCTTCCTAGCGTCTCTCTGTGCATACTCTCAGGGAGTGCGAATACTACCAGATTTGACTCTCAGCTCAGATTATTCCAAGACGGGTCACGGGGAGGAGCTCTGTTCTCAGAAGCCAGAGCCATAAAAAACAGGTGGAGGACGACCGTGTCTCTAAGGAGTGTTGGCAATTCTCAGTGGAGATCAGTTGCTGGCATGGCAAGCAACTGATTTCCCCTTGTCTACCAAACTGATTATTTTTTAAGGACAGCAATGTAAATGTTAATAAAACAAAAGAAGGTACACAAGATAAAGTAGCATTTAAAGGTTGGAAGAAAAAGAACGACTAAGTGGCTGCCCAATTGCTATTTCAGGGCAATCAACTGCTATTGCAGTCTAATCTGATCCCTCACTCACGGAGCACCAATACTTTCTGGAAGCCCCTCCAGAATGTGTTTCTTCTGCTGAAACCAGAAGGAATTTACTATGGCGAGGCTTGAGCAGGAAACAGCTCACACCTACTTTTATTCTTTCTCCTCGTTCTAGCTGTGGAGAGCCCAGGCAAGGTGGTCTTCACGGGTTCCACGTCCCGAGACTCAAGTTTTGATAGCTTTGTTATTAATCCTGTGAATTCCACCAATATTCATTTTGGCCACATGACCCCAAGATTCCCCTTTTCGTTTAAGATCATTTGAGCTGGGTTTCTTTCGTTGTCCTCAAAAGACTCCCTTTTAAATTATTTTTAAACATGACAACTGGGTCATCAAACCATCTTGCCAGAACAAGCCTATCCTATTAAGGTTAACCCATTACAGATTTTCTTCAATTCGTGTCTCCACTCCCAAGTGCTCTGTAATTGCTCCACCCTCCTCAAAAATCTCTACCAGCTCAGACCTGCCTTAACAATTGGCTTGCAAAATCAGTAACTTCTCATGCACTAGCAAACAATTCTCAATACTTTCCAAACTAGAGGGCTTTCAGAGACCCAAACTTTTTTTTTAAGAGTTTATCTATTTATTTGACACAGAGAAAGAGAGAGCTCAAGCAGAGGGAGCAGCAGGCCGAGAGAGAGGGAGAAGCAGACTCCCTGCTGAGCAGAGAGCCTGATGTGGGACTCCATCCCAGGGCCCTGAGATCATGACCTGAGCTGAAGGCAGACACCCAACTGACGGAGCTACCCAGGCATCCCACCGAATGTGTCTTCTTATAGGAACAAAACACCCTCCCCTTCGTGTGGCTCTACAAAAGCACGTTCCTTCCTCTTGTCTTCAATGAATCTCTATTTCCTTCCACACGGATCTCAAAGTTCACCTTCTTCAGAAAGACTTCCTTGTTCTTCCTGCATAGATTTAAGTATTTCCTCCTCTCGACTCCCACTGCCATTAGTAAAACCGTGCCCTCTGCAGAGCTTCCATTCCAAACCCAGTGGGGTTTTAATGAGCTATTTACTCATTGACTCCCTGCCTTAGACTTTGAGTACTTTGAGGGGCTGCATTTTATTTTGTCTCTGTATTCGCTACTGGGGAATACAGCAGACACTAATAAAAAAAAGTCATAACAAATGATTTTTTTAAGAATTTATAAAATAAGGACTAATACGGAAAAAGAAACGATAGCAGTTTCCTCTCAAGGAAAAAATACTTACCTATATAAACTATGCTAGCCCGTATATAAATTAGAGCCAACAACAGATGATACAGGTATTCAAATCAATAAAGACTGCAAAATTTGGGGAGGACTTCATGAAGAAGTTAAGTCAACTCTGTACAACTGAAGGAACACGGGGATTTAGATCAATGCTGTGGGGCTTTTCCTATTGCTTCAAATTCATTCGAAATGACTTTAACTTAAAATGAGAAAATGTAGTCAACATAAAATGTTCAAAAACTCATGGAGAAAATGAACAGAATATACTTCATTATAGAACTCTCTAATAAGGCAAATACTACTGGTTTTCAAATGTTTTATTATGTACACATTTATTTTTAGTTGCTTTTCCAAATGACCTCTTAAGCTGAATGCCAATATATAAATCAGAAGTAGCTGAGGAGGGAGGAGGGATTGCAGCTCAGGAATTTCCAGTAGAGCAGGGCCTCCTCTAGCCCACAGGTGCCCCATGTCTCTTGCAGGGAACCCCTGAGCTTTTGAAACCTAATTTCAAAAAATCTTTGGAATTGACAATTATTGATATGGTAAATAACATATTTCTCTGATGATTTGGAAGAATACTTTTTTTGTTTTTTGTTCTTTTTTTTTTAAAGATTTTATTCATTTATTTGACAGAGAGAAACAGCGAGGGAGGGAACACAAGCAGGGGGAGTGGCAGAGGGAGAAGCAGGCTTCCCGCCGAGCAGGGAGCCCCATGCGGGGCTCGATCCCAGGACGCTGGGACCATGACCTGAGTGAAGGCAGACGCTTAACGACTGAGCCCCCCAGGCGCCCCAAGAACACTTTATTTTTTAAAGCCTCAAAAGTTATCAATTCAAAGAAAACAAATATAGAAGATTAAGCATTTTTTCAGTAGACAAACATTTATGGAATGTCCTCTATATACCACTGTGTTAAACACATTTGGTCGTATGTACACCTATAATATTAAAAATAAGAAAACCACAAATCTGCACAATATATTATCTAAATACATCACAGATGTATTTAGATACATCTACACAGATGTAGATAGATCTACACAGATGTAGATCTCTATGACAGTACGGTGGGGTGAGGAAGGAGCCGTGAGAGATTCAGGGAAAAGGAGCTGAGGACAAGAGAAGGAGAGATGAAAAGGAAGTCACGAGGAGAGGGAGGACAGGAAGTCGCGAGGGGAGGGAGGACAGGAAATCAAGAGGGGAGGGAGGACAGGAAGTCGCGAGGGGAGGGAGGACAGGAAGTCGCGAGGGGAGGGAGGACAGGAAGTCGCGAGGGGAGGGAGGACAGGAAGTCCCGAGGGGAGGGAGGACAGGAAGTCACGAGGGGAGGGAGGACAGGAAGTCGCGAGGGGAGGGAGGACAGGAAGTCGCGAGGGGAGGGAGGAGAGGAAGAAAGTCACAGACACACTCGGGAAGGCGCAGGTGGGGGCCTCCCCGCACGCCACGTCCAGCCCCTGGCCTTCACCGAAGCTTGCCATGGGCAAGATGGCATCTCCCGCCCCAGGTTCCACAGTGGCATCCTGCCCCGCTTGGCCGCCTATTCCCAACCACATCACTGTGCTTCTTGGCTCACTCTTTTCTTCCTACTCTGGATATTCCCTGAAGCTCGGACCTTGGTTCCTTCCTCTCTACTTTCCCTGTGAACTGATCTCTTTTGAATACTTCACTTAGCCACCGTCAAGCCATTACCCGCCACCCGGGAGATGACCCATCACACATCTCTTCAGACAGTCCGCTGTTGCTTCACAGACGCAGAGTTCATCTGTTCCACTCTACCCCAACTCTCCCGGACCCATACGGTGAACATTTACTTAGTCTGAAACTTTTCGCACTGTTCTACAGTATCAGATCCGTCACAATTCTTGTCGACTTTTTACAACTTTTAACTGAAGTACCCATTTTCTTTTCCGTGTCCAGTGTCCTGACCTCAGGCCCGGTCACCTTCTCTCACTGTTACACTGCACTAGCTTCTTTACCTCTGAGGTTTAGCCTCACCATTTTCTCCTTTACTTACCCCAAAATTCTGTCTTTTTAAAGTAAACTTCAAAATCACCCTGTTTCTGTATCTTTCCCGCTTTGTGCGCATATATAGCCTCTAACATCCCTGAACTCTTTTAGCACTTAATGTCTGCACTGGTTATTTTGCTTATAAACACACACTCCTTTATATTATTCATATTTGTTCTAGTCTTTCCCAGAGGGATGTAGGGCCTTTTATTCAGGGTAAATGTGCATCGGGGAAAAGGAAGTAATCAGACCTCTTGGGAACTACCGGACACTGGTTCCAAACAGACCCTAATTTCAAGAGACTCAAAGCATGCTCCTCCAGTCAGAGCTGGGGCTTATGGAAGTCAGGGGATGAATGGAGTTGTAGCTCAGATCCAGCTCAGTGCGTCCCTGAGCCCAACCTTCATTTATTTCCCTAGTTCTGGAAGGTGTGGTTAGAAGAGACATACTCAGCAGCTGGAAGAAGCACTGCATATGTGTTTAGTAAGAAGTCGACTGTTTCACCAAAAAGACATGAATTTTGTAAAGACATCTTGCTTGTGTTTTATAGTATTACTTCTAAATAAAGCAAAAACTTTTGAAGATAGTTGCATTTTTCCAATTATTGACATATCTACGCCTCCTGCTGATCACTTTACAAATGGGATTAAAGCAAAATGCTCGATATTAACATCTGAGCTGGATATTTTTTACTGAATCCAGAAGTGGTCCATACATCATCTTCAGCTTATCCAGTTTTTTTGATGATATTATTTACTATTTCCTTCCAAGGGTTCAAATACCTTTGAATTATGTTCTTACTAATAGCCTTTGAGTTAGTGATTAGGGCAAATAGTATACGTTTAAAGCAGATAACTCACCAAATGTCAACATGTTGAGGATTTTCTTTTTGACAGCGAGGACAGAAATATGTCATTCTGTTATTCTCTCCTAAGCGACACACTGTTATTTTGCAACAGCACTGACAACAGTTAGGACGCTTATAAACCTTATAGTGTTTAGAGATAACAGATCCCGTTTTATGGCACTAAAAACAAACAAACAACATTATAATATTATCTATAAAACAGTGTTGCTAAGGAGCCAAAGATACATTCCTGAAAGTCATTTCTGAAAATAATTTGTTGAAAATTTACATGTTTGTACCTAAGTCCGTATAATCTTTTCTTTCATCTGAAAAAAAGATATTGATAGGATTCAGCAATATTTGTCAAACAAGATTTGTGTGAAATAACCCATTATTTTATAACTTAATTAGTATTCAAAATTGTCCTTTGCATAGCATTATCTTTTTATCTAAATGGGATGTAAAAGTTCTACAACTTAAAATGTCTTTTATGCTTTTAAGTTTTTTTTAAATTAAACATAATTATGTGGTTATAAGAAAAAAGACTAGATTAGCTAGAAATCTGATTATTTTTAGAACACTAAAGCTGCTCACTTTCTTTCAACAGCCAAAAACAAAAAATTTATTTCTACAGTGAAAAACTTGAGATCATCTTTTTTCGTTGACCTGACAAAGGATGCTTTTTCATTTTTAATCTCACAAATTCACTAAAAAAGAAAATAAAAATTCAAATGCCTTCCTAGCAAAGAACATGTCCCATTTGGTAGACATTCTAATTCAAAAGACATTTTGATATTCTGTCACAGTTTTATTCTACTCATATATATTTAAGGCTTCCAAAAAGACAATGTTTGGGGTTTATATCAGCACTGTAAAAAATCTCAAGGCGCAGAAATATGACTTGCCATATATAAGTTGAAAATTACACAAACAACTTCTACTGATTTAAGCAAAGTACTAAAATATCCAAAACTTAATCTGGGTCAAAAATGGGTAGTGGTCTACAATCATGTTTCCCTGAAAGAATAAGTAAGCACACAGAATATTAAAATAGCCATAATCCTCAAGGCAGACTTGTAAAGCAAGAGGTTCATTAAGACTTTAGGCCAATAAATGAAGACTCCTATCATACCTGCCTTTCTGAACATAGTAAAAATAAAAATTCTGAATACAGAAAATGGACTGTGGAGGAAAAAAAACAGACATATTTATTATGCTTTGTTGAAAAGAGAAAATGTGTTTTTTTGAATTCTATATATGCAGATGTACACGCATATATACAACTTTCAAAATTTACAGGCTAACAAGTACTTACTTCATTCTCGAAACAGTCTTTGGGGTAGATAGAAAAATATTATTATCCCATTTTACAGATGAAGAAACTAAACCTAAATTATGTAAATAATCTAAACCACACTGATAGAAAGTGGCAAAATCTGACTGAATTGAGATCCGTTTATTCCAAAGAATTGAGTCTCTCTCTCTCTGGGGTTCCTACATTTTACTTTCAGATGTCCAAAAATAGAACAAGAATCTAAGTAAAATGCTAACATAGTTGTTCCCCAACTTAGTATAAAGAGAACTTAATACAATTATTGTTAGACAAGTTTGGACTGACCCATGACATAAAATTTCTAGAAGTGAATTATGCCACACACACGTCCATCTCCCTTCCTGTACCTCTACATACTGACCACTAGATGGCTACAAACAGCCTTAACATTTTTGGTGCAATCCAAAGGCAAATAGTTGACAGTTTACATAGTAGAAACATTTTTCCTCTTACCCTGTAAAAAAGAATGCTGAAGTCACGTATCATTTTCACAAGGTAATGGGTCTGTTCATCTGTCAACTGACAAACCTTAAAATAGAAAAACAACTGAGGACAGTTTCATAACTTGTTTCTGTTGAAAAATAATACCAGTTGCAAGTTCTAAGAAAAGCATACACAGATTTAAAATATATGCATTTCTTCTAGATCTCTATTTCTCACACATCTATTTAATGTCATTAACAATGGCTTTAAGTGACGGCATTACAGATAAAAAAATACCATTCTTGTTTATAAATTTTAATTTTAAATACAAGTCATTCTAAATGAGTATCTCTTCTGTATCAGACATCGTCAAAGTCCCAGCATTGTGTGTCAGCCACCTTGAAAAGTCTCGCTGGATTTGCAAAAACAAAACAAAACAAAACAAACAAAAAAACAGCAAGAAGGAAGGGAGGGAAAAGGGAAAAATCAGCACAGAAATAGATGACCATCAAGGTCACCTTCAAGCTTTAAAAAAGATATGAATTTATATACATGTATTAGTATCAGAGTACTTGTTAACACCTGGAAGAACTCAGAAATAGCCCTTACAGAAGAATTTTTTGTGTCATGGCCTGGCATAAATCTCAGTGTTATCTTTGTAGAATACATTATCATTTGGCATGTGCTTTCAATGGTGATGTCAGAAAACATCCTGTCTGATGACTTACTCTTGTTTATGTACATGAATGTATACAAACATCTATATACAATAGAAACTAATTTATCAGTGACTATAAAACCTAAAATCATTGAATCAACATAATCATTATGAAAATATGTATATTTTTCATTTATTTAAAGTTTAAAACATAAACACTTTTGAAACTGAGTTATTTCTTAGCATATCTTATATACTATGTTTAGTCAAATGTTAAACTGCACTTTTTCAATAATTGTGCATGCGCTTTTAGGCGGCTAATAGCTAAACTTGAGAACTGTCATTAACTTTTAAACTCCCAGACATATGGGCAAATGATCTTTTACTAGATGAAATGGCCTGCTGGATATACAGATAAAAAGTAAATTCCCAGTTTATCATAGATAATGACAATACTCTGAGTAACAATACTCTGGGTTCTTTTTTTCTAAAACATTTTTCCATTGAGGTCTAGATGATTTCAAAAAGCTTGTTCTTATTAAAATTCTGCTTCATTACTCCCATGTTACAGAAATTTAACCAACTTGTCCCAAGAGTCAAAAAGCAGAACCTAATCTAGAAAAATCACTAACTGGTTTCTTTGAAAACTTATTTCTTACTGATTTGGATTTAACGAAAACTATCTAGGAAATAATGACAGAAAATCAAAAGGTATCTTTGGACTCACGTGAAAAATGATTTCGTTTAAAGAGACCAGTTGGATGTAGATAAGAGCCCTAAAGTAGAGTTCTTCCCTTAGAAACTAAAATATACATAGCCTTCTACCTGGCTTTGGGTTCTAATCTCTCTGACTTTCTTACAACTTGGCCCTATTAATCACCATTCTCTTTCCTACAATTTTAACCTTTCCCTCCTATTTTTTTTTCTTATATAAATAAGTTTGTGTCTCTGCAGTTGAAGAACAAGGAAAATACAACAAACCCGGTCCTTGTTCTGACCGCCCGCCCCAACTCCCAGTGTGGCCTGTGTTTTCCCTTTATTTCAGTAGAGCTGTTTTTCAAGTGCTCCAAATTTTGTTTCCATCTCACCACTAGTCCCTTATTCCTCAGTCCCCACTCCCCAACTGCAGTGCTTATTCCCTCAAAACAGCATTTGCTAACGTCAAAGTAGCTAGAAATAGGAATACAGGACTGTGTATAGGGTGTGAACTTAATATGCCAGGTACAAAGAGCAAGTTATGAGCTTACTTCATTCCTACACCCAAAAAATAATTCCTGAATGCCTTCCTTGTGCTAGACACCGCGTTCTAGAGGCTTGGATCCATCCTGTGAACACAACAGACACCTTCCTCGTAAGAGATGGCGATGTAGCAGGAAGAGACAGATTTTAAATAATAAATCTAACAAGTAAAAACTAGGTTATGTTCGAAAGTGATCAATGGTATGGGGGAAATGCAAAGCAAAGCAAGTTTTAGAAGACAGGGAAGGTGAAGTGGGAGGAGCGGATGCACGGAGTGGTCAGTGTTGGATGCGTTGAGAAGCTGACACAAAGACAGACCCCAGAAGCCTCTCTTTGGGGAGAATGTTTTACTGAAACACAGGCTTAAGTGTTCCCTGTTGGTCCCTCAACAGTATCTAAAAATACCGAAATCATTTAAAAAAAAAAAATACTTATGACCTACTTTAACAGCTGGGTGGAGGCCACTGTCAAAGAGAGCTTCATTTTTGATGATGTTCCCTACCCCAGGCAACACTTTCTGGTCCATTAACACATCACACAACATCCGTCCTTTCTGCTTCTTAACTTCACTTTCTGCTCTTGAGAAACTAAATTTAGGGGAACATACATCTAATTCTTCCATCATTCTTACTCTCTGTTGGCTTTCTGTGGAGTTTCTGTGGCAAGGAATATAAAACACATTAATCATAAGTCTAGTTATAATTTCACAAAGTGTCATTTAAAAAAGAGCTTTGATATAAACACTTTCTGTTAATCGGGGTATGAGTTATAGAGCCAAACAATGAAGACCCCAACAAACTAGATTATCTGAAGGCGCTTTCAAAATGAGGTTTTATCAATTATAGACCGTTTGTAAAACATCTATCTCCACATTTCAAACCAAACTGCAGACCCATCACTGCAATTTTTCAGCTGAAGTATTTTTTTTTTTTTTTTTTACCTGAGTTCTACTGATGAGTCAAAGAAACAAATCAGATCCTTGATGAGCTGCACTTCAAAAACAGGAGAAACTCCATTTTTATTTTTATGATGAAGTGGATTAATCATGATGGAGCCTTTCATTCCAAAATGAATCCTGAAACAACATAAAGCACAGCTTTGAGTGGCAGCAAGTACATAGTATACCTAATTTTTGTTCCTTCATTTCACTTTTTGGATTATAAGCAAACAAATGTTACTCAAGATAGGCACTTTTAGGGGACAAAAACTGTAAGCCAATATTATATCTTTTTCTGTTATGGCTTTGTATCCTCATAAAACTAGAAGATGTGACAATTCAGTTTTTCAAACCACAAATAAAATAAATTCCTAGAGAAATAATAGGGTCTGACAATAAGCCCAAGAAAACATACCCTGTTCTTCTTTTCTTGTCAGATGAAAGTACTTTTATTCATGGAACAGTCTAGTGTTTCAGCTTTCTCTCAGAGTCAAAGGCTTTGGATGAGATGAGGCTAAATTTAAATTGCCTACAGTTTTGTTTTTTTTTTTAAATAAATTCTACAAAGCCACTGACATTCAAATTCTGTATTTCTAGCCACAATGGATGGGAAATGTTTACCTACTCCAAAATGATATCTACAGTTGAAGACACTCTTTTTTTCCCCCTTGCTCTAGGATACACAATGAAACAATTTTTTTGCAAAATCTTATGCAACAAAAGAGAAGAAAACAAGTCAAAATGCTATTGTCTTCAATTCTTTTAGTTTTCTCTTACCTTTATATGTATTGGGAAGAGGGGATTTATAAATATTTACGGTTAGCTTGAAAGCCACTATGCAGTGATGAAAAATTTATAATCTTTCAGTTTTTATAGGATTGATTAGCATGTCCAGTAAAAACAAAAAGAGAGAGAGAGAGAGAGAGAGAAAGTGGTTTTATGAGACCTCTGATGATGAAGATCAAAAATGATTCTCAAGATGAAATACTGTGTTCCGCCTTTCAAATCCTTCTCCTTCTAGCTCTGTTGAGTTAATAAATACGGCTCTTTTGGCAGCAAATGTTACTGCACTGTGCTTCTAATTCAAAAGCACCACGTTATAGTATTGTACAAGGTTAACCAGTCTAACTTTAAAAATGTGGGTTTTAAACTCTGTGTGCCCTACTATCAATCATAAATGCATTTTACATGCATGCCCCATGGTTCTTGACAGGAAAAATGTGTGCCTGTAAGTACTCCATAATTTAGCTTATGGAGGTTCAACCCCAGTGAAAGGTGTACAACTGTCATGCCCAGAAGCCATCATATCTAAAATCTTTTCAGCTGCATGGCTCATAAAGTGGATTCTAAATCACTTTCTATAATGAAACTGCATCCACATAAAAAAATCTCAAAGGTTAAGACCCAAATGAAATGCAGGAGTACCCCCAATAAGAACTCTGAATCAAATTAAGTATGCTTTTTTGGGCCTTATTAAATCTATTCAATTTAGAAGAACATATGCATAAAAAAATCACAATTTTTAGGTCATTCTTATTTACTTTATTTTTATTAAATAGCAAAATGTTGTGATAATTGAGCCCAAATCAACCAACAAATGTTGGGTTTATTGTTAAGTACCTTTTATATTAAACTGAGAAACATACACCACTATCATGGAAATTTTTTGGCACAGTAACATCTGTACTGTTATAACAATTGCCATATAGATCTTTTATAGACCAGGACATAGGCTCATATCACATTTACATTCAAGAGTTCGATTTGCTTTTCAAGATTCCTCATTATAATCAACTTAGTTTAAGAAAATTTTATTAGATCCTATTTCTAACTCTTTACCCTCTCAAATCCCTTCCACCCCCAACCCAACCTTACCTAAGATCATTTACTCTGCATAACATGACTGCCTGCCAATAGTGGGCATTAGGCCCAACTTTGAGTTGGTGTCTTGTTCCTGTCTCAGATCTTGGGTTTTGACATAGTTGAATCAGAAATGGACACCCAAGTCAAGCTAGATCTATCAGTATCCAGTACCTGGATTCATCTGCCTTCTCCTGACGAATTTATGGATTTTGGCTGCAGAGAGATCAGTTTCCCATTAGTACTAGGAGATCCAACATGGGAACTGTCTACGGGAATGTTACCCAACATGGGCAGCAGAGAAGCCAAGGGAGGCTTGTCTATAGAAAGGAAGAGTACAGCAGAATTCAGTGAGGGACAGAGTCAAAAAACGCAGAGTCCTCGTAGCAGTTAGCCTTTGCTTCCAATTCTGCCTGAAACCCGACCGCATTATCTTCAGGTAAGATACCCCATATTCTTGTAAGAAATAATTACCAAACTCATTTAAGTTGGGCTTCTGTCACTTCTGTCACTTACAACCGAAGTTCTAACATAAAAATTATGTCCAAACTAAACACTGAATTGATATTAAGAAAATGCCTCTAGTTAGGAATAACTTCCTAAAACAAATCAATAAATAAGACCTGATACTATTTTAAACATCAGCCACATGCTTCCAGGTTATCACTATGAGAATGATCAGAATGATCAGAACATCCTTAAGCAAACATAAGTAGCATAAATAATGGTGTTGTCACAGGTTCATCTGAGTGACGACTAACTACATTGCTAATAAGGCAACTGTGTATGAAAATTATCAAGTGGTCAAAAGTGACCTAAGGATAATAATGAGTGTAAAATAGTTGAATAGAATTATTGTAAAGCTTATGCTAGGAATTCAAAGAAGAAAGTTATAAAACAATATGGAATGAACATAGGAGTTAAAAAAGGAACAGGGAGTTCTGCATCTACTTAGGGTACAGAAGCTCAAAGGACATAGAGCTCCTATCCTAACATGGAGAGAAAAGTCATATTATTTACAGAACCGTAAATTCTCTTGAACCCATCAGAGACATCAGGCTGCAGGGAGCCAGGTGAGCTAAATTCCAAAGAGTAACAAGCCCCTTCCCCCTCCATGGGGAAAGACAGACACACAAATTATTTTATCTGTGGCAGAGTACAGGCAGAAGAGTCAGCTACTGTAAAAATAGGTAAGAAGGAACCCGTTAAAATTTTCCACAAACTTCTAAATAGCAGGTGTGGCTAACTGTTTAGAATCCCTGGAGTCCCAGACACAAGTAGAGCATGGGCTCACACGTAAGCTCTTGTCCACGGGTATGCACCAGTTGGGCGTGACAAAGATGAGTCATGGGAGGGGACGGACAGAGCCACTCTTGGTAACATGGCACTGGCCTGTAGCCGAGGGAGAGGTCCAACCAAAAGCTCTCTGTCCCTGAAGGAATAACAGAAAACGTCGTGCACACAGAGTCAGCCTTGCACAGGGCAGCAAACAGAAGCAGGAGGCCATAGGGGAGGGCAGGAAAGTGTTTGCCACCAGGCTCAGGCCAAATGCACTCTGCTGAGGATGAGCAGAGCAAAAGCCATCTGTCTTTAGGGGTGAGGTAGGGCATCAGCTTTGTCACGGAATCCTGCAGTGAAATGTGGAGACATCTGTTCCCACTGAGAGAGAGAGGAAGGAAATGCTCTTTTACTGGAGATCACCCACACGTGGAAGGAAGAATTTGACTGCCTTGGGGAGGAAAGGATCAGTAGCTCTGAGAAAAGTGCAACCCTCAGGTCCATGTGCACAGGGCCTAAGATTAAGGCTGGTCTAGAAGAACCATTTTCCCCATCATGGACTTCTCCCTGAAAAACGGACAACAGCAGTCTACCACTGGGGGGGGAGTGGGGGAGGGGAAGGGAAGCGTGTGGAGAAATCCCCTCATGCTACGAATACCCAGGGTCTGCTAAAAGCTGAGAGTAGAGGACAGAAACACAGAGAACCAGCTCCAGCCACACCAGGCCACACTTGAGGCATAAAGAAGTCGGAGCCGCTGAAGTTTTTGATGTCATTGGTGCACCAAAGCCAACTACAACACAACAAAATCTGAACCAAGCTCGACTAATCAATCCCCTGCACTAATGACCTGATAGAAGAGGCATTACTATTTTGGGGGTTAAAGATTATTTAATTCAGTCTCTACTGTTCCTCTAAACACGACTATCTGGAATTTAAAAAATTTATGACCCATAAGGAAAAAAAAAAAACAAAAAAAAACAAAGGGACTCAATGTCAAGAGATAAAACAGTCAACAGAGCCAGACCCAAAGATGTGCCAGATGTTGGAACTATGAGGCAGATAATTTAAAATCAACTTAACAATTAAAATTACAGTTGTCAATTGAGAATACCATGCCAGGTAATTCTGCTACGATAAGATCTCTACCTTCCACAACTACTATAGTGCTGCACATGCATTTTATGCTAACATGTTTCCAGGCTTTTATAACCTTGCACAGAGGTGTAGATAAATCTACACAGTCAGAGCCAAGGCAGGCCATGCATGGGCCATTCTCTATTGTACGGCCCGTTGTAGATGCTTCCCACTCATGATAGATTTCTATATGCCTTCAAAAAGGATATAAGAAAGCACCAGTAACCAAGATCCTGCAAATCCACATCTAGGAATTTGTCCTAAGAAAACATCAAAATGGTAAAAGATATATGCTCAAGGACGTTAACTTCAGAGTTATTCATTAGAGTGAAAAATGGGGGAAAATGCTAATCAGTAGTGATGATATCATGATCTGTGCATATGTAATATAAATTATGTATGAATATATGGTATATACACAATTTATATTTTATCTATGATATTTACAAAAACTTTTAAATGTGCCCTTTTTTGGTGGTAATAATTACGGGTGGTATTTATTTTTGCCATTAGACTTTTTGGAACTATCTTAATGTTTTATAACTGACTTTTATATTACTTTTAAAATAAGGAAAAAATGCAATAAAATGATGTGTATTATTAAATAAAGCAAGAAAAGGAAAGCAGAACTAGTAATCATGTAGGCTGTCAGGGGCAGAAGGGAAAGCCAATGAAAAAGGTAAAGCTTTCTAGATTTTCTCCAGTTACACCTGAAAGCATCATGGTAACTGAAATAGAAAATAAAAATTTCAAAATCTACCATTTCAAAAACTAAAGATGTTTCATTTTCTGCCTGTAGATTACTTTTAATGGTTAGTTTTCTTATTTTCTCTTTCTCTCCTGCTTCCTTCCTTCTCTCCTTCACTTAAATCGACATATAACATTAAATTAGTTTCACGTGTACAACATGATTCAGTATTTGTAGACATTGTGAAATGATCACCACAATTAAGTCTAGTTAACATCAGTCACCAGACACAGTCACACTTCTTTCTTGTGATGAGAACTTTTAAGATCTACTTTCTTTGCAACTTTCAACTCTGCGGGACGGTATTGTGAAACACGGTGGTCCCCGTGCTGTATGTCACATTCCCAGGACTTATTTCCTATCTGGAAGTTTGTGTCTTTTGACAATGGTCAGTTTTCTTAAATTGCAGGCGACAGAAACCCAACTCAAACAGGTTTAGGCACTAAGGAATACTTAGTAGCTCACAGGACCTGAGGGAGGGTTGAAGAATCAAGCTGCAGGAAAGGAAGGAAAGCCCCTGGATCTCAGAAACAGATGGAAGGAGGGGCTAGAAGCCCTTTCAGATTCTCGGCTTTGTGCAGGCTGGTTTTATTTCTTACCACCTCACAAGCCGAGTAACACGGCCACCTACAAGTCCGAAGGCCTCACATCCTAGCTTGCCTACGTTACAGAGCCTGACCCTCCTTGGCTCCAGATAAGGAAATCTCACGGAAGAACCACACTGACCCAACTGACTATGTATGAGACAGAATGTCCAGTAAGATCATGCTAGAGTTAACTTGAACTCTGTGGTCAGTGTGGCCGGATGACCAGTTTCCAGAAGGAACGCTGTCCCTAAAAGACAAGTGAGCATGTTGGGTAGACAGAAAGCAGGACTGACTACGCTTCAAGTATCTGATTTCATTTAGAACCATTATCACGCTTCAATTTTTCTAACATGGTAACGTGGCAGATCACAAAAACTATGTCTAAGCTGTAAAACCCTTTTTTGAGTAGTGTAGAATAGACTCCTTAAAGATTGTTTCACAAACTACAAAGAACTGTCACATTATCTCATGCATTGCTGTTTCGAGGATCAGATGACTTAAACTCCAATAAGTTACAAAATTGATAATGTATAAGGCTTCTCTAAAATGGCAATCCTGTAAAATATTTCAGATATGCTTCCAGAAGATGATCATTGCAAACCATCAGAGTCATATAAATCACAAATTGGAAATAGTAAAGTGTTTTGGAAAGAGAGATTCATTAAAAAAATATATCTTTTAAATGCAAGTCCAAGATGTAACAGCTGGGTTCATTTTGATGGAAAATGGCAGCTTCCAGGGTGGGGTGGGTGTGTCTGAGTGAATAGACGGGTAGATACATGCCCACACGGTACTGGCAATATATATACATCCACAGTTAATAGAGGTTATATTTGGGAGTGAGATTGTGAATGTATAAATTTATCCTTGCTTGTTCCTTATGTCTCAGTTTTCTCTAATGAGTATTTGTTACATATATAGCCAAAAACTTAAAAATGATTTCTGTTTTGTTAAAGATGATGAGCTTCTTCAAAGTGTTCAGGAGTATAGGTATTAATCACACATAACACCACAACTGTGCTCTTGGAATAAATGCATATCAAATAATTTTTTTGCATTCTATGGCACTTTTAGGATCACTTGAGCACTTTGATAAATCTTTTAGTAACAGAAATATTCTAATTTGTATCTCTCTGAAGTGTGGATTTTTGCATGGTAGATTCTCTCTCAGAGGGCTAGGTCTGTATTCTATTTCTGTGACAAATGAATCCTAGGAAGATTCATGGCCTGCCCTGTAAGATGCATTAAAATCCAGGGCAATTTTAACTGTAAAAAGGTGCATGTTAAGGGGTAAATATAAGTGAGCATTAAGCGTGTTTCTTGCTACATGCTCTCTAAAATGCAGACCAGCCTGGTGGGTAGCAAGAAGAGGTGAGGAATGAAGACTACATTTCTATCTCATGCTCACAGACTTGCAACCTCACACAACGATCACATTTCTGTGACAGAGTCATCCATTCTCTTAAGAAGCATAGGTTGGGGGGGGGAGAGGGAGGGAGAGGGAGAGAGAGGGGGAGAGAGGGGGAGAGAGGGGGAGAGAGGGGGAGAGAGGGGGAGAGAGGGGGAGAGAGGGGGAGAGAGGGGGAGAGAGGGGGAGAGAGGGGGAGAGAGGGGGGGGAGAGGGGGAGAGAGAGAGAGAGAGAGAGAGAGAGAGAGAGAGAGAGAGAGAGAGAGAGTGTTTGTGTGTGTGTGTGTGTGTATGTATATAAACAAACTTCTATTAAATTGTGAAAGGGGACGCAGTTGATTTTAGGTTGCTCGGTTTGTATTCAAATAGCTGATCTGCCACTGCCCTTGAATTATTATATCAAATAGTCATTAGGGCTGTAGGAAATTAAAAGGAAGCAAGCCACTGCACTTCTCCCCATGCATACACTGAGATACGAACTTCCCGGGGATGGTACTAGTTCAGTGAATTTAAGGAAGTGACTGCCCTTGTTTAGAACTTCAGGGAACATTTACTGACAGCCCTGCACTGAGAAATGATTCTTCCTTTATCAGTCTGGTGGAGAACACTTGATAAAAACCACCGTCTCATCCTAGAGAAATAAATCCGCACCTAACACGAGGGAATCAATAACATATCAATGTTCAACCATCTTCCATGGATGCCATTGTGTCCTCCTCCGTTCAGAGCAAAGTTTTCCATCACATCCATCTATCACCACAGCAATATAACCTGCAGTAGATCATTGCTGCATGAGCCAGGAAGCCTATGCTGACATTATCCTTTCCAGACTGAGAAAAAAAACCCACCAAGTGACGCTGTTGTCCAAGGACGGCAGCTGCTGACAACAAAGAGAGAACATTTCAAAGGGGAAGCAATTACATAAACTCTGACATCCTCGAAACGTGCAGTAGATGAGGGGCGGCAAATAACCATCATACAGTCATATTAGCTCTCTGTGAGCATCAGTCATCTCCAGTTAGAGGCCCACGGCCTAGTAACAGGGCTTTCCTTTAAGGTGAAATTCTTCAATAGCTTCCAGAAACATTAAGAGAGATTCAAGGGAGCACTACCTTCGTTCACACATTGCAATACCTTAGGTAAACTCGGAGAAGACAAAGATTTGGTAGACATGTTAATCCATAGGCCTTTCTCTTTTTCCTGCAAAAATTCAGCAGGTGATCATGCTCTGGCGAGTACACACATTTTGACATTCTAATCATTAAGTCAACCAACGCGGGAGATTGCCTGTCCTTCACTGCCAACCCATCAGCGATGAATTACCCTAAGGACTGTGGAAGAATGGAGAACTCGGGACTTCTGGGAAAAGTTGTGAAATTCTATAAATAAGTTTCCAATTCCGTACAAGCCTTCAGAAAAAGAAGGAAGACACAGAACTATAAAAATCTAGAGACAGGTTGAAACCAAACTGGAAGCTGTTATACATATAAAGAAACTAATGTCGCTAATACAATAAAAGCTTGGGGAAAACACGAGGGAAAACAGGAGGGGAGAAGGGCTGGGAGAAGAGCCGTGTGGGAGATTTGCGAAGAGCCAAGCCGAGCTGTGTTGCTCTACCAGCCCCTGGAAGCCTGTCTAGCAAATCTGTTTTTCTTAAAAGAAATACATTGACTAGCCCTCCAAGTAATAATCACAATCTATTCATTTTCTTATTGCTTTCCACGATAGAATCTCAACCTCTTATATTAGAGCTCTCTTAAAAATGGAGTACTTTCTACATGATTAAATGTGACACGGGGTGAGCGGCGAGAAAAGCCTTTTACACATCTCTAAACAGAGAGATAAGATGTACTATGCAGGTTTATCTTACCGTAAAGCTTTTGGCCCAAAGTACATAAAGAGCTCCTTCCCCAAAGTCTGGACACCACTGTAAACGTATCCATTAAACAGTCTCAAGGAATTCGGGCTGGAATCTTTGTTATTGTTCAGTGCAGCAGCCTAGGAGAAAATACACCCACACCCACGTAAACACACGTACAAACTCTAAACAAAATTATAATTTCGTTCTTAAACGTATTTCTATTACTTCATGCCCAGGTGCATCCCAGTAAGAGGAATAATCTCCAGCAAGTCAAGTAATGGAATCAGCTGTTTACATACATTTTGTCAAATTACTGTGGAGTCATTTCAAGAGAGAGGCCAAAAAAAAAAAAAAAAAATTAAGTGCAAAAGAATGTAATTGGCTCACAACCAAAATGAGTTTCTTCCAGGACCATATAGCTCTGCACATATGAAAAGAAAGCACAGAAAAATGATGTGAATGTTTTAAAACTAAAATATAGGACAGTCTTCCATTTCCAGAAGCATAGCCAAGGTCTCTGAGAGAGGATTCAGAAAGAGCTAAACAACAGTGGATAAAATATGGAAACCAAATATTTTTACCTCTGATGATGAACTCAAAAGCCAGGAAGGAACAATAAGAGGTTGAAAACCAAGTAAAAATGGGTGAGAACCCCAAAGATAAGCAGCTCTCTAAAGCAGGCTTTTGTTAGAAAGGCATCTACGGGCCCCAGGGAAGGAGTTTCAGTTTCCATGGTCTTGTGGGGTGTAGGGAATCAGTGGTAAAGACCAGGCTCCCCTGAGTGACAGGAGCTAATGCATGACATGCTCTTCTCTCCCTCCTCAAACCACAACGTCAAGAATAAAGGAAAAGGAAACCCACTACTTCTTCCTCCCATCACCGTGCAAAACCAAACAATATATTGTGAGGATTACAGTATATGCCCTAAACACTACCAAGATCAAGGAAGTTATAAACTTTCCCTTCTGTGGGGCAGGGAAAGGAATGGTACTGGGTTTAGATATTGGTAAGGCTCTTTTTCTCAATGTGTAGTAGGTAAACCGGTGTTCTTTGTATCGTTATTTTTCATTCTTGAGATAACGTTTATAAATATTCTTTAATTTGCAATCAACATATAATAAAAATTTAAAACAATCATTAATACCTAGCTATTCTATAAGATACAATAGGTACATATAATTATATTTACACATTAACTCTTCACCTAAGGGAATATCCTCACATACTTCTAACCTTTCTTTTTCTCAAATGGACCTACTCATTCTCAGAAGATCCAGGATAAAATCTTGGTGGGTGGTGAGGTAGTGATGATGGGGGTGACAGGGCGATAATTATAAAACAATTTAGACATAGTCTAGGAGAAAATCACAACTTCCCCTCCACTTACGGTAGAATGATATTCAGTGATTCTCAAACTTTTGGTTTACAGACATCTGTCATTCTAAATAGTTAAGATGGTATGTCCACTCTAGTCTTTAGTTTCCTCATTTGGGCCTTGTTTAAAAAGACACATTATAGTATTTAATTCAAAGGAACAGGAGGATAAGAGATTTTTAAGAAACCCCCAAAAACAAAAAACAAAGATTGAAAATGGCTAGGGACTGAATTTTGTCCCCTCCAACACTCACACGTTGAAGCTCTAACCTCCAATGTGACCAATTTTGAAAATAGGGCCTTAAGGAGGTACTTAAGGTTAATGAAGTCATAGGGTGGGGGCCCGATCCCGCAGGATTAGCATCCTTAGAAGAGACCACAGAGAGTTCCCTCTCCCCATCCTGTGTGCTCAGAGGTGGCGCCACGGGAGACAGAAGTGGTGTCTGCAAGCCAGGAAGACAGCTCACACCAGAAACCAAACTGGCCTGAACCTTAAGCTTGGACTTGTGGCCTCCAGAACTGGGAGAAAATAAATCTCTGTAAGCCTCCTGGGTGATGGCATTTGTCATGGTAGCCCAAGCAGACCAAGGCAGGAACAGACAACATCCTTCCACTAAACCCCCGTTCAGTTACAACGGCTACGGCCGATGCTAGAATCTCCCAGCTGCCTGACGTTCAGGGGACGGGCTTCAAATCCCTCCTCCACATAATAAGAACTGGGAATCAGTCACACGCTTGGAGTGACCAACGAACCAATGCACAGAAGGGATTACAAGTTGCAGTCTTCCAGTTCTGCCCAAACCACAAAAAGAACCTTTAGGAGAAGGAAGGGAAAAATGAAGGGGCGGCGGGGGGCGGGGATCGGAGGGGGAGAGGAACCATGAGAGACGATGGACTCTGAGAAACAAACTGAGGGTTCTAGAGGGGAGGGGTGGGGGATGGGTTAGCCCGGTGATGGGTCTGCCTCTGATTCCTTTCCTCTTTCTTGGTTGAACCCCAGGGCCTAGCGGGGATCATCAAGCACTCTCATAATGGGCTTGAGGACTCAGGGAGGGAAAAATATACTTGCACATTTGCCTTGTTTTCATAAGGGAATCTGCTACAGCCCTGAATTGAGAAGCACCAGGAGTCTTGATGTTTTCCTGCCTAACAGACTTTACCTTGCCACATAAATATACTTGGAGCCAAGGGTAGGTTAAGAGGGTAGGTTTCAATGCAGGTTTCCATGACAACCAATTAGTAGGTAAAAAGTTCTTCTAAACTAGCCTGGACACTTTTAAGATGATGATATACAGAGCAGATATCGATCTGTTATGAATCGCCTTTGCCTCAGCATAGATTGGGTTTGATACACTTTTGGATCCTGGATTTAAGGTCCTAGGGACATTTTAAAAACATTCACTTCTAGATTAATGTTTTCCCCACCGCTCCCATGTCAACAATCTCTTATCCTCTCCCAACAATGTTTGCTAGCAAGTGTTTTTAGCCACGCCCTGCAAAGTCCTTTGGCTTCTGTCAGGGTTCCCAGCAGAGGCTAGCTGGTCGCTCCCATGTCATACATACAGCCCCACACGCTGTCGTGGCTTTCCTGCTTGCTGGCCAAGGGGGAATTGGCGACCACTGCCACCATAGCGCTTCCATCTCCTTTAACCCTCCAAGTTTTACAAGTTCACCAAGAACTCAACCTGTCTCCAGTGTGTTGGGAAGGTAATCATATGCAGTCCGTCATACCTCCATCCCCTTGGCTGCCTAAGGAGGGGCGTTGGGCCTGGAACACTTCCCGGCTAGAGACAAAGAGCACTCACACTCTGTTGCCTTGGGAGCGAGTATCTTTCCCTCATCCAGGCTTGATGTACATTCCTGTGTGCACCACTGGCCCTCAGGCACGACCCCCCCAGCTTTCTGAATTGCAGACCCCAGGGGGAGGGCTCGGCGTCCTTCCACCTCTGCACAAAGTGGGGGGTGTGGAGTCACACTGAATGTGTCTCCTGCACACAGGACCTGATGGCCGTGGGGCCCATGCCTTGTGAGGGGCTGGGTTTGGGCTCTCTCTCGCCTGGTGCTGTCAGCGCCTACTGGGCCACTTGAACCTGCTGTGCATGTTTTCTCAGCAACTTGGGATCAGGCTGGTTTCTTCCAGTAGCACTTAGCTGCCCTTTACCTTGGCCACCGTCCTGTTAGGGTCTAGCCTTCAGCACAGCCTGACCCCCAGGGAATGGTAAAACACAGTATGCCTCTCACTTCCCACGTTTCGGTTTCTCTGTTTCTCACGGTATCGCCCTGAAGCTAATCTTGCCCCCCCGCGCTACTTCACCCAATGGGAAGCAGCTCTTACTCGACCACTTCTCTGTTCCCTGCCCACACCTCCTTTCCTCCACCTCATTCCGAATTTACCGTGTGTTATCATGGCTCCTGGCAAAGAGACAGACAAGGTAACCTTGAACTAGACAGGATGGCACAACACCTAATAAACAGTACACGAGTCCCGTGAAGTCTGCTCACACTGCCAGATTCACAGCTTTGAGGAGCACTCGCACCATTCAGGTTAAAACGCACTGTCAACAGCTACCACAGTTCACTGTTACTCACTCACTGGGCTGTGTCTGTAATTTGACCCCATCTGACAACAAAGGTGGGATGTGACACCTGGAAAGATGCCCCTCACCATTAAAGAGGGACCATTCATGACTGTTCATCAGATTCATTCATTTTAGAAAAGTTTATTGACCTTCCAGTATGTATTAGACCTTGTTCCAGATGCTGGGGATGCGTCAGTGAGAGAAAAAAAAAAAATTAAAACTCCCCTGCCTTCACAAAGCTTATAATCTTCCAGGCAGGGGAGAGTAAGCAATAACTATAATAACTGTGTTAAAACATTTGGAAAAGAAATCAAGATTAAGGGAGGGTGTAGCAGGTTCTAATTCTAAATGAGGCAGTCATAATCTCATGAAGAAAATGGTATCTGAGCATGTCTCAAGGGGGTTTTGAGTGAGCCATGATCCACGCATAGGGAACAGTGATGCAAAGGCCCTCCAGTAAAGTGTTTCCGATAACCAGTGAGCGAGCAGGCCAGGATGGCTCGCAGGGGAAGGTGTAGACAGATGAGAACCAGACCACGAGGCCCACAAGGTCCACTCTACAGACTGGCTGCTTCTCGACACAAAAGAGCATGAAGAAAAATAGGATCTGCATTACTTTTTAAAATGCTCTCTCTGGTTGCTGGGTAGAATTCTGGCTCCGGAAAAAATTATAAAAAAAAAAAAAAAAAAGAAAAAAGAATTCTGGTTCCAGGGATCAGGGTGCAAGCAGGCCAAGAACTCAGAAGAACCACTGCAACGATCCAGACGAGAGAGGAAGGAACTCTGGGCCGATACCGTAGCGGCAGAGGTGGTGAGAAGTGGCCAGATTGCCGGAGAGATTTTGAAGGTGGAGCAAAGAGGATCTGCTGGCACCCTGGATGTGGGAGATTTTTGGCCTGAATTATTGGGAAGACAGTGGCACTGGCAATGATGAAGATTTGGGTTGGAACTGGATGGGAGAGGAAGGTGAGGGCTGGGTTTCAGGTAAGTTAAGGTGAGACATCGAGCAGGCAGTTGGGCGTGAGTCTGGAGGTCAGGAGAGAGGTCTAGGCTGCAGATGTAAATGTATCTAGCCGTCAGCATTCAGAGAGATGGTTTCCAAAGCTCTGAGACTGGATGACGTCAGCAGGAGCGTAAGTACAGATCACCAAGAGAAGGGGCCCAAGAACGGTGGGCTAGCGCATTGCCATGTCCTGGTGGTGGGGCTCAGGGGAGGAATGGGAAACCGTCAGGGAACATGGTCAGTCCATCTATAGCATCAGGAAGAAGGCAGCTTCTTCCTTCAGATGCTTGCAGTTAGATGTGGTTGTGCCGATTCTCTAGTGGTCGATACATTTCCTCAGTAAAATGGGAATCAAAGGATCAGCTAAGAGAAAGGTAGGCCTCACCACCCTGCCTCCTCTGTAGGTATATGCAGCACCTAATAATAAGAGTCATCTTTGCCAGATTCTGACTGGATTCAGAATCATCATTCACAGGTAGAGGCCAATGGCTTGACACAAACGGTGTCCCTCATTCCATTCTAGAGACATCTATGAAAAAATGTCATTAAAACCCCACTGTTTAGGACCACATTCGGTATCCTTAATTACTTACATCAACCTAATGCTCATCAGTTGATGGCGTCAATCTTCTTAAAAGGAAGTACCCATTTGTATTTGTCTACATAATCGGGCTTACTAGGATCTTAATGTTCCCTGATTTTTTATTTTATTCTATGCCTTCTGAAAACCCAGATTATTTCCTGGGAAATTTTCCACTCTGTAAGGACTAGTGCTCACTGTTCAGTGGCTAGACTGGACCATCCATAGCTGCCGCATTATCAAAACATCCGAATTTAATTCAGCAGTAATACATCAGTGGGTCTTGTTGTAATTGGTTAAACAAAATATTTAAGAGTACAATTCATATCAAACTTTTTGTGCCACTCATTCTTTGAACCACTCTATGACATACATTTCAGAAGAGATTCATCGAAAGAAACAGTAAAAACCTGGTTAAAAAAAATATGGGTTTTTAATAAAAACCTCTGTCTTTTGTTTTGTTTTATTTTAATCCATGTAGTCAAATGCCCCAGAGCTCCTAATAATGTCTATCAAGAAGAAATTCAGACCTAGCTTATCCTGATTTCTATCCCAGATTTCCCTCCCAGGGATGTCTAACAATGTGCGAAAGGGGTCTATAAGGTCCTTCCTCAGGACTATCTGGAACCCTCACTGTGGGAAATTTGGTTCCACAGACAGCTTATGGAGAGCACAGCTGACACATCCTTTATGGCCAATGCCAAGAGGTAGGTTAAAAAAATGTTTTTATATCCAGGATCAGTTCCTCAAGACATCAGACATTGTCCTGGTGCAGGCACCTATACACTCCCCTGATAGCTGATATTGTCAGCTATCAGAGATTTTAGAAAGTTTAAGAGATCCAACCATGGGAAATTTGGCTATTTAGCAAAAGAAAGTCTCAGTGCATGGCCCTCCAAAACTTTATGGTTATTGGACCACATATTTAAAAGACCAAAGGGGAGTACGTGCCCTTGTAAATAAATTCTGTCACGCTTAGGAGGATGAGTCCAAAAATATAAAGGCCGATATACTTAAAATGCATGAGACTATTAAATCTCTTTGCACAGCTGTCAGTGAAAAGTGAAATATGTCCTTCTGGTTGAGAGGGCCTCCAAGAGAACCACACACCAAATCCTTACAGGTGTAATACAGGTCTATTTTACTGGTGTTTTACCCTCCTCTCTATGATTAAAGATAACACACAATATGACATAGAAAGAAAGAAAGAAAGAAAGAAAGAAAGAAAGAAAGAAAGAAAGAGAGAGAGAGAGAGAGAGAGAGAGAGAGAAAGAAAGAGAGAGAGAGAGAGAGAGAGAGAGAGAGAGAGAGAGAGAAAGAAAGAAAGAAAGAAAGAAAGAAAGAAAGAAAGAAAGAAAGAAAGAAAGAAAGAAAGAAAAAGAAAGAAAGAAAGAAAGAAAGAAAGAAAGAAAGAAAGAAAGAAAGAAAGAAAGAAAGAAAGAAAGAAAGAAAGAAAGAAAGAAAGAAAGAAAGTAAAAGAAAGGAAGGAAGGAAGGAATGTTGAAACGGTCATGAAACTAACAGCTCTACACATACTGAAAAAAGAGGTTTATGGCCCGACGACAGTGTGCGGGACAACACAGATGTCCGTAGGAGGGCAAGTGCAGGAAGGGTCGCAGGTAGGGCAAGGACTCTCAGACGACTTCAGGGCGGCCGAAACCATTCCAGCTACAGACGCTGCATGACCTTGGCTTGAATACATTTCGGAAGTAGTTTTTTAATACTTGATGAGGTGTTTGGGAATTAAAATGAGATGTTAGCCTAACCTCTTCCTTGCTCACACATATAGATTGCACTTTTCTCTGGGACTAGGATTTCCCCCACCTGGGAAGCAGAGTCATCTTGAGGCTTTCTCCCTGCCAAATAGAACAACCACCATCACAGTACTTTCCATACTGAGCGAGTATTTGACCAGGACTTGTGTTTCTCCTCTGAATGCCTCTAAGCTCCTTGGGGACAGTGACTCTGGTGTTTAACTGGTTTGAGAGCTTCACACAGTGCCTGGAGTGACATAAACATGTGTGGGATTAATCAGATCCCTCCTCCTTCCCCTCCTAAAACTACGTGTGGCTTTAAAATACAGACTCACTCATAGCATAATGTATAGACACGTCCAATCACCACATTGTACACCTAAAACTAATGCAACACTGCGCATCAACTCTACTTTAATGATTTAAAAAAAAATACAGGCTGTCTCCCCACCTACCATCTCCATCCTTACTTAACCTTTCCCAGGATTTCTTGGCAAAAACTTCTACTCCACTGTTTCATCTCCTCCGAAAATTATTAACACTACGGTCTCTTGTTTTCTTTCTTTCTTTCTTTTTTAAGATTTATTATTTGATAGAGAGATCATGAGAGAGAGAGCACATGAGAGCAGGGGGAGGGGCAGAGGGGGAGAGAGAATCCCAAACAGACTCTCAGAGCTCGACAGGGGCTCGATCTCATCGTCCCCAAGACCACGACCTGAGCTGAAATCAAGAGTCAGATGCTCAACCGACTGAGCCACCCAGGCACCCCTAATATCTTGTTTTCTAATGATCTGCAATGGAGTGAGGCTTACATTTTAGAGAACCACATTCGCATAAGGACCAAAAGCTAGATGGGAGTAAAATCCTGTATTTACCAGAATTTCGCATAAAGTAAGCTTTATGGGAAGGTTTAGGAATTCTGTTTAAAAATTCTTCAGGGGGAGGAATTTAGGAAAGGACTGATGTATTTTCAGCTACCAGTACCAGTGCTGCATGCCCTGGTTTCTGTTTGAGATGTTTACTCAGCATTTAAATGGTTGCTTTAAAACATCGATTCTACTGCTTCATGTGGGTTTTGAGGGTAATGATACATGAAGTTCTTTTAATTCAGTCGTCTATCGTTTGGGCACTAGACCCAAGTTACCCGATTCCCGGCACACTATCATTTAAAAATAATCAGCTTTGGAAAATATACTTAGGACATAATAAAATTTTCAACTTATGAATGACCATCTCAAGCACTTGCATGTATTTTGGAGGGTTTGTTTTGTTTTGTTTTTTTAATTCCATCTTAGGAGGAAATTCTGGTATACCAATGATGGCTTGTTCCACTTATTTTGAGAGCTATTGTGTATGAACTGGCCAAGGCTTTTGCAATAAACCTAAGATTTGTAAGATATTCACTTGTGCTACTGTAGAATCTGGGGTTATCACCTCTTTGTATAAGCTCCAGCTGCCCTGACAAATTCAGAAATTAATTTCCACCAGCCTATTATCTTTGTTAACATAAACAAATGCCCAATAGATGCTTGACTTTCTCACATTGACACTTATAATCCTGTTACTGTGTGATTTGAACATTTCATTTTTTTCCCCTGAAATAGAGACGAAAATCTCCTATGCCACAATTTTAAGTATGATTGAGAAGGGCTCACCTTCCCATTTTCAAGTGGCTTAATAATATGAAATCACCAAAACAACATGTATCTTCAGAGACAGCACATGATTTATTGTGCTGATTACCATTTATCCTGCCTATCAGTGGGTGAACAAGGAAGACGAACTTTTCAGAACACAGCAAGACTTTTCCATTGATAAATGTTCTAACTCTAGTGTAACTATATATTTTCCCCACAGAGAAAAGAAAATACCATATTTACTTTCATAGTCTCTCCTTTTTTTTTTTTTTTTTTTTTGCCACATGCCTTTTTCTCCCCTATTACAACACTTTTCTTAATCAGAGGTCCCTTACCTACCAATTTAAACCATCAAAGAACCTAATTTTAAAATGGTCTCTAAGCACCAAAAGAGAGGTCTTTAGGTTCATACATCAAAGCATATTCTGCAATCTTTTTAAGAGCAGAGCCTTCAAGCATTTACCCAGAGGCTAAATGCTTTGTACATAATTTGAGGGCACCAGATGATTGCAAACCCTTCATTAAGGAAAAGAGCGTTACTCCAATGTATGGGTCTGGCAAGAAAGCCCGATCTGGGAGAAAAAGTAGCAAACAATTACCAGGACATTTACTTTGCTAGACACTAAGCTAAGAGTTTCATGCATCCTCTAATCTAATCCTGACCCAATCTGCAAAGATGTGGGTGTATGCATCTCTATAGGAGGAAGTAACAAAAGAGCTGGAATTCAAAATCAAGATGGTCAAATGTTCTCTTCTCTACATCAAACCAAGTACTTCAGTGTCAGATTAAAAGCTACAATGGCCATGAAAAATCACCTTCCTTAGTCTTCTCATCTGTAAGATTGTTACCTGTTCTCCATTATTCTTTATTCCATGATTCCATATAAGGCTGAAAGCTGATAATAATGATCCTCAGTCATTAAGGTAAAACCATTCTCAGTATGCATTTAAAAAGGCAAGGGATTATATAATGCATGTTCTCGATCACGGTATCTCCCCTGCCAGGTCAGTATCATATTGCATGTTCTATGAAATTTTAAAACCCCTTTGTATTGAAAGGAATAAGCTTCCTTTAGCTAGAAAATGAATCTCTGTGGATTAGCTCATCCCTTCATACAATGGCACTAAAATGAGCTATGATTTCTTTTTTCCCCACTATGAACAAGAGGAAGAAGGGAGGAAATCTTTTACTTTGTGGCTTCATTATTTTCTCATGGTAGGAATTTCCACATAACATACATAACAAAATACACATACCCATAATGAAAGAGTCCAGACTGAATTTAGTTTTAAATCCTTAATCATTTTGGGCTCTTCAAACGTTTCTGTTCTCCATCCATTTAAAATATTTATTAAATGCCTACTCTCTTCACGACACTGTGAAGGACATATAAAGATGAGTAAGAGTCGCTATCATATTGAATACATGTATCAAATCTTAAGGAAGGATACAAGAGCCAGGGCATCATGTTTCAAATGAAAAGAATGCTTATAAATAAACTGTTTCATATCCAGATTGGTGAAAAGGACATTGAAAACATATGCAGATTACACACCAATTTCACTAAAACATTGTATCTACCCGACAATTAAAATCGGAGGATTGACTCTTAGCAGCTCATCAACCAGAAACGTTCATCCATCAATATTCCAATATTATTTCTTACCATAAGGCTCCACAAACTTCAGCAGAGTTTTATGCAATGTGCTTACACAGTGGCATAATTTTACGCTGACAAGACAGTGGATCCGGCTCAGGTCATGATCCTAGGGTCCTGGGATCGAGTCCCCGCATCAGGCTCCCTGCTCCTTGGGAGCCTGCTTCTCCCTCTCTCTCCCTCTCTCTCTCCCTCTGTCTCTCATGAATAAATAAAAAAAAAAAAAAAGACAGTGGATCAAAATTCAGGGAAATAATATAATGCATACACGACTAGCAGATGCTGAGATCTTGTACGGGTAGGCTTCTTCAAAACGAGGATCAGTTGTCACAAGGAGACACACATTAAGGTGTGTTCTCTCTGAACTCTAAACTGAAGCAAAAAGCAAGAAATGCTATCCCATACACTAACTGGTTCATTAATGGCAGCAGCTACACAGATGGGGGGTTTTCTGGTTGGTTTTTCAGTACAGTGATTACCTGCATTATTTTAAAGGCCCAGTTAATATTTCTTTAACTCTTTGTATTTTTTCATGTTTAGTGCAATGTAAAGAAATTTAAAAATAAGTTAACAACTTATTTTTAAACAATAGTTTATTTTTAAACTCTGCCTTGTGAAAACTAGTGATTTCAAGCCAGTAGCAGACACATTTAAACAGCTTTAACTCCCTGCCGTAAATGCCCAGGAAACGCGGGATCATCCGTTACAGTAATGACCATGCTGGAGATCAGTGACAACCTACCACATGCTGATGAAATTTACTATAGATCCAGCAACCCTCTAAAATGCGAAAGACCCTTTCTGTTTACAAAGATTATTATTGTTGTTATTATTATTATTTGATCAAAGGCCCAGCAAGCGAAACCATGGCAAAATATTTATAATTTTCCCAATAACCACAAAGAGATTGCTATGAATTCCATACTGATTTTCAAATCCAGTTCCCATAAAACCAGATTCCTGATCCCAGTCATAGAGACATATTCTAATTTTTAATACCTCTTTATGTCAAGGTATTAAACAGAACAGCTTTAAGTGCAGGCCTTTTTATTTAAGGGGTATAGCTTACTTAGTACTACTTCCAAGAGAGATGTTAACAACTGCCCAACAATTAATGAAGTGTTTGCGTTCTATTACCAGGTTGCACTATCTTGTGCCATCTGAACAGAGGATTGAAAGTCCTTAAAAGAGAATTCTCAGCTTAGGTAAATTGATAATGGAACAAAACTACAACGGTGGGTGGATATAACCAAAAACCCAAGGTCTCACTTCCCTAGTTAATAATCACTACTATATATTGGCAATATGGTGTTTCTGCCTCTGAATTAGCCACTTTCCCACTGAATCTTTTATATCTGAGAAAAACTACAATTAAGAGAATAGGCTTTGGATTCTGAAAGAGGGAACCCTTCCCCCCTTCACCCCTGGTTCAAACCCTTACTAGTCATGTGATCTTGGGCAACTTAATTAAACTCACTCTGAACCTCTCATTCCTCAACTGTAGAATCACAGGGTTATTATTTCTCCTAACTACATAAAATGTAAAGGTTCTTCAAAGGCACTTTATGCTTTGCCACCAGAGATAATCACAACAAACTTAGAGGAAACGTTCCTGCTAGTTTGGCCTAAATACCCATGAGGTGATATTAATTTAAAACATTAAGTTGGATTCTCACAGCAGGAAGTTTATCTTATTCACCTGTGCATCCCCGGGAGCTAGCATAAAACACAAAATACATGACTGTTGAATGATGTAAATCATGATACCCATACACATATTCATATCATATCCATTTCTGAGCCCTACTACCTTTATTTGGGAAATAGCAACTCTGTCCCCTCTTCACCTCCACCACCAGCCCCCTCCCCCCAGATTCCTGCAGCCCTCTCCTAAGTGAGGGTGCAGTATCTACTTTCCTCCAGTCTTTTCTTTTTCCTTTTCAAGACAGAGTCATCTTTCCAAAGTGTGAGTGGATCTTACCACACTTTGAAGACTCCCATTATTCCTAAGATAAATACGAAGTCCCTAACCAGGTCTACTATCTCCATGGTCTGGCTCCTGCCCAGCAACCTCAAAAGACCTACCTTTTAGCTCATTTTCTGTTTTCCAGTCACACTGATTTTCTTTCAATCCTTCAAATATTTGAAGCTCTCTTCCTTTGCTAATGCTCTGCCTAACGTGTTCTGCCATCCAACCTCCCACCCAGGTGTTGCTTATTCCTTCCTCCCCCTTCATACCTCAGTTTAATTGTCAGCCAAGCCTCTCCTGACCTTCCCGAGTCCTTACAGAACCAGGCAGGAGAGGCTTCAGAGAATTTATCAATTTATATTCTTAATGATTGCCCGGGTACCTTCCCAACTCAAGTGTAGGCTCCACAAGGGAACCGTTTGTTTTTGCTCTGCAGGTGACTTGAATATTCAAAATTTTGTGGAATGCGTGATTTTTATAAACATTAATATTCTAGGAGAACACTCAAGATCCAGCCCTGTGGTACCCTGACCTGATTTTGAGAAACACTACACTAAAAGAATAGGTGCAGAGCACTTGTCGTATTAAGTCAAAATAAATAAAATATGAGGACTGTTGGAAGAAGATGCAAAACTTATTCTCTTCCAAGTTTGAAAAATATTTCTCTGCCTTAGAGCCTCATTTCTTTCAAGTTGTAAGCGTTTGCTAATTTCATAGCAAGCCACTTTTTCTTCCTGGACCAAAGGCTAGGAGGGAGTTTTGCAGGAGAAATTAGGTACAGCACAATATTGCACGCATCCATGAAATAGAATCATCCACACATCCAAAGGGCTTTTAAGGCATGATGGCTTAATCAGAATATTTTTAGTACAAGTTCTAAATTCTTAACAAATGAATATTCCACCATCTGCAATGAATGCCTTGAGTGGCCAGAAGCTGTGCTACAATTTATTTTAAGAAGAAAGAAATTCACTTAAGGGAACAAGAGCTGGGTTCCACAGCCTCTTCATTAGACTGGCAATATTGAGTGGGAAGGTCACTGCTAAATTTTCTGTGTGCAATTTTAGAATTATATGTTAGTTCTGCTACACTTGTCAACCGCAGAATAGCAGTCATGCTAAAAGTTTATAGTCTTAAAAATGTGCAGAAAAAAATGGAGAGGTCTAATGATATTAACAGCAGAAAATGCACTTACAGACACAAGGAGAACATCTTTTGCTGGGTTAGAGCAAGTTAAGCAAGGTGATTAGTAATAAAACACCTTCGGTCAGTTCTTGCCTGGGCATCTCTCTCTGGCAGCCTTCGCTCGGCTGTCAGGTAGTCCCTAACTACACAGGCGCGTGAGCACTGACTTGTCCCCCTTGCAAAGTCAAGTTAAAGTTAGGGAACCGCGGAGCCCCAGGGCGCCTGTTCCAGAGCAAAGAGATGACACTTTGGGCCCTGGAAACCTGACGGCGTCTTTATTCCACTGTCCCCTGCTGACCCCAGAGCAAATAATATTAATGGCTCACCTGGGAAGAGACCACAGCCAGCGAGGCTGCGTGAGGCAAGACCTGGCCTCCCAAGCTCTGCAGGGCGCTTCCCCGCACGTCCGTCACCGCCTGGCCGGGGCGCACTCGCGTCCGAATTTTCTCTCCATTTAGAGTACAACCTGGTCCTTCCACCATTTCCCCTCCCCGAACTGTGGTTCACTAGTTGCAGGCCCCCGCGGAGAAAGTCGCTGTGCAGCTTAATCCCTACGCCGGTACTTGCGCAGAGAGGAAATTCAAATCTCCCGCGCTTCCTGCACCGCCTCGGCCGCCGGGCCCCGCCCACTGAAGCCTGCCTGGCCCCGCCCCGCCCCCTCCCGTTGAGGTCCGCCTGGCCCCGCCCCAACCCGCCCACTGAGGCCCGACTGGCTCCGCCCCTGCCCCGCCCACTGAGGCCCGACTGGCCCCGCCCCGCCCCCGCCCACTGAGGCCCGCCTGGCCCCGCCCCAACCCGCCCACAGTGCGTGGAGCCCACCCAACCCCGCTAAACTGTAAGAGCCCAAGCAATTGGGACCTCAGAAACTCCAAACCTTTTTGTTTTGAGGTTTTGCTCTTGCCCTTGAACTATTCAGTACACTTCCATTCTGTGATCTTGTCCAAATATTCTGCCCTAAAATTCAAGGTCGTCTCAGTCTTGGCAGGCTTTGGTTTTTGTGTGCCCTATTCAGATGTGGGTAAGGAGGAGGACTCAGAAAAGGGTCTTTAGAACAAGCAGCTTATATATATTCTCCTGTAGAGTTAGCATATTTTCGAAAATGTGGCTTTATATGCCAAATACATTTTAGTCTCTATATTAAAAACCCTTTCATTTTTTAGATAGCTGAGCTAAGTGAGCTCTACCCAAATTCATCAACCATTCTTTTATGGGATGCCCCAGATGAATGCTATTTGAAATTGCTTTGTAAAAGGCAGGGCTCTATAGAAATATGAAGGCAATGCATAGCTTTTCAAATTTACACAAAGATGCATACATATAAATATATGAAGCTAATGACTCCATACACTTTTGTAAATAATAAAAAAATCTAATCTTTTTTGAAAATTAAAATATAGCACATTAAAACAGAATGTTAATTTGTCTGTGATTTAATCAGCCCATCACTGTGCTGTAGTTAAACCACAAGAAAAAAAAATATATATATATATATGTACTAGAGCCTTGAATTCAAACATTTAAGGAGCATTAAATCTTTCTCTTTGTGGGGAGAGATTAGTGATCAGATTAGCTGGATCACGTTCAGGATTCTTTGCACCTTACTCCCTTGTTTAATTGTTGTTTACTCTTCCAGGTCAATTACTAAATAATCGAGAAAGAATCCTTCTGCTCATTACAACCTAAATTCAGTCATAATCTCTGCCCTTTGATGGAGGAAAGTGCTATATACCTTATTTGCTTCTACCTTTGTATTAATTATTTACTGCTACCTGGTAAATTATCCCATTCTTTATTTCAGAGTTCCTGCAGGTCAGGAATGTGGCAGTGGTCTGGCTGGGTGGTTTTGCGTCAGCGTTTCTCAAGCAGCTGCTGTGAAGATGTTGGCCAAGGCTGCAGTCATATAAAGGCTTGATTTTAGCTGGAAGATCCATCTCACTTGCACAGCTGTTGACAGGAGGTCTTGGTGTCTCATCCTCTGAATCTTCTCCCGACATGGCAGCTGAGTTCCCCAGGAGGTATGATCTAAGAAGGCAAGGAGAAAGCTGTAATGATCTTTATTACCTAGTCTCTGAGGTGACACATCCGTACCTTCACTACTTCTATTCGTTAGAATCCAGTCCATCAGTGGAGCCCATAGGGGGTAGAGGTGGGGAATGAATCTTTATCTCTTGAAGGGGAGAGTATTAAATAATTGGTGACAGTATTTTAAAACCATCACCATCTTCATTAATCTGAATGATTCATCATGGACTTCTCATTTCTCTTCAGGTTGCACAGTGTGCCCGTTTGGATCAAATATGATCTTTAGTTAGAATTAGGTTTCCATTCCTCAGAGAGCTCAGTAAGAGTTGGAGAGTAACACTGAAGATACTAAGGGACTTCATGGATGTGCCCTGAAGAGCCAAGCCAGATTTTGTTTATACGTGACTTGCCTTTGAGTCTTTTGATACTTCTCTTTGTTATGCTTCCTTGCATCCAATTACGAGTAAAATCACATGCATCATGCATCTGCGGTGCCTTTATAGAGCTGCCTGACCATTGCAAGCAAATCTACCTGGGTGCAGACTCTTGGTGGTCTCCTCAGACTGTGTCAGAGACCTCCTAACTGCCCTTAGCCTTTCACACTCTTATCAGAGTCATCTTCTTAAGCATGAAGACTTTATAAAACTCCCTGTCTTCATATGCAAAATCAAATACATTTTTCCTGTTAACCTCCACATGATTGTTCTAATTCCCAAATAACATAACATACTTGAAAGCACTTTGAGAAATGGAAAACACTCTAGAAGTTCAAGGAATTAGGATACATTCTTTTTACTACTCTTAGAAGATTTTCTGTATTTTGTTTCTTGGCTCATGCTATTATTCTTACCTTTTTTTTTTCTTTTTAACTCCTCTTCAACCTAGCTTACTGATATTCTCCCACCTTTAAATCCTAGTTGAATGCATAACCTCTAAAAAAACCTTCCAGGTATAGTCAGAATCAATCTCTTGTCTTCTGAAGTTGGTTTTACCAAACCTACCTCGTATTAGAATTAATTGGGCACATACCAGTCTCCCACTAGATTCATTCCTTGAAGTCCTTGAAGACTGTCGAGTGAGCGTCCTGTTTATCTTTAGATTTCCCAGGGCACCCAGGATGCTCTTTTGCACATAATAAACATTCAATGAATATTTGTTGAATTCAGTTATTATTATTGGAACTCTCTGTTCCCAAATACCTTTTCTCATATCTTTAGTGTCATTCTTATGAATTGAGATTTTATGTTCTCAGAAGTTCTTGCTAAAATAAACATCAACAAAAATAGGTAATACATTAAGTTACCCTATGGTATACTTTCTTTATTAGATCAACAACACAAGAATCTTGATGTATCTTGAGGAAATCAGATCAACCACAAGTACAATCATTTGTGTACATTCATTTCTATCTATTTATCTTCACAATAACCCTGTATGATAGTCAGGATAGCTAATATTTGTATTTTATGGATAAAGAAACTGAGTTTCAAACCAGTGGTTATTTTCCACAATCACATGTAGGGACCAACAAACATAGAGAAATGAAACCCAAATTTTCTGACTCTGAGACCAGTATTCTTTTCACTAACACCACAAGTAAGTGTAGATGAAATAAGGATGTCTAAAACTTTGGAAGAGATAGCTTTCTCCAGGACCTTAAGTCGCTAATATACCATATAGGTATGTGGCACTAGTGAAAAACGTGTTGAACAGGGTAAGAAATCGCCAAAAGGAGATGGAGAGGAGCTAAACATAAACCTGAATTTTACTTCCAAAGATTTGCATTAATAAAAACATACTTAATGCCTGCTCTGCGTGAGGCGCTGAGTCAGGCCGCACACGAGAGATTTCAATGTAGTTAGGGATACTGACATAAGATGTAAAAGGAAAAGAGAGCTTATGGTATGTATACAAAAGGACTTGGAGACGGAGAGAATTCATTGAAGAGACACGCCACTCAGAAGCAATATATCTGGGAGAGGCTCAGAGAAGAGATGGAGTCTGAGCCAGTCCTTTATGAAGGAGGGCCCTTGGCGAGTAGAAAGGTCAATTAAGAGCCTTCTAATTCAGAGGAATACAGGCAAAAATGTGATATATTTGAAAGAGTGATTAAAGCAGACATTGTCAGGCAGGGGAGTAGTGGTAGATGATGGTGGAAAGACTCCTAGGGACCGTTGGTGGAGAGCCCAGGATAAGGAAGAGTGAAATTCATTTTCCTGGGATATGGGCAACCATGAAACATTTGAGCAGATGTAGGGACCCCAAGCCCACAAATTCATGATACCTATTTACTAAAACTGAAATCCAGAACTCCATTCAAACTATGAAGAGGAACCCGCTCTGCAGTTTGGATCCCTAATTTGCTTATTCTTCATTAACAAATAGATGAAGGAGCCTGGGTGGCTCAGTCTGTTAAGCGTCTGCCTTCGGCTCAGGTCATGATCCCAGGATCGAGCCCCACATTGGGCTCCCTGCTCGGTGGGGAGTCTGCTTCTCCGTCTGCCTCTGCTGCTCCCCTGGCTTGTGCTCTCTCTCTCAAATAAAAAAATAAAGTCTTAAAAAAAAAAAAAGAAATAGATGGGTCACCGTTGCTCATACTAAGCGGGCAGAGTTGCTTACATAATGCTGAGTTCATACCACTTTGAAGAGTCCTTGGTTCCAAATTCCTCTGTTTTCAGTAACAATTATCCCAGATACTTATTTAGTGCTTTTATGTGCCAGGCAGTGTTCAAAGTGTTGTGCAAATACAGACTCTTTTGATCCTCACAATAATCCTCTGAGGTTCGCACGATCCTTATCTTCATTTTACAAATGAAGGAACTGGCACAGAGAGGTTAGGTAATTTGTTCAAGGCCACAGAGTTGGGATCCAACCAGGCAAGCCACGGTCTTAGCCAAATATTTTCAGCAACATTAATTATATCACACGGGCCTTCAACCAGATATTTTCTGCAATGACTTAAGAAATGGTGGTTTAGAGGAAAAGCAACCGTTTAGTCAGCCTTATGTAGGAATTAAAGACAATCTTAAAACCTTCTCTTAGTGTGTTAAGTTTTGACATATTTTGGATAGTGAAATTTTGTTTTCAGCCCTCTCTTTACAAAGTCTGTGGGCAAATTTTTTTAGGTGGAATGATAAAAAGGTAGCAAGGGGGTAATTTCTTTAATTTCTGTGTTTTACATAAATTACCTGAATATATTTAACAAGTAGAGAGAGAACATCTATCCTCTCTCAACATCCTCTTAATTTGAGCTCTGAATAGAGCAAACAGTCATTAGTGAACATGAGGTGCAGGTGTTTTTGGTGGTATTTACTAAAGAGTCTCCAGTTTCTACCCATTAAGAGAAACTTTTAACATTTGACTACCAGAAGAATAATAAAACACACAGCAACAGAAACCATTTCAACAGTTTTATTGTTTGAGGCAGGTAGCAAATGTTGAGACTTTGCAGTGGATTTCATCCCACTGCCAAGGCCGGAAGAGCCAGGTGATAGTTTTCTGCCAGCAAAGTCACAATCGAAACTACGAAACCAACCACGGCCTCCTAGGTGATGCACACCACCACCCTGACATACTGAGGCTTTTCAGAGTGTTGTGAAATCGAGGATGGCCGGGCTTTCATTCCAGCTTTGTTTCGCACAATTCTCCGCAGAAGGGATTCTTCTCATTTGTTTTGTAACCTAAGCATATTAAGCAACTAAAGGTGGTTTCTGAATATGAAATTGATTTGGGGGAAATCAATAGCTAAAGAGTTATTAAGCCCTCACAGAAGAGCCAAAATAATCCCTTTGTGAGGGTTTTCCCCCATGAGAGAGGATAGGAGAATTGATTTCTTTGCTATTTTGAAAGAGACCAGTGAGTTATTTTTTGTTAATATCTTGGGGCAACATTCTTCAACAGTCTCAGCCTCCAGAGAATGGATTCAGGTTGAGGCATGAAATGCACCATTTACTCATTCATTCAAAAAACAATCACTGGGCTCCTCCTATGTTGCAGGAAGGGTGCTAGATCCGTGCATACGGATGGAAGTCGGAGATTGAAGCAGCTCACAGACTAGCGCAGGGAGAAGAGGAAATGAATACCAGTTCTCTTAACAGGTGAACTCTGAGCGCCACAAGCAGATGTGGCCAGGAGACGTGGGATTCCAGACATCCCAGCTCCCTTTTGAGGAGGAAGAGGGAGAAGCGCATCTCATGAAGAGTCAGAGAAGGGGATTTTCAGGCAGATGGGGAAGAAACACTTTCTGAAGCCAGGAGGTGTGAGAGAACTTCATATTAGGGGAACTGTAAGAATGTCTGGAAGACAAGAGGTCAGGAAGTGAGGGCTGATGGCGTCCGGAGAAGTCAGCAAACCAAGATTATGAAAAATCTAAGATGATACGCAAAGAAGTATGGATATTATTTTGAGAGTAACGGGGGAGCAAATAAAGAATCCTATGCAGGAGAATGACGTGATTATATAAACTTTACTTAATGGTCACCAGAACAGTGTGAAGCAGTGATTCTCAACCAGGGCGATTTTGCCCTTTTGGAGACGATTGGTCACATCTAGGGGGAAGGGAGTGCTGTTGGCATCTAATGGGCAGAGGGCAGGGATGCTGCAAAACAGCTTACAATGCACAAGACGGGCCACCACAACAAAGAAGTATCCAGCCAAAAATATCCATAGCGCTGACGTTGAGAAACCCTGATGTGCTATGCTGATTAATGCCCTGCTCCCCTAGTTCACGCACTAATCCTTGGAACTTGTGACTGTTTCCTTACACGGCAAAAGGGATGTTGCCGATGTGACTAAGGACTGTGGGATGAGGTGAATAGCCTGGATTACCCAAATGGGCTCAGTGTAATCATAAGTGCTGAGAGGAGGGAAGCAGGAGGGTCTGAGACAGAAAAGGTAACGTGAGCCCAGAAGCAGTCACTGAAGGAGATGTGGTGACACCAGTCTGAGGCCTATGAAGATGGAAGAAGGAGCCACAAGCCAAGGAATGTGGGTGGCCTCTAGCAGCTTGAAGGGGCAAGGACAGAGTCTCCCTGAGAGCCTCCAAAAGGAGCCAGCCCTGCTGACCCCTTGATGTCAGGCCAGTAAGACTGATCTTGGACTTCTGACTTCCAGAATAGTCAGAGGATAAATTTGTGTTGTGTTAGGTCGCTTAACTTGTACTTTGTCATAGCAGCAATAGGAAATTGATATATCTGTTTTGGAGGATGGGATAGATAGAAAGCAAATCTTGAGGCAGAATAAACAGTAAGGAGATGTCAGTCATGCCAGGCACTTGTGTGAGTACTGGAGATACAACAGTGAGCAAGGCAGGAAACGAACAAAATTCCTGCTCTCTTGAAGTTTACAAACTAGTGATTTCTATGAGTTCTTGTTATACTCCAGAAAATAATCTCTTGTATAATGCTAATTTCCTTTCCCCATCCCTTGTACATCAGCTAACTTTTTCTATTTTGAATAGAAAGTTTTATTTTTGATATATTCAAATTTATCAGGATTTCACATTATGATTCATACTCCCCTCCCCGTCCAAGGTCATTTTAGTGTCATAAAATATCTCTCTACATTTTTTCTATTAACTTTACTTATAGTTTTCTTATGATCAATTAGTTATTGTTCCCAATTATTACTCACCTCTTCAAGACAATATCATTAACCCTACCCTTGCCATGTGTTCTTATAGAGGACTAGACTTCACCACCCCATTGTCAGGACCAGCCATGTGACTACCTTTGCTCAATGGAGCGTGAATTCTCTTATCTGATCATAAACTTGTGAAGGAGAAATAGAACGTTTATTGTTGGAAGTCACTGAGATTTTGGGATGGTTCGTTATGTAGCATAACCTAGGGAAATGTAATTAAAACACGTTTATCTTTAAGTCTTTTAGCTATGATGCCATCATTGTTATATGCAAAGTTATCCTTAATATACAAATATGTTCGGTCTCGCTGTTGTGTTTCATTGATCTATCTGTTCCTGCACCAATTCTATACTATTATTATGACTGTGATATTATACTGTGTCTTAATGTCTTGTGAGTTCCTGCTTTTCAGCCTTCCTTCTCAAAATTATACTAGGCTTTCCATGAATGTTCAAGCTTTCAAGGTATATTTAGACAATGTTTCCTGTTCTCCCCCAAATTCTGCTGAAATATTGATTATAAATACATTAAATATGTAGATAAGCTTGGGAAACCATTCATAGTTTTACAATGTTAACATGTCTGCTTTTATTAAGGTCTCATTTAATCAACTTTAGAAATTTTACAAGTCTCTATGTTAAGATACTGTGTTTTCTTCCTTCCTTTAATTCCTAGTTGTTTCATTGTTTGGGTTCCTATTTTAAATGGCATATTATTTTCTATTATAGTTCTAGTTATTGTTGTTGAATTTCTATGTGAGGGGCTAGACTCCAGTGTGAAACATATACACTGGGGAAGAGAGGAAAATAGTAGCTCTTCTCTGTATGCTTATTTTTTTTATTTTACTTTAACATTTTTATGTTTAGGCAAACGGTATCTAATGTATTAATACATTAGTTCTATAAGAAGAAGAAGAGCTAATTTTTAGGAGGCACTAACTTTGTGCTAGGTACTACAAATGCTTTCCAAGTATGAATTTACTTAATCCTCACAATATCCTAAGTGGTTAAGTGTTGCTATTATTATTATTCCTACTATTTTCATTTCACAGACGAGAAGAGTAAGGCAGAGAGTGATTATGTAATTTGCCTAAGTTCACACAAGCAGCAAGTAACAGAATCAAGATTTGAACCCAAGGCAATCTTGCTCATAGTATATACACTACTTTGTATGTAAACTATGTAACTGCAATTTATAAATAAATATTGGGGTCATGATAGGCTCATAGGATCAGTTGGCTTGCTTTCTAAAGACTGTTATTTTTTTATGCTTTATTTATCAACTTTTAGGGGAATCAATATTTTGAGACTAGTAGAAAAATGCTATTAATCTTTGAAGTTCATATTGTATCTGGCAATTCACTTAACATTTTTATTAGATGTCCTAATTTGTTCATTCTGTTGGGTTTTCTATGTAGATAATCTTATCATTTCCAAATAATGACAGTTTTATCTCTTCCTTTCCAATTCTTATCATTCCTAATAATTTTCCTTGTCTTATTGTGTTGGCTGGGGCCTTCAGTACTATATTGAATAGTAGTGGTGATAAGAGATATCCTCCTTACTTTGGTGATTTCAAAATTTCCTCAGTAAGCGCTATCTAGCTGAGCCTTTTAAGTAAATACTCTTATCAAGTTAAAGACATCATATTTGTTCTCAGTTTTCTTAGTTTTTCTTCTGTTTTAGCAGTACATAACCGCAAAACTTATTAAATGCTTTCTGTATCTACTGAGATCATTTATTTTTCTTGTTTAGTCCTTTATTATGATGAATTACATTGATAGAATTTTGATCAGTAAACTATTACAGCGTTCTCAAAACAATTCCTACCAATTCACACCGTATCATTCTTAACTGATTATGAATTTATTTGGCTACTGTTTTATTTCCTATTTCTTCATCTGTGTTCAGAAGTGAACTAAGACTATTTACTCCCCTTTTTCCTTTATTTTGTCCTTATTCAATTTTTATACCAAGATATTAAGCTTAGAAAGTGACTTGTGCCACTTTGTTTTTTTCTGGAAGAGCTTTCGCAAGATAAATTTATCTGCCTTATAAACTTTCACTTATCAATCTTTAAAGGACCCTATTTCAATTAACTCTGAAGTACTTAGTTAGCAGGGGAGGAAAGGAGGGATACCAAAGCTATGTTATGGCATTTTCTAGAGGAAGCTGATTTACTCAGTTAAATATTGTCTGCAATTCATCATAAGATAAGTGAGCTTAAAAGTGCATAGCAGAATTTTGAAATTCCTAGTATTTGGCAGTTTGGAAAAGGATTAGGAACATTAACACTTACGTATGTTTGTTTCATGTGGCCAACTGCTTTTGAAGACCATTTCCCCCACAACTCCTGCCAGATTATTAATGCAAAGAATTGAAATAACTTTGTCAACATAAACTATGTTTTATTGGTCAAATTGAAAGACAAAAAGGGATCGGGTCCCCGAAGGTGATTACTATAAACATTGAAATGCTCGTGGGGACCACGTTTGTTCCAGTAAGAAGATACATCAAGGTAATCATTCTTCAAACATGCAGGATTCCCACTAAAGGGAAGATAAAGGGGCAACTGTTACCTGCCTTGACTCGGTCAGAATTTGGGGGGTGGGTTTAGTGAGGAGCTCCCCTTAAGAAATAAGAGCTGAGAAATAGAAGTCTTACTAGCATTTTTTAAAAGATTTTATTTATTTATTTGAGAGAGAGAGAAAGAGAGCACAGGCTGGGGGAGGGGCAGAGGCAGAGGGAGAAGCAGATTCCCCACTCAGTGGGGAGCCCAATGTGGGCTCAATCCCAGGACCCTAGGATCACTACCTGCGCAGAAGGCAGATTTATTGTTATTTTTAATGGTTTCTGGTTTTACATAACGAACTGGAAAACTCTGAAAAAGTTAACAACCTAACCCATGTGCTTGTTTGTAGGGACAGCAGGGCATTTGGAGAAGTGGAAGCAAAGGACAGAGTGGGAGGCGGCAGCGGACAAGAAAAGCAGATCCGCAGCTCAATCCTTCTGGACACTACAAAGAAGACACACGGGAAGGTCTTGAGCCCGAGAATGAACCTGGAGTTTAAAACAGAAATGCTTCAATTAGGCCATTATGCCTTGTCATCTACTTTGTGGACATTCCACACTCACCTGGATTGTGTTGAGGCATGATTTGAAGTTCAGGAAACACTGAAATTGAGAGCTGGGGAATGACAGCAACAGATGGACCTTGCTAGCATGAAGTAATCAAAGGTGTGCAAAGTCTGGGCAAAAATACTCAATCCTGAGCTTGACAGACCATATAGAAGCAGGTTATACCATTAGCTAAAGGTCAGATATAAATATAGTGAGCTTGTTAAAGACAGTTGGGTATGCTCTATCCTTCTCAATCACATTTGTATACCTGGGGGATAACTTGTCAGCGAGATGTGTATCTGTCTCTACCTACCTGTGTAATAAAACGAATAGAAATCTTAGGAGGTGACTGAGTCTGATCCATTGTGTTTGATGTCTTAATGAGAACACAATCGTTAGAAGGTAGTAAAACGGATTCGTTATTCCTAACAGACAGAGGGGTCCATTTCACCAGCCAAATACGAGATCACTTCTTGCCCTAACTTTTAGCATATAATTTTAATCAGTTACCAAGGGCAACAAAAAAACTCAGTCTTATTTGTAGATGTCTTGAAACCCATTAAAAAAAAAAACCAAGAACAATATTTTGATATTGTTCATTTATGCAGACAGGGTTCAGAGTTTATCTGTTAAGCCTCAAGAAGGATCTTTGGCATTTCTCATCTAATTATTGTTGGCTTGGACCCAGTTTGAGCTAGTGATTAAGCCACAACAGGCTCTATTTTTCATTATTAATCTCTTGGACTTGAAAGGTTTATCAGACCCAAAGCAATTAGACATTTAAAATTTTGGGCTTTTTGTTTACTTGCTAAATACTGACACCTGAGATTTTTCTGTTCCACTGTTTTTATTTGTGAAGCAATTGGAAAATGCTAAGGAAGGGGTGTGTGTGTGTGTGTGTGTGTGTGTGTGTGCGCGCGCGCGCGCACGTGCATGCGCACACATGCACAGGTGCGCACATGTATGTGTTTCATAGTCTTTCAGGGATAAGCATCCACCTTAACAAAATATTCTACTTTAGATTAGCAAAGCTGAGAAATTCTGCGTTCTCTTCCTGCACTAATTTGACTAAGGCATCCAGAGCTATATCCTGGATGTACCTAAATACTGACTGGAATTACGGTCTACTTTAGATGTGGAGGTTTGCTTCAGCAGCCATTTATGTGACAGCCTGATTATCAATAGTGTGATTAATTCCTCAGCACATGCACATCAGGACTTGCTTCCGAGGTTGAGTGCTAATGCGAAAGGGATGGATTAGCCCAGCACATCGGGAATTCAAAACTCCCCAGAAGGGAAGGGGTAAGCATGACATCAACTCAGATAGAAAAGGCCAAGCAACTTACAGAAACATTTGCAAGGATTCCGGATAAGAAAATAATTTTGTACAGGTTTCACCTTAGAGTGTCTTTCAAACTGTATAGGAAGTTGAATTGTTTTACAGCAGGGCAGTCAATACTCTTCCTCAGTATGGCTTGGATTTAGTGCTTCATTTTAGAGGAAGTGATATTTCAAAGAGAGAAAAACACTACTTGGAGGATTTCTGATTCTCACAATGATGCCTGATGGATGGGAGAAAGTCCGCACAGGGTTCTTGAATGAACATAGAAAGTTTTAAGGATTTTTCTTTATAGAAACTCTTCTGGAAGAGTAGAAAATGTAGCATAAGTCTCCAACAGAAGTTTGAACTTGGCTTCTGATAGATTCGTGAATTTCTTAAGAATTTCTCTTTTGGTATTAGTTTGGGATTTTATATATATATATTAAGCTGCTTAGAATGGAAACACAATTATGGTAGCTTCACAAATAAGGGTTTCTTTTTCTCATATATTAAGTCTGGACATGGGTAGGTGAGGTTGGTGTGGTGGCATGAGATCATCAACATCCTGGCTTTATTTTGTCTTTCTGTTCCTTCGGCCTCATGGTTCCAAGATACTCCATGTTTCTCTACCTCTATAGAACCTCCTTCTGTGTTCCAGGCAGGAGGAATAAGAAAGCTGTGAGGAAGAAGGGCTGGCACCTATGTCAGGAAAGCAAAACTGGTGGCTTTCAGCTTATTTCATTGACCAAACAATGTCATATGATCAGTATTTGCTGTAATAGAGTCTGAAAAATAGTGTAGACACTTTTTCTTTTCTTTTCTTCTCCCTTTCCTTTCTCCTCTTTGCTTCTCTTCTTTTCTCTTCTCTTTTCCTCTTTGGCTGTATTGCCAATAAAAAGTAAAGGAGGGTTCCTTTGGCAAAAACCAAGGAGAGGATGGATATTGGGTAGGCAGACAAGCAACATGTTCTGTCACATGTTGCTTCAAGATATTTACCAGTATCAATTCTGGTTTGGTGATGCCTATGACATTCTGATTTTGTACACCATTCCCTCTTATCCTTGTTTTGCTTGACTGGCAGTGGATTTCGTTTAATATAGCTTTGGTTCACAGAGCTGATGCTCTCAAGGAATGATGGCATCCTAAGAGCTTGTTGCTTAAGTTCACTCCTCCACAGTGCTCCGAAACAACACATTACTCATACATGCGGGAAGACTAGGGAGGTGTACTAGGTTGGTAATGCTGGATAGAAAGTCAAAAGCAAATCTGCCATCACTCTTCACATGGTGGCCGTGAGAGTTGAAACCTGAAGGATAAGCTATGTTGATACTAAAAACCCAAAGCAAACACTGGTAGAACTAACAGGAGAAATAGACAAATCCAATGGAGATTTTTACCATCCTTTATCAAATGTAGGTAGTAAAATCTCCAAGATAAACCATATGTTGGGAAATGAAACTTATTCAATAAATTTAAAAGGCTTGATGTTTTAAAGCGTGTTAATTGATAATGATAGGCTTAGTGTAGACATCAATAGCCTAAGATATCTAGATAAGCCCAAACATTTGAAATTAAAGAACCTCCTTCTAAATGTCAGAGATCAAATATAAAAAAAAAATCACAAAGGAAATGAAAACTTAATTTGACTAAAGCTATAATGAAAATATAACCTACGAGCATTTGTAGGATGCTGCTAAAGCAGTCTTAAAAAGGAAATTCTTAAATTAGGAAAGAAAAAAAGATTTTAAAGATTAAAAAAAAATTTAAGGTTACTCTAAATTCCTACCTTAAGAAGCTAGAGAAAGACAAGCAATTGGAACGCAAATATACAAAAGGACAAAAATAATAAATATGAGTATAAACCAAGAAATAAAAAATAAACAATGTAGAAAATCAACAAAACCAAAGCATCTGAAAAGATGAATAAAATCCATCAAACTAGAGGTAGATTGATAAGGACAAAAAAATTAAAAAGAAAACCAAATATTTTCAGGAATAAATGAGAGGGTTTTTTTTTTAATACTATAGATATTAGAGGAATAAGAAGGGAATATTTTGAACAACTTTATGACAATGTGCATGACAATTTAGCTGAATTGGACAAATTCCTTGAAAAACACAAGTTTCAAAACCGACATGACAGAAAATCTGAGTAGCCCTGTAATAATGGAGTTGAATTTGTCATCAAAAGCTCCCCACAACTGAAACTTGTGTCTCAGATGGCTCTACTGGTGAATTCTAGCAAACATTTAAGAAAGAAAGAATGCAAATACTACAGAGAGTGTCACTTAAAATAGAAGAAGAGGTAACTATCCCCAGCGTTGACTAGGAGGCTTATAGCAGGCCTGGCATTTAATTTTTATTCTACTTACAAGCTAATAAATTAACCTATTACTATTTCATAGATTCTGGCAGAAGATGTGAGACTCCTGGATCAGAGACAAATGCCTTTAATTACTCACAGACAGCAAGCAGCATGAGCATCATTATGTTTGTGTCTGTCCCCCTTTTTCTTGAGGCCCCCAGAAGTGACACAAAGGGCCCAAGTGGATGCCCGTGCATGCAGTGAACTACATTGCAGAGGAGGGATTCTGAGGCTGGAGAATCTACTGACCTGTGTCTGTCTGGTGACCAGGCCCTGAGTAAAAATCAGGAAAAATGGTTTTGGGTTTAGCTCAGCTATTGGCATGTTCCTTAGCACAGGACAAATCATCTGTGTTTTGGAATCCTGGCTTCACGATCCATAAAATCAGAGGATTTGGACACGGTGATTTCTTAGGACGCTTCCAACTCTATAGTTGTAACTGACTATGTCCATGAATTAAAGAGGGTTGAAAATGTTAGCTTCAAATTATTTTCTGTGATAGAATTAGGAGCATAAAGTAAAAGACATGGTGAATTCCTTTGGTCAACTTCTGGCCTGAAAACATCAATGGCCCCGCCCTATGAATCATAAATTACTGAGGGAGCTATAACTTCATAACATTTCTGTTCAAGGTTTCAAATTTGTGCTGCTCTTAATATTCTTTTCATATCCATTTAAAAATATCTCTTGACCCCTTGAGCAATATGGGTTTGAACTGTGTGGGTCCCACTTATATGCAGATTAATTTTTTGATAAATACAGTACAGTACTAAAAAAGTGTCTTCTCTTCCTTATGATTTTCTTAATAATATTTTCTTTTCTCTAACTTACTTTAAGAATACAGTATATAATACATAGAACATACGAAATATGTGTTAATCAACTATTTATGATATTGGTAAGGTTTCTGGTCAACAGTAGAATATTAGTAATTAAGTTTTGGGGGAGTCAGAAGATATATACAGATTTTGCAAAGGGGGTGTGGGTGTCCCTAACCCCCACGTTGTGCAAAGGTCAACTGTACTGTAATGTCACCTTGACTCTTGCCTGAAATCAACAGACATACTCCCCCTCCATTATTTTAAATTTTTAACTTCACTCCTTAGGTTAGCATTTCTCAAATTCTGTCCCACATGATGTGATTTGAAAAAAGTTTTCCAAGAAAAATGAAGTGTTTGGAAACATTGGGTTAAATAAAGAAAGATGGGGCGTCTGGGTGGCTCAGTCGGTTAAGCGTCTGCCTTCGGCTCAGGTCATGATCTCAGGGTCCTGGGATCGATTCCCGCATTGAGCTCCCTGCTCAGTGGGGAGCCTGCCTCTCCCTCTGCTGCTCCCCCGTCTCGTGCTCTCTCTCTCTCTCTCTCTCTCTCACACACACTCTCAAATAAAATCTTTTAAAAAAAAAAAAAGAAAGGTAAAAGTGGTTTATTTTGTCTGGACTCCTAAGGGTCTTAACTCTTCACTATGGAACTCTAACGGGGAAGTATGGAACCTAGTTTCCCAAATCTATTTGACCATTGAGAAGCATTCTAAGAAATACACTTTGGAAATGCTATTTTGAGTTCTTCAGCATTAAGCCTCATGATTATTTTACAGTTTGCAGAAAGTCTGCCTAATTAAAAAAAAAAGCTCTTAATTTGCCCTTTTATCATTTTTTCCAGCTAAGAGATTTGTGTTGCCTTGGCCCCCCTGTGCTTTCTTCTCATTCAGCTAAATAAGACAGAGAGAAATTAAGGCTGTGGGTACAAGAACAGTGGACCTACTCCATGGGGAAGGGAACAGAAAGATGAGCCATGGTGACCCAGGCGGCTGAGGTGACTGAGCAGCCAGATAGATATACGTAGGCCAAAAAACTGGCAGAATTGAGGCTAGTGGGAAACGCTAAGTCAACGCAGACTTTTCTAGAAACAAAGTCCAGGCGAAATGAGTAGATGAGGCAGGAGTGAGGTTTGATCAAATAGGATTGGAATCACAGATAACAGAGTCTCTTGGAGCACTTGGGTCTCAGTACCCCACCCTAAGGAGGGACTGAGTCTTAGCACTGTCTGGCATCTGAAACAAATGCCTCTTCATTTTCCTTCTGTGGTGTCTCAGCTCATTTCTAGCCGGTTAAATCAGGCAGACTCTTTTTTTGGCTTTAAAAGACAAGGGTTTTTAAGGCAAACTGCATGAGAGGACAACACTGTATCCTTTACATGGATTTTGGACTCAGAGAGAGTCACCTGTGGGATGGGTAAGGGCAGATTCCTGGAGTCCTTGAACTTCTCTGCATCTTTTTCTTTCTGGGAAGTTGACTTTTACCACAATCTTGACAAAAAGCCTTCATGAGAGCTTATCCAAGACGATCAGGTTCCAACCCTTGTACGTTTTAAGCTTTAAACCAATTCTGGCAATAACATACGTTTCTGCATGATATCATGTTTGGCTTTGAGCTACATAAAATCTGAAAAATAGTGGCTTAAACACAGAAAGGGATCATTTGTCTTACGTACCCGATGGGGTAGAGATAGGTAGTCCCAAGTCTGCTAATGCTGACGCTCAGCTAGGTCATCAAGGACTCGCTTGCCCTCCTCTGCCTTCTTCAGTGGGTAGCCTTTGTATTCTTGTTTGTGAGAGCTCCTCCAGGGATCACATTCCTATTCCCCTGCAAGAAGAAAGGGAAAGGTCCAGGAGGTTTTCCCACAAGGCTTTGTCTTGTATTGAGAAAGGGTGGCTTCCCCCGGAAAAATCTGCCTATATCTTAGTGGCCAGAACTGGGTAACATAGTTTCCCCCAGCTACAAAGTTACCTGGGGAAGTGAAGATATTTACATATTAAACTGGGGACATTGATGATCAACTCCAACAAAGTTGGAGTTGTTGTAGCCGGGAGGGAAGGGAGAATAGGTAATGGCAAGTGATCTGCCTGTTGTAGAAAAAAACGACAAAAAACAGAGAAGCATTTCTCAATTCTTCTTGACCCATTTGTTTATTTAGCCTTTCCCCCTCTTTCTCCTGATCAATACCTTATTTGAAAATAAAGACACTCTGGGCTTTACCTCAGATAGTTAGTTAAAGCAACTTCCAAGCTATATCCGTAAGTTGATGGTTTTCTGACACAGAAAGCTTAAAATACATTTTTCCCCACCTTGGGGAAATTTAGCAACCCAAAGATAGGACATTGAAGAGGAACAAAAATGTAAATCAGGTTTGAAGGCAGAAACTAAAAATGGGTTTCATGACAGACCGTCAGCATTATATTTGGGTCACAAAACAGGCCATTTCCTGTCTTCTCGAAGCCCTCCCCTTCCCAAATCACTGCCCTGTAACCTGGTGTGTGAAGATGAGTGCCAACAGGGCGAGGAGGCAACAGCCTCCCCGGCCTAAGTGCATGGCTTTTTGCTAATGGCTCTAGACACAGATTGCGGGGCCTGGTCCCGTTCATCATTGTCATAATCACCATCCTATATTTTTGAGTGCCCACAGGGGCATGGCATTGTCCTGGGCATAATGTTTACTGTCCTATTTCTGCTTCCAAATTGTTAGCAAGATTTCGTTCACACTTAGCTTATCTCTGATTATAAGCACTACTGTCCACTGCTGTCAGCTATCTACAGCTAAAGATTTTTATACTGTGCATGTTCTCCAAAGGAATCCATTGAGAAAGTGACAATACCACTTTTTAGCTCTGGTTTTTCATCATTAATGGATTTACTCAACATGCCCATTAGCAGGTACTATTTTCTTGATTATGGAACTCCGCAAGGACATCGCTGAGTTCAAGGTTTGCCAGAAACTTCGGGATTTGGAGGAAAAAGAGAAGGCTAATATTTATCAGTTCTGGGGACAGCGGTGAGTGCTTGATATTGCACTGTTAAGTTATCCTGCTCAAGGGATAATTAGTGTACACATCTTGTAGAGGAAGCCAGGGATGCTGAAAAAGTTTAGATTAGTTGTCTGAAGTCCCATAGGCTGATAAAAGATTGAAACTGAACTTGAACTTGGGTCCTTCCTTAATTATCTTTTAACTACAGTATATCCTTTGAGAAGTGTCATCCTATTTCACCGAGAGGTCACAAAACCCAACCCTCATTGGTGAATTCAGTTTAACCTAAAGGACCCACACCCATCAGAGACACGAGTGAGGAAGAACAGATGTTTTCCTAAGGCAAGAGAAGGTTCTTAAAAAGCATCAGGATTCAGGATTAAGGTATATTATTTTCTTCAAGGTGTATTACATACTATGCTCTTTTAATGTAGTGGAACTAAAATTACACTGCATGCTTGTTTAATGTGGTTTATTTCCCCAAACCTATTTACGTCGGTATTCTGCTTGCTTACTCTAGAGAGCTCCCCATCCTAATGATAGATCTTCTAATGGTCTACTCTTGCTCAGGACACTTTTTTTCTAGTAGCAATTTCTAGTGTGATTTCTAGCAATTTCTGTATTTGACATGTGCATTCTTCCTATTGTTCGAAGGCTTTTGAGATTTTCATACTCCTTCACATCAGCCTGTCCTCTGGCATTATTTTGGAGGGTCACTGGCTTCACATCTATTTCCTGAGGATGTTTCAGAATCCTTCATCTCCCCTCAGTATTTCACGATTGCAGATGGCTTTTCTGTAGCGTGTTTTATTTTCTCAAAGTCTATACTTGTGCAAGCCTGATGGTCCAGCTCACTTCATTAATGATTCAGTAAGAACCTGAACGTTTGCAGATTGAGACTGCTACGGAATCATATTGGGCCTCCTGGTTCCTAGGTGCTATAATTTTCTTTATTTCTAATAATCCCATCTGTAATGATTTTAAACTTCATTGTAACTTTGAAAAGGAATCTTGAAGACCTTTTTTGCATGTTTCCTTCTTTATAGAGTTTAGTGCAAAGGGCTGCTCAATGGAAAGTGTTTCTATTACAGACTAGAGCCCAACGATGTAGCCCTCATCTCCAGTTTCCGATTCGACGCTCTCTGTCCTTTAACCCACATTTCCCACCTGGCAACTTGAGATACACAACATGTTCGTAGCTTTGCAAAGTATTTTCCATTAGCCTCCTACTGTCTTGATATTCAGGCATTGATGACAAGGACAATTATCTAATAATGTACTATTTTGCTGCTTGTACTTCCCTACAATTACATGGTTAGTAGGAAAAAAAAAAGGTCAGCCATGTAATATAAACTAACAGAGACTAAAATAAAATATAAAAGCAGATTTAAATGTACTTTTTGAAATAAAAAGACCAAGTGGAGGAAAAGAGTCTTGCATGAAAAAAAGAAATAGAAAAGAAATAGAAAAAGAAAATAAAACTAAATGTAAAGGAAAAGTAAAATAGCAACAGCTGTCTATAATATACATGGAAATTAAACTTCATGGTCTTTGCATATTTTAAAATCACATGATCATTATACCATTTTTACCCATTTGAAAGAAAACCAGCATGCATTAGAATTATCCACAAGGAAGGCCTGAGTAGATCCTGAATAAGGTAGCCTGAGATGCTCAACCTGCCCATGTCAAAATGATAGGGAAGAGAAGGATCCAGAAGTGCACCCCTGAGCTGCACACGGAACACAGAGCCAGAGGCCCAGGCTGGGTGAAGAAACGTGTTGATATCAAAAGAGGACAAGAAAGAAGGGGCTTAGGCTGGGTGTAAATATATAAAACTGACCATGGGTATGTAAGATGTTCTGAGGTAAAGAAGACTGTTCCATTTCCCATTGATTCTGGTCATGGAATGTAATTAATAAAGCATGTCATTGGAAATTACATTATATCACATGCTCTTATGATCACTCAACATATATGTAATTCATATAACTGGTGGAGGGTTGCAGAGAAGATAGTTTATGAATCAAAACAGGCAGGTAAAGACAGGGGTGCCTGGGTGGCTCAGTCAGTTAAGCACCAATTCTTGATTTCGGCTCAAACCTTGATCTCGGGGTTGTGAGATAGAGCATCACATTGGGCTTTGCGCTCAGCGGAATCTGCTTGAGAGCCTCTCCTTTTCCCTCTGCCCCTCCCCCTCCCCCTGCACGCTCTCTTTCTAATAAATAAATAAATCTTAGGAAACAAACAGGCAGGTAAAGACAATCAATCCATTTCTTCACAATTTTGGAAATTCTTGCCCTGGCATTAGGAAGGTTTATTTTTCTATTTTACATCAATTTCTTTTGTGATTTAAGCTTATTTATTTTTGCATTATTTTTCCATCAGTATAAATATCTGTTTACTTCCTCTCATTCTACTACATTTAAACACTTAATGACAATTAAATTTCCCTTTCCCTTCACATTTTGATTCTTCAAGCCTCCTTTTAATATCTCCAAAAAAAAAAAAAAAAGCCTCCCACAGAGAAGGATTTTATATGTCAAATAGAGGCTGTGGGAAGGGCCAGCCACACTCTTGAGTAAGCAAGAGATTCTCAAGGGAGGAGAGGCCCTGTTCAGAAATAGATCCCTCACATAGGCTGCCAATTAGACATCCATTTGTGCATAAATATTTCCCTTTAAAAAATAAAATAATTCTAAAAAGATTAAATTATATTTGTACTTGGTATAAATTCCTTTAATCAGAACATTACTGGCCCTCCCCTTCCCACAATTTTCTTCCTGTTGTTCTCCCAGTCAGGGCACTGGGTAACCCAAAGGGACAGAGATCCTGTGAAGCTTGCCTGAGGGGAAACATTTCAGAAGTCATTCTGAGAGATAGCCTCACTACCCTCCATTCTCCAGGGAACCCCATCACTGCCTTTGAACAGCTTGTCTTTTAGCCAGAGGTGTTGGAATGTATTTTGTTGATCTTTTTCATAGTCTTTGCCTTGTATGTTGCCTCCATCCAAGACCTCTCCTCCTCAAACCTTGGGAACTAGCTGTTCATGGCTCACCCGCTCATGAGGCGTTGTTCCTTACGTCTTGATGAAAATATGATATGATATTGATGAGTTCATTCACACAGCCCGAGAGCTTCCTTTAGACAGCATGGCAGTTAGGGGAAGCCAGGACCCTTACTCCCTGGAGATCCAAAACCCTGCCACACAGAATGGTGTAGACTTAAGGACAGCTGGGCACTCAGAAGTAAGTTGTAAATAAATAAAATCTTTAATTTAGAAGCAAAATTGAGGACAGCATGTAGGTATTTATATGAGAGAAGACAGATTTCCACAAATTTTGTATTGATAAAATTCAAAATGTAATAATGATAATTAGTTCATTTTTAAAAATACAGGTCTACTAATGAGAAGAATGGAATTTTCTTTTGGGGGGATAATATTTTGCTTAATTGAGGTTCACAGTTTTCACTCTCATCAAAATCAATTGCAGATTCATCCTTAAACTTGGTGCATAATTAAACTTGAAGTATTCCATCTTTGAAGATATCTTTTCACACAGATAGGTATTGCCAAACAGCAATGTCCATTTAGGAGCATATGATTTTAATTGAGCATATTTATCAGCTGGGAGGCATATCGAATTCTATTATATTTTCCTCTTGATATTTGATTTTTGCATGTCATTATATGGCATATTAGTAACTTCCAAAGGAAGATTAGGTGGAAGCCCCTCGATTGCACAGTTAATTGAATTTTGAAATATGAAGGGTTTTTTCCCCCCTTGCATTTTGATTAAGGTCTGAAAAGCGCTGTTGGAAATACATGGTTTGAACTTGGAAAATATAGCTGCTGCAAATTCGTGTAGAAATGGAGATCTTGTTTTTTGCTTTAACTTTAAATAGTACATGCCATGTATAATGGAGCTTTCACACTACTTTGTTTCAAACAACATTAGTTGTCATAAAAATGACTTCACTGTAGTGTAAGTTTTGCGTATAAACCCTCTTTGACCTTGTAATTTTGCGTTGAATTCATTCAGAAATGTTATTAAGTTGGCACTAAGAGCTAATTTCCAGCTAGTGTTTGAGAGTAGTAGTTAAGGGTAACACTTCCAAGCATTTGAAAATATAAAAGCCATGCTCAGCTTGTGGGCTGTACAGAAACAGGTAGTGGATGGGATTTGGTCTGTGTGCCTGGGTTTGCAAACTCTGAATTACACCAATAGAACCTCTGGAGTCTGACTCCCTAGCTTTGAATTCTGGCCATACTCGCCTAGGAGTCCAGTGACTTTGGGCTGATTACATAATGTCTTTGAAGCCTCTAGGCTTCAAGGTAAGAATTCTCTGCTTCATAGAGTTGACAGGATTAAATGAAGGGAGTGAGTGGAATAATATAAACAATTAGTATGTAGTTTTCAATAGTAAAATACCCCCCCATAATGCTATAAATAGATCAAAGATTCAACCATGTAAAATGAGGGGGAGCAGAGCGGGGGGGAGGAGGCAAGGAATGGAGTTGTTCTTGTCATGGTAAAGCTAATGAGATGAACTCAGGTCAGCTGCTGGGGAGTATCTGTGCCAATCACGGACCACCTTCCATCTGCAGTCTGGTTATTATTGAGGGATTTTGCTGTATTAGAATGACTACAAATATTTTATGAATATTGCCATCATGATACTCTCTTTTTTTATTCTTTATAGCCCCCTTATGAGATAGGTATTCATACCATTTTATAGACAAGAAAGTCAAGGTCGCCAGCCTCGAATTTAATCAGTTCAGCTTCTTCTACCTGATCATGCTCAACAAATCCAGCTTCCCCGGTTCTGTGCTGTTCTCTGGCTCATCCTGTTTCGCGTTTTCCCAGAGTAACCACAGGTAGCGAGCAGAGCACGATTCATGGGTTTTGCTTCTCCTCAGATCTCGGAACTGCCTTTAAAGGTATTTTATACATGACCCGAATGTGTGCCTATCTCCTTCCGCACTGGATGAGCCTAAAAACTTAGAGGTGTGCTTTCTTTATTTCTGTATGTATAGAGGATGACTACTGAGTAGTTCTTTGGGAAAAAAAAAAAAAAACAAGTACTGAATCATGTAGCAAACAAATGAATGAGGATTCTTACAAAAACAAAGTAGTGTTTCATTATTATTCTCATGAAGGACAAAGCCCTTCAGTCATTTCTTTCACTGTGCTCATTATTTTCACATTCTTTTCTATATTATATTTATAAACTAAAAGAAATCTTTTATAGAAAGAACATAGATTAACGCATGTTCATGTTCGATGCCAAATTCGCCGTTCAAAAGCTATGTGAACTTACACAAAAATTTCACTTCTCTGTTCATTTTCTGATCTAAAGCCTATCTTTAGGATCAGATTTAATTCTGAAATTCTATAGCAGTTTTTTAAAACATAAAGTTTAGCATTGATAATAGGTTCTGTATTACACATTTATTTTTTTGAAAAATAATTTCTAGGATTTAAATGAGGACTTAAAAATGTCTCGGCTCTACGTTGTTTTGGGAGACGAATAGCATCCTTTTATTTTTTGGTAGAAACACTTAAAGAAAACGTATTTGGTATATGATGACTAAGTTTTGTTAAGTCTCCTTGAATTTTTTTTAATACACCCTAACAGCAGTCTAACTGGATGCATAACTGAAATTCCACATTGGGATTTTTAAACCATATTCAAAAGTCACTGCCAATAGGACCAGCGTCTTAACTGTGGCTTTTACACTGATGTCAGCAACCCAAACTGAAAAGGACTGAGCAGGCCTGGTGGGAGGAACCAAGTTAATTTCTCTACCACCTCCTAGAGATTTGCTTTATCTGAGGGACTTCATATATTAAAGAAAAACTCTCATCAGGTGTGTATACTCATCTCTCTCTTCATCAGCTCAATGCTGAGTATGATTTTCAATATTTATTACTGGAAACGGAATCGGTTATTGCTATACACCTGCAACATACATCCTTCTTCTGACAGCAGTAACCAGCATGCGCTGGTTTTCCAGGCACTTCTGCTTTCCTAAGGCAGGACTAGGGATCAGCTGTCTTCTTTCTGTGGTGTTCCCAGTCCCGCGCTTAGAGCCTGACACATAATGCCTGACTCAAATAAACATACACCAAATGAGAGCATGGATGAAGACATTATCACGTTTGATGCTCACGGCATTATCCCCATTAGACAGATGAGGAAGGAAAGGATCAGACAGGTTAATTAAGGAATATTTTACAAGGTCACAGGGAAGATAAAGTGGTAGTGCTAAGACTGAAACCCTATCTTCTGAGTGGAGAGCCATTATCTTTTCAATTACTGCAGGCTGTTTCTACCCGCAAATCATTAAAGCTGTACAGGTTTTTAGAGCTGACCTATCAATTCACGTTATTTTCAGATGATTGTATTATGAATACTTCATACACTGTCTCTAGCAGTTTTATGATGTTTAGAATCGTAAAACAGCCATAAACTTCCTCAGCACAAAAGCACCAGGAAGGCCAATTGAAAAGCTTGCCACAAATTTTAATGTGTGTCTGTAGAGGATTAGGGTCCCCATAAACGTTCCGGGGCATTCCCCAGGGAGTTTGGCAGGATACGATTTCCCACAACTGCTCAGAAGTTCCATGAAGTTCGGAACATTTTTGTGCTGCTTAGGCAAGTATGTTATCTGCAGGCTCTAATTTCTAAGGTCCAAGGAAAAGAAATGGTCATGGAAACTTTCTCTGGGGGCTTTGCCTGGTAGAAAGCAAGCTCACTCGTCCCAAACAAACCATTTCTAAGAGAGCAACAATTGTGTTGACTACATTTAAAGATAGAACACGCAGTTCCCAAATGCAATTTCAGTTTTCCAAAGGACAGTTTTATTCTTTTCAGAAATGCCTTGGTGATTTTTTTGTTGTTGTTGTTTCTGTTTTGTTTTCGTTTTGCTTAGAAGCACTGCTTAGTGTTCCTCCTTAGTCAACATGAAAAAGAAAGAAAAGAACAAGCAACCGAATGATCCTCCCATGGCCTCAAGGCGGTGGATTGAGGATGCCTCTTAAATACAAACCCGCACTCTAGGTGACACTGGTAAAGATTTTTCAATTCAGGCTAAAATGCTCTTCAGAGGCTGCCGCAGTCAGATTGACTCAGATTAAATGTTTTCTTTCTTTTTTTGCTAGATGTTTATTTTCCATTGTGCTTTTAAGAAATCCCTCTGAAAGTACTGAAATCTCAGTAATAAGATGTTAATATCTTACATTAAGAATAGGATTACATTTACTTACAGTGGCCAATCTTGGGTTCTATTATATTCAGCATAAGATTTTTTTTCTTTTGACAACTGTTATTAAAATGACTGATTCCATGCTTTTTAAATCTGTGCTATCAGTCCTTAGTATATGTGTGTGTGTGTGTGTGTGTTTATTTTTTTAGAGAGGAAATTAATAGGAATTTAGCACCAGGACCAGCAACTGAATCAATATTTTTGGACATTTGTATACTGTTTTGGCAGTGGAGGACAGGAAAAATAATTCTCCCTCTACTCTTCAGAGTTCTTAGCTGAGACCGCTGTAATAAAAGACACATTAACAAGAGTAAAACAAATAGGCATCTGATTAACATGTATGCCTCAAATATGCTTGGGAGGTGCCCAGGGAAAATGAGCAACCCTCTGAGGTGGTTTAGAATTCAGGCTTCAGTACCATTCTAAGAGAGAAAAGGAAGGGGAGGCAGGCCTCTTAGAGGGGAGGAAATGGTTTTTAGGAAAGATGAATGGGCCCTTGAAAGAGCAGATGGGAGGTGTGATAGTTTGTGACGAAGCATGTCTGGGTGTGGGGTCAACTTCTAGGCTCCTTTCCTGTGACAAGAATCAGTCTTCCCTGGTTGATGATGCTCCCAGCAGGGGGATTTATGACAATTGGTTCCCTTTGGAGGATCTGTATTAAGGCAGATAAAGGAGTTCAGAGAAAGCCTCTCCCTGCATTTGCTGCTTCTCAGGTGCTTTCAGCTCAAAATAATCAATGTGCCAAAGCGGCATTTTTTGGGGTGATATATTCTACTACACTTCATATGCTTTGCATCTTTCCTATATTCCTTGCAGGTAGGACATAAATGCTTCAAATATGGGTAATTCCTTAGGAAGTGCGATTTTCCCAGCTTAATTAATAAGTTCATAACTAACTTTGTGATTATTTTTATCTATGTAAAATTTATATTTGAAAGGATATTCACTTTAGGAAAACGAAGATGGGTTTAAATTTGAGGTTTGTTTATTTTGGGCATCTTACTAGATTAGGAACTTTACTAATGGCTATAGTCTATCATTCACAACTGTAGCCTCAAAATTTAGTTGATGACTGACCATATTAAACACTCAGTAAATTTTGTTAACTAACTGAATGAAAGGCAGTTAAACCATACATACCATGTGTCCATCCAGGGGTCAGCACACTAGAGTCAAATCTGGCCCATGGTCTGTTCTTGTATGCTCTGCAAGCTAAGAATGCTTTTTTACATTTCTAAAGGCTTGTAAAATAATGAAGCATATGTGACAGAGACTAAATGACCCACAAAGCCTAAAATAGTTACTATTTGCAGACCCATCTTTACTCTTAAATATACACTTTTTTTTAAAACAGAGGTATTCTATTTTTTTCCCCAAAGATCTTATTTATTTATTTGTCAGAGAGAGAGAGGCAGGCAGAAGGAGAAGCAGGTTTCCTGCTGAGCAAGGAGCCCAATGTGGGACTCAATCCCAGGACCCTGGGATCATGACCTGAGCCAAAGGCAGATGCTTAACCGACTGAGCCACCCAGGTGCCCTCCTTCACGCTTGTTAACAGAAATCCTATTTTGTTTGGCTTACGTTGTACCTACCTCTAGGGATGAAATGTGGTAGATCAAAGCCTGTCTCAGCCATTCCATCTCTTTTTACTAGTGACTTGTCTGGGCAGACATGTGACTCAGTCCTGGCAGTTGAAACTGAAGGCGGAATGTCCAGGAAGCCATGTGGGGAGGATTTTACTCCTCTTTTAAAAGGAAACATATCGAAAGGAATATACACGTTTGCTCCCACTTTGTTCCTTAGGAACTTGGCTATGTGCAGACATGTTTTGGATCTTTGGCAGTCATCTTTTTTTTTTTTTTTAAGATTTTATTTATTTATTTGACAGAGAGAGACAGTGGGAGAGGGAACACAAGCAGGGGGAGTGGGAGAGGGAGCAGCAGGCTTCCTGCTGAGCAGGGAGCCCGATGCGGGGCTCGATCCCAGGACCCTGGGATCATGACCTGAGCCAAAGGCAGATGCTTAACGACTGAGCCACCCAGGCGCCCCGGCACTCCTCTTTTGGCCCTGAAAGAAAGACCAAACAATTGATAGTTATGCTGACCTAAAATGTTATCATTGACAGGCTGTTGGACTGACCTACGAACCGTCTACCTCCGGTCTCCTCAACATGGTAAACGAGCACGGCTTTATGGTTTAGCCACTGTTAACTGTGCACTCTGCTACTTGCTGCCAAAATATCCTAACTGATCCTTTCAGGTTTTAAATCTGTTCTAATAATGAGCTAGATTAAATTATTAAATTTGTTTGGAATGAGGAGCTTTTTCAAATGACTTGGAGTCATGAATGAAATTATGATATTATGCAGAAAAGGACTGATGTTACCTGGTATTGCCTAATCTTGGAAGTAACCATTTAGTCCTACATTTGTATGAGAAAGGTAGCCAATTGGAGAGCAGAGTGGATTCAATCATGAGAAAACAATTTAATTTTCCCATCTGATTAAGATGCAACTGTGTGTGTAAAGAAGTGTGTGTTTATGTGTTTATGTGCATGTTCTGTGTGAACATAGAATGCATACACCAAGCTCTATCAGTTATTGTTCAGGATACATTAGACCAGGGATTCAGAGGGGAAAAGCCATTGACCTCTCAAGGAAGATGTTACCAATCCACGCTCTAGAGTTCATGCTCCTGAGTTTCATTAAGAACCCCCAAGTTCTTCCCTCACTGCCTGTTTCAGAATGGATAAAAATGCAACGTTACTGTGATTTTATCTTACCTTATTTCTTTATTTTGACATATCGACCTGGTAACTGCATTTTGTGGCCACGTAGGCAACTTTGCAGGGCTCACAAGTGCAGAGTAATACTGTTCAGACTTCTAGTGACTCTACATTAGCTTTGCTAACTGTTGCAATCCTGCTACAAACTAACATTCATTTAGTTTGATTGAATGTTTTCCTGAAACTTTCCAAGTAACTCATGGTCGAGATATTTTTCTCAGTTGTTGCGTATCTTATTTATCTATGTATATATATATCTATGAATAACACTTTGGATGGACATTCCATACACTCATCCATCTCTGACTTGTATTACTTTCTAGTATTGTTAAATCATCTACAAAATTTCATGCATTATTCTATTCCTGTCCGTTATTGCAAAGTTCTAACTACCTGGTAGGGGTCCATGCTTTCTGAATTTGTAAAGAGACAACTCCCTGCTCCCCACTAAGCTGCTTTCATAAAACAAATTGAGAATGGAAAATTAATTTATCTAAAGGAAGAAAGGGGTACATTTCCTATAATAAAATCCTCACATGTACACAGTGCTTTACAGTGTAAAGTGCATTCGTATTTCTTATGTTATCCTCATAAAAACTCCATAAAGTCACAGGTGTTGCTTTTTGTGTCCATTTTATAATAAAAAAAAAAAAACAGAGACTCATAAAGGTTAAGAGATTTGCTCAAGTCACTGCCCTGCAAAGAAAGATTCTGACTCTAAACTGGGATCTCCTAATTCTACTCTCTGCCAGAAGTAGGCCATTTGTACCATTTTTGTTTGTTTGTTTGCTTAGTTCTGGTATCACCATCATCTTTTTGAATGACTTTTGGAAATAATTACATTGAAAAATTGAAGTTTTGTCAGAGGTAGCCAATTAATTAGGCTGGCTGACATCTGACATTTTCACTGAACTCAGCGAGCTTATTTAAAAACGTGTCCATCAATTTCTCTTTTTAAAAACATACAGGAAAAGTAATTCATCACATATTAGGAATGCATAGAAATCATTTGGAAATGTTTGAATACTGTGTATAAAATCAGTGTAGTACATACAGCTACAAATTCTATTGGTATAATGTGTCAAATGTCAATGTCAGTTGAAGATCGTAACAGAAAGTCTAAACATGAAGGTCCCCAGTGAATTTACGATGCTACCTTCTTTGGCTCACATTCTCACCAGATGACAGAATCCTGCGTACCTGATTGCCAAGCTTTATTGGTGGTCCACATATGTGCAGTGTTCGTTCCATTTTAATTAACCTCAAGACTATAGTTTACATGGAAGAGTTGGGCTCCCTAGTTATTTTCACAAAACTTGTGATCTGCCCAGAAATAAAGGAAGAGAGAAGATATGAGAGATATGAGGTATTAGAGCTGTTGCTAAATCTCACACAAATAGGCATGGGTACTAGATTTGTTATAACAAATCCCTGGTTTTTCATAAAAAAAGACTCTTCTCCATATTATTTAATTTTTGTTGAAGGTGTTACAGTTAACTCTAGAAATGACTCAGGGGCTAATTTTTTTTTGTACACTTGTCTATAAATATATATATATATTAGAGTGCATTAAAAATATGCCCTACGGTAATATTTTTCATTTGCATAATGTATGTGAAAAATTATTCTTTTTTTTATCCTCTGAGGACAGCTGAGACTGGGGACTGAATTCACTGTTACTCACATGCTGGCCTTGGCAGAGAAAGGCCAGGACTATCTTAGAATCACGGCTTCATTATTGAGATAAAATGGAGGAGACTTTACTGCTCTTTATGTAATTAAATGTAATCATTATCATGAACAATTTTCTGCACAGCTGTTAGGCTGAAACAAAATTTGCATTATCAGTAATCCCTTTATATCTTTGACATGATTCATAGCTTTTCACATATTCTCTGGTCTGAAAATGAAATAGAATTTGAAAACTTCCATAGGTAAATATTGCATATCTGATGTCTTACTATCGATTCTGTAGCTTGTTTCTTAATTCAGTGAACATTCAAATGGTTAAATTGCCAAATCAGGACAATTTATCCTCTCAGGGACTCACAGATGAAGGGTCAAATGGCCAAGCAGGTCTTAAAATAGCCAATTTGGTTTAGTCTTAAACTTTAAGACACTAAGGTAAGGGTCTCCAAAGAGGCTGTAAATTAGGCCACTCTGATGTCATAAGGTATATGCTGGAGTGAAGGTTATGTCGTGCTCCAACATAGGGACCTGGCTAGGTCCATGGTTAGGGACCTGATGATTGATGTATTACCTGACCTACCTGACCGTATCTGACAAAACTTCTCCAATATATTTACTAGTATTGCAAATATATTTAATTTCCTCTGATTGTCTAAATCTCCAGTGATTATGAATGTAGGTAGGGAAGATAGAAGGACGGTACACTGGGGACGTTAAAACCCGATGTATCAATCCAAGCTCAGTAATGAGTCTGTCTGTGCTCAGACCTGAGAGGTCTGTGAATTTCCTTTTCCAGTCTCGTGGGAAGTGGACCTATGCCTTTTTGGGAAAGATTTAGCAATCATAATGTCCTTCCTCCAAGGAATCTTACTCTTTATTTGAGGGACCCTTGGTCTTGAGAAGTGATTTATGTCAAAGAATTAGATGGAGTGGTCTTCTACTGACTCTGTGATGTCACGGTCAGGTTTCTGCTAACAACACGAGAGTGTGTTTGTTTGTTCAGATTGAGTTGGACTCTAAGAACCAGCCCGACCACTTTAGTCCAAGAGATACCATGGTTACTTAACAGCTACTAAAACTCCCTCTGGGACAAATTATTCTGATGACCTTTCTGTCCCCGCTGCCTGTTTTTGTAATCACGAACACCTTGTTTCCGGCAGTTCAGTGCTTAGTCTTCCCCACTGCAGGACCCAACCATCCACACTGAGTCTATTTCCACAGCAGGATTTTCTAACTTCCTACCTGGCCTCCTACTAGAAACAGCCATTTTTATAGCATCTTTCAAGGTGCTGTGAATGTCTTTGAATAAGAGTACATATTTAAAAATGCTTCATTTGGAAATAATTTCCAATTTACAGCAAAGGTGCAAAAAAAGCACATACAAAGAACAATAATACGCTGCTCGCCAGGTTCCTTTGTCGTTAACTGTTTGCCCCATTTGCTTTATCATTTGGATTTCCTCTCTCTCAACAGTTGGGAGTACATTGCATACCCCTTTGTCCTTTACCAATAAATAATTTATTTCCTAAGAAAAAAGATAGATTCTCATGTAACAACTGTACAGTTTTTATCTTTAGCAAATTCAACATTAATTCAATACTTTTGTTTCATCTGTCATCCATATTCCAATTTTGTCACACCGACCCAATAACACCCTTTACCGAATTTGCTTGTCCTCCAGTATAAATACTCTAGGATTCCGTATTGCATTTAATGGTCATGTCCTTCTAGGCTCGTTTAATCTGGAACATTTCTAAGGCTTTTCTTTGTCTTTTGTTACATTAACATTTATGCAGAATACAATCCTCTCCTCCTTTCAAACAACAAAATACAATGTTCCTCTTTCTGAGTTTGTTTCCTCATGATTAAATTTAGGTTATGTATTCCCAGCCAGAGTATGACACAGAGGATATTGTGACTTGATGTCCTTCTCAGGGTATCAAATCGAGAGGCACACAATGTCTAGTCACATATTTATCACCCTGTCAAGGTATTAGGTCATTTCTCCATTGAATTGCTACTATTTTTTGCTTTGCAATTAAGAAACGATTAGTAGAGTAATTGACGATCCTACTAATATTTTGCTCCTTATCAGAATCTATCCCCCTAGCTTTAGCATCAATGGGTGATTCTTGCCTGTAACAATATTTACAATTATGATTACAAAATGGTCTTTTTTTCCAACTCCAGCACTCCCCCGCATTTACCAGTCCACATGTGTCATTCTTCTAAAGAAAGAGCCCCTGTCTTCTTATTTCCTTATTTGTATATTTTATGTATATAAGTAGGTATGTTATATGTAAGTATATATATTTTGTGTATGAGTCGTACTAAAATATGGACTATTTTAGAAGTGTAATATATATGTACTTATATATATATTACATAAATATTTATTTATATTTATATATTTTCATATGGACTCAAAGTCCCCCCCCCTTTTTTTTTTTTGAGAGAAAGACAGAGAGAGAGAGAGCACAGGCAGGGCTGAGGGAGAGAGAGAGAGAGAAAGAAAATCTTACACAGGCTCCACACTCAGCACAGAGCCCTACATGGACTTGATCTCATGAACCTGAGGTCATGACCTGAGCTGAAATCAAGAGTCAGACGCTTAACCAGGCACCCCATAGTTTCCCATTTTTTTCCCCCGGTGGTTTATAACATATTTCTTTCTTTAATTATTTTGTTTACCAATTTATATCTTAAATGGCTAGGAAGAGGGAGGATCTTCTAAGCCTCCTCAGGAGGAATTCTTATAGATTAAATGATTTGGGGGCCCAGCAAATAAATGCATTCTATTCTTATCTTACTAAGTTTTAAAATTCCTTCTTGCATATTACAAGAATAATTTTAGGCACCTCACCTTCATTCAGTACAGTCCACCCATTGAGTCCAGGTTCCAGGCAAGTAACCAAGCCAGCATCTCATGCCAAACTGGGAAACTGGAGTTGCATCTTGAGTGTATCATCTCTGGTAGCTATCCTTATATCGATGTACTTGGCCCGACCTAGAATTGTATTTCTTTTTCCCTTGTTATCTCTCTCAGAACCCATTCTCATACGTATTGCTTAGCTTTCTCTACTTACATACTAACCAAATCCTGGATCTATTCGGATAGGTAATGTAATGCCTTCCACATTACCCTCCGTATTTGTCTCCCTGGGACAAGGGGGAGCCAGCTCTGGTCATGTGGATACTCTCTATGAGGCGCAGGAGAGGCAGAGTTGGGGGAAGGGTATTGCCATCCTTGGAAAGGGGAAGGTATCACAGGGTCTCCAAATAACTCTGGTTTGTGTCATCGGAGGGAAGGAAGCACTGTTTCTGCTGGCAAAGAGATGTTCTCTGGTCTTAGGGGTATAGAGGAGTCGGGTTCATCTGACTCCACCAAAATGTCTTCAGTCAGAATTCCACTTTCTCTTAATAAACACGCAAGCTTTGATATAAGAGGCACAATGGAGCTTTGTATTCGGTTTATATTTGATTTAGAAAATTAAAGGAACTGACTCTGATTTCTGGCTTGACAGATCAGAGTTGTGGCTGCAAGAGATCATGATAGATCTTCCTTAATTTTCTAACCATGTCTCGAGCTGAGAATTTAAAACCCAGAGGTCCCATTTTTTTTTTCTCTTCTTTAAACCCTCCCGTGTCATGAGGAATAGCTAGCAGCCTGGGTTCCTCCTTCCCTCCAACCTCCTCCACCACAGCAGTCATTCGGTCTGCTCCAAACCTCCCTCCCCTTAGCAGGCACTTTATTTCAAGAGGCTAAATGTGATCATATAAGTCACTGTGCCAGGGCGCCTGGGTGGCTCAGTCGGTTAAACGACTGCCTTGGGCTCAGGTCATGATCCTGGAGTCCCGGGATCGAGTCCCGCATCGGGCTCCCTGCTCAGCGGGGAGTTGGCTTCTCCCTCTGACCCTCTTCCCTCTCGTGCTCTCTCTCTCTCCTTCTCTCTCACTCAAATAAATAAATAAATAATCTTTAAAAAAAAAAATAAGTCACTGTGCCACAGGCTGGTGGTTTCCAGTTTTTCCTGGTTTGGGGAACTATCCCTGCTTCACTCCCAGACAGGTCTGGCTACTTCTAGGATTAGACACTGTATCAGTCAGGACTCCATGTAAAAACAGGATTTAGTCTAATTTTTTTAAAGAGGAAAAAAATGAACGACAGAGAATCATAGGCTTACATTAAGGAAAACTGGAGCGACAACTGCTAGTCGAGCCACCAAACATGACGTCACGGCCAGGAAAACATCAAAAGGAACAAGAAAATGGCTTCAGTCTCGTTTTCACTTCCCAAATCTCACTCAAGGGCATTTAAGCTGAGGAACCTATTTTGCATCCAGAACCTGAGCTGCGACGGGTAAATGCTGTTTTCAGCTTTTCCAAATCTCAATAAAAGATAGGGTGAAATCTAGTTTGAACGAGACATCCGCAATATTTAGCGTGGCTCACCAGTGAGAATTGCCACACTTAGACTCAGGTGCAATCAAACCAATTTATCTATTTTTAATGAGAGTTGTAAGCAGTAAATACTTGACTCAAATCTCACACTGTGTACTTATAAATCATACTTTACAAAACTCATAAAATGGATGATTCTGACTTCCTTGGACTAAAGTCTATGACACTTATTTTCCTCCTTTGCTTAATATTCTTAAATCATGAAAATAAATGGCATCTAGCTTATGACTAAAGTGATTTTGATATTTAGTCTTATACTTAATGTATTTTTCTTTTCTAATAAAGCTTTGATATAGTAAAGCCAATTAAACAGTAATTGCATATGACTCATTAACATATCTACAGTGGAGGCAGAGCAAGAACAAGCTGATTTTTTAACAAAATGGTATGGAAAATCCAGTCCACCCCAGGGTAAAGGGGAGTCTTATCTTCTCACTGAGGTGGTTGGGTCATAGTGTGCTGACCATATGTCATTCTTTTGGCTGCTAATTAATAGAACGGCTTATTAATGTAACTATGTAAATTATGCATTTGTTGATACAGTTGCAAGCATACCTTTTATGTTGTTGTTGTTATCCGTGACTGCATTTTTAACTGAAGTAGAAAATCATAGGAAAAAATATGGAAACTATAACTGTAGCCTAATTGGCTTTGAAGCTTTGGGGGATTCATTTTATTGTGGAAGATTCCACTGAAAGGCAAATGCTTGTACACATCATGAGAAGTGTCGACCACACGGAAACCACAGGAGAAGCTCAGTTGGCTTGCAATGCTATCTGATTCAGAGGGTGCATATACATAAACCAACTTTCATTGTGTTTATATGTGTTTATCTCTTCTAGGCAAGGACTTACTCATTACTTGAAATTCAAGGAAAGGGGGAAAAAAGACAAAGACAAGAGAAAAGAACTTTTTAAAAAGTATCTTTCTTTTTACTTGAGATCTTCTTTGAAGGTTTCCATTTTGCAGTAAATTATTTTGCTGCATTTCCCATTTTAATTTACGCTTGCGAACTTTTATTTGTTAATACATTAACTTTTGTAATTCTGGAGTAAGCGTATTTATTCTCCAAGCTTTGATACAAGAAGAATCTCCTCCACCAGGGAACAAAGAAAATAATGTGGCATATTAGAGTCAGGTTTTCATTTTTTTTTAAATTTTTTTGTTGTTATGTTAATCACCATACAGTACATCATTAGTTTTTGATGTAGTGTTCCATGATTCATTGTTTGTGCATAACACCCAGTGCTCCACGCTAGAGTCAGGTTTTCAATTATTACCTGGCCTTCTACGTAGGAGAAGTTGACACTTAACAACACCTTTCCAAGGCAAAACCCTCTTGGTGCTCTGAAGTAGTCAGCTTGGGTTGGGGCTGTGAACACCATTGGTGTCACAGGGAATAAAACAGCTTCCCTTCTGATCGAGTAAATCTAGAAGATTCACTCCATTCTTCCCATTTCTCTGAATGATGTTGATTAATCTTTGGAAGGGATAACCTTAAGAGTTACATGGCACAAAATTTTAAACATTATTTCACATGGCATTTTTCTAATTGACTGAAAATATGTATTTCCGATGATATCACTGCAATCAGAATATGACCCAACTACATACAGATACAGAATATGACACATACAAAAATATCACTGTAGCGAAGCAGAAAAGGTATCTGATTTTTGCTGCACTAGAATGCAGGTCTACAGAGCACCTAACCATAAACTGTGCTTCTGACGCGCTACAGCTACAGGATCAAGAGAACCAAACATGATATTTGACTCTTGGAATTAGCAATGAAAAGAAATGCTTCAGTGAAGGTGGTGCAAAGATCATGTTGCGTTGCATATTTGAAAGGATGGTAAGTATCCAGAGGATACACTCATGCAAGGCTTTAATAAACATAAAGGGTATGGAAGAGCAGAAAGAAATCACAGGCAATCACGAATCATAATGAAGTCCACACGTCTCCAGGCACAGTCCATCAAGGTCCTTCCTCAGTCACAGAAGATGTACTTCATCTCTGGATACAAAGCACCTCAATACATATGAGGTATCTTGGTGGCTGGGGAGTCCAAGCTCAAGTTTACCAGGGGACTTTTATAGCCCCCTGCATCATACAGGCAAAATAGGTTGGATAGTCCGTTAAACCAGGTACAACTACCAATCTGTGGCTGCTTTGCAAACCGTACGAACACACATAACCAAGTCCCCACCTCTACTATCTCTGAATTTTTACTTCTGTTGCCTTGATTTGCAATATATCTGTGTTTCCGGATTCCTGATTCCTCATCTGACTTTTGTTCTCAAAATCGTTTATTCCCCTGACCCTTTTCTCCTCCTGGCTATTGACCTAATGCAGTGATTTGGAAGAGAAAATAAGATTAAAGACGTAAAACTATCTACGTCTTTTCTGCCTGCAAGATTGTCTTTTATATTATGGTGTTTGGTGATATATTTGAAGGTTTAAGTTGATGGGACAGGAATTTTGGGGCAAAGAATTTAAAATGACTTATTTGAGATGGAGGCAAGAGAATACTTGCCTTATCTGCTATTTAGATGTAGGGCATTCGTTGTAAATTTATCAATTATACATGGAGAATAGCTTTTGGTTACATGGCATTCACGGCAACAAGATTCTATCTGCATATCTTATTTTTATATTCACATTTTTTGAGAAAAATCTAAGAGATGTTATTGGTAATATTAGAGCTCTTAACTTTATTTATCTTATTTATTTATTTTTATTATGTTCAGTTACCCACTGTAGAGTACATCATTAATTTTTGACGTAGTGTTCAATGATTCACTAGTTGGGTATAATACCCAGTGCTCATCAGAGCTCTTAACCTTAAATATGGCTAGTCTGTCCACCACATGCCACATAGGACATGTGCAATTACATTTCATTGTAATGTCACTGAGGTCACCTGGGTTGGAACAAGGTTTTCTCATTGCTGCAATGGCCCTCAACACTCGCCTACAGCACGGATGGCTGATTATCATTTACTTGTCTGTCTTACAACAGCTGATTTGACTGTGCCTGTTGACCCAGGGTGTTTCTCGAAGTTGCCAGAAAGAACATAGTTGGCATTTTTCAGTTTGCTTAATGTCCTGGTGAAGTTCAGTATCTCCCAAGTGTTTTCTATAGAAATCAATTCTCAGAATAAAGACCTTCTTGGTTCCTCAGGAGGCACATGACAAGAAGAACGATAACAAAATTAACAGTGAGTACTTGCCATGTGTCAAAGTTGTCAACTATATAACTTACTTTAACCCTTAAAATTTTATGAGAGAATAACTTATTATCACCATTTTACAGATGTGGAAACTAAAGCACAGAAAGTTTTAGTAGTTTGCCCAATTGCACACAGTAGGAAAAGTGTGAGCTGGTATTTAGGCAGATATTTTGGTGAGAACGTCCCAGAGTTCACACAGGATGAAACAAAGCAAGAAAAGCCACAGTAACACTGATTTTATAAGTTCTTAAACCATGGTTCTTTATACACATTAGTCCATGGGATGTGCTTTATGAGTGACATCCATTACTAGGGTGTATGCTTTGGGAGATGATTCATTTGATTTAGTGAGGCTTTTACGCTGTCCTTGCAGACCCCAGCTAAGCTCTGAAGTGGCAGAGTTGCTTAGGGAACCTCGAGTGAACAGGTCTGAAGTTTTCCAGGGTAAGGGAGAGGGCTCAAGATATCTCATCACATTTACTTTCAAAATCCACAAAGAATTTGAGATAAGCCCCCCCCAGATTTCCCACTCTGACTATGAGCATGTTCCTTCAAGGCAGGAATGTTTGTTCACGTTGTTCTCTTCTTTATCCCTGAGAGTTAGCATAATGCCTAGACCATAGCAGGCACCCAAAAGGTGATGAAGAAATGAATCAAATTGCTACCATCGATCATAACTTAACTGTGTACCAGATTTGTTCTCAACTCTGGAGTAGAGAAGAGACAGGCAAAGTAGAATGGAAAGTGCTTTCAAAGGTCTGTCATATGCATGCCCTGTGCCGCCCACCCTCACTGTTATTCCACAGCACTCTGGAAAATTAAGATCCATGCTCCAACCAGCTAGAAGAGTTCCTTTATTTGGCATAGGGTTTTCTAGGAGCACAAGGAAAAGATTTTCATTCACTAATTTAGATAGTGAATATTTTTTAAAATTTGGCATATGGTTTTCTAGGAGGACAAGGAAAAGATTTTCATTCCCTAATTTAGATAGTGATTATTTTTTAAAGATTAATTTATTTATTTGAGAGAGAGAGAGCAAGTCGGGGGGAAGGGCAGAGGGAGAGGGAGAGAATCTCAAGCAGACTTGCTGCTCAGCGCGGAGCCCGACTCGGGGCTCCATCTCACAACCCTGTGATCAGGACCTGAGCCCAAACCAAGAGCTGGACGCTTAACAAACTGAGCCACCCAGGCACCCCAATAGTGAGTATTTTTTGAGGGCTTTTTATGTGGTAGCATTTGCATGCCTCCTTATTACACTAGGAGGCCAATGGAAGATTCTAGCAGGTATGTGACATGATCCTATGTTTTATAAATATCACTCATTCTGCTTTTTGTATTTTTACAGCAATAGCTATGATGATCAATAGCACATTTTTTTTGACAGGATTATTTATTCCTTTTAACAGATGTTTTCTTCATTATTTCAGCTAGTTCACTTGTATTACACCATATGGAAAATGCCTCTGAATACAGAACACCTATTTACAACCATTTTTAAATGAAAGTATATTTTAACATAAATAAATACAATATGTACAAAAAGCAAATTTATGAGATCTTTGCAAGTTATCGTGAAATAAAGGAGAAGATATGTGACAGAGATACCGTGAAGTGCTTGACGGTATTGTTGATAAAAGTTACCCCAGGTAACTTTTCCAGAGTCATCCAATGCTCATTGGAGGTTATGTGTGTGTTAAATAACATGAGCGTACTTAGATATTTAGACAATATTTGCTATAAGGAGTCCTGATGCAGTGATAGACAAAATGTAACGTATAATTAACAATACATCATTCTATGACAGAATTAAACGGATTCAGGTTTACTCTTTCACCCATATTTTAAACATAAGGAATTAAAAGGCAAAAATGCCAGCCTTTTAGTGGAATTCGTTAAAAAGAATACTTATGCTAACCTGTATAATGAACTGCTAAAACTATAACAAAGAGTATTTCTCTTTCTCGGGCTGTGGGAGACTGGCGGGAGCTCAGCGCTAAGCATCCAGGGCAGGCTCACGGTCCGGCAGCGCCTCCTGGAGGACGATGGTAAAATAGCAGCCTGTCCGGCAGCCGGAGGAAGACTTGGAACCAGAGATCTTGACAGGCATTTCTGAGAAGGAGCCGTTGAGGCAAGGGATTACTGCAGAGAGTAGAGGGGGGTGACAGGTTAGACAGCAAGAGAAATGGCGCAATGCAGAGTCATTTAATGATTCTAGCAGCTTTCAAACGCTGAGAATGTTACAATTGGTAAAGGAGGGTGGCAGCTGGGAATTATCTCTTGATAAGTCAGGGAAATCCTTCGAAGATTTGAATGTTCTTCCCTATCAGAACATGCGAAAATATTTAGATTGTGGTAAAAGAAAAAAAAAAAAGGCATGAAAATCTGTCACCTGCCAGATTTGAGAATGCAAATGAAAAGGACTCCACAGATACAACCTAGAATATGTACTAGGGATTCTATTTGTTATGGTGAAAGGCTGTCCTCTTGGTTAATTTACCATTGGTAAATTTTTGATACAGCTAAACGATCACTGGGCTCTGACCAAATCATACAGGAGATTGTTCATGAATTTTTTAAGGTGACCTAAAAATACATAATAGTTCAAAAGTAAGTGGGAAATATTATTAGCCAGCTACCTGTTCTTTTTAATTATGCACAGGTACAATTATTCTTTTAAATGGGGTTGGATAGGAGATGCTCCTCAATTACCAGAAATTTTGCAAAGGTAAATTAAGGGTGGTGGGAACAAGTGCATAAGAGGCATTAAATGCAATTAATATTTTCAGGCCATGGCAAGGGGGTGTAAAGAGGGGTACTGAACTCTCCCTTGTCCCAGGGTTTCTGTGGGTTTTTGGTTCCATGCCATTCACTGTGTCCCGGCATCTTGTTTAGTGCACCTTGCCAGCGACGAGGCATGTCTTCCGGTGTTAGCTTAAAACCTTTTGTTGAGAGTGTGAGTTAATACTAGTTTTAATAATAGATTCGTGTAAAAGCTGTTAAAATAAAATAATACCAGAGCAAGTTTGTCTTTTTCACTTACCAACCACAGCAGAAATCAAATTCACAGCTTCGCAAATACTTTCACTTAAGTCGCTGTGTAACTGCACATAATATCATAACTAATAGCCCTAAGGACCAAGATTTTATGAAGCACATACCTCCACACCAAGCATGAGACACTATGTTAATAAAACAGACATGGACTTTCCCCTTCATGGAGCCCAGAGGGTAATTTATTAATCTTACAGCAGAAGTCATCGATTTGGCTTATTTGTCACTTGTGTTTGAATAAAAAAGAGTTTAGAATGTTTAAAAATGATTGGTTTGTGGTAGAAAGTTAGATACCTACAGTTTATTTCAGGCAGTGATAGAATAAGGGAGCCGATGGTAATAACTGAGATGGAGCCATAGAGGGTAAGGGTGGAGATGTTGTGATCGTTGTGCACCAGGCACTATGTTCAATGCCGGCATGGATTATCCAGCTAGAGCCTCACACAGTCTGATGAAGGAGATATTTTTTATTTGAGGATAGTCAGGAGGTTTAAAGTTGAGGAGCAATCAAATGGATTGCTCAAGGTCACACAACTAGTAAGTGCAGATTTTGATATTTCTCACCCAACTATATAAACATTAGAAAATGGAAGATTTTTAAAAAGAAAGAGTTAAAATAATTAGGACTTTGATACATACAAATAGATATTATTAAAACCACAAAGATGCCAGTGACAGGCATCATAATGGAACTCAAGAATTGTGACCCCCCCCACTATTCCCTGCGTGCTTTGTTTTATTGCTATCACAAACCACCAACTTCTCCTGCTAATGCTCATTCTAGAAAGAAGTCTCCAGAAGATTATTATGAGTGGACGTGAACCTGAAAGGTTGAACTATCTGTCAGGAGCAGTCTCCCGGTTTTCAAAAAAAAAACCTCTTAAACTGTTTGTTCACAAATCATTCAGTCAAGAGTAAGACATCCGAAATTCTTAGCAGGAGGCAAAAGGGAGGTCGGAGATGGCAGGAGTCCCCGACTGTCCTCCGCTCTTCCGTTTCCCGCAGTTTCCGTTGCCTGTGGTCAACAATGGTCCAGAAGCAGATGATCCTCCTGACTTAGCATCAAGAAGGTCAAAAAGAAACCTAATGCCAAGTCACGATGCCTACATCTTCCACCTCACTGCGTCTCATCACGTAGGCATTTTATCATCTTGCGTCATCATAGGATGAGGGGTGAGTACAAGATATTTTGAGAGAGACCACATTGACATAGCTTTTGTTAGAGGATATCGTCATCATCGTTCTATTGTGTTATTATTGTTGTTAATCTCTTACTGTGCCTAATTTATAAGCAACTTTATCACAGATATGTATGTATAGGAAAAAACATGGTATATTCAGGTTTGGGTACTGTCTAGGGGTCGTGGAACAGATCCTGGGTGCATAAGGGAGGACCGCCATATACAGCCAGTGGGCACTCAACTAAAAGAAGCTTATAAAATGAAACAAAACAAAACAAAAAGGCTTTGCCTCCTTTCCTTCATAATAAAATGCTGACACAACCTTAATTATAGTGTTATAAACAGTGCTGTTGGACCACTGCTTCACCGTATGGGACTGAGGACCATAAATATGTTATGTATTGGTTCTTAGGAAAAAAAATTGGAATATACTCTTAGTAAAAATCATATTTTTATAAGCCTGCTGAAGAGTAGCTGAATGTTGAATCAAATCACGAATTCTCAAGACCGTCATAATCAGAGTAGGCAAAGTATATATTTGCTCAGGGAAACATCTGTTAAGGAATTTCTCCTGAGTCTCATCAGTTGTTGGCAAGCTTTACTGCTTTAACTATGTTTTCATTATTGGCCTGTCTGCAGAATAGTTTACACTGGTTGTCCTTCTATCATTAATTCACTAGTAAAGAAATAACCGTTTTAATGGCCTGCCATGGTCGATAATGCTTACGACAAAACTTAAATTAAAAAAAAAAATCACTCACTGACTTGTATTTTATTCAATTGTAGGCTTGAATTTTATGTACAGGCAAAGAGCTTTAAGAAGGATGTAAATAGTAAGTTATGAAATGAGGGCGAATCGACCATTGTGTTTACATCAACAACTCGGCCACTTCTGGAGTATTACAGAAACTGTGCCTTTCCTTTATAACGCTTTGTTCACAACGGTCATGCCATCATTTCTAGTACTTCTCCGTGAAATTACTGAAATTGGCTAAATTGTATACATAGAAAAACCTTTTTTAGTCCAAATAGAGGCACGTTCCAGCAAAATACATTTCCATCAAATTATCAAATCAGTTATAGAAAATAAAGAATTTTCTGGAGGGGAAAAAAACAGAGGAAAACCAGAAAATGACCTTCTTTGACACATTCATCTCATAGATCTATATTACAGGAGGCCTAAATTAAATATATCATGGGTTTTTTGGGATTTGTTTGACATTAAATTCATATATGACCAGGATTGTGTTATTTTCTTTCTAGATTTCCATTTGGGATTTCCCACGTGTAATACACTCAATAAAATACTACCTCAATATACCCACATATTTTTTTGCATAGTATTTTACAGTTGATTTGCAAGTGAAAGAATTTTTGAAATTACGATGAGAAAACATGAGATCCACCTTCTTAAATTTCGAAGTACACGACACAGTCTTGTTAACTGTAAGCACTGTCCTGCATATCAGATCTCTAGAACTTATCTTGTATAAAGGAAACATTATAGTCATTGAACAACTCCACATGTTCCCTAACCCCCAAGCCTCTAGTAGCCAGCCTTCTCCCCTCTGCTTCTATGAATTTGAGTATTTTAACTGTCTCATGTTAAGTTGAATTGTGCAGCACCCGTCCTTCCGTAACTGGCTTATTTCACTTAGCTTCATGTCCTCCAGGTTCATCCATGTTGTTGCATATTGCAGGATTTCCTTCTTTAAGACTGACTGATACTCCACTGTATGTATATACCACATTTTACCTACCCGTTCATCTGCCAATGGCCATTCAGGTTGTTTCCCTATCTTGGTTAGTGTGAATAATGCTGCAATGAACACAGCAGTGCAGACACCTCTGTGAGAACGTGATTTCAGTTTGACGATGTGGAGAAATTGGAACCCTTGGCACAGTATGGGCGGGAATGGAAAATCATGCAGCCGCTTCGGAAAACAGTATGGAAGTTCCTCAAAACGTTAAAAATAGAGCTACCACATGATCCAGCAGTCCTACCTCTGGTCATCTATGCAAGGGAATTATTTTTGCAATGGTACTTGCTAATACCATATCAAAATACCATACAACTACTAATATAGAAAAAGACTGCCGCTCTCTCTAACATTTTCTCTGGTCAAAATATTGATATAACTTGGTCAAAGATAAGCGTGAACAAGAACGAAAGTAGTATTTCTGTTGTGTGCAATATCAACCTGCAGTTGTTGATGCTATTTATTAAGTTTCAGCAATTGTTTATGTCATCCATCTCTGGCAAGAACCTTTCAGAGTGCTTGATGGTAGCGTACGCATCAAGCTGTGCTACATTAAAAAATGATGAATCTCTGTCCAGGTAAAGCTCTGCCCTTTGGCTATCACCATGTATCACCATTTTGTTTACAAATACCTATTCACTATGCTAAGTAGCAAAAGGGTACACGAGATTTTATAAATAGATGAGATGTTGGCACTAGCTCATATTGGAACTTACATAGTTGGAAGTGCAATTGGAAGTCTAGAGAAAATGATCATAGTTACGTGTAAAACAAATGACGTTGGTAAATTAAAACCATCGTGATCAGCTGTTTAAAAGACTCAAGATTATTTATTTAAAATATGCTCTTCACAGAATAACTCAATTTTAACTTTTAATTCCTACTCTTAAAAAGTTAAGTCTATGTGTCTTACCTAAATACAACTCCATCATCATACATAATTTTGGTAATTTATAAATTTCAGAGGAATCTCTTTCTGATCTTTGCTGTTAGAGTCATTAAGCTGTTAGCCATGCCGTGGTCTTGTTATTTTAATTTTGGACAAGAGGCTTTTATTTTTGATAGGAAACTTTTTTTCCTGAACATACAACAGAAATGACTTTATTTCCTCTTTGCTGATCGGATCATAAGGCAACTACCTGTATGTCATTCCCAGGTGTCCTTCTTTATTTTTTCCAAGGTGGCATTTTATAGATATATTGAAGGAAATCCGTGCAGTGCTCACTACAGTTACTTTTAATCTTATTTTACTTTTTTGTTTTATGTATTTTGTCCTGCATCTGTGTTTTCTATGGCAGCTACATTAGTTCTGGCTCAATTATCATTTTTTGTTCAAGGAACATGTCAAACCTCCATATTTATCAGCAAATCTTTTGAGATATATAGAAAAGTATGGGAACAATAAAATCATCACATAAGAAAATACCACTGAGCTATATCAAATCTTTAACAATTTGATAGATTCAGATTAAAAAAAAAAATGATTAGGGAAAGAACTGGAGTGTTTTGGCTACTCTTTCCAGACAGCCTCCCTTCCTGCTATTCATACCTCGCCCAGTAGAATGTTTGTAAATTTTATGTACGCATTTAAACTATTACTGCACAAGGATTACTGCACTATGTAATGTTTTGTGTATTTTCAGTTATTTATATAAATAGTCTGAGACTGTGAATATCGTTATTTAGCTTGCCTTTATTTTTCAGTATTCTATTTTTGACTTTTCACCATGTTAACACATGTATCCCTTGTTCATTCATTTTAAGGACTGTATATTATGCTTTTGATGGAGTACACCACGTCTTATTTGATGAACAGTTAGGCCTGTGTCTGAGGTTTTTATAAACATGAATGCCCCGCCATATGTCTGCTTGCCACACGTGCTAGGGTTTCTCTAGAAGAATATATACCTAAACATTGAATTGTTGTGCACATCTATAACTTGACAAGGATACTGCCATGCTGCCCTCCTGGGTATTTTTATAACTACACTTTGGTCAGTGTATAAAAGTTCCCCATTTTCCCACCACCTTATCAATGGTTGATATCAGATATTTTCAACTTGTCAGTCTGATGGGTGTGAAGTAATATTTTACTATTTTTTTCATTCCCTTACTTAGAAATGAGTTGGAGTATCTTTTCATATATTTTTTGGACATGAGTTTTCATTAGATTACATATTTGTATACTTTTTTCACTTTTTTGGTTGTTTGATTATTTTCTTATTAATTAGTAGGAGCTCTTTACATAGTCTTACAACTAGTCATTGTCAGTTACATGAATTACAAATAGTCTTTCCCAACTGGTAACTGGTCTTTTTCATTAGGGTATGGTCTCTATAGTTGAAGGGTTAAAATTTTAATGTACTCAAATTCGTCAATCTTCCCTTTTATGTTTTGAACTTTTGAATCCTTTTTTAAAATTTTTTAATTTTATATTTTTAGAGAGAGAGGGAGAGAGGTGGGGGAGAGAGGCAGAGGGAGAGAGAATCTTAAGCAGATTCCACACCCAGTGCAGAGCCTGTCTCAGAGTTCAATCTTACTATCCTGAGGTCATGATTTGAGCCGAAATCAATAGTCGGACGCTTAACTGACTGAGCCACCCAGAGCCCCAAGCTTTTGAATCACGTTTAAGAAATCTTTTCCTACCCTGATATTCTATTATGTCTTCTTTCAAAAGCTTCACAGATTAAGTCTTTCATTCTTCTAGAATGAATTATTAGGTATGTCTCTTATGTTAATTATATATAACAAAATCTGTTCTCACAGTAAAATTTACTGAAGAATACACTCTTCAGTAAAGTTTTAAAAACCCTTTCTGTCATGCATCAAGTTTCTAAACAGACATGGGTCTGTTTTGTCCTCTCAAATTTTTTTTAACTTAATTTTGTTTCATTGCTCTTCCGTGTGAATTGCAGAATAAGATTGTCAAGTTTTATGAAAAAAATGGAATTTTGCTCGGAATTGAGTTGAAATTAGTAATTAGTTTGAAAGGAATTATATTTTTATAATATTGTAACTTTCAACCATGAGCATGATTTATTTCCACTTATACACAAGTCCTTATTTATATTATTCAACATGGTATTATCATTTCTGTTAGATTTATTCCTAGCCATTAGAGTTGTATAGAGATTTTGTTTGGCTTCGATATTTGGCCCAAACCAGATATTTAGTGTGGCTTCAACCTTGGTCTTTAGAACATTAAGTAGCTGCAAGCCAACTTCAGTGTAATTTCTGGCATCCCTGAACTTGAGTATGATCAGTAATTCTGTGATCCCAAGGTCTCTTTCATATTTAAACAGACTTACAACATCAGTAATACAAGTAAGACATGTTATTTGGATTTATTGTGAATATTTGAATGTTCATTTACAAATATGTGTAAATATTCTAGATGTTATTCAGAGCAAAAATTCTCCTTATGTTGTTTTTGTGGTGAAAATCTGTTATTTTGAAATGAAAATGTTTATTATTGCAAAAGTAGAATGCTGTAGCAACTAATAATGACTAAAATGTTAATCTCATGAGAAGACTGTTATAAACTTTCAAATAGTTAAATGTGCAAAACAATAAATTTGAGGATTAAACTAGAATCTGAGAATGAAATTTGAATATTAACAGAGTATGTTAGCTACATAAGAAAGAGCATTCAATACTTTTTGAACTGACAATGGTTTATACGATTCAAATAATATAATGCAGAATGTTAGAGATTATTTGATAATTCTAATCTTTGTGCATTTGTTCAGTGTACAATATCCAAAAATTGAAATGAAGGAAACTAAGAACTCTAAATTTTAGATATTTAACTCCCTTTAACAAGTTTTTCTCCTTAAGTAACTGTAATCGAAATGAATGCCCAAACACCCCAGCAGATGAAAATATGGAGAAATAATATTTCCTTCACTATGAAATTTAAAAAATAATTTTGACAACAAAACTTTCAGATAATAAGACTGTAGTAAAATTTGTATTTTTAATCAAGTTTCAGGTTTATTCTTGTATTCTAGAAGTTCATCTGTGGTAGTCATATTTGGCTTTGTCTCCACTGTGGTTATATATTGATTTTAACATTAGGGCACTTGATCTTTGACCAAAATATACATTTGATGCACCTTTACAAGATATTAGAAATAGCATCTAATAGTATCCACTAGATGCTAGATATATTGTATGTCATGGCTAACATAATCTTACTTCTTTTAATTTTATTTCTAATCTCTTGTTATTAGGGTATTATTGAGTCATATGCTGATCTTTTATCTAGGAAATTTGATGAGCTCATTAATTCAAGTAGTCTGTAGATTCTTGATTTTTCAATGTGAAAAATATTGCCTGCAATTAAAGAGAGATTTGTCTTTTCTTTTCAAGTTTTATATACATGGTTTATTTTCCATATCCAATTGGAGAAATGGCAATAGAGGACATCTTTGCCTTGTTCCTATCCCTATGGGAATTTAAATTTTTTTGCCCATATCTATGATGATTTTTGAGACAATGACTTTTATCGGCTTAGGTAGAGTACTCTTCTACTCCTAGTTTGCTAAATTTTTGTTTTTGTCATGAATGATTATTGATTTTAGTGAATGCTACTTTAGTATCTACTGAAGGAAAAGGTCCCTCCTTTAATCAATTAATATAGTTTATTCAATTAACCCATTTTTTATGTTGAAACATCCTTAACATTTTTGGAAATAACCTATTAGTTGTCACATATTTAAAAAAAATATATATATATATATATACACACACATACTGGGGCACCTGGGTAGCTCAGTTGGTGGAGCATGTGACTTTGATCTCAGGGTCATGAGTTTGAGCCCCATATTGAGTGTAGAGATTACTTAAATAGATATTAAAATATCCATCTATCTATCTATTATACTGAATTCAATTTAAGAATATTTTATTTAGAATTTCTCTATGTTCACAAAGGAGCTTTGTCTAAAATGTTCCCTATTTTTATATTGTCTTTGTCTACTTTGAATATCAAGTTAATATTAGCTTAATTGTGTTTGTGGAGGAACTTTCACTCTTTTTTTTTATTCACTGAAAGAGTAGGTATAGATTACAAATTATTTGTTTTTCAAAGGCTTGGGAATAGCTTCCTGTAAAACCGTCTAGTTTTTTTTTTATCCCTTTTATGGAGGATAAAGCATTATTTTTGATTACCTTCAGTGATGCTAATGGTTATTGTTCATTCACTTTTTTTCAATTTCGTACAGAAAAAATGGTGATTTATGTATTTACTAGAAAGTTATCACTACTATTTATGCTTTCCAATGTATTCCCATGAAGTCTTTCCTAGTATTGCCTTAGAATAAAAAAGAAATCCTAATGTATCTAGGTTTATTCCCTTTATTCCCAATAATAATTTGGTGTCTCTCTCCTTCTGTACAAGTATTGCTGGGAAAAAAATATATTTTCTTTGTCAAAATCCTGATACTGGCTTTGTTTATTGTTGTCAGAGAACATGTTCTCTTTGACACTGAAATACTCTTTGAAATTTGTTGAGACTTTTTGTGACATTATAAGATCAAACATTACATGTATACTTAAAAGGAATTTTTAGAAAACCATTCTGAAGATTCCTTGGAAAAGTGGTTGGTGCCATGGCTGGGGCAGGGAAAATGAAAGATGAGTCTGGGGCACTGTCTGGTGTCAGAAAGTAAGAAAGTTCTCAAAAAAAGAGTGGGGCAAACTTTTAATAGTTTAAAAGTTTATTTATTAAAACTTAATAAATAAGTAGGTGGAAAAAAGGAATAACTCTTACCAAAAAATTCTAATAATAAATGTGTAAGAGAGGGAAGTGACTCGCCTTTAGAATACCACAGTAAACATGACTGCAGGCAAGATTCACCAATGTGTGCTCAAAATACCAGGTAATACTGAGGAGAAACAGGATACTTGCTTAGTTGCAAAATATCTCTCTCGAGATACTTGATTAAAAAGGAGGAAATTATAGCTTTATAGTGAAAAATCCTGGCAGACACCAGCTTAAGCAAGTGATTGAAATTAACACCCACAGTAATAAGACGTATGGGCATTCTGTACTCCCTGACAAGATGTATTGAAAGGGGCACAACATAACTGTGGTATTCTTGCCAAAAATGCATAAACCCTATCTAATCATGAGAGAACATTAGACGAACCCAAACAGAGATATGCTGTAAAATAACTAACTGGTACTCTCCCAAAGTGTGATGTTCATGAAAGACAAGGAAAGGCTGATAAACTGCCACAGACTGAAGACTATGGAGCAATGATGACTAAGTGTGGTCTCCTGAATTGGACGCTACACAGAACAAGGACATTAGTGGGAAAACTGTCCAATGAAAGAATACATATTTAATGTTTCTTGTATGCAGGATGTCTATATATGTACTAGAACAGACTTATTTTTTAATATAAATCTTTTTTTTGGTTTAATCAGTTTCTGTTACAGTTATATGAAAATTATCCACTATTACTGTGGGATTATCTGTTCTGTTAATAATTCTTTGTTTTTCTTTATGGATTTTGAGGCTGTGTGCTTAGGGGCATACAAGCCCATAGTTTTTCTATTTAATGAAGGATTCTGTGTTTCTTTGATCTCCATTAATGCTTTTTGCCTTTAATGTTATTTTGTGTAATTTTCATGTTATTAGAATATCTTTCTTTTAATCATTATTTGCAAAGTATAGTTTTCCCATTCATTTTCGCCTTTTCTGTATGTTTTTGTTCTATGCATATTTCTTTCAAGGATCTTATAGATAGATTAGAAAATATAGTCATAATCTTTATCTTTTCATATAAAAGTTTAATCCATTAATATTTATTACAATTACTGATGTATCTTAGCTTTATAAAAAACATTTTATTTTGTGTTGAGTATCCATGCCAATGTTAAATACCTCTTCTCCCTTTCTTCTGAGTGAATAGACTACTTAGGTGGGCACATGGCTGACTGCAATAAATATTACATGTCCTAGCCATTCTGGAGTTAAGTGTGAGTATGTGACTAAATTTTGGCCAGTGGGCTATAATGCATATCAGTCTCCCAGAGTCTTCCTTGGAAGACAATTGGGGATGCTCTTTCTTCTTCTTTGCCCCTTCCATACATCATTGATGCTTCCTTAGACCATGAGGATGAAGACCATACCCTAGAGATGGCTGAATGGTGAGTTGGATAGTCTCTCAGGATAGCACTGAATTGAGTAACCATACCAGCTCTGGACTTTCTTGGACATTTATGTGATTAACATGAGGACAAAATAAACACCTTCCTTATGTAAATCAATATGTGTATGTGTGTGCATGTTTCCTGTAGCTGAATGCAATCTTAACATATACACCATTTCTCCCATAATTTTTCTCCTTCTGTGACTTTTATTTGGGTTGATAATTTTCACACTCCCTTCTTTTTTCTCTGCATGCATGGCGAAGAATACAGATCTTATTCTTATTTCTTCTGCAAACATATTTCATCATATATTTTAAAATAAACTCAAAAGTTATTTCTATCTTCTTGTAAGCAAGATGCAGTCCATATTACAGTAAAATAGGCACTGAATTTCTCTGTCCCCATTTTTATTATTATCCAGACTCATTGGTGACCAACAGAACTTTCTGTTATGATAGATATGTTCCATATCTGAGCTGTCTAATATGGTAGCCACATACAGCTACTGAGCATTTGAAATGTGTTTAGTGCGACTGAGAAGATGATTTTTAAATTTTATCTAATTTAAATCTATGTAAAGTTAAATTTTAATAGCCACCTTTAGCTAGTAGTTAAAATATAGGACTATGAATGTAGAGTTTTAATTTTCATTTTATCTCTATCATATAAACAAGAGATGAGTCAGGACATATCTAAGCAGTACTTCCTGTCTTTCTCTTCACCTGTGACACTTCCAGGGTCTTCCTTAAATCCCATTATCACTCATTAATTACCCTCCTTTCCTCATGGAGTCAAAAATGTTCTATCTCAAATCATCTAACCTAAGCCCTTTATTTGACAGGTGGGGAAAAAGTAAAAGAAAAATTAAATTTAATTCATTTTATCGGACATTTCATATTCTGTCCTGGTTACTGACTTTTGAAATGTTAATTCCAACATACTTGTCTAATATGACCACATTAAATATTGCTTGTAAAAACTGTTGATTAAGGGTTGGAAATATTCTTCTTTGTATTGAGAATTTTTTTATAGTGTGTTATTCTATAAATCGAACAGGAAATGCTGAAATGTACCATATATTAATGGTGCTAGTATGTCAATCTTCATTCGAGAATCTTAAAATGGTAAAGTGAATGAACATCATTCTCAGCATAAGTTTAAATTGCTCTTATAAATACAAGATGTTAGTAGATATCTTATAACTGCAGTTGCGTTGTTTGAGTTTGATATGATAATCTGGCATAAAATACTGTAACATCCAATTTAAGAGGAAAAAAAACCAGGCAAAATATATTCCAACTCTAAAGATTTAGTTTATATGATTCATTACTAGTCTTACTAAAATAATGTGTAATATGACATAGACTTTAGGAAGACTAAAAGCAGTAAAATAACTGCAAAATTACCAATTTTTTTGTGGTAGAGGACATAAAGGCTTATGTCTAAGCATCCTGAAATGCTGACAAAGTAGCTTCTTTTTGGCAAAGGAAAGCGCTGCCTGGTAACTTTACATTTTTAAAAAAGTAAGAAGGCCTTTAAAAATTTAAATCTCATTAGACGAGAATAGAAATTTAGAGCTCTCAGAGACCTTAAAAATGATCAAATCCAATCCCTTCACAAGTAATGACATTGAATTTTAAGGAAGTTAACTAACTTCCCTTAGAAAACAGAGCAAATTAGCCAGAATCAGAAGTACAACTGAGGCCTGCTGTTGCCTGTCAGGTATGCTTTCCACTGACCGGGCTGTGTCTCTAGACATCGTGTTCATTGAGACTGTATTTAAGGACTATGAGATGGCACTTTCAGCACAAGATTTATTCCACAGGAAAGCTCACTTGCCTCTCTTGCTTCATTTGTAGGACGGAATGGAGGGGGCAGCATCTCTGCATCATCATTCCTATGAGCTGACTGAACTTTTTGCTGCCACTCATCAAAGATAAAAAGAGCGTTACCATGAAATAAATTCCTCTGCCTCAACATGTCCCCCACTTTCTATGTTAATGTTAATAACCCATTTCTTTTTGTCATTTGACTGCCATCAGCAGCCAGCAGAGAATTTTTCTTCATGAGAGGGCTTATTTGTTCAGTGAGACTTAGTAAGCATCTACTACTGACCAGAAGCCAAGTAAAATAAAATGGAGAGACCTGTGACCTTCCTGGAGTAAAAATCATCGCTACATATTCTTCTTGTGTGCAGTGAACAGGCATCCACCGAATTAGTAGGGTCAAAAGACACAAAGATGGTAAGTGAGAAAAGTATTGATTTTCTGGGCAGATGAAGGCCGTCGATAACCTCCATGATTAAAGACTGAGGTAAAAAAAAAAAGACTTTTTTTTTAAGATTTATTTATTTGAGACGGGGAGAGAGAAAGAGAGAGAGAGCATGCGAACGCGTGGGAGGAGCAGAGGGAGAGAGAATCTGAAGCAGGCTCCACGCTGAGCTCGGAGCCCAATATGGGGCTCAATCTCATGAGCCTGAGATCAGGACCTGAGCTGAAACCAAGAGGGGGACGGTCAACCCACTATACCACTCAGGCGTCTCTACACGAGGGAAGACTTCTGAGGAAATTACAAGGGTGGCATCGGGTGCTCAGCTGAGAGTTGAAACTGAAGCTAGGAGGGGCCTGATGGTTTGTACGAATCAAGTGGCCCAAGGATTGGAAGTCTCCCTGCAGATGAGGAAGAGCTGAAATGGCAGTGAGCCGCGAGTGACCTGAAAATAGTGTTTGGTCAGAGGGAGCTATTTGGACGTTAGATTCCAGGGATGAGAAAATGCTTCATCAGTTTTCTCCAGAGAAACAGAACCAACAGGGTTCTGTAGACAGATAGATGATAACTAGATAGATAAACACTAGAGATTGAATTGCGTCCCTCCCAAATTCATATGATGAAGCCCTAAACCCCCATATGATAATATATAGAGATGGGGATTTGGGGAGGTAACTGGGTTCAAGTGAGGGCGTGAGAGTAATGTCCTCAAGATGGGATTAGTGCCCTTAGAAGAGGAGACCCCTGAGAGTTTGCTTTTTCTTCCTCTCTGCATATGAGGGCAGGGAGAGTAGGTACTGTCTGCAAGCCAGAAAGAGTCTTCCCCAGGAGAACCCTTCTAGAACCTTGATCTTGGACTTCCCAGCCCCCAGAACAGTGAGAAGTAAATTTCTGTTGTTCAAGCCACCCAATTAAGACATTTTGTTATAATAGTAAGAGCAGATTGAGTGAGTGAGAGAGAGATTGATTGACTGATTTAGGAATTGGTTTATGTGATATGGTGAGATCCTGCAAGTCTGAATTATGTTGAGCAGGCCAAGCAGGCTGGTAACTAAGGCAAGGGTTGATGTCCCAGGCTTGAGTTTGAAATCCACAGAGTAAGAAGGTAGGCTAGAAGCTCAAACAGGACTGGCTGCTGCAGTCTTGAGGCAGAATCTAGGGATGGATTGTAGAAATGAAAATGAAAATCCACCTTTGGAGTTGATAGTGAGTGCACGGAGAGCTACACTAGCGGGTGATTCGTTCAGAGAAGTCACCCATTCGGTCGTGTCTCTAGGTGGGAGATGTAATTAATGGACTTTTCTCATTCTTAGAATACCTTCAGAATCTTCTTGCATCTTCTCTCTTTGATGGTCCAAAATGTAGCATGAGCAATGCATAGCTGATGATATTTTCAGTGTGTTTTCAGTTTAGTAACTTTGCTCCATTTTTTCATTAGCAATCACAATATTTAATACTGTCATATAACTTTTTCATTGTGGCCTACTGGCAGACCGTTTTCTTAAAAATTCATTTACTACTGCCAATACTACTATCATTGCAAACGTACCAAATGGTTAGGAAATATCATGGCATGACATGTAATTGGCCTCATGTTCCAATTATCTACCTTTGATCTTAAAGAGAATTTGGCTCTGTTATCAGTATTATGAAATCTAAGAAACAAAAGCAATGTGCAGATGATTATGCAGAGGGAGCCCCTGCTTCGTATTTGCAAATCCGTAGATTCGGCATATGCATTTATCTGCAGCTTCAGCATAATTAAGCTGGGTGGAAGCCGTTACCGTAGTAATACTGATCTACAGTTAAACACAGAAAGACTCTTGGCTCTGATTCCCAGTTGACAATAGCCTTACTTGAGAAAAATATAAAAGTTAATCCAAGAGAAATATTGACATAAAAAATTAAATGTGCCAATCTTATCCACAGCAAAAATCTAAAATGAAATTGTCTTCAGAGCAATTGAAGAAACACAGTGTTACTCTTAAATGCTGCCTCTTTTATACTGTATATATGTTGTAATAAAAATATAGCAGTCCAACCAATAAACAGTACCTTCCCATCGGCTCTACGCTTGAAACTATCCAGCCAAGCTCCATACAGCAGGTCCATCTTTATTTTACATATTATAAACACTGGCTTAAAAGGTCATGAAACCAGAGGATTTTTAAGAACATGCCTACTGGATAATACACCACAGACTAATATTTGTGCTCAAAGGGAAATAGGGCTAGTATATTTTATGAAACTCCAGCCTGTAAAGGGAAAAAAAGCAACCGGCCAAAGCTTGGTTGATTGGAGATGGACTTCACAGGGCATTAGCAAGGAATCTATGCACCATGTCTTCTCCCTCTCTGCCTGTTTAACCGCCACCTTCCGGGGTTCCAATACAGCAAGTGAAAGAAATGCAGACACAGCTCAGCAGAAGCATATTTGGAATGTTTCAGTCCTTCCCCCCGGTTCTACAGCTCTTTGGATTACATGAAGTATATGGCTTGCACCTCTACATAGCACTGTAGAGAAATAACACTCCTCTCTGGCTTGATCCACTTTTACAGCGCTATAATGAATTAGTCTTTTGATAGATCAAATGTATTTAGAAAGTTTTATATGCTGTATTTATTGCACATCTTCCAGTGCATTGAAAAGGTATTTCCAAGTAGCTGGGATGCCTTCCTTCGAAATTCTCTTATGTCCATCAACTAAATGACTAAATTAGCAGATAAATACATTACTAACATTTACTGCCTCTGTGCCTGTAGTCACCAAAGGCAAATGGGCACGCATGACTAATTCATGCCCCGAGGCATCTGATTGGCCAATAATAGAGACCATGGATGATGTGACTCTAAATTCAAATTCATCTCAATCGCTTTCCGACAGCATATTTTTCCTTTTATATTTAGAGAACATAGCTGTGATGGATAAAAAATGGTTGATGAGGATCTATCAAGAAACATTAGAAAGCTGGCTTCATTTTCGTTTCATGGATGACTTAGCATTTGGAAAGCATTTGCCTCCTTTACCTCTGTGTCCCTTGTCAACATTTGGAGACAGGCAGTGTGCACTGTCATTTCTTTTACTTAATAAGTGTACTTCTGAGTATTTCAGCATTTTCTCATCAAGCAAGTGTAAATGTTAACAGCAGCTTGGCTGCCGCAAATCACTGCTGAGTGGCGATGAGTTGCAGGATTTATCTGGATGAAAATACCAAAGAGTGTGTAAACGCTGTTGATATTTCCCCTAATGTTTTCCTTAAGAAAATATTAAAAGTTAGAGGCACAAGTTCTACCATTTGATTTCCTTATGTCTCAAAGTTATTCACTGAGCAATAATCATCACATTTATTTGCACTTCACTCTTAGAGCATGTCCTTCTTTATTAACAAAACGTGCCAACTGCTTGCTCTGAGTTTAAAAATTAATTTCTAATTTCATATTATCGAGATGAGGGTTCTTTAAAAGGTTTTGTAATATTTATTCAAATTATAAATAGACTGAGATAGATTGACTCTGAATTGACCAAATCAATTTCTGTCTTCTAAAATAGACTCGTGCCATGATAATAATTACGCTTCATTTCTTTTTCATTGTGTTCTTATTTTCGTGCACTTGGCCATCAAAGATCGCTTACCGAATAGCAGTAGAAATGCTGATCCATCTTGTATAACAATAACAGTGCATGAAGAGTTATCCACCAAGGTGAAAGAGAGCCATAATTTAGTTTAGGGCATGAAGGAAGAAATTGCAAAGTTCTAGAATACTGACGGAGGTAACTTCGCAGAAGTGGTCCAAAATCATTTAGCATAGCTGACAGCTGACTATTATTCAATATAGTTCATGTATCAATCAGAACTATTAAAAATGTAAGTGACAAAATTCAACTCAAATCACCTTAATCATAAAATGGAAAAGGGATGTTTCACATGCCGAGAAACACCAGAGGAAGAGAGGCATCAGGCATGAGTGGCTGCAGATCAGGTTGGAAGACTATCTATTGCCATTTCCAGGCCCTCTTTTGTCCCTGTTGGTTTTGCTGATCAGGCTCTCTCCACACCATGGCCCCCGAGAGCATCAGGCTCCCATCACTCTCGCCGCTAGCACTTGCATTGGAAAACAGCACATTTCTCTCCTCCCCATTCAAAACGCCTTAGCTTGACTTTCATTGGCTTGAGTTGGGTGATAAACTCAACCCTCAATTAATCTCCATGGACAGGTCCGTGGCAGACTCAAACCCAGGTCAGACACCCTGATCTGACGCAAGGGGCTGGATAAGACTTACTAAACCACATGCACCGAGTGGGGGTAAAAGAGGGTGTGGTGCAAAGTCTAAATTAGCACCTGATATGATGTGCTGCCTGACCTCTGAAACCAGGTGGGTCTGGAATAGCTGAGCCCACAAGAGCCCTGCCACAGGTTGCTCCACAGGTAAGGCCCCCAGCCAAACAACACGTCTTTTCACGGGGACCCGGTACCGTTCCTGCTTATTCCCGAGGGGTGGATTTTAGGTCCCTACCAGCCTGTGGAATTATTCAAACAAGCTAATCACATCCACCTGCAAGAAATGGAAGGGCACTCTACCCTCCTGGGACGACAAAGCCTGCCTCCTTCTGTCCCTGGCTGTCCACTCTGTTCCCTGTGCAACCTCCACGTGGCCCCGTGTGGCCCGCTGTGTCCTCCTCCAGGTGGCTGCGATGATATGTGACTAAGAAACGCCAGGCTCCTCTGTCCAGTGTTGTGTGTCATGTCTTCGGCCATCCCCATAACCCAAGGGTGGGAATCCTCCCTCACCGACGGGGTGAATAAGAGGTGATTAGAGCAGAAGTGTACCTCTAAAAATCAGCGCTTCAGTCCACATAAGGATGGATGAATTCTGGGAAAGACCATAAATCACTGAAGTTAATTTCAGTTTAAAGCCACAATTCAATTCAATGAATACACTCTGCATCTAGGACTCTTGGTAGGAAGAGAGAACAAAACTAACAGATTTTCCTAGAGAATTTGGGTATACTTGGGAGTTACATCATTTCAACTTAGAACCCCGTACCTGATGGAGGAGGTCAGGATTATAGGGTGAAGAGAACCAGGACTGATCCTCCTACCTGAGGAAGCACTGCATGCTACATCTTTTCTTTTTTTTGGAAATGTACTATACTCGTTAATAATTTTAAGGCTCTGATAAATCCTGTAGTAAAAATATCTACTCGATATTTTATATCAAGAGTTTCTCAGGCATATTTGATACAGAATGCATTTAAGATTTTTAGGGAATGCTGAAATATTCTTCATGTATGAAATGTTATAATTTTTATAGTTTGTTTACAATACCATGGGCATATCTTAAATCTTAATAATACTACTGAATATAGTCATTATAAATGGGTATTGTAAAACATCTGAGATCTATTTATGTGGTCCTATCCTTAAGAGAAGGAAGATTACATGTGTATATCTCAAATTAAATCAACTATTTGAATTTCAATTTTTTCATTTATTTCTCTAGATTAAATCCTTTACAGGGCACTTCTTCCTTAACATACCTTTGGACTGTAAATCCAATTCTTGTAAAACCAGAAAGATTATCAAGATAGTTACCTTTTTATCATAAACCCTTGGGGAAAAATAAGATTAACCTCAGGCTTCCTGACCTAAAATACCAACATATTTTAAAAGACGAATATTTCCAATACTAATCTCTTTTTTTGAGGAAACTATGAAGAAAACCCCACTTCTAATATTTGTCTTCTGTGGTCTTCACCACATATCCTCCTGGAAGAGCATATTAAAAAATAACGCTTGAAGGAAGCTATGATAAATGGTTCATATGAATTTTCTGCACATTTCTTGTTATGCAACAAAGAATCAATTGTGCCAGGAAAAACAACAACAACCCACAACCCAGGATCAAGTAGTGCAGATTGGTTGTGATTTCAAGTATATTTCAATTTTTTTGGAGTATGCCAACTGACGGCTATGTCAATATTCATTACCTTTGTTATCTTTAATATGTACCATGTAATTAGCAGTATTTGGGGGTAATCTTTTCCTGGAAGAATATGACTGGTTGGCAGTGAGGGGGATGATTTTATTTCTGACAATAAAAGCAATCATGATGATTTAGACATAGTGGGGAATACTTAACCAATGTAATTATTGTTGTTTTTGAAACAACAAATGTTGACATGAGTAAAGGAGGGGAAGTCTATTTTTAAGTCTTATAAAAGACATAAGCACAAATATTTTGACTACTTAAAAGTAAAATATCTTGGATGGAAAGGAGATTAATTGTATTCATCAGCATAGAATTCTAACATGGGGGCAATATGTGGGGATTTGGGGGATGTTTCATCTTTGAGACTGAAATATTCCAAATTGCTAAAATCTCATAACATTTTACTAGGTCCAGAAAATGTATTTTTGACATCTCTATCATTATTTTTTTTTTGTTTTAATAAAACATGTTTGAATCCTCTCCACTTGTATATTGCCAATATAAATGTAAGTAAACTGTAGTTACAGGTCAGGTGGCACTTTTAAAGACTCCCATGATTTTACTTCTCTTCCAGACAGTTATTTTTTTTGAATTTATATACAAGATACAAATCAAATCCTCCTGAAATACAGGCAGAGGACCACATCTGTATTGATAATTTTGGACCACTGGGAAAAGTGTGTGTGTGTGTAAAGTCCCTCATCCTTGACAAAGTGTAGGTCTCCGTACTTCTTAATACCGCATCGTTATAAATACGTGATGATCTGTGTATGGTTCATTATTTGTCTGTCTCTTCCCTTAGACTCTTTTTTCTTAAATGTTGTATTTATTTATTTGAGAGAGAGAGAGCGATCGCGAGCGCCCAAGCAGGGGGAATGGCAGAGGGAGAAGCAGGCTTCCCGCGGAGCAGGGACCCCGATGAGGGGCTCCATCCCAGGACCCTGGGATCATGACCTGAGCTGAAGGCAGACGCTTAACCCACTGAGCCACCCAGGCGCACCCCCTCGTTTAGACCAGCAAGGCAAAAGCAACAGTGTTGGAGCGCTGGGCAATCTGTATACACAAGTACGTATCGTTTACGCACACGTTTCTTATTGCTGCTGTAACAGATTACCGCAAACTTACCTGCGGAAACCAACGCACATTTATAGCCCTATAGGTCGGAAGTCTCAATGGGCTAGAATTAAAGTGTTAGCAAGTTTGTGTTCTTTCTGGGGGCTCGCAAGGAGAATTCATTTCCTTGCCTTTTCAAGCTCATAGAAGCCACTTGCCTTTCTTGGAGCCAGGCCCCCTCCTCCACCTTCACAGCCGGCCGCGCTGCACCGTCAAATCTCTCTCTGACTCTGACGCTCTTGCCTCCCCTTCATAAGAATCCTCGTGATTACACTAGGCTTGCCCAGATAAGCCAGGATAATCTCCCCATCTCAACATCCTTACCTTAATCACATTTGCAAAGTCCCTTTTGCTCATCCAGTAATGGATTCACAGGAGTTTATGGCATGGACATCTTTGGGGGACCATTATTCTAGCTCTCACACACACACAAATATATGTATCTAATGGCTATAATGCTCAGGGTACAAATTTAGGACTGAAAGAAATATAATGTTACTGATTTTTTTTTTATAACTTGGTTTAATTTATCTTTTGATCACTGATTTTATAAGGATCTCCAGAACAATTTCAGTCAAGTCAGGGTTGTGTCCATAAAATGTCAAAGCCCAAGGTGGAAATGTCTGAGGGGCACCCTAAGAAGGCCCTCGCTCTTCAGTCCGTACAGGTTTGCCGCTGAGATGCCTTTCGTTCCTACCAGAGAAGGTACGTTCCTTGGAAACAAGGGGTCATCTAATTCCTATGTCACATGTAATCGTCCATCCAGCCACTCAATAAATATTCGTGGAGTGCGTATGTGTGTGGGTCCCCATACCCCTGGAATATAAACCATGAATAAGGCTTCATCCCTTATTTCAAAGAAACTACTGTCTAAAACCATAACACATTCCCAAGAAGTACAGTGACAGAAATGCATACTAGGTAGTATGTGAGTACAGAGAACAGGGCTCTAATCTAGCTTGGGAGTGGTGGCAAGTTTGATTAGCAAAGGCCCCGAAAGTTGCTGACAGGTGAGCTGAGGACTTCAAAAATGAGAACAAGTTAGCTAGGAGTATGTAGGTACTGCTAGAGCCAAACCTCAAAGTTCCTGGAGGACTAGGGATATATTTTCAATTCAACTCAACAAATAATTATTGAACTGTGTTGCATGCTAAGGAGAAGTACGATGACCTAAGAGAATGTTTAATGCCGACACTTCTCCTTGTTAAGGGGATTAGGGAGAGCTTCTCTGAGGAAGTTACAGACATTAAACAAGTAATTACAAGTTTGATGCATGCTAGGGAGCAATGCTATGGTCATGCAGGGGAAAATAATTTCACCTAGTCAAGAGGGTCAGGGACTGCCACACTAAGAAATTGATGTTGAAGTTGAGACCTGAGGGACAAGGAACATTTAACAAAGGAGAGGAAGAAGGGGCCAGGGGGGCAATAGACTATTCTGCATGGCAGGAGTGCAGGGAGGGAGAGGGGGAGAGACTGCATGCAGTGTCTCAGGAACCAGGTCAGGAGCTTTTCCTTTATCCTAGATTTGTTGAGAAACTTTTGCTAAATTTTAAATTTGGAAATGACATGATCAGATTTGCATTTTTAAAAGATCCTTCAGGCCGTAGAAGGGGCGGGGGTAGGAATTAGGTGAGAGGTGAGTAATGCAAGAAGAGTAAAGAAGGAGTTACAGCATCCAGACAAGATTCTGACTCTGGCTGGATGGTGTCAGAGGGCATGGAGTGGAGGCAGTTTGTTCTAGAAATATTTAGGAGGTAAAATATTTATTAGTTTCCTCTCTTGTTGAAGGCACCATGCTAAATTCTGGAACTGCTATAATGAATGGCACAGTGCCTGGCACATAGGTGCTAAATATTTTTTTTTTTTAAAGATTTTACTTATTTATTTAAGAGGGAGAGGATGAGAGATAGAGAGCACGGGAGGGAAGAGGGTCAGAGGGAGAAGCAGACTCCCTGCTGAGCAGGGAGCCTGATGCGGGACTTGGTCCCGGGACTCCAGGATCATGACCTGAGCCGAAGGCAGTCGCCCAACCAACCGAGCCACCCAGGCGCCCCGGTGCTAAATATTCTTAAATTTGGTTGAGGTTTGAGACACAGAGTGGCAAGAGACGAAGACAGGAGCCAGATTATGTGACATAAGCAAGAGTCTTAAGTGAGGATACTCTGACATTGTGGCATTTGCATTTTATTTGTCATTTAATGCCTGTTGGGAAGATGAAATCGAGGGAAACAAGATTCTAGATGGAGTAACAAGACCCTTGCAGATGGGGCCTGAACCAGTATAGCATTCAGAGAGCCAGGAAAAAATAATCACAAGCGAGAAATAGTTGGAAGGCGAAATTAGAAATGGTGATCGAAGAGGTAGAGAGAGAAAGTAATAAGAGTCAAATAGGATTCCCCCGTTTCTAATATCAAGGACTCAGAATGACAGATGTGAACCCAGGCACAATCCAAGCACTGCAGGACTATTTATCGATGACTGATCAGTAGTGACCTCCTGGGATGTCCTGCCAACTCAAACCCAAGTATCATCCTGCTCTATCTTTTACCTGATTTTTCCACATCATGAACCCAAGTTTTTATTTTTATTTCGATCATTGATGGTAATTGACTCACTGTCAGGTTTTTTTGTTTTGTTTTGTTTTGTTTTTTTCTGATGCTGTAATGTAAAGGGAGGTGTGGGGAAATCTCAGAAAGACAATTTCTTGGGAGAACATTTGTTATTAGTCTATGCATTCGTTTTTGATAGTCAATATCCTGTCACATCTCTGAGCCATGGGAACAGCTACTAAGGAGTTGTTTGTTTTTACATGAATTGCTTTCAGACAAACTGCTTACTGATACTGCTCAGATTCCAATGAAAACTGCACGAACCCCCTTCCCACAGCCCCATTGTTCTCACCACCCAGGCCAAATGACCTTCTGGGTAAAAAGGAAGAAATACATGAAACATACGCTCTGGAGACCAACACCAAATAATTACAAAATAACTTCCAGAGCCCAGACTCCCTGCCATCCAATACAACTTACGTCCCTCGGGGTTTCCAGCACTTGACCAGTTATTGATGAATGCGTTTTGTCACACATCTTGTGACACGTCAAACTTTGAGGTCGCAATCTTTCACTTGATTTTATAGAAGACATAACTTTAATTTCATAATCGTATAACAGGCGTTGTCAGTATCCACATGGAGAAAGAACTGCAGATGGAAGGCTCAGTAATGAAAACGAAATGGCCTGTGTAGGAATGCGCTCTGTTCTCATTTTTCCACCCCAGCTAGTCCAAATCGTATACCTAGATGGTGGCTCCTGCTCACTCCTGTCAGAACTTGACAAGCTTGACTTGCTGTTCCACCAACAGATGGCGTTGACTTCAATTTCATATTTGACTAATTTGCAGAATAAATTTGTTAGATTTTTTTTAAAAGGATGAAAAACATATAACTGTTTCTCATACATGGACAGGAGACAATTTATGACCCAAACATATTTTACATAGACTTTTTAAGGCACATAAATAAGAAGAACATTTTTGGCCAGCCAAGTTAATTGCTCTCCACGACCCACGGCTCCTGAAGACTAATCATGCTCGTCTCTGAGTTTGGTTAAACAACAGCAACACGGCCGCATTGCTCAGGAAAAGTTTGAATGAAGCTGACTTGCTCTCTTTAACGCAGGATTGAAAAGTGATATTTAAGAAATGATTATGCCAATCAGAAGCCATTTGTTCAAGTAAAGGGCTGGGAAGGTCTTGTTTCTTCAGAGCTTACAAAGACAATGAAAGCATCTCACTCTTCTTGATCAGGCAGATGTAAAAAGAAAAAAAAAAGTCTGGTTCATTATCCTGTAATGACTTTATATATTTAAAAAAAAAAAAAAATCAGAGCCACAGGTAAAGTCCCTCCCTTTCAGACTAAAATTTTCAGGCTATTGTTGTTAGCGTTTGTCATAGGTAAGGGGAGAATCAGGTCCTCCAAACCGATAAACATTAGGTCCGATCACAGGTTTGTGTTTTCCTAGCCAATTCGGATACAAGATTATAGAAAAAATGGACGAGGACAGGGAGGAAGGGCAGAGGCTTTCATATGGAGACTAGTTTGGTGAAATGTAACGAGACAAACAATTCTAGAAGGCATAGCTAATGAATAATGCTTTGTGGTTCGATCATAAATAAAATACTTTCTCCGTCTCTTTTTTTCTTGTTAGTCTCCGGACAAAGCTTCATCAATCATGAGTTGAGCACTCAAGAAAGACCCTTAGGAAAAGATCTTTTTATTCGCACAGAATCGTACAAAACTGGGCTGCCAGAGACAAATAAAACAGTCAATATGACCTAGAGCTTCCAAATTCCAGCTTGACATTCAAACTTATTTTTCTTTCAGCAATTATTGATGTGGGTAAACTGATTAACGCCACTCTCGAGTTATCTGTAGAATTCTTTTTTAACCACTTGAGATAAAAGAGAAACAAAGCTGTAGTTGAAAACTTATAAAATATTCTGAGAGAATACATTCCCATAAACCCTAAAATGTCGGTATCTGTTTTCTGTAAATATGTAATTTAAATTTAGAATCTTTTTTTTTCAAAACTGAACTCTGTATTAGAATTGATCTACTCACAAACACTCGTTTTGCAGATAACAAACCAGAGACCAAAGATGTTAAGTGACTTGCCCAGAGGCATTGAGCTAATTAGCACTGAGTCAGAGATTCTGGAAGAGTCGAAGATTCTGGAGTCACGGGGGTGGGCTGAGGGGGGGCACCGGCTACCTTTACTACGGATCAAGTAAAAGCTGAGGAAAATATATGCTTGTCAAATTAACTCAGACTCTCAGTTCTTCATGTATCATACTCTTTATAAAAGCAAATGAAACAGTGAAGAGGATAGTGTATTTCCGCAGAAAAGTCTCCCTGGTTGTTAAATTAAAATTAATTTAAAACTAAAATTTCTTATTTAAAAGTCACTTTTGGTTAGCTCACCAAACTGAAGTGACCTTGCAATGGTTTTTTGAGGTTCACAGAAGTTCATATGTTAACCAGAAATCATGTGACTATTATTTCCAGCTTTGGCAGAAACTGCTAGAAAAAAAGTCCCTCAATAGTCAGAAATGACCCTTTTCACTCCCTCCATCAGAGATTTAAATGGTGGGAACATTAGGGAATTAACATTTGGCTTAGTATTCTTATGACTTCTCCAGGCTGGCGGCCACCACTAGGTACTACATATCTTAGAAATTAGCCCTTTTAAGATTTTCTAGTTCAGTGGGTTAGGAATGTTCAGATCACTTTTGGCTAAGCACTCATGTTCATTTCTTCCTCCCCCCACATGTTGTGGACTGGAAACCCCCTCTTACTTTCCATTTCATGAATTTGAAACAAATGTCAAAATTTTAGGTTTGAAAAGATACTACTATCCAACATGGTTAGGCATAGAAATATAGCTCTAAGAATAATAATAGTAGAACAAGATATAGTTATTTCATAGGAAACCTTGCTCTTTTCTTTTTTTTCTATTTTTATATGCTGTTTTTTGTAGTGAGGAGAACCAGGTATTTCTTTGCCTCAAACTCCTCATTAATGAATGATGTGTTTGTGTTGAAACACAAGACTGAAGTCATAGGCTGCATTTATGGAAACCTCCCCATACTCTTAGACATTTTGGGGACTGGAAATTAGGGTTGTTGAGGTTTTTATGTAGTACATAGAACAAAGCTCCAGAGAACGCAGCTATGAAATGCAAAACCAAGTCTGCTGAGTGGCCACTGAGGGGTCTGGGACTTCCTCCTCTGCCGTATGAATGCGGCTCAGCGTGGTACCCTCTAATACTGGACTGAATCTCTGACTCCCGCAAAGGGCACCATTGCTCAGATGGGTTGAGAGGCTGCTCTCACCAGAGTGGGTTAGCGTACGGTGACCATGAACTCAAGGTTGTGATCATTCCCTGCTTCTCAAAGACATAAACTGCTCTACAGCCACAAACCGGAGGCCTTCCTCCAGTTTTGGATGCTGGCTGGTCTTCATTAAGTCATCTCTGCAAGTGGTAAAATGCAAGCCTAGCATTTCTGCCATAGAATAGACTCAGAGCTCAGAGATTCAAGGTATCATGTAGCTTCATGGTCAAGTGTGCTAGCTTAGTGCTCCATCGGTTTGCGTTAAAATCACAGCCCCACTTCTTGTTAGCTGTATAACCTCGTGGAAGTGATCCAGCTGTTTGAAGAGGTCAGATCGGGTATTTAACTCATCAGCTTGCTAGGAGATTTAATGTGTCTGGCAAATAAGATTTAATAAACATCAGCTATCTTTATTAATTATTTCACTTTTGTATACACATGGATGGTTTCCTGTCTACTGCTCTAGTAAAATGGTCAACATTTATTCTTCTATTGAGATTATTCTAGAAGCATTTCAGCTGTTGGCTTCCATGTACAATCTGCATTATTCAAGGCATTGCCAAATCACTTTTGAAATGTGCTTCATTTATCTATTCTCTCCACAGTATTTAATACAATTGCTTTTCATCATGATAAATTCTCTTTATATAGATTGACTATAAATGCCAAAACAAGTGACGAGCACCCTTTAAAAAGCAACCTTTCATTTTGAAATAATTTTAAACTTACAGGAAAATTGCAAATTTTGCAGAGTTGTCACATACCCTTCATTCAGCTTCCCCTGATGTTTACAGCTTATGTAATCCTATCACAATTATCAAAACCCAAGACATTAACAGTGATACAATATTAAAGTACACATCTTATTAGAATTTTACCAGTTTGCCCCCAGTGTTCTTTTTCTGCTCTAGAATTTAATCCGGGCGCCTACATTGCATTTTCTTGTGTTATCTCCTCTTCCATCTGTGACAGTTCTTTGTTCTTTCCTTGTCTGAATTTCATGCCTTCAGCACTTTTGATAAGAACACATCAGTTATTATTTTAATTTTAAATTCCATACAGTTTATATACCGTCTTTTATTAGTTTCAGGTGTACAATATAGTGATTCAATATTTCCATACATCACCCGGTGCTCATCACAACCGGTGCCCTCCTTAACCCCCATTACCTATTTAACCCATCTTTCCACCCCCTACCCTCTGGTAACCACCAGTTTGTTCTCTAGAGGTAAGAGTCTATTTCTTGGTGAAATGCCAGTTATTCTGGGGACGGTTTCTCAGTTTGGGTTTGTCTGATGTTTTCTCACGACCAGATTTTTGTTATGTATTTTTATCAAAAACACCACAGAAGTGACTTGGGGTCCTTCTCAGGGAGTACACGGTTTTGCTATGACTCATTACTGGCAAAACTGACGAAGACTACTCAAAGAGGATAGTGTCTGCTGGGTTCCTCCGTTATAAAACTGCTATTTCCCCTTCATACTTGATTGATATTTTGGGGAAGATTCTTCGAGACTATGGTAATGTTCTATATTTCCTAACATTTTTATCAACCAATTTTTAGCATATATTAGTGGATTTTGTCTCCAACAATAATTACTATCATATTTATCTAATGGTGAGTTCTCTCTCTCTCTCTTTTTAAAGTAAGCTCTGTGGCCAACATGGGGCTTGAACTCATGGCCCTGAGATCAAGAATCACATGCTCCACCAACTGAGCCAGCCAGGCACCCCTGCCTAATGGTGATTTTGTACTTCCCTCATTCCCTCTACATTTATTAGTTGAATGTTCTTCTATGAGGAAGAGTTGTTCCTTCTTCCCACTTATTTATTTACTCAACTATGTATTTACATAGTTATGGACTCATGGATATATATTTTATTCTCCAAGTAACAATCTATTTGTTAGTCAAATGGTTCCTTCCTTAGCCATTGGGAACTCCTGCCAGTGAGCTCTCCTTCCTTTTGACAGGCCTCCATTCTTTCTGAACACTTCCTTACTTCTGATACCAGAAGATGGCCCAGGTTCATCTTGAACTTTTCCCTGTCCAGCCACAGAATCTGCCATGTCTCCAAATAGCTGATTCCTTTAATTTGCAAATGGTACTTAGAAGCCAAGAACTGGGTGTTAGATGTTAACCAACTTAAAAAAAAAAAATTAGTGCTGATTTAGGAAAAACCAAAAAATTATAGAATACATTTCTCTCCTCAAAATAAAAATCGCTTTATGCAGCATGTTACCTATATAATTGACTAGAATTATGTTGGTGAGAAAATTCACATGAGTTTTAATTAAAAATGAAAGGTTAATGTTTGTGCACTGTGGTGAAACCACAGGAATCTACTCTTTTATTCTGAAATTAGTTTTTGTGTTTTGTGCAGAAGATCGACGGGCTGCTATTTCCCCATCACTGTTCTAGACTCTTGCTGTTGGGGGTAGACTAGAATCATTCAGTGAATTGATGAAATCTCTTCAGTAATTCATTTCCATGGTCACCATGGTCCTCGTCCCGTTTTCCTCAGGATCTTGGGATGTGAATCTAGTTCTGCTGGGAGAACGGTCAGGGAGACAGACCCCATGGCTTCTGCAGTTGGATCTGCCTCTGCTGCTACTGGCTTGTCCTTACGCTTCCTACGGATTCGGGGGGAAAGCCATCCCCTTCATCTGTCTGCCCTGGATATTACCTCATCTGCCTCAGCTGCACAAGGATTAAACATTTATTTCAAGAAAGGGTTTGAATAATCTCTCCCATTAAGCATTTTAAGTACAGGTGGGGAAAAGTGGGCATGGAGGGGAGAAAACCAGGTGATGTGCCCCTTTGTCTAGTTCTCTTGTTAAAGCCTCTTGGAGTCTCTTCCCGCTGGGGTGGTGGAGCAGAGGTGTGTAGATGCTCCTTGGACCCTCGCGGTCCTTCTCCAGATAATTTGACACAACCATCTTCCCAAGATCCTTGTTCTTCTACTCCAGGCAGTGGCTGTTTTTTTCTGCTCTCTGTTCTAAAGCATCCCACATTGACTTGATAAGGTGACAATTAGAGGCATGGCACAAAAACAGTTTCCTGTGGATTTGGGAGGATGGAGGTTAGAAGGATTGGAGGGTAGTTTCCGAGGCTCTGTCCCTGCTCTCTCTAAGCTCTCACACAACATATGACATGCTTATTTGGAATGAATTGATATTTCAAATTTTTTGATTTCTCACCCTTATCAGTACCATTTTTCAGCAAGCACTCCCAATATATAGCTAGTTACTTATAAAAAATTATGTACACGTAGTAATATAACAAATCACATACTTTTTTGTTTGTTTCAGTCTTCAAATATTTTTTATTGGAAGGCCATGCATTGCCTTCATTTATTGTATTTCAAATCACTGTACATTTACTTTTGTGAAAACACTGCCTGCATTTTCTAGTACAAAAAAACTCCTAAAAACTGTTTCAGGAATGTAGAGAAATATCCAACTTAAATAGCGAAAAAGTGCACCATGATTACTGCTGCACTGCAGTCATTTCTGCATTTCCCATGTTTCTTAAATAACTATCTTGTCTGATAACACACAATATAAAGAGCAATTATGAAAAACAGACATTTACATATACTTCTAAAGTCTTACTGAGAATGTCCTGTTGGCATTGGATAACCAATCATAGGCGCAGCTGCAGTAGCAGGATATGCATATGCCTGTTGGTTCATACCATTGTACATATTTGGAACGTTACTTCCATATTGCTGAGTGCTATCATAACCATTCTGGTAAGTCCCTGTTGGATTACCAGTCCTAAAACTGGTCTGTATACCGGCAGACACAAAATTACTTCCAAAGCTCCCATTGGTGTAATTTGCAGCACTGTAAACACCATTCTGAGTTTTTGCCCCAAAATCTCTTTTAAGCAGACTAGAGTAACCTCTGTCATAATTTTCCCTGTCTCTAAAGGTATTAAATCCACCCCTTTTGCCCGCAGAGTATCTGTCCCGGCAGTCATCCTTCATGCCTCCTCTACCCCTGGAACGACCTGAACCTCTGTCTTCGACCAACTGAAGCAACTTGGGATCAACTGCTTGATTAGCTTCACGAAGCACAGAGATAAGGTCGCTCACTTGCTTTGTGTTATTAGGTGTAAAGAAAGTGTATGCTGTGCCTGTTTTGGTACTGCGAGCAGTTCTTCCAATTCGATGAACATAATCCTCTGAGGAGTTAGGGTAGTCATAATTGACGACAAATTTCACATCTTCCACCTCTAGCCCTCTGGAGGCCACATCTGTAGCGATCAGAATAGGAGCTTTTCCATGTTTGAATTCATTTAGAACCCAGTCATGCTCCTGTTGACTCTTGTCGCCCTGGATACCCATGGCAGGCCACCCGGCTCTCCTCATTTTTCTAGTAAGCTCATCACATCTTCTTTTGGTTTCGACAAAAACAATGGTTTTATTCTCCTTCTCACTCATCATCTCTTCCACTAGACGAGTAAGTTTTTCATCCTTTTCTACATCATAACATACATCCATGATCTGAAGAATGTTGTGGTTTGCACTCAGTTCTAGTGCACCAGTGTTTATATGTATGTAGTCTTTCAGGAAATCTTCAGCAAGCTGTCTTACTTCTTTTGGCCAAGTTGCACTCCACATTAGGGTTTGCCTATCAGGTCTTATCTGATCCACAATCTTCCTTATTTGGGGTTCAAAGCCCATATCAAGCATTCTATCTGCTTCATCAGGGACAAGGTAAGTAGTTCTTCTCAGATTGGTTTTCCCACACCCCAAAAAGTCAATCAGTCTTCCGGGTGTTGCAATACAGATTTCCACACCTCTCTCCAAATCACGAATCTGTGGTCCCTTAGGAGCACCACCATGGATGCAAGTGGACTTCAATCGACATGCTCTACAGTATTCAGCAGCTACTTGCTGTACCTGTTGGGCCAGTTCCCGAGTTGGTGCCAGCACCAAGCAAATAGGCCCATCACCTCTCTCTAGGAATGGCTGATGATTGATGTGGACGATAGCAGGCAGCAAATAAGACAATGTTTTCCCGGATCCAGTCTGTGCTATTCCAACCGTGTCCAATCCACTTAGAGCAATGGGCCATCCCTGAGCTTGAATAGCAGTGGGTTCAGTAAAATTCTGTCTTGCAATCACATCCATGACATTTGCAGGGAAGTTTGCTTCATAAAAATTCAGAACTGGCTTTGGGCAGTTGTGACCGCTAACCGTAATTTCCTTACTCCTTCTGTATGTCTCCACCTCTTGGGCTGTGCGCCTAGCCAAATCAGGGTGTTCTTGATAAAAATTCTTCTCAAATTTGGGCAGCTCATCAAGATTCCACTTCTTTTTGACTAGTTTCTCCCCAGGGTTTCCAAACGTCTTTCCAGATAGGGGCCCTGCCCTACTTCCCCCACATCGAGGTGCACCAAACCCTCGATCCCGGCTGCGGTCTCGGTCGCTCGAATAACCCGACATGGCGTCAATGGTTGCGGTTGGCGGGGAACGAAGTGGAGAGAATCGGGTGCGACGAGTCGCTGCAGGTGTCTTTGGCTATGGCAGAGCCTTGCGGGGGCGGCAGCGGCAGAGGGGCGGCGATGACAGGAGCCGGAGCTGCTCGACAAGAGACCGGTGGAAATGAATGAGGACAAATTACCTATTTTTAAAAAATGTTCATAAACTCAGAAATATTAAAAGATAAAATAAATATAAAATTTAATTTTTTATTAATAGTACAAACACTTCTTTGCTCTCACTAGCACAGTTAGTGCATTATTTTCAGTGAGAGTAAGATGACTGAATTTACTTTATTATTTTGAGAATTCAAGTCTATTTCTTAATTTGGTTTATTTTAATATTTGAGTTTAATGACTGTCACGGGTAAGACAATATTTGAGAATATAAAGATTGAACTAAAGTGATTTATGAAAAATGATTCTTGATTTCCAATCTCAGTTTCAATTATGTAAAATTTTTCAATAAAATTGAGCTTCTTAATTTCTCTTTTCCTGGTATCAATTAATGTTTTTGAAAAATAATCAAATGTCATTGAATTTTTATATTCTTAAGCCTAGATTCAAACCACTTTTTTTTTTTTTTTTTTTTTTTTTTTTGGAAAATAGTGCTTGGAAACCACAATCTGGGTTGTAGGTGTCAAGACATCTTGGAAAGTCTTTTAAAAAGCTAAGAAATTCTGTTTCCAACTTTAAAATATGGATGTAAGGAAGTTTTAAAGCAATGACATATTATTTTCAGCAAAAAGGAATACTTAATGATGGAAGCTTTAGTTTTTAATACAAACTGTTATTCTAAAAATAATAAGTTACGTTTTCACTGTGAAATGTCACTTTTTCTTAGAGAAGTTCAATTAAATATGATTATGTTTTTCAAAAGGCTCTGCTTAGCACCTTATTCTTTTTTTATTAATATTTTTTATTTATTTATTTGACACAGACAGACACAGCAAGAGAGGGAACACAAGCAGGGGGAGCGGGAGAAGGAGAAGCAGGCTTCCCGCTGAGCAGGGAGCCTGATGAAGGGTTCGATCCCAGAACCCTGGGATCATGACCCAAGCTGAAAGCAGATGCCTAATGACTGAGCCACCCAGGTGCCCCAGTATCTTACTCTTGATAGTCATTATTACCTAAATCATTACAGTTTGGTGACATTATCTTTCTGTAAATGCAAACCGTGCAACTCATTTTAAGCCTTTCAAATGTTAAGAATTCAATAAATATATGCTAGAAAAATGAATAATCCAGTTACTGAATGAAGGCGAGAACCAATAAGGCTCTGTGTAGCACAAAATGGTTTCCTGGTTCTTCTCCATAATATCACAGAGTTTTGTCATTCATCTATAAGTTAGTAAGCAAGCAAACAAACAAACAAACAAATAAACAAACAAAAACTACAACTAGCCACAGGGATGACATCCTGAGAATTCTGGGTTTTAAATAATTGATTGTAATTGCTTTCTTTTGAACTGGGCCATGAATGAATATCACCTGTGGTGTTTTTTCTGTACACTTACCCTGGAATCCTGTTACAATTCCGGGTAAAGAAACCAAGGCATTAGTGGTCATGCATTTTTTTTTCCCCCCGAACACATTAGTTTACCAAAGAGTCATTCCTAATGAGAACTTTCTTTCCTGGGACATCTTTTCTTTATAATTCTCCCTTCCAAAGTATCTCTTTATGCATTTCAAGATTAATATACATTACGCATTAGCCTAGAAATACTAGTAACATCAACATTTTTATCCAACTTCCACATTATGAAAAACGTTCTAAAATTTGTGTAAAATTCCTGACGCACTTTCTATATGACTTCCAACAGTATTTGGACTGCATCTGAGTTTATGGCTGTCTTTGTTTTATGTAGTGGGAAGAACATGTTCCCCCAAGTCTGACGATAACCTAAGACGGCGAGTGAGTAATACAAGGATGAAAAATACATTTCAGCTTCAGTGCTAAATAGCGTTGACTCGGATTTCTTGGCTAAAGACAGTTTGAAAGCCAGGATTAGTTGGATGGTGCTTTGCAGGCACGGTGTAATGTCATGAAGTTTAATTGGAAATCACTAGTCAGTAATCAGTATTTTAATAAATAACCACAGTTAAAATCTACTAATTCTGGGTAGGGGGGGTTGGAATGATAAATAATTCATTTTCTTAGCCTAATGACTCAATTTTATCATAAAACCAACCAGTTGACCACGTGAGGGTTGTGATCTAGTCATTATTTTGCGTTTTATTGTTCGTATCAACAGTGGAGTAACTCCTGCAGCATCTCCAACTCCATTTATTTTGTGGGCATATGTGATGATGGTAGAGATAGTAACCACTGGTGGGGAGGAAGTTTGGGAACAGCGCAGTGAAATTACCATACAGCTGTGCAGTATCACAAAATCATAAACTCCCATCCTCTGTTTTCTCATGCTTTTTCTTTCTTGGTAGATCCCAGAGGTACTGGGATGCTGCATGGACTGGTTTCACAACAGACCAATGAGAATTATGTCTGACAAACATCTGCCCCTTTTGACTGGTTCATTCAAAAGGCACTAATGGGAGCCTGTCTGTGTCAGCTACCATGGGGCATTATGAGCCCTAACAGTGGGCAAAAGTCAATATAATCTCAGGGAGCTAATAGTCAAGTGAAAGACAAACAACCACTACAGAAACATAAATAAAATAAATGTAAGTGGTGAAATGTGTTATAAATAAAACACAAAGAGAGGCATAAGATTTGATAAAGCAATCAACATTTTAGCACTTTCACTTGGGCATTATATTTCACGAGTGTATTATGTGTGCTTCATCTCACTAGTGAGAGACATCTCTTAAGGATAAACGGTGAGAAAGGGGTTCTAGAACAGTGTTTAGAGACTCTGTGACAGAGTCTGGATGAAGAAACACACTTAACTCTGACATCATATTTATTATTGTTTTGCAAGATCTGTGTTGTCACTGACGTCCCTCTTTATCTAATTCATGTCGACGGGGCAGTTAATTCCATAGGTATTATCTATTGCTATGTCTTGTTTATGTGACATAAAACGTATATAAATTTTGAAATGCATGTATAACACATATAAAGTCACTGTAACACTGAGAAGTAAAATCATAAAGGTTACCATTACTCGGGGTGGATTCATTGACACTAAGTTGCACCTTGACATTGGTGCTTTAGTCCCTGGGAGTAATGGAGTACAACTAGTTTTCATATGTCAATTTTTTTGAAATTAAATAAGTTCTTTGAACAGTTCAGTTCTTTTTATCTGAAGCTAAATTCAGTGTCAGTTAGCTATTGAGATTTTAAGAAAACTGGATTAGTGGTAATTAGTTAGTTTTCTTATTGACACCATGTTTGAATAGGAAATTTACACTAGCATCTACTTTTCTTAAAACAAAGAATAAAAGAAATAATTATACTTTTGTATATAATGTGCCTCTCTCCCCTTTTTATTGATTTTTTGGGTTTTAGCTATGTAGATTATGTCTGAAATGATGGAATAGGTGAAGGTACTAAGTATGGTGGAAAATAAAGCTGTCAAACTTTGGAAGAATATAGATTACAACAGACAGAAGAATATAGATTACCACAGACAATGGGATCATAACTGGGAAGCATAAATTGGACTTTCCCAACAGGTGCGTTAGATCAATAAACCATTTTAAAAGCTTTCAAAGCTTAAACCCTTGGAAGCTTTTAAGATGCTGTGAATCTGAAAATGTATGTTTTACAGTGACCTGAGAACACTGGTGTAGATTTAGGAGGATGATTTTTAAAGATGGATGATGTCTTAAAATTGTGTGACAATACCATATGAGCACATTCTCATACATTGTTAAAGGCACTGATATAAAATACTGGGCTGTCTTGGTTGGCTGTTTTAAATAATAAAGCACAACACGTAAGATCAGCCTTGGCTGAAACTAAAAGTTTTCCTGATTCTGTGATGGGTAAAAAAATAATGAATTTCTCAACAGAAATTCAATCAAAGAATGAAGTCCTTGATATCTTTTTGACACGGACAAAAGATAGGCTACAAAAAAAAAAGATAGGTTTTAATTTAGCACTTAAAGCAGGAAAGCTGAACGCATAAAATCTTATTTGGGGACCTCAGAATTCATATGACCAGTTTGATTGCTCTCATTTAGAGATTAAACAAGCTGAGATTATTTAATGCATCTCAAATTTCAACACTTTTCAACAGAAATAGTCAAAAAATACCATGCATTTTCAGTCAATTTGAAGAAAAGAAATTGTAAGGGATTTTATTTCTTTATTTTGTTGTTAGTATGATTTACTTTTTTCCAGCTTTATTAAGATGTATTTGACATATACCATCGTGTAAGTTTAATGGAATGATTTGATATATGTATATCCTGCCAATTATCATCACAATAAAGTTAGTTAACACATCCATCACCTCACATAATTATAATTTTTTGTTGTTGTGATGAGAATTCTTAAGGTATACTCTCGTAGCAACTTTCAAATATGCAATACAGTATTGTTAACTTTAATCACCATGCTGTACATTATATCCCCAGAATTTTTTCATCTTATACCTGGAAATTTGTACCCTCTGGCCACTACCTTCCAACCCCTTCCCCTGGAAACCACCAATCTATTCTCTTTTTATGAGTTCAGAATTTTTTTTTTTTAGATTCCACATGTAAGTAGATCATACATATTTGCCTTTCTCTCTCTAACTTATTTCATTTAGCATAATGTCCTCAAGATTCATCCATGTAGTCTGAAAGGTCAGGATTTCCTTCTTTTTTATGTCTGAATTATATTACATTGTAATGTATGTATATATACATACATATGGTGTGTGTGTATGTATATATAATACGTATATACACATACCACATTTTCTTTGTTCATCTATTGATGGACACTTAGGTTATTTTCATGTCTTGGCTATTATAAATAATGCTGCTAAGAACATGGGGGTGCAGATATTTTGAGATAGTGCTTTTCTTCCCTTCAGATATATACCCTGGATCATATTGTCGTTCTCTTTTTAACTTTTTGAGGAACGTCCATACTGTTTTCCAGAGCGGCTACAACCACTTTACATTCCCACCATCAGCACACCAGAGTTTCCTTTTCTTCATATCCTTGCCAGTACTTGTTAGTTCTTGTCTTTTTGAGGATAGCAATGCTGACAGGTATGAGGTGATATCTCATTGTGGTTTTGATTTGCATTTCCCTGATGATTAGTGATGTTGAGCACTTTTTCATGTACCTGTTAGGCATTTGAATATCTTCTTTGGGAACACATCTATTCAGGTAATTGGATTCTTTGCTTTTTTTTTTTTTTTTTTGCTATCACTATCAAGTTGTGTGAATTCCGTATATATTTTGGAAATTAACCCTTTATCAAGATATATGGTTTATAGATATTTCTCCTGTCCCATAGGCTGCCTTTTCATTTTGTTGACTATCTCTTTTGCTGGGCAGAAGCTTTTTAGTTTGATGTAGTCTTGTTTGTTTTTGTTTTGTTCCTTGTACCTTTGGTGTCATAGCCATAAAATCATTGCCAAGACCAATGCCACGGGGCTCTTTCCTGATTGGGAGATTTTAAAACATGTCTCTAAGAGAGACTTGGGGCATTGGGTCTCTACATGATATTAAACAGTCTCAAATTTTACAACACTGTAATTGAGATCAATGGAAACTACAAAATCCACCTTCTTTCCATCCCCTTTGCTTAAAACCCATCGCCTCATAGTTTTGGTCCAAGTTCTAAGCTTGGCCTTTCATCTCCAGTGTTCCCTGATGCACAATTTCCACTTCATCTGCCCACTCACTCTCAGGTTCATCGATTGGATTTTGTGCACCTACATACCCTGTTTCTGGGAACCAGTAAAGGCTTAGTTATGATGTTTGCCCTGGATTGTCTCCCTTACCCACTCACACAAGCTGGAGTTCCTTTCTCTATCTGTGACTCTTGGAAAACCTTGGGCTGAACTCTGTCTGCCAATATTGCCCTCAGATTATTCTTGCTTTGTAATCTGCTAAGGGAATCCTCTCTACTTTTAACCATGGATCTCTCAGACATGATTTTATAGTCTGCATTTGGCTCTGTATACCTTTAGACAGAATTCAGAGATTACCCCTCCATCCTATCCTCCCTCATTTGTTTTAAAATAAGTTTTGATCTTGCAATTTTCTGATACTGTTAACAATTTGGTAAATTCCCAATACTGGTGCCATATGCAAATTACGAATTTTGAAAGTTTCCATTGTCATTGTTTGGGGCAGTTATATTACCAGATATTTTTTCTACGTAAGTCTGTTTGTATTCATTTCCATGATGGAAAAATTGGGAGAAAGGCAAGCCTGAGCCAACAGCGATGTTGGGAATTCAGCAGATATTTCCCAAATAGGCTATATAGGCTATATTAGTGGACATTGCTGGATTCACCAAAATCTTTTCATTCTGGCACTTGGGCACATGAGATATTAGCTCAGTAGAGTGAATCTAGCTTTTAAAAGTAGATTCATATTAACCAAACTCCTGGTACTATGAAAAAGCCAGAAGGCCAATGTATTTACATGACAAGCAGAACTATTCTGGTGAGATGAGAATTCTCATGTGAGCTTGATTAGTTCATTCTTTTTCAATTGACTAAAACCAAATCATGATCAAAAATTTGCTTGGTGGGACAAGAACAAGGTGAGTGAATTTATGAGTAAGTTTTTAGTAGATGAGACCAAAACAGCTCAATTAAATCCCTATAGAGATTCCTTGGGCTATGTTAACTATGATGCTTGTGTTGGTCAGTGCTATCGTAGAGGCAGGAAAATAATTTATTGAAAATCTGTTGGTTCACTCACAAGATCTTGCAAAGACTGGAGAGCCAGAATCAGAAAATGAGCAAGAATAAAATAAGGCTGTGCTAAAGCCATGTTAGCGAACCCCACGAGCGGAATTATGCTGTCTATGGCTATAGTGGGTGCTGGTCACTGGGGCGCCCAGGGCATCTCCAACACCGGGTCCCTTACACTCGATGTGCTAGAGCTGTGTTCTGTAGCCAGAACAATATCTCTACTGCTTCTGCTTCTATGCTTCCTTAGTTCTGGATTCTAGGCCTGGTAGGTGCTTCCAAATGGCTGAGCCTCCTACAAGACACATGCCATATGGATATCCCAAGCCTAGAAATAGAGTTTAGGTATCGGGTGGCAATAAATAAATAAATAAATAAATAAAATAAAATAAAAATAAAAATGGCAAATATTCATTAGAACGCCTTGTGGCTACAATAGGCAGCCTCCTCCACCAGACAGTGGTAGGTCAGGAACTGCTGACATTGTCGCGGGCTTTCCAGTAGGACCCATGTCAGTGTCAGACCGAGTATCAAGTTCCAACTCTGACACTTTCTTACAGTGTTGGAAAAAGAGACGAAAAGGACTCAGTACACTGCTTGGCACTGGGTGAGTGTTCATTAAACAGAAGTTATTCCTGTTTCCAGTTCTGCACACCCCCTCTTCTCACTCAGCTGTCCTCTCTGCAGAGGGTTAGTCCTAGAGGTCAGGCAGATGACTGTGAGTAGTTCTAGAGTCATCCTTTATGTGCTGGTTTCATAGTTAACCTGTCAGGGGCAAGGAGGTTTTGCTTATTTCCAAGTCGTAGAGAAAGCCTGACTCAGTGTCCACTGACAATGTTTATAAGGGTTGTTATAAAAAGAATAAATAAGGCTACACTCAAGAAAATGCCTTGCATTTTACACAGCACATTTTACACTAGGGATTTTATAGGTATAAACTTTTATTTCCTTTTCCCCGGAATGTTCTTTTCGGTTTTTGTACTTCAAAATAAAATTAGAAATAAAAATATTAGTTGATTTGTAATTTTGCTCACCATCACAAACGCATTCCTTACCCTCTTGTCCTCAGCCATGTACAGTGATCCAGGCCGTGCATTTTGGATGGGGGCAGAGCAGTAAATGAGATACACACAGTGCAGGGTAAGATTTACTTTTAATGAGATTTAACAAACCATTTCAAATTTTGAACAAGAAGTCTATTTTTTCCCTCATTCTTCGAAGATATGAACAGATCTCTTCTAGCAGGAAATGCAAAAATATCTCCGCAAGTTTCTTTTTATTTAGCATATAAAATTTGTTAAGCATCTGTCCTGTGCCTAAACCATTATAGGATTATGTTATCTAATTTGAGTCTCAAAACAGCTCTGTGAAATCAGTTATTTATTGTTATCACTGTAAAAGAAAGAAAGAAAGAAAGAAAGGTAGCTCATTTTATTTCATTTTAAACCTGGTTAAAGAGACAGAGTAGTTTTCTAGGTCCTTGTGTTTTCCTAGACTAACACATAACACATTTGACATAGTTTTCTAACAGTGGCACCAAAAGCTCTAAGATTCACTAGTGGAGAAACAAGAGAACTTATCCCCCACCTGTATGGAACCCGAAAGAAGACAATGTCACGCTGCTTTCCAGGTGATGTCTGTCGATCTTCATGCAGACAGCGCAACAGAGCTGCCGCGCGCACATGCACACTGAAACCAGACAGCCTGGGTTTGAATCACGACTCTGTCACTGACGGGCTGCATGACCTTGGGAAAGCCACTTAACTTCTCCATGCCTTAGTTCCCTTATCAGTAAAATGAGGTAGGTACTATGATTTTAATCATTTTGCAGATGAAGAAACAAAAGTCTTAACGGGGGGGGTGGGGAGTAGCAAATGGAAATTTAACATTTTCAGGTTAGAGCCCGTGTTTCATCATTACGTTTCCTCCACATCTTACACCGTATCAGTAGCAGGTGGATGTCCAATAAAGGCTTCTTAGATTAACAAACAATCTCAATCTCTTTAAGTTTATGGTGCTGGGTGTTTTGGGGGAGGGAGTCAGAAAACTGTGAAAAAACAATATTATATTTATCTCTAAGTCCCCAAATGATAAAGAAGGGTATTGAAACCTTTCTTCCTACATGGTCATACATCTTTCTCTTTAAGGAGGCAGAGACATATTTAACATAGGGTGGTATCTGAAAGGCAGACCTATGAATCACGGATCCACCACCTAGAGCTCTCACGACTTTGAGAAGGTTGCTTAACCACTTGGCTTCAACATTGTTATATGTAAAACGGGGAAGGCAATCCAGAAACACAAAATGGGATTGTGTATGAAATTACCTGATACACGGATGTGCACACGGATGTGCATTCTTTTCCTTTTTCAATGGAGAAGCTCTTCTAAAAGAAGTTTGAAGTGGAGTGAAAACATGGCATGACTTGCAGTGTCACTCTGATGCACAGTTCGAGTGTTAAAGATGGCCATCCATACGCTTGATCTTGTATACCCCTGTGATGGCGATGGTGGGGTCAAATTATTTTTTAATATTAAAAATATACCTAAAATATATGAAAACATTGCCACTGATTGCTGCCTTGAATGTCTAGCTATAAATCATTCTCTTGTAATAAAGACAAATGTGAGGCAACCATAAATATGTAAAACAGAGAGGCCAAACACCAAAAAGTCAATAAAAGTGTTCTTTTAGTAGAATATAGAGAAACTGCTAATCTCAGAAACCTAGTAATGAGCTTTCACAGGTTGGAGGATAAGAAATGTTGAATTAGCTAGACCTAAAAGGGAGGAAGAAATATTAGGATCATTTACAAAAGAAATAATAAAGCAAACAGGAAAGTCAAAAAGGCAGACCAATAAATTTCTCTGGTAGCTGTATTAGTTTTTGTTTACTTTTCATTTCTAATCAATATTGCAGAGAGCAACAGAGGTGCACAATGTAACAGAGAAATAAAGAAAATTAAGAACTCAAAAGAAACAGGAAGAGAGATGATTATCATAAAATTTAGGGCTTTGGGGAAAGATCCCAGAAAAATAACAGTTTAAATTCTTGAAGGGAGAAAAGGAAAAAAAAAAAAAAGTTAGTGGAAAGTTCTTAGCAGATTTGTGAGATCTGGAAAAATAATAACAAGTGTAAAATACCTACGGACAAAGGGTATTTTTACTCATCCAAGGCACCTTACGTAAGACATTATTTAAACCACTACTACAAAACACTAGATATAAGAAAAGGAAGATTTAAGGTTTTAGCTTTCTTTGGCAGCAACTAGACCAGAGTTTCAATTAGCATTCAAAATCTTCATCTCAAGATAAAATATCAAATAAAAATAATTAATTGATGTTGTAAAGGTACTTATCCATAAAGGACATCAGCTCTTTAACCCTGAGATATGAATCTTGGATTTGTCATCTACCAGAACGATGTTTTAAATCTGTGAAACCTTCTGAAAAACCAAATAATTTACATTGTCATTTATCTTTACTCTCAGAAAAATGCAGTGTTCCTTAAAGACAGAATTATGAAAAATTAAGCTTGTCTACACAGGGAAGAGTCAGGCTCAGAACAAAATAAATAAGTCCTTGGATTGATGCTACCAGCTCCAATCCAGCTACCGTGCCATTTGGTGGGATTTTTAATGCTGTGTATTTAAAATTTTGATCCCATTTATCATCTACCCATTACCCATGGAAAGTATTTCAAACGTAGAAAAGTTACCTGGAACGATGATTTTCTCCTGTAAGCTGTTGAAAGTACTCTTCAGCACTTTGAAATGTCTAAGCACTAAAACAGATGCCACAACTACTAGTGTGTCTGGCTGTAAAATTTTCACCGGCTACCTATCAATTTTTAAAAATTTACAAATCTAGATGAACCAAATCGAGAGGAACATGTTAACTCTTAACGTCAGTTTTTCATTATGCTAGTAATGTTTGTCAGTAAAGCTATATTCTAACATACTTTCATGAAACAAAGAATAAAAGAGATTTGGATGCAGTATTAGACAAAAAAAAATCACTAAATTCTTGGAATCTATAGCTCTAACACATCTAAAAAACACAATAAATTTTTCAGTAAGAGGGTATTCTTTTTAGCATGCTTTCCCTTTAGCATACACTTGTATGTGTAGTGAATTTAGACTATAGATATTAATCTTATAGAAAATGAATTTAGACTATGGATATTGTTATACTTCAATAGTAGAACAAAAATAAATTAGACCACTAAGGTTATAGCTCAATTTTAGGGCAGAATATTAGTAACAATGCTGGGTAAAACTGAATGAGCAGTTTAAAGATAACTTGACCATCAAAACCAGGCCAGCAACCTATGGGCCAAACCTCACCCATTGCTTTATTTTTGTAAATAAAGTTTTATTGGAACACAGCCATGCTCACTTGTTTACATATTGTCTATAGCTACTTCATGTTATGATGGCAAAGTTGAGTCTTGCAATGGACTACATTGCCTGGAAAACTTAACTTTTTACTATCGACGAAATTTTTTACCATCTCCTGATCTCAAAGATCACTGGAAACACATTTTTATTTTACAACAGTCCTTAAACCATGGAAACCTCATAATTTAAGATTAGGGCTCATCATACCCTTTTATTCAATGATTTACTATTCAATGTCTAGGTTGTATGGAAAACTGGGGTTTTTTCCTCCTAAAAAGCTCTTAGATTGATTCAAAAGTTATGAATTTTGTGCAGAATTCAAGATGAGAAAAATCTAGCAGATCATCTAAGGGCTCTTTATTGGGATCAGCCTCAGAGTCCACAGCCTGTTCAAATATACAAAATTTTATCAGTTTGTGTATCTGAATATCCTTCTTGTGAGCAGGTTCAGTTTTCTGAGGCTGTGATGATAAAGACTCAAATGATTTTCATACTAGTTCATAATTCAGAAAATTTAAGAATAACTGATCTAGACAAATCTTAATCTTTAAAGATAAGGATTATGAGGCTAAGAAGTTTAAATAACTTTTCCTCAAAGCTATATGACAGGAATTAAAAAAGAGAATTTCTAGCTCCCAGTTCAGAGGTTTTTATTCATGCAAGCCAATTTTTTAAAACAAAATTATGATGTAAAAATCAGAAAAGTCAAATACATGTGGAATTAAATATTGTAGGCAAGTATATTTTGTCTTCCCTTCTAAAATGTGTGTTACTTTCATGACTTGGAAGACACAGATGGGGAGGTGAGTTCGAGGTCCTGGGCCTGTCTCTCACGGTGGTACCTGTGATGTTAACCAAGGGCTGTGCACAGTTTGACATAGCTCCTCTTGTGGTTTTTTGAGGACGGAGAAGGAACAGGGAAAAGAGCAAACACCTCTTAACCCAGCTGGCTGATATTGTTCTTCTCTTCTTGGTTGGTTGCCCTGCTTTATTCTCCCTGTACATGGATGTTATGCTGAGCATCATTCTCATGAGAGGTTTCACTTTGGAGTGGCTTCTCTAGGTACTGGTGTTTGCGCTCACCACCTCGACATTCACAAGCCTCCTTCTGGGATTGCCTCCCTACCCCCATGCTGTGGCCATCCTGGCAAATCCCAACATGCCATCCATGGTCAGCTGCAGGGAGAGAGCGTGCACATCCATCTTCTGTGCCTCTTGGGGACTGGGGAGCTTGTGAAATCTCTCTCTTCTAATCACTGTGGGGAAGCGAAGCTATTGACCAAAATGCTGTTCTCCTGAGAGGGCAACTTATCTCCATTTGCTTAACCATCATATATGTATATAATCAACTAGGGATAGAGGCATTAAGGGTCATTTCTGACCCTTCTCCAGAAGCCCTCAAGGGAGATGGCTGACGCCTGCTTAAATGTTCTTTAAAATGTGGCTTATGTAGTACATTTTGTCTTCAGCTTTCAGTTTTTACCACAATTAGGGACCATGCTCGTACATCTGAATTCACAACATGGGTGTTGTTCTTTGGCCATGCAATTTTTAATGGACAGTGATGTTGGTTCCAATTTTTCTCTATTACAAAGAATGCTCCAATGAGTGTCCAGGGCTCATACCTCTGTGTGGACATGAATTAATTTTTTTTTTCATAATGTAAGCACTGGGAGGGAGAACTTCTTAATCACAGGGTACAAAAATGTGAAGTTTTAATATATATTGACAGATTGTCCTCAATAAGTGACTCTTCTAATTTATTTTCCCAAACCTCCAAAAAACATAAACATATGCTCAAATACACTGTGAGCAGGACTTTGCAATCACAGCAACAGCGAAATACCTCTTAAAACCCATTATATCGACAAATGTGAACTTTTATATACTGCTGGTGGGAAGGAAAGGGAATGGGATTTAGGTAATGTTCACATCTGTCATTTCTTTCTCCAAATCTTCACCAAGAAAAATATGAGAATATTGAAAAGTTGAAACACTATTATAACAAACACCTGTATGCTCACAATCAATATACACATACATGCACGCATGCAAACACACACACATCTGAACCATTTGTGAACATCAAAACTTTTTATTTCTAAACACATATATCTTAGATAGCATACATTGTTTTTCTAAGTGAAGACAATTATTAATTGTATACTGTATTTGTGAAGAAAATGCAAAATAATATATGTAGAGGACCCAGAGCACTCAGATCATGGTAAAAATAATACAAAGTATTCAAAGGTATACAAAATATGTACAAAAATGATACTCCTTATTCTCCTAAACAAAAAATATGAAACTGACATGTGTGTGTGCTTTTTTAATAAGTTTTTTTTTAAAGATTTATTTATTTATTTATTTGAGAGAGTCAGCGCGGGCACACTCAAGCAGGGGGCAGAAGTAGAGGGAGAGAGAGAATCCCACGTGCGGGGCTAGATCCCAGGACCCACGAAATCGAGACCTGAGCTGAAATCACGAGTCCGACACTCATCCAACTGAGCCACCCGGGCACCGTGTGTGTGTGTGTGTGTGTGTGTGTGTGTGTGTGTGTGTGTGTGTATTCTTAAATGAATATTTAGTTTTTATTTACATCTTGAGTATATAAGCTATTTTTTCCTGAGTGCTGTTCTCTCTTTGAAGAGATAAAATGGAACCCGCAACGTGTTAGATATCTCAGTGAAGATATCTAGATTAATGAATGATATTTACTTATTTGTGAGAATCAGCTCTATTGGTGGAAAAGCAACTTTGGCTAAGTTGGTCCTTTTTCATCTTTCATATTTTAACTAAAACCCACATATGTGATGTGGGTCCATAAAAGAGAGAATATAGAATTTTCAAATATAAAAAGTCAACTAATGTCTTTTAAGAAAGCAAAACAAACGCGACTCCTCATGTTTCTTATTATTTTTTACATTTCAATATTTTACTTCTTTGTTGCATCTAACCATAGACTATTATTTAAAGGAAGAATGCTCTCCTGAGTAGTTTCAAATGATCCTCTGAAAGGAACACATTTTAGGAATCCCAAAGACAGAAAAAACCTTGTACTGAGTAGGGGCTCAGTGAACATTAGTTAATATCAGTTAATTGTAGATATGAATTCTTAAATGAGTTGATAATGTTCTTTTTCAGGAAGATAAAGTGTGCAATCTTACTCCTCCACAAAAGAATGAATCTTTCCTTGGTTATCACAATTCGTAAATTTGAGGTTGTCAAAAACTTTCTGACATCCTAAACCTTTGTTTTCATTACGAAAAGGAATCTTTATCTTTTATGAAGTAGCGTGCTTCCCATGCATATAAAACCTGGGCTGTGTGAAATAGTCTGTGGGTAACATCTTTTTACATAGATGTTGCTCCTAGAGATTGCAATATGCACAGTGCCGGTTACTATAAAGTCTGATTAATTAACTTTTGTTTTTTAATAATTTATATGCCATAGAATGCAAGTCAATCAGAAAATTACATTCAGTAAAATCTTGCTACCGGATAATAAAATGAAGTCATTAGGAGCCTACATGACAGATACCAAATAACAATTAAGAACCCAATTTTCTTTGCTGAGTTGGACTTCAATAAAATCTTTGCTTAATCTTTGGGAGAGTACTTCTTTGTTATTAATTAAATCCAGGATTTTTGCTGTTGAAATCACCACACTGGTTTAGTTTTATTTTTGCAAGGCTATGAGAAATGTTACTGCTGCTCAAACATATCGAGTACACAACACATAAAAATGTATCTCATGCTTTGTGAACAGAAACAAAAATTCTCAAGCATTAACAATTATATCAGTGGGAGTCTTTGCATTAAATTAAGCTTGGGGGAAGGAAGACATGTGGGCTGTAAACAAGAAAAATATTTCTCTTAAGATAGTTAAATGTTAAGTAGGTGCATTAATCAAATTATGATGTAATGTTCTGCAAAGTCAGCTATAAAAAGTGTTTTCCATTACTTTTCTACTTTCACATTAATTTTTTTGCAGTAAAAACTAACTGCTATATATAGCAAAAGGAAAGTACCTAACTTGATGTGTAATTTCCTTTTGAACCAAAGAACCTATAAAATTTCTGTGTGAGAGAATATTAATTAATATATCTTTTATGGCAGAAAAGCTTAGCACTTTGGCTATCTGCCTGTCCCTTTTTGAGGGCAAAAAATATTTCTTATTCTTTTTTTATTTTTGGCAAATTTCTAGTGATAAATGCAGTGCTTGGAACATTTTCACAGCTTGTTGTTTGTACGAGGAAGGAAAGATGGAAACAAGAAGGGAAGGAAGGAAGGAAGGAAGGAAGGGAGGAAGGAAGGAAAAAGGGAAGGAATTTATGTCAGACAATCTAACTCGATTAGTAAATTCTAGGAGGTGCAACATACATATATATTAGAAAGGAAATGTACTTTGAAGTTCACGATATTTAAAATCATGAAAAAAATCCTGATGAATGTACATCATACCTTTTTGTCTTAATATAACAAATGCATTTTAATCCATACAAGTCATTGCTAGTTTTAATCTTGGACAATTTACAACCTTTGTTAGTTCAAATTTCCTTGTGTGAATCATGATGGAATGATCTCTAAATTTTAGCCTTGCTCAAATTTTTATAACACTACAGAAGAAGGGCAGAGGAGGGAGTTCAAAGCAGATTGCCTTCTCCATGTTTTTATAGTTGGTAATGGAGGTGTGCATAAAAGTGAGCTTCTGTGCTGGGTACTTACCCAGGGAAAACAAAAACACTAGCTCAAAGAGATCCATGCACCCTTATGTTTATTGCAACATTATTTACAATAGTTAAGATATGGAAGCAACCAAAGTATCCACTGATAGATGAATGGTTAAGGAAGATGTGGTTTACATATACTACATACAACAGCATGCACTTGTGCGCGCGTGCGCGCACACACACACACACACACACACACACACAGTAGAATATTTTGCAGCATGAAAAAAGGATGAGGTTGTACCATTTGCAACAACATGGATGGACCCAGAGGGTATTGTGCTAAGTGAAATAAGTCAGACTGAGAAAGACAGATTACATATGATTTCACTCCTATGTAGAATCTACAAAAATAAATGAATAAACAAACAAAAAGCAGAACCGGGTCTACAAATAGAGAGAACAAACTGATGGTTGTCAGAAGGGAGTGAAGTGATGGGCAAAATGGGTGGAGGGGAGTGCGAGGTACAGGCTTGGTTATGGAATAAATAAGCACGAGGCTAAAAGGCAGAGCATACGGAATACAATCAATGATACTGTAACAGAGCTGTATGGTGACAGATGGGAGCTGCACTTACGGTGAGCACAGCATAACGTATAGAGTTATCAAATCACTGTTGTACACCTGAAACTAATTTAACACTGTGCGTCAACTATACTCAAGAAAAATTTTTTTAGGTAGAGTCTGTTCAGCAGAGAAAAAACAAAAAAACAAAAAAACAAAACAACAAAAAAAAAAACCGAGCTTCTGGGAAACTAGCAACAAATACTGTAGGTCATTGATCTTCCTCCTGACCCCTCCCCGGCCAGTGGCCATGGTAATGGCAGCAGGAATGGTGGCAGTTGGGCCCGGGACAAATCTTTCAATTTCCCACATCCGTAGCAGACTCTGCAGTGGGATTTCTACATTTAGAAGCTCACATTGTTTGTTCTTTTGTTTGTTTGAAGAAGCCCTGTGTGAACAAGAGTTAATCAGTCCAGTTTCCTTTCCTTTAATGCAAGATCGCGAGAGCTTTGGGGAATGCATTTCATTTCCTTGGGTCATGAAAATTAAAAAAAAGTAAATTTATGTTTAATGGATCCAGTAGTTGGGGAAATTATACATAAGCATACTGCTATAGAACAATGTTTTTTGGTCAGGAGGCATTCCTAGGTAGGAGAAAGTAAAGGTCAGTTTTATAGCAGTGCAGTTTTAGTTTGCAATATATAAGAATTTAAAAGATGAAAAGAAAGCCAAAACAGTTTTGGACTACCTAGGGACTCGGAGAAATAAAACTAACCTGCAGAAAAGATCATACAATTACCATAACTAATTTCAGAAATGTAATGAAGAAACGTAGCTTGGGTTTGCAATTAAATTAGGCAGGAATCTAATAAAATTCCAAAATAATTTTAAGGAGTAACTTACTTGGTTATTTTGAAACATATGATTAGTTAGTTTGCTGAGTGAGTTTGTCTTCTTTTTAGAATTTGATCTACAATCAAAGTAAACCTTCCTTAGGAAAGGGTAGAATTTCTAGCCAAATGGTTGTAGGGAAGAGATATGGGTGGCTATGGGGGGAAGCCTTCGGAGTTAAGCTCCTTGAGGGCAGGTCAAATATATCTGAACTTCCCATATACCCACTAGCTCAGCACTGAGCTCAGGAATGCTCTCTAAGAATTTTTTTTTTTTAATGATTTGCTTAGGAATTTAGGTATATTATCTGCAATAATTATTGTTGACATAGAATAAAATGTCCTAAAAATTTTCGAGATGAAATTAATATAGTCAGAGTTCTGGGTCTCAACTGGAATTTATCAGTGTTCATATACCTTAAAAAGATCATTTCTGAGGAAATATTTTAAGTTATTTTTAGACAGCCTGTGGCCAACCTCCGATGAAAGTGGGATACCTCCCAGGACCAATAATTTGTCAAGTGCCAAAACCTGTACAATGGAATGGAATTCTGCCTTCTGACAGCCTGATATTTAAAGCGTATGGGTCTCATGTTAGAACATCCAAATCTGAGCTGAATGGGATCCAGGATTTCCTGAAAGTCTATGGGAGATATATGATATTGGAAGGAAACCATCTAGGATCTGTCAACGCTCTGTTTTCCTAGATTTTCTGATCTTTATCATCAGAAAGCAATGTGCCTGGAACATATTTTCCATAATCTCACAGATATGTATAAACTATCTTCAGTCAGCCATGTTGCAAAGGTTAGCTAAAGGTATTCTAAAAGAAATTATCTTGGGGAATGTATTTATCTCCAAATAATGTACCAAGTCTTCTAGTTTACTTTTTACAGAATTGAGCAGAAGAGATCAAAGAGCTGCCCTTTAAAGTAATTCATACTATGAGTCAAATCCAAGAAAAAGATAGGGTTGGGGAAGGGGAGGATAAGCAGTCAGTGATGGTCCTTGCTATACCCTTCATCCACTGATTAAATAAATCATTTTGCTGTAGCGACCGGTGTCAGATGTGGTGGTAGGCCTAGCCACACAGTGATGAATGGGACCGGCTGCGGAGGCAAACAGAACTAGACTGTTCCCTACTCCAGGGATGGCGACAGACTAGAGAAGGTGTGGCCCCCACAGGCTGGACAGTGATATATGTCATTGTCTAGAGTGAGGTCTGTCTATGAAGGGCAAAGATAATTAAATTTTTTTCTTAAAATATTTATTTTATTTTTTAGAGAGAAAGAAAGAACATGAGCAGGGAGAGGGGCATAGGGACGAGAGAGAGAACCTTAAGCAGACTCCCTGCTGAGTACTGAGCCTGGCACGGGGCTCCATCCCAGGACCCCGAGATCATGACCCAACCAGAAACCAAGAGTCTGCCGCTCAACTGACTGAGCCACCCAGGTGCCCTGATGATTAACTTTTAAGACTGGTATTCCACTCTGAAGTATAGAACACTGAAACTAATTCAAGTCGTCATTTTCTGAATTCTTCCACGGAGGGTAGATAGCTAGCATCCTAGATACATAGGAGAGAAGTTAAGTCATTGCCTACGAGGTAGGGTAGGACATGAGGGCTTAATTTTCTCGTGAAATCCTGTTTGAGGAATTTGAATGAGAAACTATGAAATTATCCAAAGGGTAACTAGACAATTAGAAGCAAAACACACACTGAAATGGAAATAGTACTTAGCACGTATCAGGGACTGTTCTAAGCGCAATATATGTGTTAACTCATTTAATCCTATCAAGCGCCTTTACGATTGTCCTAATCATTGATGGAGAAGCTAAGGCGCAAAGTGGCTAAATAACTTATTTGAAGTTAATAACCCGTAAAACTGGGGTTTACACCCAGGCGGTATGGATTTAGGGCCTGAGGCATGACCTGAAGAGTAGCTGAGCCGTATGAGTGGCAGGACTGGGTCTTTGCCGTAGTGCTGGGAGATCCTGCCATGGGCTGTGAGTGTCCCTGAATGTACTCCTTGGACTTGCAAGAAATGTAGAGTCCTGACTACTCTCTACAGGGGCCATCCCTCAGGATTGTATTTGTAGTGAGCAACGTTGAGAGATGAGGAGACGTTTCCTCCTCGACACAGAGCTGGCCTGCCTGCTCTTACTATTAAACTGTTTTCCTCTCTGGGAAAACAGCCCGTGAGTGTGCAGGTTTCATGATGAGGTCTTTGCAATGTGCTTGTGGAACGAGGCTGGCATGAAACCAACACAAACCAACATGAAGCTCTGGATGCTTCTGCTGTAAGTCATCAAGTCTTTGGCCACTGACCCAGATGTCTTGTGTCTTCTGCTGGCATCTGTTAAACAGGAACAGGCTAGCTTGTTAGCTTGCAAGTAGGGAAAAATCCCAAACCGTGCAGTTTCTGACACAGATGGCATAGTTATATAGCAGGAAGTCTCTGGTCACCTCCGAACTTCCTTCTCTACTCACCATCCATTAGTCCAAGGAAGCAGGATCCCAGTTCTCAGGAGTATTGACAGAGACAGGAGGCAGAAGGTACAGAGTACGCGGGAAGACAACAGAGACAAGTAAATGTTTCTTAAAACGGTTCTGCTGTTTGTAAACGAGACGGCAGAAAGAACACTGGAAGTGTGTGCGTCTCCTTTCATAGTTCTTGGCAAACGCTACTTCATCCCGGTCATTTTCCGATTCCTCCTATTTTCTTCTTTTATTTTTATGCCTTCTCTATACTTCACCACGGGTCAGAAAGTTTATGGCTATATAAAGTGATTTTCCCCCTTGTTTTGCAAGATCATGAAGAAACCTCGATAACCCAGGACAAAGCTACAGTTTCTAGATCAATTTCTCCCTCCAATGTCAGTTTATGTAGTCCTGCCTCAGGAAGAAATCTTGGCTATGCAAGGTGTTAGCATTTTTGGAAATCTATTAAGCTTCAACTGCAAAGACATCTTTACCATATAACATGTGCAAACCACACAAATCAGTTACACTAAACCCAGAATTCTTTCACTGGATCCCTATTGTGTGTAATGCATGAGGTACCTTCTTCCTTTTTTTTTTTTTTTTTAAACGTCTCTTGACTTTTTAAGTTAACTGGAAATGAGTTCAAAAGTTTTTGGACTTTTCTCAAGCAACCAAAGAGTGGCAAGTGTTACAAATGTCAACTTTTTTTTTCTTTATAAGAATAATAATTCATAAACAATTGAGAACAGTTGATAAGATTTCCAGGAAAAGGCACTTTGAGGCTGAAACCAAACTTGGAACAATAAATTTTTTTCAGGTTAAATTTGCCCTTAGGTCAGTATAATACATACTTCTGTTAATGTAAATTGAGATTATTCACTTGATGAAATCCTACTTCTGAAAGGAATTGCACCAATGCATCTGGAAGGGGGCGTCTGTCATTTATATAATTACTACTTATTATTTCCTTTTACATGTAATCCTCTGAAATAATGAGCCCCACTTTGGACACATAACCTCCTAGAATCCTTTTCAGGATATCTTGCCCCCAGTCCCATATTACAGATGAGACATTTAAATCAAAGTGTCTTGACATAGTGATATTTTTCAATGGCTCAATTGAGAGTCATAGATAATCACCCAAGTTAGGAGATTGTCAGAACCTAACATTTAATATTTAACACATGTTTAAAACATTGTAATGTTTTACGTTAATACATTTAAAACATGTTAGAAATTATATTCTAAATTTACAGTTGCTCAACACCTATTAAAACTTTGTTTGTGATCAAAATACTTTCAGGGGATTGACTGACAGCTAAGGGTTTCATCATTTTCTATTGGTTTTAAAATCTATCCTTAAAAAATAATCAGTAAGCAAACAATTGACTCTATCTCAGCTCCCAGCCAGAGACTGCTTATGTTATTTTAATTTCAATTATATGGACTAGTTTGCACTAGCTTTTGCCCACTAATGTCTAGCTTTTCTTCCTGACTGCCAGCTACTCTGATCTATAGAGACATTGGTCTCACACTATTTGCAGCCCTATATAGATTTTTCTATCAGCTCCTAAAATCGCTTTCAGTCCTAATCCTTAAAATAAATCACTTATGTCATGTCAATATCTATAACAATAAATCACTTTTTCTAGCAAAAAGTAAAATAAAATCTATCTTTAAGTTATAATATCAGAGTCACATGCTTGAATGGCCTCAATTGGACCCAACCACCCTCCTCAAACTGTACTTTGATTTGATATTCTTTGGTTCTGAAGGATAAAAAATTTACTCCTTACATTTGTTTATCCATCCATGCATCCATCCATCCTAGTGATTCATTCAAATTTTTATTGAGCCAGAAATATGGTTGGCACAGAGGAAATAATTATTAACAAAACCAAGCAAGGAACCCAGTCTCTTGGAGCTTACGGTGCAGAGACAGACATTAATCAAGAAATCACAGAGAGGGAGGCAAACTGTAAGAGACTTTTCACTGTAGGGAACAAACTGAGGGTTGCTGGAGGGGAGGAGAGTGGGGAACATGGGGTAACTGGGTGATGGGCATTAAGGAGGGCACTTGTGATGAGCACTGGGTGTTATATGCAAGTGATGAATCACTAAATTCTACCCCTGAAACTAATACAACACCTATATGTTAACTAACTTGAATTTAAATAAAATCTTGAAAGAAAAAAAAAAGTCACAGGAATGAATTATGTAGAGTTATGAAGTGAGATAACTGTCTTGGAACAGAGATACCTGCATCTCAGAGGACCCATAAAGAAGGAACATAACTTTAATTGACTCAGTTGAGGTGCAGTTTAGAGAGAGATCAGGGCCAGAATATGTAGGACCTTGATTATAACCTTATGGACTTTGATCTTTATTCCAAAATAATGGAAAACCATTTAAGGAATTTAAGCACCAGGGCAACAACAGCAGATTTTAGTTTTAAAAGATGGCTTTGCCTGAGGAATGGAAAAGAGATTGGAATGGGCCCCGGGGGAAAGAGTCTAGTTCATAGGCTTCTTGTGAATGTGATCCTTGTGGGGATATTGTTAAGAATATTGTTTACTACATTAGGCAATACCCTATCTATGAGGACCTAAGGGAAAGTTGTCCCTCCTGACATAGTACTGGGAATCGTTGGGTAGGCCTGACCCAGTTACTATCATTCTTATCTTATAAACACTTAATAGATATCTTATAAATATTTATTTATCTTATAAACACTAAGGAGATATTTAGAAATAATGCAACTGATTATGCTCTCATATTCTCATTGGCTTCCAGAAAAGATAAAGCCAAGAGTATTGGACTCCAGGGTATTACATTTTGTGCTTCCCTCATTCCTAGTTTTATCTTAATCTTTTAACTTATTTTCCTTCGCCTTAAATTTGTTTTTGCTTATATTTCTTTAAGGTAGGTTCCACACCCAGTGTGGAGCCCAACATGGGGCTTGAACTCATGACCCTGAGATCAAGACCTGAGCCGAGATCAAGAGTCAGACACTTAACCGACTGAGCCACCCAAGTGCCCCTCCTTTTGCTTAATTTTAATATTACTTTCTTCCCCTGGCACAAAACACCTGTAAGTAATTAAGCAAAACCATGAATACTATTACATTAAAACACATGTGTTGCTACCTTGGAAGAAATGTATGACAAACAGTAAATGTGTTGACAATATGCCCCTGCTCACAAGAGCAAGATAATGGAGATGGAATGAGAGTATGTGGGAAAACCATGGTCCTTTTGTACCAAATGGCCACTTAAAGACTATGACAGCTAATCTCTATGTTGCTAGGAACTATATTGTTTCAAGATGTGTAAAACTGGCAGGGACCTAAATTCCAGACATCATTCACTCTTGGCTTTGAAGCATGCTCATGGTATCTGGTATTACGCAATGTTCTTTGGAATTTGTAGAAAAATTTGACTACTTCTAGCTTGAGCTATGAAAAAAAAAGATCTTATCTTATTTAGCATAACGATAATGCAGTGTTTTAAATACATCCCAGCTTAGATGAGACACAACACTTTCCTAAATGGTTCCGCTGAGCCTTAGACATTGTGATTTGATGGCATGCAAAGTCAATGAGAAATAGACATTTAGAATTTGAAATGGAAATCTAGTCTTTCTGTTTTTTCTCTATAGGACGATTTTCACATTTGTGTCAATTTCTCACTAATGACTCTTTAAGGCCTTGAATACAGTAGTCATTCTTTTAGGTAACTTTTTTGATTACAAGTCAGAACAAAGCAAGGAAGATGTTACCTACCCATCTGGTTGAGTCTTAAAACTCCAAAGGGCTATAATAAGACTACCAGTCTATGGGTTGTCAAGCTTAACAATGGAGCCCAGCAGAGGAAACTGCTCAACCCAGGAGTGGATGCAAGTGAAGGCTCACCAAAGGAATCATTCTATACTATAATCAACAGTCTGTACCCTTCACCGCCTCAGGCTTGGATCTACTTCATCTGGTGCACATCTGTTGGTTTCACCCAGCAGTCCAAGAAGGGCACCGAACTCTAGGGATGAAATTGCTCTGCAATGACATTCTGATTGTTTCATCCTACAGACCTCTTTACAATCCAAGTTTCCCATACCGCATGCTCTTCTCAGTGTGTTTTTCCAGAACTATGAGGTGGCAACGTTTATCTGAACCCTTGAGCATCACTTCTGCCTGTTGCTTTTCTGTTGTGTGGACACCTTTCACAGCTGCATACTTTGTTTCTGATTGTGTTCCCTGCCAAGTTTGGACCTCTAGAATACTTACCCTTGTCCTGTGCCCAGGCTTACCATATTGATATTCATCTACATTCACATTCTGCTGTGGGTTTTGTTCTCTCAGGGCTCAGGATATTTACATTCCTTCCCAAGCTTTGCTGTAGGCCAAATCCTTGTTCCTCACCTGGTCCTACCTGGTCTACCCAGACTCAAGGAAAATCACAACTAACCGTCAAAATAAAGTAGAGAGAAACAGATTGAGATTTTTCTGAGCCGAGACCTTGAAGATGAGAACTGAGGAAGACTGACTCTATACATTCACTGGTGTAAGGACCAAAAGAGATGATATTCGGAATTGTGCATATCACACCCCATCTGATCAGTTTTCTGTGCCTGAAGTATCTAGCCCATTGTTCATTCTGTGCAAAACCGTGGGACTCAGGCGCTCTTTCAGAGCCTTCTGGGACAATTTGGGAAAAAAAAATGTATAAAATATGGGATGATTACAAATGTGAACCTAGTTAAATTCAAACAATGGACTTAATTTTTTTTTTTATCATCTCCTTCCGAATCCTAATCTCCCTACAAAGGTAGTCAGTGATTCATTATATTATTATCTGTTTCTCACCCTAACATTTGTATCTACCTGCATCCATCCATTTGCTTATGATAGAAACCAGGCAGCAATAACTGTTTCTATATCTAACCCCTGACCGTTCTAATTTAGAATATAGTTTATACCCATCCCATTATTTTCTTCTCCATAGTCACCACCCTGGTCACCTTTATATGTCACACTGTCATCTCTCACTAGAACTAATATCATTGCATTCTAGCTGGCCTTCCTGCTTCTTACTCTGTTCTTTTCTATTTTTTTTGAGATTTTATGTATTTATTTGAGAGAGAGAGAGAGAGTGAGCACAAGCAGAGAGGAGAGGCAGAGGGAGAGGGAGAAGAAGACTCCCCACTGAGCAGGGAGCTCTTTGCAGGACTCGGTCCCAGGACTCTGGGATCATGACCTGAGCTGTAGGCAGATGCTTAACTGACTGAGCCACCCAGATGCCCCTAACTTTGTTCTTTTCTAAATCATTCCAAAACACACAACAGGTAGCATAATAGTGCAAAGCACCAAACAGCATTTTATTACTACTCTGCTTAATTCTCTTCAAAGTCTTCTCTTTGCTCCTCGGATAAAATCAAACCCCCCTCTCTGCGTGTGATCTAGTCCATTCTGGCTTCTTCAGCCACATCTAACCCTGCTCTTCTATCTATCATGGTCCAACTGCCTTGACCATTTTTCAATCTTCCTCAATTTTGGAGACTTCTATATATATATGTATTTACATTCTTTAACATCTCCATTGCTATTAAGACTTCTTATGTAGGAATTTAGCCTTACTATTTTCATCGGATATGTTCCTTCTTTAAAGAGGTCTTCCCTGAATGTCCAATTTAAGCTAATTCTCTCTATTATACTATTTTATGGTACATTGTCATTTCCCCTCATAGCACCTTTCTTAGTTTTCATGTAGGCACTTGCTTGTATGAATATTTCTAAAGTGGCTGTCTTCTCAATAGGCCGTGAGTGGGCTCCATGGGAAATATGGATCTTTTGCTTTCTACTGTATGTTAATGGCTCCTACAGGGACTGGCACATGGTTGGCACTCAATATATCTGTCTGATGAGTGAGTGGAAATGCTATATCTCATACTTTATTTGTTCAATTATTCAGTAAGCTATGTATCTTGTATAAAGCACAGTCTTGAGCTCACTGGATACAGCAGAGACAGAAAGATACAAAAGTTCCTGCTCTGGTGAAACTTACCTTCTAGGGTGGGAAACAACTAATAAACAATAAATACAAAATATTATATAGTGTTTTAGAAGGAGATGTGTGGTAAAGAAAAAAAATGGAGCAGGATAATGGAAATGAGGCGTGCCAGGGGAATATGATTTACAATTTTAATAAATGATCAGTTTAGACCTTATTGAATAGGTTACCTTTGGGGACAGACTTGGAGCAAGTGAAGGTTTTCGCTATTTGGATATATAGCGAAAGAATTTTCTAGCCAAGGGGAATAGCTAGAGCAAGTCCAAAAGTGGGAACTCGGATGGAGTATCTGAGGGAACAGCAAAGGAGGAAGCAGAGTGGTCCAGGAGGCAGACACAGAAGGTATAAGAGAGACAAAGAAGGGCAAGCAGATAATGTAGGTCTTTTGACCACTGTCATCACTTTGGCTTTTGCAGTGACTGAGCTGGGTGAGCCTTCAAATGGTTTCAGCGGAAGAGTGACAGGATCTTAGTTTGCTTTAAGTGGATAGAGAGGGCTGCTCTGTGCAGAATATATTGCAGTGGGGCACCAAAGGCTTCCGAAGAATTCAGGCAAGAGAATATGGTTGCTTGAATTTGGAGACAGCGGTGGAGTTGATGGAAACAGCCGGATCCTGGATATATTTTGAAGGTAAAGATAAAAGCTTCTTTTGCTGATGCATTGGATGGGGGTTTGAAAGAAAGCAAGGAATTAAAGACAACTCAGAGGTTTGGGGGCCGAGTAACTGGGAAGACAGGGTTGCAATCAAGGCAGCGGGGTGAAGAGTACAGATGAATATGTTTGGGTGGGGTTGGTGAGATCATGTTTATTTGCAGAAACTGGTGGAGAGGTTAAATGAGTAGTTGGATATACAATTCAGTGGGGCTACATAAGAGAATGACGAATGTGGGAGGTATCCACCTACGAACAGCACTGGAAGGCGGGAGAGGAAATGATATCACTCCAGAGTGAGTATAAACAGAAAGGACTATGGTCTGAGCCACGGGGCACTTCAATGTTCAACGATCTGAGAGAAGAATTTTCTTCAGAGGCAATTTTGGATCTGAATATAATGAGTCTGTTTTAAAATGGGTGTTGTTTTTTTTTTTTTCACTAGAATCTTAACCAGAATTTTTCTGAAGGGGCAATGATTTTTCCTCGTAGAAATATTTAAAAAAATCCAAAAGACCTCATGTTTTACTATTGTTAAAAAACAAATAGTTGTCCAGTAAGAGAGGTCTAAATTCTTTTTCTTAAAACCAAATTAACGATACCTACATTTTATGACACACAATATTCTAACGTGATTTCATCAGTGAGATAATTAATTTTGGAATTATTTAGGGTAGAATAATGGAATGGAAAGAACAAGAGGTAAATATAATTTTAGTCTTCTGAATAGTAACAAAATACTGGTGCAGACACATTCTATTAGAACTTAAAGGGAAAAATAGCAAGGTCGTGCTTAATTTTTAGATTCAGGTCTGTTCCAAACAACTCTAAAGGTCAAACTTGGTTCTAGATAATTCACTGATCTGAAGGAATTTCAGGAAGTCGGGGTGGTTTCAGGGTTAACAATGGAATTCAGGCCGTTGGGTTTAGTTCGGTTCATGACCCCACACAGCGACCACTGAATCAATTGGGGTTGAGCTACTGTCAACCAACTTGAACTTCAGGCTCACTGTGGTTTTGATTGTTACCCTAAAACCCTAGGGGCATCTGTGTCATCGAAGCTAGCCCCTTACATGCAGGCTGCTCAACTGTGGGCAACTTTCGTGGGCTCTGCGGTAAATCACTTTCCTTTTGGAACTCTGAGGTCTGGAGTTTGTACTACAACACTTCTTTGTGTTGTGTATGTCTCATCTGTTTGTGTCAGCTGAGACAGAGAGCAAATGTTTAGCAAAGGATTCCAAACTCTTAGCAATCCTTAAGCAATACCAAAAATATGTGGAATGTAATCTTAGTTTCTAAGTTGTACACTGTTATTTCTAAATATAATATCCTTCTAAGATTTTTTTTTTCCTTGATGGTTCTATTCCTGTTCCTTAGGAAATATAATGAAGATTGTAGAAACATATAAGAGTAGTTTAGAGTCCCACAAGGCTGGAGCTGGGGCCTGGCGTTACCACTTAACTGGGTGTGAGAATACGCATATTGTCTAGGAACATAAACTCTCCAAGTATTAGTTTCTTCACCTGCAAAGTGGGTTAATCGTGATATGCTCTGGGTTAATTTAAAAACATAAAATAAAATAACACATTCTAGTGCTTAGCAGAAGGCCTTATACCAATAAATCACAGTCCTTTTTCTTCGTTGCTACCAATCATTCTGGGCCTCTGGGTCTTGTTTCCATTCAAAACAATTTACTATTTTATCAGTCTTAATTCCTGACATTTTTGTGCATTTTATTTTTTCTAAATCAACTCTACTGATATATAATTTACGTACAATAAAATGTACTGAATTTCACCTAAGGTAAATTTTGGTGAGTTTTGACAAATTTGTACACCTGGGAACCACTACAACAATCAAATGTGGGCTCTTTACATTATTCCAATCATGTTTTCTCAGTCTTTTCCAAATAATTCTCTCACTTTAGCCCCAGGCAAAGGCAAGCTTAACTGTTTCCTGTCACTATATATTTATCTTTCTAGAGATTCATTTGAATGGGAGTTCTATAGCATGTGTTCTTTTGCAACTGGCTTTTTCTCATTCTGTGATATTTCTGATATTCATTTGAGTGGTTGTGTGCATCTGCAGTTCATTCCTGTTTACTGAGGAGAGGTATTCCATTGTATAAATATAACACAATGTTTTAGCCATTTGCTTGCTGATAGACATTTGGATTGTTTCCAGTTTTCTATTACTGTAAATAAACATCATTTATGTGCAAGCATTTATGTGGTTTGGTCAGATATTTTGACCATACAAATCTTTTGAAATCAGAAAGATTTGAACAAAGTGGATCAAGATCGCTTACGTACAAGTTTTTGTGTGGTCCTGTATCTTCATTTCTCAGGTAAAGGCACAGGAGTATGATTGCTTGGTTGTAAGGTAAGTATACTTAAACTTGACAAGGAATTGCCCAACTTTTTTCCAATGTGATTGTGCATTCCCTTCAACAATGACACTTGGTATAGTTATTTTATGATTCAACTTGACTGGGCCACAGGGTGCCTGGATATCTGGTCACCCATTATTCTGGTATGTCTGTGAGGATGTTTTTGGATGAGATTAACATGTGAATCGGTAAACTGAGTAAAGCGGATGGCCCTTCCTGCTGTGGATGGGCCTCACCCAGTCAGCTGAAGGGCTGAATAAGGGAAACAGGCTGATCCTCCCTCAAGTGATGCAAGTGACAGAGGCACACCTCCTACCTGCTTGCTGAGCTGGGACACCCGTCTTTTCCTGCCTTCAGATTGAACTGAAACATCAGCTCTTGGACCTGGAGCCACTGGCTTTAAGACTAGAACCCTTGGTTCTCAGGCCTCCGGACTAACTCAGATCAGCTCTCCTGGGTCTCCAACTGGCTGACTGCAGACCTCGGGACTTCTTAGCCTGCTTAATCTTCCTCTGTGTGGCAGAAACCTTCTTTGTCAATATTGTATTTGAGGAACAGAAAATTTTAATGTACAAAGTCCAGTTTATCATTTTTTCCCTTTTATTTTGGATTCTTGGTGTCCCTTCTAAGAAACAGTAGACTCTGAAGATGACCTCTATGCATTTTCATACGAGTCTTAAAGATTTGGCCTTTATATTAATGCCTATGATGAATTTCATGTTAATTTTTGCATAAAGCATGAGATAGTTGTTGAGATAGTTGTTGAGGTTCTTCTTTTTTCCCAACTGGAGACGTGGTTGTTCTACCCCTATTTTTTAAAGAGATCTTCCCCATTGAAGTACCTTAGCATCTTTGTCAAAAATCAACTTGCCACACATGAGAGTTCCAGTCGGTTCCATTAATCTATATTTCTATCCATACAAAAGTATCACGTTGTCTATATCACTATAGCTTTACAGTAAGTGCTAGTGTGTTAGAATGCAATTGAGTTGTTTTTTTTTTTAAGATTTTATTTATTTATTTGACAGAGAGAGAGACAGCGAGAGAGGGAACACAAGCAGGAGGAGTGGGAGAGGGAGAAGCAGGCTTCCTGCTGAGCAGGGAGCCCAATGCAGGGCTCGATCCCAGGACCCTGGGATGCTTAACGACTGAGCCACCCAGGTGCCCCGCAACTGAGTTTTGTAATACCTTTAAACGCTATGAACTTGCTAAACTCTTTTTTTTTTTTTGTTCTACTAGTTTTTGCTAGACTTCTTAGGATTTCTATATCCAGGATCGTTTTCAGTTTTTTTGTTCGTGCTTTGTGTATTTTGAAGCTCTGATGCTGAATGTGTACACATTTAGGATTGTTGCATCTTCTTGATGAATTAGACCTTTTATGATTATGAAGTGTTCTGACATTACTTCATCTGATTTTCGTTTAGCCACTCAAACTTTCTTATGCTTAGTTTTGCATGATATAGCTCTTTCACTTATTTTATTATGTCTGTATCTTCTTATCAATGTGGATTCCTTGTAGACAACATGTAGCTGTGTTTTTTTATTACCCTTTTTAATAGTTTATTTAGATGGCCTATAATTCCACTTAGACAATGGAACCATAGACATGGTTGGATTTAGGTCTCCCATATTGATATTTGCTTTGTATTTATACTGTTTTTTCTTTGTTCCTTTTTCTTCCTTTTCAACCTTATTTTAGAATAATTGTTCTGTTCAGGATTCCATTTTATTTGTGCTTTTGGCTAAAGTATACCTTTTTGTATTTTTTTAAAGTGATAACTACAGCTCTTGTTCGATATTATCTTTCCAGTGATATTTGTATAGCAAACAGCCTTAGAGGATAGAGATAGTCTTTTTCTCTGAAGCAGAGGGCTGGTTTGTTTGCAAATTAGTATAATAAAGATAACATCTCCCTCCAGGGCACATGTTGGGCCTATTTGCTTGCATCCCCTTATAAAGGATTGCAGTTTCTTCATCTCAATTGTGATACAAATTTACTGTATATACAGCTTCCACCTAGATCTGCCTCTGTTTTGCCCTCCTGGGATTTGGGGGGAAAGAGGAACTGATTCAAATGTGAAACTCAGGCTGTTCGCTGTGCCATTATAAGAAAATTCTTAGTCTTTGTTAGTCTATAAGAAAGGGATAACAAGAGAAAAATCCAGGAAACTGAAGGTCCTGAGACCCTATCTGGGTAAGACATCAAACTGATTTTTTAGCTTTATCCATCAAGTTTCAGCCTATTGGTCAGCTTCAGCAATAGAAATTTTTTAGACAGATGCAGAGGAAGAAGACCCACTGTTACATAAATACTATGGCACAATCTCCATAGTATATAATATCGGAAAAGATAAGCACGGGGCAAGGTAGTTATATGGAAAGTGCTGGATAGAGAGGGGTCATCACAAATATGAAAGAACAGCAGTAAAGTCATTGGAGAGGAAATCTGGTAGGAAGGCTGGAGGGATATATTCATTTTAAGTAAAGTCAGGTGCAAGAGGAAACGGCTGATATAACGGATATCTCTGGAAAAAAAGGGGGAGAATTTGATTAGAAGGGGATGGAAGGTCCTTCAAGGTAGTTCTGGATTAGAGTAGGCCAAAAGTGGTATTTGTGTGAGATTGAGAGGGTCGAAGGGAAGCAGGAGATTTTTAATCTCTAGTAAAGTCATTGTGGTTAGATGTGATGACAGCTGCAGAAGAGCCGGCAGGTTCCAGCTTGTTCTTGCTTCCTCTACTACACGTCCAGGTCTTCTTCCTGACTGGTGGCCCCACCGACCAACACCAGCCCCTGGCCCACCGGCAGAGGCTCAGCAGCAGTCCACCGGAGGGGCAACAGCACAGAGGCAGGCTCACCATAGGCCTCCCTACTTATTTGCCTTCCTACTCACTCCCATTTGGTAGGGTGTATGTTTTAATTTTTCAGATTACTGGTTGGTGACTACATATTTGATCCTTTAACTGCTCTCCTGGTCCCCACTTTCCCAGATCCTCCCACAGTTATCTGAGGGCTAATTTTTATATTTGAGCCCTATCCCACATTTCATGGAGGCTCTACTTCCATAATTGAACACCAATACATGGTTTTTAAAAAGCTATTTTTTTTGAATATGCTGTTTTCTTAATTACTCTTTCTGTTTCTTCATTTTTAGTGTATAGAAATGCAACTGATTTCTGTACATTGATTTTGTATCTTGTGACCTTCCTGAATTCATTTATCAGTTCTACCATATGCTCCAGTAATCATTACTTAGCCAAATACAAAAACATGAATGCAAAAGGACATATACACCCTTATGTTTATTACAGCGTTATTTACAATAGCCAAATTATGAAGCAACCCAAGCATCCATCAATAGATGAATTGATAAAGAAGGCGTAATGAAATAGTATTCAGCCATAAAAAAGAATGAAATTTTTGCCTTTTGCAACAACACGGATGGGTCTAGAGAATATAATCCTACACAAAATGAGTCAGAAAAAGACAAATACCATAAGATTTCACTCATATGTGAAATTTAAGAAACAAAACAAAGAAAAAAAAAGACAACCGAAAGAATAGACTCTTAACAGACTCTTAACTATAGAGAACAAACAGGTGGTCACTAGGGACATGGAGAGTGGGGGATGGGTGAAACAGGTGATGGGAATTAAAGAGCACCCTTATGATAAGCACTGAGTAATATATAGAATTACTGAATCACTGTATTGTACACCTGAAACTAATATAACACTGTATGTTAACTATACTGGAATTAAAATTTTTAAAAAAGGAAAAATATACTATGCATTTAAACCAAGCTTGTTTAATTCTTGGTAGAAGTAGTTAAGAATTTTATAAGAAAAATACAACAAACAAATTTTGAAACATTTGTCACATATAAGGCATGTAGTTTGCCCACTATATTTTTGAAACAAACTTTGTTTAATTATTGAAAGAAAAAGTCTGTTAAACAAAGTTCAACCAAGTAAATTTAAAGATCAAACTGACTTTATTCAGTAATTCGTGAATCAAGCAGCATCCCATCTAGCAGACAGAAAGATAGGAAAGAGCTCCAAAGAGCTGTATAAAAATGGGAAAACTTAAAGGTACAGGTCAATAGGGACAAGGAGAGAGTAGATGATCTAATAGGGACAAGGAGAGAATAGATGATCTAATAGGGACAAGGAGAGAGTAGATGATCTCATCTTTCTCTGGATGAGGGAAGGGTCTATCAGGTGGATTACCTCACTGGGGCTGACCAGGAAATTCCAGATTTACTAGTTTAAAATTACAGACTTGGGACAGGTTGAAACTGTAGTTAGGTTAGGTACTAAGTCTTGGTTTGGTGACATGAGCTTAGCACTAGTGACTCCATTTTGATCCTGTTGTCTTTTGTTTAACAAGTCATCATGAGCATTCTTAAAAAAAAAACAAAACAACACTTAAAATCCAACAAAATGCATTTTTCACATATTTGTCATATGTGTGACATAAATATTATTTTGTGGAATGATGTGATCTTATCTTTAAAATAAACACATTTTTAAAAAGCAATGCAAGCACTGGCATTCACTAGAAATGTGGAATTTGAGTAACTCCAGTAATGCTTACTTGATAGTATTGACCTTATCAAAATGGGTTACTACATAGATTCTTTTAAACAAATCCTTTCTTCCAGGATTTTTATGCATCAAGTTGATGTTGTTTTGTTGATGTTGAGGAGAGAGAGTTCTGGGTTGGAGATCACATTTGGAAGTCATCAGCATAGAGATGGCATTTAAAGCTGTGAGATGGGTTGACATCTCCAAGAGAGTGTAAGAGAGTGTAAATGGAGAAGAGATGCAAAATGGAGCTCTGGGACACTCCAACATCACCCACACACACACCTACCTGTATATGTTTATATCCTAAGCATATCCTAAGCATATATAGGTCATGTATATATCATAAGATATATAGATACATAAAAATAGAAATATATGCACATGTGTAACTTGGGATTACTATTTTGACTAAGGACAAATGGACAGAAGTAGCATAATATAATATTACAAAGAAGATTTGTGTTTGAAATGCATGCTTTGATTCACCATATAGTTACTAAAGTTGGGCTATGAGTTCTGAAGCTCTGAACCTTCCAGGGGTCAAAGTAAGATGGAATCTACAACATTGAAGCACAAAGTGGTTACATGAAAGCAACCAAGCACAGGCTGAAGGGGAAGCAGGGGTAAGACCACCGAGGACATTATGTCCACTTGGTACTAGTTGGTAAATATTTTCAATATCACCTTACTTGTGTCTTAGGTGAAAGGGAATGGACTTTGCCTTTTACATTCAAGAGACTTGAAGAACTTAAATGATGACGTGAATAAGTTGGTTGCCTCAAACTTTTGTCTATTCATTTACTTGTTTACTTATTTTTTACTTTTAACATTTAGGTGCAGCAGGGTGGAGCACAGATTGAAGACAGGTGCTGGACGAAGGAAGGTCAGTGAGAAGACCAGGTTAACTGTGAGGAGGCACTTGACATAAGGGGATGCTGTAGAAATGGGGTCCATGGGATCCAGTCTGGGGAGGGATGTACAAGGCAGAAAAACCAGACAAAAGATTCATTCTATGTTGCATGAAGCCCCCAGATATATAGCAACATGGATGGAAGTGATATCAAGAAAAATAGAAAATACTGTCAGAAGACGAGTGTGAGAGTAAAATGTGCATTCTACGTATGTTGAACTTGAGAGACCAATCATTTCTGCACCTCCGGTGAGAATTATGTTAGTTGGCAATAAACATTTTCCAGTGATGAGCATAAGCATAATGGCAATTCAGGAAATCCTTCCATTGCTACATTTCTAATATTTTACCAGACCTACATTTCCTAGAGTACTGCTTGATCTGCTGCTTCTCCCTGGAACCTTGGTGATACCCACTGCTTGGAGGGTGAGATGCCTCTGTATATCTTAAAAAGATCTGTTTATGATTTGATCAACCTTTGTCTTTTCAGCTTACACTTCAGTCTACACTTAAATACAAACCTAAGAGGCCTATGGGGTTGGGGTTCAGAACCAGGTGGTATTCTCAGTTAAATACTGATAAGTTAAAATGTTAATTTCTGAAGGGTAGTGTTAAGTGGTCTATCTCATTTTTTGGAGGTAACGTTGATTACTGAAGTATAATCACATAATATGCATAGATTTAAAATGAACTATTAAGGAGATGCACTTGCATAACCATTACTCAGCACAACATACAGAAAATTACTGGCACCACGAACACTTCCCTCAGGCCCCTCCCTGCCATTACCTTCCTCCCCAAAGGAATGACCATTTTGATTTCTAACATCCTATTTTTCCAGGTTTGACATTCATTTAAATGGCTATCATAAACAAAGCTGCTGTGGATATACATACATGTCTTTTGGGTATAGTACTAAGAATAAAATTGTTGCATAAGAGAGCTAGTAGTTGAGAAGTGGTAACTAAAGTCAGTTTCCCAAGACACTTCGCTGATGCAGATTCCCAAGAGCAATGCACAAGATGCTTCATTGCTTCAAATCCTCACTCACACTTGTTCCTATCACACGCATGTGTTTCCTATTAGTGTTCTCATGAGCACATAGTGGTATTCACTGTGGTTTTAATTTGTGTTTCCTTGATGATTAATGATATTGAACATGTTTGGCCATTTGAGTATATTCCTTTGTGAAGTACCTGTTCACCGTATCTTCTGTCCAGTTGTCTATTAAACAGGCTTTGTGAAGGTTCTTTCTATATTCTGAATATGCATATGCATGTATGTAATACATTTAATATACAGATAGTATATATATGGACAAAATATGTGTATTCCTTTACACATTTCCACTCTCATAATGGTGTCTTTTGATTAACCCAGAGGGTCATGATTTTAATGAAGTCCAATAGGTGATTTATTTTTTATGGTTAGAGGCTTTGTGTCCCATTTAAAAAGTCTTTACAAGTCCCCAAGTCATAAAGATATTGTTGTGTGTTTTATTCTAAAACTTTAATACTTTACCTTACACTTTTAAAATTAGAATTCACCTGGAGTAGTTTTTTGGGTTATGACACGAAATGGGGGTCAAGTTTACTTCCCCCCCACCATAAATATTCAACTTAGCTAGCACAATTTTTTGAAAAAAAAACCCTCCCTCCAGTGCCACCTAGATCACAAGACAGGTGGTCATATATGTGTGGATGTGTTTCTGAAGTTCCTATTCTGTTGCAGTTATGCATTTTACTCAAATCTTGCCCTAATACGATACTGTCTTATCATTGTAGATTTATAAGTTTTGATACCAGGTAGGAAAGTCCTCCAACTTTATCTTCAAGAGTGAGTTAGTCATTCTTGACTCTGACTTTCCATATACATTTTATATATTTTTATTTTTAAATATTTTATTTTATTATTATTTTTTTAAGTAATTTCTATACCCAATGTGGGGCTCAAACTCACAGCCCAGAGATCGAGTCACATGCTCTACTGACTGAGCCACCCAGGTGCCCCTCATATAAATTTTAAAATCAGCTTATCATAGAACACTTATGAGGATTTTTATTGGGAATACATAGAATCTAAAGAACATTAAAAGAAAACTGGTATTTTAAAATACCAAATCTTCTTAATCATTAACTTGATCTATTCCTCCATTTATTTAGATCTTTAAAAATTTTCCTCATTTATTTAGCTAGGGTTTTTTTTATGAATTTGACTTTTTTGATGCTATTGTTGATGGAATTATTTTATAGTGTTGATTTTCCTATCTTACGTTGCTAGCATATAGAATCAGTTTTTATCTGTACCGTGGAATAAGCAAACTTGCTAAACTCACTTATTAATCCTAAAAGTTGATTTGTAGATTCATTTGGATATTCTTTTTTTTTTTTTTTTTTTTTTTTTTTTTAAAGATTTTATTTATTTATTCATGAGAGACAGAGAGAGAGAGGCAGAGGGAGAAGCAGGCTCCCAAGGAGCAGGGAGCCTGATGCGGGACTCGATCCCAGGACCCTGGGATCATGACCTGAGCCGAAGGCAGACGCTTAACCATCTGAGCCACCCAGGCGCCCTCATTTGGATATTCTTGTACACAATCATTTCATCTGTGAATAATGGCAATTTTACTTGTTGCATTAAAATTTTTATGCTTTTTAAATTTTCGTTTTGCTGTATTATATTTGGTAGTCCTTCAGCAAAATGCTGAACAGAAGGAGTAATAGTGCCCAACTTTGTCTCAGTCTTGGTCCCTGGAAGAAAGATTTCAGTTTTATCCCTTCAAGAATTATATCAATCAGGATTATTTTAAAATACACTTTTATCTGATTAGGGAAGAGTATCTCTATTTGTAGTTTTCTAGGATTTTTATCATGAACAAGCTGTTGCATTTTATTAAATGATTTTTTTCTGCATCTATTGAAATAATCATGTTCAATTTTCCTTTTTTATTCTTTTAGTGTGAGATATATTGATTTCTTTTCAGATTGAAACCAAACGTGCATGCCAAAATTAACTCCATTTTGTCATGATGCATTACTGTTCTTGTATATGACTGCAACTGATTTGCCAATATTGTGTTTATTATTAATTTTTAGTTTATGTTCATGAGTAAGACTGGTCTCTACTTTTTCCTTCTTGTAATGGTCAGGTTAGTATAAAGGGGGATTTTATCCACATTTTCTATTTTGTGAAGAATTTCTAAAGATCAGCACAGTGCTGTCAAAACTGTGTTGTCCTCTCCTTTTTTTGAAGCCATTTGGGCCTGACTTGTTCTTTAATTATGGTTTAATAGCTATAGAACAAATAAGATGTAATACTTTTCTTGTTGACAGTTTTGCTCAAAGTTTTTCAAGAAATTTGGCTATTTTGTCTAGATTTCATGATTTTTTCTCCTAGTATTTTTTTATTTTTATTTTTTAGAGAGGGAGAGAGAGCAGGGGGTTGGGGGGGCAGAGAGAGAGGGAGAGAGAATCTCCAACAGACTCCCTGCTGACCCTGGAGACTGACATGGGGCTCGATCTCACAACCCTGCGATCATGACCTGAGCCAAAATCATGAGTCCCATGCTTAACCGAGTCACGCAGGTGCCTCAATCCTTGTACTTTCTTAAGTCGACTTTATTTATTTTTTAGAGCAGTTGTAGGCTCATAGCAAAGCTCAGCAGAAAGTACAGAGAATTCTCATACTCCCTTCCCACATAAATGCACAACTTCCCCCGCTGTTGACATCCCACATCACAATGGAACATTTAGTATAATCAATAAACCAACATTAGCACATCACCCAAAGTTCATGGTTTACATTATAGCTCACTTTTGCTATTCTCATTCTATAGGTTTTGCACATGTATAATGACCTTTATCCACCATTGTAGTATCATACAGAACAGCTTCACTGCTTTAAAATCCCCTGTGCTCTGCCTATTCATCCCTCACCCCTCCAACCCCTGACAACCACTGATCTTTTCACTGCCTCTAGAGTTTTGCCTTTTCCAGAATGTGATACAGTTGGAATCATAGAATAAATTAGCCTTTTCAGATTGGCTTCTTTTCATTTAGTAACATGCATTCAAGCTTTCTCCTATTCCTTCATGTATTTTAAACTTTGTTATAGGTGCATCTACGATTATGAAATGTATCTTTTTATTTCTGGTTATAATCTGGTTTTGAAGACTATTTAGCCTTACATTCATATTGCCATTTTCAGCTGATTTTCGTGCTATATGTTTTTTTCATACATTTATTTTCATCATTGATTTTACACGTAAAATTGGACCCTTTTAAGCAACATATTTTGAGGTCTTTCTTTTTTACCCACTCTGTCAATACCTGCCTTTTAATTATAGTGTTTAAATAATTAACTTTTAATGTAGTTTTTAGTTTGAATGGATTTAGGTTTACCATCGTCTTTGTTATCTCTTTGTCTTATTCTGTTTTTGTTCCTCTGCTTCCTTTTGGATTATTTGATTTTCCAAAAGATGTTCTTTTAAAATTAGGCTACTATTTTTATGGTCATATCTCTTTGCATTTTTTAAGTGTTTCTTTAAGAATTACAATATGCCTCCCTACCCTACTTGGAGTTAACACTGCAGTATTGTAAAACATCAGGTAAAATGTAGAAACCTTGTAGTTATATTGGTCATTGGACAGCACATTTCCCACTGACCTTTATATCATGGTTATCATATGTATCACACTGATATACAGTCAAACCCCTATCAGCCAACATTATCATTTTTTATTCTCAACAGTCATATCTGTATTTTAAAAACTTAAGAGGAAAAGCAGTCCTTAATTTTTAGCTAATCATCATTTGTTTGTTCTTTTTTTAAAAAAGATTTTATTTCTTTATTTGAGAGAGAGAGAGAGAGAGAGAGAGAGCATGAGCAGAGGGAGGAGGAGGGGCAGAAGGAGGGGGAGAGAGGGAGGGGTAGCAGGGAGGGAGAGGGGCAAAAGGGAGGGGGAGGGGCAGAGGGAGAGGGAGAAACTAACTCCCTACTGAGCAGGGAGCCGGATGCAGGGGCTCAATATGGGACTCTATCCCAGGATCCTGGGATCATGACCTGAGCTGAAGGCAGATGTTTAACCAACTGAGTCACTCAGGTGCCCCAATTTCTGTCTACTCTTGCTGCATTCTTAAAGACCCATGCATGTCTCTGGAATTTTTTCCCTCTACCTTAAGAATTTTGCTTCAGCATTTCTGGTAGAGCAGAACTTCTGACTCCAATCCTCTCAGTTTTTCTTTATCTGAGAATACTTTTATTTTACTTTAACTCCTGAAAGGGACTTTTGGTAGGTGTAGAGCTCTTAGTTGACAGTTCTTGTCCTTCATAGTTTAAAGATGTTCCACCGCTTTTTGGCCTCCAGGGCTATTGAGAAATCTGTGGTCCATATTCAATGTGTCATTTTCCCTTCATGCTTTCATAATGGTTTTTTTGTCATTATTTTTTAATTTTAATTCCAGTATGTTAATATACAGCATTTTATTAGTTTCAGTTGTATGGCGTAGTGATTCAACAGTTCCATACATCACCCGGTGCTCATCACAACACGTGTACTCCTTAATCCCCACCTCCTATTTCACCCATCCCCCACCCATCTCCCTTCTCATATCCGTTAGTTTGTTCTCTATTAAGAGTCTATTTCTTGATTTGTCTCTCTCTTTTTTCCCTTTGTTCATTTGTTTCTTAAATTCCACACATAAGTGAAATCATACAGTATTTGTCTTTCTCTGAGTGACTTATTTTGCTTAGCATAATACGTTCTAGTTCCATCCATGTCTTTGCAAATGGCAAGATTTCATTCTTTTTTATGGCTGAATAATATTCTTGTGTGTGTGTGTGTGTGTGTGTACACGTGAGTGTGTGTGTGTGTGTATACCACATCTTCTTTATCTATTCATCTATCAATGGGCACTCGGGCTTTTGCCATAATTTGACTATTGTAAATAATGCTGCTATAAACACTGGGGTGCATGTATCCCTTTGAATTAGTGTTTTTGTATTTTCTGGGTAAATATTCAGTAGTGCAATTACTAGATCATAGGATAGTTCTGTTTTCAGGTTTCTGAGGAAACTGTACAGCAAAGGAACAAATCATCAAAATGTTTTTCATTATCTTAGTCTTTTAGTACTTTGATTATGGTAGGCCTAGGTGTGTGTGTGTGTGTGTGTGTGTGTGTGTGTGTGTGTGTGTGTGTGTGTGTGTAAGTTTCCTGTTTGGTGTTTGCTGAGTTTCCTAAATCTGTCAATTCATTTCTTTCAACATATTTTTGAAGTTCCCAGATACTATTTCTTCAGATAATCTTTCTGCCCTAATATCTTTCTCTTTTCTTTCTGAGACTCCAATAACATATATGTGACTCTCTGATGTTGTCCCACAGATTCCTAAAGCTCTGTTCATTTTTTCTAATTCTTTTCTCTCTGTTCATTAGATTAGAAAATTTGTTCTTATCTTCAAGTTTACTGATTGCTTCCTTTCTCATCTCCTATTTTGCTCTTGATTCCATCCAGAGTTCAAAAAACTGTCAGATATTGAAATATTTTTCAATTCCAAATTTTTAAAAATTTTAATAAATTTTATAACTTTTTGAAAGTACTTTCTATTTCTGAGAACTTCTATCTCATAGTCTTTTTAAGTTCAGCATATTTATATGTCTCCAAGTAGAGCAAAGCTAAAACTTCTACTTTATAGTATTTCTCTGATTAATTCCAACTTCGTGGTTGTCCTGAGTTTGGTATCAGTTAATTGCCTTTCCCTTGAGAAGTGATCACATTTTCTGGATTCTGTACGTGAAAGAATTTTTTACATGGAACCCTAGACATTTTGAATGCTACGTTGAATGGACACTGGTTTCTGTTACACTTACTTGGAAAATGTTGATAGTTTTTCAATTTTTTATTATTATTTTGTGCAAGCAAGCAACTCACTTTTGTTTTGACTTCAAACTGCAAATTCCATCTTAACCGTTGTGCGTGGTTGTTGTAGTATTAGTTCAGTTTTCAAAGCCTTTAGTGTGCTTATCTGCATTTGTGTTGGACACACACAACTTGCACAAGTTATGAGCCTGAGACTTTGGCGGTTTACATACAGATCTACGGAGTCCTCTTCTCTGGCTCTATCTGCTAGAGGATTCTCCTTCTACCTGTATCTACTCTTTTTTCTGGTGCCAGAAAAATAGGAGTAAAGTAAAGACTGAGGGAAAAATGGAAAACCCAGGTCACAAACTTGCTTCTCTAAGCTTTGAGTCCCATCCACAATCTACTTGTTATGTTTAATGTTCAGAGTGCTCAGGTGGTTGTTCTTTGTATTTTGTTTAGAGTTTTTCTTATATGCAGCAGAAGGAATGGGTTATAGTAACTTAACACTTCATGCTATAACCAGAAATTCCATATATACAGTATTTTGAAAGACCAATTTGATGTCATTGCTATTTTAGTGCTCACATATATTTCATCATCTTAAAAAAAGTTAAATACTTGGTTTTATCTTTATTACCAAGTCAATTAAAAAAATATCCCCACCATCCCATTAATTAATGCCACACTGTTTTTGAAACTGAATTCTTTTCCCTTGATTTGAAATATTTTTTTTTCATAGTGCTCCACTGTCATTCATTAAGTTTTGATGTAGGAGTGATTTAGCTAGGTGAGATATTTAGACAAGATAGGTAGTGTAGACTGCTCTTTAAATTGCTCACTGGCTATATGAGCCTTGCTGAAATTTCTTTCTTAGAAATCAAGAACAAGAATGGTTTCTATGGACAGTTTTAAGTAAATTTCTCCTAGAATCTCATTTAGCAAATCTGAGATGGGATCTTTGTCACTCTGACTATAAGGAAGTCTCACACTACACTGAGACTGCAGAGTTCTTCCCTCATGTCTTGGCTGGCTGAGGAGGGCTCTGCCTTCAATTGCATTTTGTGATCAGTATTCTCCTTCTTTCTCCTCCACATTCTCACTTTTGGCTCTTTTGCTTCCTGGGATTAGGCAAGTACTCTGGCAGCCTCAAAATCAAGTGTCAATGTGGGATAGGGGAACTCTTTCCAGATTCCTGGATGATCCAGATGGCAGAGAGCATGTTGGTGCCATATAAGGAGCTGGTGGTCAGACGCTATTTTCAAACAGAAAGTAGATTTTTTTTTCATGAGGAGCATGAATCTCAAGGAGAGAAAACTAGAATTGTTGGAGGAAGAAATCTAGAGATGCTAATATTTGACAACTTTTAGATCTCAGAGTGAGACCTATTGTTTTCCTATTTGGCATAGAAATTGAAGAGAATAATACAGAAGGGACCCACTGAAACCATAGTTAATATATCACATACTATAAAAAGGGGGATTTTGTTCATGTTTTGTTGATATTTTCTATAAACTCAATGCTTAATGGCAAACTAGCCAGGTTAATAAGATAAGTTATGAAATTTTTAACAGTTTAGGCCAGTAATTTCTGGCTTCTGCTGAAGATAAACTTTTTTTTTGCTAAGATGCAGCTTCACTTTTCCATATTTTGAAAAGAAAGGAAAATTAACCAGTGCAAAAACGTAAGGCAATTAACATCAGGAGGAATGTTAATTAATAAAGAACATTTATTCTAAAGGAGATTAGGAAACAAAGCTCTAGCCTTTTTAATTAATGGCAGTTATTACAAATCAATGACCTATTGTCTATGGACAAGAGGTCACAGAAGGTACTTGGTGAGTAACTGTGCGAGGAAGCGGAGAGGATGCTAATGCTACTCTTTATGCCACTGTAATTAGACATTACCCAGGGAGCTTTCCTTCCATTAAGCTCATTTACAACAGTGAAAGTACAGAGTGAAATGTTTGCATTGAAAAAATTATGAAGAAGATTCAGAAGTGTTCCTTGTATCTCCCATTACATGAAGGTACAAATTTATGCATTAGAATGACATTTAAAATGGAAATTTAGAAAGGAAGGCAGTATAGATGTGACGGTAATAAAAGTTCATCAGTAAACATGTTCTAGTATTTTCTAATTTGGCAAAAATGAGTACAAGAATAGAAAGGAAGCATGCAGAAAAGGAAATAAAACTCATTTCTTTACTTTTAGCAAAGGCTCAAGTGATCTTGTAACCATACTACAGTATACGTTGGGATATTGAGGGCCTGGTTCCAGATCCCTGCAATAAAGTGAATATCATAATAAAGTGAGTCAGATGAAAATTTTGGTTTCCTAGTGCATATAAAAGTTATGTTTACACTATACTCTATCTTAAGTGTGCACTAGCACTATGTCTAAAATAACCAGTGTACATACTTCAACTAAAAATACTCTATTGCTAAAAAATGCTAACCATCATCTGAGCTTTCAGACAGTTATAATCACTGATCACAGATCACCTTAAGAAATGTAATAACAATCAAAAAGTTTGAAATATTGTGAGAATTACCAAAGTGTGACACAGAGACAGGAACTGAGCAAGTGGTTTTGGAAACATAGTGCCTACAGATTTGTTTCATGCAGGGTTGCCACAAACATTTGTAAAACAAATGCAATAAAGCAAAGCACAACAAAATGAGGTATGCCCATAATAACATTTCCAGTCTCTACTCTTGCCAGAGCTGCAGAATTTAATTCTTTCCTTTCTAATCAAGGACTTGTTTCCTTGGAAACCTCTGGAAATGCTTCTGCGTTCCTCATAGATCTTCTGAGGTCAACCAGCAGATTAACTACAAAATACTCCCTATTAAATACAACCCTTCTGTTACATTTGCTGTCACAAACAATGCTGTCAAGAGATACTTGCAATCATCTTTTCCAAATAAATGAGATTTTAGTAGTGATTTTTAAAAAATGAGTATAAAAATAATCATTTAAAATTATTTTTAAAATCCTACTATTCACTAAGCATTTGCTATGAGTGGGAGTATGATACTAAGTATTTTGTGTATCTATTTAGATGCTCACATCTCTATTTCTACTAATTGTATGACACTTCAAACTCATAAATAAAATTGATATAACAAAAATATTGTCTATTTGATACATGTATTGAAATGACTCATGAAGGTAATTAATTTCATGCATCTGCCAAAGTACCTAGAATATATTATGTGTTGAATATTAGTTATTGTTAATAACTATATGCTAAAGACAAGGTGATTCTTTTATTTTCAGAATTATTTTATGTATTGATGATTACCTTGTAGTTTTTTTTAGCTATAGTATACTCTATCTAGAAGTATATGAGAGTGTCTTTTTCTGTACAATATACCAGTGTAGGGTATTAGAATTGAAAAAATTCTTTGGTAAGATCTAAACCAAGTTGGACATAGAGAATGAATTCTCCCTAGCAAAAGTGTTCTGCATATCCAAACAGCAGAAATATTTGGAAATTACTGGAATTCTCAGATTCTAGATTTCACATACTTTATGTTAAGTATACTCTTCTTTATTCAACAGCATAGAGAAAATGCAGCTTTGACTTTATTTGCTACTCTATCTTTATTTTGGAGATGGTAATAATATATCAGCAACAAACATATATAAAATAGGAGAAAGCACAATGATATAATATTTCACATATTCTCATTTTAAAACTGTATTCTATCTTTTTTTTTTAAACTGTATTCTATCTTTATTTTGGCAATGCTTATTATGCTTAATCCTTGTGACAAATGATTTGGAGCATCTTTCCATGTACTTGTTTGACATTCATATGTCTTTTGTGAACTATCTCTCAAATCATTTGCCCATTTTTAAAAATTGGGTTGTTTGTTTTCTTATTACTAATGTTTTAAAGTTATTTACACTTTTTGGATGCAAATCTTTGGTTAGGTGTGTGATTTGCAATGATTTTCTCTCAGGCTATTGCTTTTCATTTTCTTAATGTCTTTGCAAAACAGAAGTTTTTGATTTTAATGGTGTCCAAGTTTAAAATATATTCTGTATCCTTGCTGTCTGTTTACCTTTTGTATCAATTACCAAGAAAGAAGTGTTAAAGTCACCAACCGTCATTGTGAATATTTCTGATTTTTTTTTCAGTTTTGCTTTATGTATTTTGAAGTTCCATTTTCAGATGAAGACACATTTTAAATTGTTGTGTATTATTGATAGATTGACCTTTTTATCATTTTTTAATTCTGGTAATTTTCCTTGCTCTAAAGTCACTGTTATTTGATATTAACACAGATATCCTCACTTCCTTTTGGTTAGCATATTCATGGTATGTCATTTTCTATCTTTTTACTTTTTTTAAGATTTTATTTATTTATTTGACAGAGAGAGAAAGAGAGAGAGAGAGAGCAGCAGAAGGAGAGGATAGGTTAAAATCAGGAAGTGTGATGCTCCCAGCTTTGTTTTTTCTCAGGATTGCTTTGGCTATTCAGAGTCTTTGGTGATTCTATACAAATTTTAGGATTATTTTTTCTAGTTCTATGAGAAATGATATGGTAATTTTCATAGGGGTTGCACTGAGTATATAGATGGCTTTGCATCATATGGACATTTAAACAATATTAATTCTTTCTATCCATGAATATAGGATATCTTTCCATTTGTGTCACCTTTGATTTTTTACATCAAAGTCTTACAGTTTTCAGTGTACAGACCTTTCATCTTCTTGGTTATATTTTGCCCTAAGTACCGTATTATTTATTTATTTATTTATTTATATTTTTTAAAATACGTTTTTATTGTTATGTTAATCACCATACATTACATCATTAGTTTTTGATGTAGTGTTCCATGATTCATTGTTTGTGCATAACACCCAGTGCTCCACGCAGAATGTGCCCTCTTTAATACCCATCACCAGGCTAACCCATCCCCCCACCCCCCTCCCCTCTAGAACCCTCAGTTTGTTTTTCAGAGTCCATCATCTCTCATGGTTCATCTCCCCCTCCAACTTCGCCCCTTCATTCTTCCCCTCCTGCTATCTTCTTCTTCTTTTTTTTCTTAACATATATTGCATTATTTGTTTCAGAAGTACAGATCCGTGATTCATCAGTCTTGTACAATTCACAGCGCTCACCATAGCACATACCCTCCCCAATGTCTATCACCCAGCCACCCAATCCCTCCCACCCCCCACCACTCCAGCAACCCTCAGTTTGTTTCCTGAGATTAAGAATTCCTCATATCAGTGAGGTCATATGATATTGTTTTTAATGCTATTGTGAACAACATAGTTTTCTTTAATTCTTTTTCAGAATATTCTGTTGTTAGTGTATAAAAATTCAATTGATTTCAGTATGTTGATTTTGTATCCTTCAGCTTTACTGAATGGGTCAATTAGACCTAAGAGATTTTTGGTGGAGTCTTTAGGATTTTTTATATGTAAAATCATATTGCCTATAAAAGACAATTTGACTTTGCTTTAGATACATTTTATTTGTTTTTCTTGCCTGATTTGCCTAGCCAAGAATTCTAGGACTATGTTGAATAAGAGTAATGAGAATGGGCACCCTTCTCTTGTTCCTGATCTCGGAGGAAAAGCTTTCTACCTTTCACCACTGAGTATGATGTGAGCTGTGGGCTTATCAAGTATGGTTGTTGTTATGTTATGTTGAGGTATGTTCCTTCTATTCCTATTTTGTTGAGGGCTTTTATTCTAAGAGGATGCTGTATTTTATCAAATGCTTCTTCTGCTTCTATTGAGATGTTCATATGATTATCATTCATTTATCAATGATGTGTGTGACATTTATTAATCTGCATATATTGACTATTCTTGCATCCCAGGGATAAATCCTTCTTTGTGTATGATCCTTTCAATGTGCTGTTGAATGCTTTTTGCTAGTATTTGGTTGAGTTTTTGCTTCTATCTCTTCATCAGGGACATTGGTTTGTTTTCCTTTCTTATAGTGTCCTTCTCTGGTTTTGGTATCATAGTAATGCTGGCCTCATAAAATGAGTTTGAGAATGTTTGTTCCTCTTCAGATTTCTGGAAGAGTTTGAGAAAGATTGGCACTAGTTGTTCTTTAATATTTGGGTGAAATATTACCAGTGAAATCATCCCATCCTGGGTTTTCTTCATTTCTTCTTTTGGATTAAAGATTAATGATTCAAACTCACTATTGATCTGTTCATATTTTCTATTTCTTCATGATTCCGTCTTGGCCATTTCTTTTAGGTTATCCAAATGTTGGAGCACAACTGTTTATATTAGTCTGTTATGATCCTTTGGATATCTATGGTATCAGTTGTAATGTCTTCTCTTTCATTTTTTATTGTATTTATGAATCTTCCTTATTTTTTTCTGAGGCTAGATAAAGCCTGGTCAATTTTGTTTATCTTTTTGAAAAGCTAGCTCTTAGTTTTGGTAATCTTTTCTATTGTCTTTCTAGTGTCTATTTCATTTATTTCTGTTCTGATCTTTGTTATTTCCCCCCAAACAAAAAGTTTGTTCTTTTTCTAATTCTTTGAGGTATAAAGTTAGATTGTTCACTTAAGATCTTTCTATTTTCTTAATATATGCTTTTATCTCTATAAACCTCCCTCTCAGAACTGCTTTTGTAGCATCTCATAGTTTTTGATGTGGAATGTTTCCATTTTTATTTGTTTTGAAATATTTTTTTATTTCCTTTTGATTTCTTCGACTCATAGGTTGTTCAGCAGTATGCTGTTGAATTTCCACATATTTGGCTAGACAAGTCAGAAATATAAGTAAATAATTATAATTCAGTAATCTAATGCTAAAATAAATGTACAAACTAACCTCTCAGGGAATACAAAAAAGTGATTATGTGTAAAGAAGGGAAAAAGGGGTGATTACAAAAGTAGTGGTATTCGAGTTTGTGACAGTGAATAGAAGGGAAGAGGGACACTGTAGGCAGATATTCCTGTAGATTCAGAACCATTCTCTTTTATTGTTGCTTTTGCTGATGTAAATCATTACTTCTTTATGGAATCAATTATCCTTTCAGATGACATAAAAAAGTAAACCATTATGGGGATATATAATATGGGAAAATGAAAGATATATGTCAAAGCCTTGCATGCCAATATTAAAACATTCATCCTTAGTTTTCTGAAGAGAATATAGTTGTTTTAGGTGGCAAGGATATTCTCTAGGTGGAAGTGTCAGTTAAGAATATCATTTTAACGTCCTCACAAGCAGTTGATAATATAAGCTGCTTGACCATTTCCTAGTTTTACACCAGCAAGTATAAATATATAATTATATAAATATAATAAATAAATTACAAACAATTGTGTTTCACAGATGTTTCTATTCTAGGATATGTGAATTAGTGACTTTTTAGAAAAAGATTCATATGTTTAAAACTCTTCTGAAGCTCCAGATGAGCCAGATTTATAAAGGTAATGTTTTTGGAGTCTGTTTTACTAAATTTCCTTTTACTAATCTCCTTTTACTAAACTGAAGATTTGTTAGTCACCTGTCTTGTTAAAACTTATTGTAACTGAAAAAAATTATTATTGAGGGCTTCTTTATGTACTAGATTATAAAATGATTAGAATCTTAAATGTTAGAGGCTGAGCTTAGGTAAGCAATTGTCTGCTAAAAACCAAATCTAATTCAAGAAGGAATTTTCAAAAAAAAATCACAGATCCTTTTAAAAATAGTCCCATGATGGTACAATGAATACCTTCACAATTCAACCATGAATTACTTTTCTCATCCCTTTCTGAGGCAAGTTTTTCAGATAATCCAGCTGTTCTCTCTATGATCACAAAAATGTCAGCTGAGTTCTAAAGATGAGAGGAGGCCTATGAGAAACATTTGTTGAAACCTTCAGTGTATGTGATCTTTCATTGCAAGAAAAAGCATCTTTTATACCTTCTGGGTTCTCAGACTTCTGTCTGGATTCTGCATGTTACACTATGCTAGCATTTTTAGTTCCTGAAAGAAAATTTTTCCTATTTAACATAGTAGGAATATCCCTATATTATTCAAGGTAATGTTAGCTACATAATACTTGAACTGAAAATTCTCAATAATTTAAAGCAAAAGAAGCATACTTCATGTGGATGTGAAATCCAAATGGGTCTTCACAATGGCATGAAACTCTCTCCAAGCACTGATTCCAGGATCCAGGCATCCTTCATCTTGTAACTCTGCCATGTTCAACAGGTGACTTTGTGGGCTACCATGCTGGTCTGCATCATGGGGAGGACAATGGGCATGGAGAATCACAAGGGAGGAGTTTTTAAAGGACTGGTTCTGGAACCAATGCACATCAGTTTCTCCAGCATTCAGTTGGCTTGGACTTAGTAATATTGTCTCAGTAACAAGCTGTGTCCTCAGGGAAAAAAGTGGAAATGGATTTGGTGAGCAGTTTTCCAGGGTCCTCCATAGCTTCCTTCTATGTTCCTTCCTTTGCCAGTGGTCTTAAATATTTCTGGTCCTGTCCAATCTAAAATAATTTGGAAAATTTCTATGTTCCCATGCATTCTTTAGCTTGTTTTCTTAAGTGTCTTTTTAAATGTCCATTAGATTTACTGAAAGTAATGAATTGAAACAACTTGAACTGCAAAGGATTTGTTTCTCATCGAAAATCATTTCCCTTCTTAACACCTACTAATATTTTGAGTAAGATTCAGAATAAATGAGAGATTCATTCAGTCACTCACTCATTCATTGATTCAGTAAATCTTTCTTGATCACAAGTACCTACTCTGCACCATGAATTCTGGAAAACTGAGACACATCAGTGAATAAGAGCATTAAAGATCCCTTCCACATTGAGCTTCCACCTAGCCGGAGGAGATGAAAAATAGATCAAAAAAGAAACACACACTTAATGAATGAGATATTTATAAGGTAAAAAAGTAAATGATAAGTGAAATGGAAAAAGGGAATAAAAAGTAGAGCAGGGTATGAGAGTGGGTCAAGAAGGTGGTGTTAGAGGGAGGCTGGTTGCACTTTTACATAGGGTGGAAAACCTTACTGAGTATGTGATGTTTGAACAGCTACTTAAAGCAGAGGATTCTTAGGAAGAGAGTTCCAAGCATACAGAACAGCCTAAGCCAAGATCCTAAGGCATGAGCATGTGTGGCATGTTGGAGAAACAACCAGAGATGCAGTGTGGCTGGGGTGAGGAAACAGAGGTGGGAGAAGAGGTCAGAGAGTCAATGGTGCAGAGTTTGAAGCATGCACATTTTGAAAGAGGTTGAGAAGTGTAAATGTGAATTGATTTCTTTAAAAGTGTACTTTTTATGTTAAAAGAACGTTAAAAGAAATTATGTACTATAGAAATGATTTGAATGAAGTTGAGTAATATTTTTAACAATATCATGCATACATTCATTGTATGTTGCAAGTAACCAATAGTTTAGTGCATTTTTCAGTTACGTCTTTTGATAGATGCATGACATTTTCAGGAAAAATGACTAGTGTTTACAGTATCTTTAAATGTTCTCTTCAGAGTTGAACAGAGCTTGAGCTCAAGGGCCTGCAAGTTTGGTCCTAGATCTCATGTCCTACCCCAGACTTCCATGGCTCCCTGTATTTGTTCTTCAGGGTGTCTCTCTGCAATCCTGACCCTCCCTCAGTGGTAGACACCCTCTGTCTAGAACCTAGTGTAAGACTCTAAGTGTCAATACACCTGAAACTAATATAACACTTTATGTTAACTAACAGGAAAACATGAAAAGATTATAAGTGCCTGTAGAGTTTTCTGATGAGAATAGTGAATCTAAGAGATTATCCATACACATGTGTATGAATTAAAAGATATTGTTCTCAGAGATCCTCCTCTTGACTCAGATCTGTCTCTATGCTGTTCCTCTAGCTATCAATCCCCCTTGTTCCTAAATGGAGAGAGGGGCAGAGGGAAGGAAGTTGGGAGAAAATTCAGAGTGAACCATCTCTCACTTCTCTCATCTCCCCTCTGTTCACAGCAGTGGTAAGTGTGAATACAGATGTATCCAGAGTCCTTACAGAGCTCTGCGCAGACTGGTAAAAAACTAAATAAACATAGAATAGTTTGAACTAGAAAATTCCCAAGTTAGATACTCCTCTAGAAATGACAAGTTTGGCTTAGTATGTAGGTGCAAAATAGAATTCCTTAATAGATATATTTTAAATCTCAGAATATTTTCCATATGAACAAATAAATTCTTAATACTTACATACAAGATCTATGAGAGACACTTGAACTGATATTTGGTCACAAAACTCACTATATAGAGAAAAACGATTAATTTGGGGGAAATTGTTGGTATAAAGGTCAGGGAAATTATATTGGCTTTTTGAATATCTGTATTTCTTTTCCTTATTAATCAGGTAACTAGGTACTTGGCAATTTGAATGTAGAAACAGATTCCTACTCATTGTATCTCCAATTTTTTTATCTTGGACACAGCAAACTGTTTTGTGAATTTAAACTTCCAGTGAATAAGCTATTTAGATTCCAACCTATTTTATTATTATTATTTTAATTAATTAATTAATTAATTAATTAATTAATTAATTTTGGTTGGGGAATCTGAAATAGGAAGAATGGATGTGCTTTTATGTTATAAAGCACCCCTGGGTTTTTTTTTTTTTAACATATTGTGTACCTATTTTTCCTGTATTTATATTTTTTAAGTCTATTTATTTATTTATTTATTTACTTAAGCGATCTCTGCACCCAACGTGGGGCTCGAACTCATGACCCTGAGATTAAGAGTCATATGCTTTTCCGAATAAGTCAGGCAGGCACCCGTATAATTTTCTTGTTTAATTCAGTCCTCTTTTTGACAGAGGTATAATCTTTTGAATGTGATGATTAACAAAATAAATTTCCATGAAGTATTATACTCCGATCTGTCTTCATTTGTTTTTATTAAGGTGGTGTGTGGTTTCCTATTCTTCTGAATTTTTCCTTTATGACTGTATCCATTTTCATAATTACTTAACTCTATTATCATTGTTGAAAGATTTGTACCCATTCAGGTAAGATATATTTTCAAGGTTGTTTTTTTTTCTTGAATGTAGTAATATTTCACATTAGTCAAATTACCTCCAATTACCTCACATTATTTTCAATATTTAGGGGCAAAGAGATTTCCAAAGCAATCCTAAAGACAATACATCATTCCAAAAATTTAAAATTAATCCCATTTATCTTTCATGACATGACAGTTGTGGAAAAAAACAGAAAGGAGTGAAGAGTGTTTTGAGATGATTGCATTAGAACTTGCCATCATTACTAGATAAGTGATGTATGGATTCCTGTTCAGTGCACCAGGCATTGTCCCCCCCAAAAAGTAGTATTTTCAGTGGAATACTGACAACTAAAAAAAAACATGTCATATGAAAAAGTTTAGGAAGGCTTTAATTTTAGAGCTAATTTTTAGGGAATTTGATTTTGTCTTTGGTGGAAAGTTGAGTAAAGAACTAATTGTGAGAGAGAAGAAAAGATGGTGGAGGAGTAGGGGACCCTATTCCAACCGGTCCACAGAATTGAGCTGGATATCTACCAGACCACTCTGAACACCCACGAAATCAACCCGAGATGTAAGAAGATCTGGATCTCTACAAACATAATGTCGCAGGCAGGGTGCCTGGGTGGCTCAGTCATTAAGCGTCTGCCTTCAGCTCAGGTCATGATCCCAGGGTCCTGGTATCAAGCCCCACGTCGGGCTCCCTGCTCCACAGGAAGCCTGCTTCTCCCTCTCCCACTCCCCCTGCTTGTGTTCCCTCTCTCTCTGTGTCTCTCTCTGTCAAATAAATAAATAAAATCTTTAAAAAATATATATATATATATATATATATCACAGGCAGTTGGTTTTGAGGTACAAAGCAGGGAGCCGTGATTCCCCAGGCAGATATTGGAGGATAAATGGCAGAGGGAGGGAGCCTGGCCATCAGGATCCTACATCACCAGTGAGTGATAGCCTCCCACGCTGGGGACGGGGTACAGACTCGCAGACCAGTAGCAGCGGGGAAAGGACCTTAGCCGGAAACTGGAGCGGCGGGGTCACGGGTGCGAAATGGGGGCAGCATGTGATTTTAGAAGCACAAAGGGCAGAGACATGCCCCAACCTGGAGGCAGGACTGGGAGTGCTGTGGAGGGTTGCACAACCCAGGACGCTGCAGTTTATAGCAGCACAGACAGAAACGGAGATAGTGTGGCCTGGAGAGCTCACTGAAGAACAGATGGTGCTCTCTCTGCTCTAAGGCAGAGGGTTGGAAACAGTCTCTTTGGCTCTGACTCTCCAAAAAGACGAAGAAAGTGGCCAGGGAAAGCCGCTAGAGAACAAAAGACCCCCAAAAAACGGTTTCCACTGAGCCCACCCCCCGCCACAGGGAGCAGGGCAACTCTGCCCAAACAGGGTTGCTTGAGTAACAGTGAGGCAGGCTCCTGTCCCAGAAGACAGGCTGGGAAAACAAGAGGCCAGCAACCCTAAGGTCCCTAGAAAACAGGTGCATCTTGCTTGGGCTGTGGTCAATAATTTGGACTCTATACAATCCCTCAATCACCCATCAACAGAATGACTGGGAGGATGAACCCCCAAAATAGGAAAGACTCAGAGATTATGATTTATGCCCCAGATTTACAAATGGATTCAGATATAACCAAGATGTCGGAGCTGGAATTCAGGCTAGCAATTGTGAAGACAATGGCTAGAATGGAGAAATCAATTAATGGCAACATAGAGTCTCTAAGGGCAGAAATGAAAGCTGAATTGGCAGAACTTAAAAACGCTATCAATGAGATCCAATTCAATCTAGATAATCTAAGAGCTAGGGTAAGTGAGGCAAAAGAATGAATTAGTGACCTGGAAGACAGTTTAATAGATAAAAAGGGAAAAGAGGCCAGGGAAAAACAACTCAGAATCCATGAAAATGGAATCAGAGAAATAAGTGACACCATGAAACATTCCAATGTCAGAATTATTGGACTCCCGGAGGGGGTGGAGAGAGAGGACTAGAAGATATACTTGAGCAAATTGTAGCTGAGAACTTCCCTAATCTGGGGAATGAAATAAACATTCATGTCCTAGAGGCAGAGAGGACCCCTCCCAAGATCAAGGAAAACAGGCCAACACCCCGGCATATAATAGTAAAATTCGCAAATCTTTGAACCAAGGAAACCATCTTAAGGGTAGATAGGGGGAAGAGATTCTTTACATACAGAGGAGAACATCAGAATAATGTCAGACCTATCCACAGAGACCTGGCAAGCCAGAAAGACCTGGCAAGACATATTCAGGGTACTAAACGAGAAGAACATGCAGCCAAGAATACTTTATCTGGCAAGGCTGTCATTTAGAATGGATGGAGAGATGCAGAGCTTCCAAGACTGGCAGAAACTGAAAGAATATGTGACCACTAAGCCAGCCCTGCAAGAAATATTAAGGGGGATTCTATAAAAGGAGAAAGACCTTAAGAGTGATATACAACAGAAATTTACAGGGACGATCTATTAAAAAAGTCTTCACAGGCAACATGATGACAATTAATTCATATCTTTCAATAATCACCCTCAATGTGAACGGCCTAAATATTCCCATAAAACGGCACAGGGTTGCAGATTGGATAAAAAGACAGGATCCATCCATATGCTGTCTACAAGAGACTCATTTTGAACCTAAAGATATATCCAGAATGAAAGTGAAGGGATGGAGATCCATCTTCCATGCCAGCAGGCCTCAAAAGAAAGCTGGGGTACCAATTCTTATATCAGACAAATTAGATTTTAAACTAAAGACTAGTCAGAGATACAGAAGGACACTATATCATTCTAAAAGGGACTATCCAACAAGAAGATCTAACAATTATAAAGATCTATGTCCCCAACATGGGAGCAGCCATCTACATGAGCCAACTGTTAACCAAAATAAAGAGTCATATTGATGACAATACGTTAATTGTAGGACACCTCAATACTCCACTCTCAGCAATGGACAGATCATCTAAGCAGAGAATCAACAAGGAAACAAGAGCTTAAAGAACTAAAGAAAAAGCAACAAACAATGCCTAAACCATGCATTAGAAGAGAAATAATTAAGATTATAGCAGAGATCAATGAATTAGAAACCAGAAACACAGTAGATCAGATCAACGAAACTAGAAGCTGGTTCTTTAAAAGAATTAATAAGATTGATAAACTACTGGCCAGACTTATCCAAAAGAAAAGAGAAAGGACCCAAATTAATAAAGTTATGAATGAAAGGGGAGAGATCACGACTAACACCAAGGAAATTGAAACAATTATTAGAAATTATTATCAACAACTATATGCCAACAAACTGAGCAATCTGGATGAAATAGATGCCTTCCTGGAAACCTATAAGCTGCCAAGACTGAAACAGGAAGAAACTGACAACCTGAATAGGCCAATAACCAGTAAGGAGATTGAAGCAGGGATCAAAAACTTCCCAAAAAATAAGAGTCCAAGGCCTGATGGAGTCCCTGGAGAATTCTACCAAACATTCAAAGAAGAAATAATACCTATTCTCCTGAAGCTGTTTCAAAAACATAGAAACAGAAGGAAAGCTTCCAAACTCATTCTATGAGGCCAGCATTACCTTAACCCCCAAACCAGGCAAAGACCCCATCAAAAAGGAGAATTTCAGACCAATATCCCTGATGAATATAGATTCCAAAATCCTCAACAATATCCTAGCTAATAGGATCCAACAATACATTAAAAGGATCACCCACCACGACCAAGTGGGATTTATCCCCGGATCCAAGGTGATTCAACATTCGCAAATCAATCAATGTGACAGAACACATTAATAAGAGGAGAGAAGAACCACATGGTCCTCTCAATTGATGCAGAAAAAGCATTTGACAAAATACAGCATCCCTTCCTGATTAAAACTCTTCAGAGTATAGGGATAGAGGGAACATTCCTCAAGTTCATAAAATCCATCCATGAAAAACCCACAGCAAATATCATCCTCAATGGGGAAAAGCTGAGAGCCTTTCCCTTAAGAGCAGGAACACATCAAGGATGCCCCTCTCGCCACTATTGTTCAATATAGTACTAGAAGTCCTAGGAACAGCAACCAGACAACAAAAAGAAATAAAATGTATTTAGATTGGCAAAGAAGAAGTCAAATTCTCTCTTTTCACAGATGACATGATATTTTATGTGGGAAACCCAAAAGATTCCACCCCCAAATGACTAGAACTCATACAGCAATTCAGTAATGTGGCAGGATACAAAATCAATGCACAGAAATCAGTTGGTTTCTAATACACTAACAATGCAACTATAGAAAGAGAAATTAGAGAAACGATTCCATTTACAATAGCACCAAAAACCATAAGATACCTAGGAATAAACCTAACCAAAGAGGTAAAGGATCTCTACCCTAGGAACTACAGAACGCTCATGAAAAAATTGAAGAAGACACAAAAAGATGGAAAAACATTCCATGCTCGAGGACTGGAAGAATAAACATTGTGAAAATGTCTATGCTACCCAGAGCAATCTATACCTTCAATGCCATCCTGATCAAAATTCCAATGACATTTTTCAAAATGCGGGAACAAACAATCCTAAAATTTGTATGGAATCAGAAAAGACCCTGAATCGCCAAGGAAATGTTGAAAAAGAAAAACAAAGCTGGGGGCATCACGTTGCCTGATTTCAAGCTATGTTATAAAGCAGTGATCACCAAGACAGCATGGTACTGGCACAAAAACAGACATATAGACCAATGGAACAGAATCGAGAGCCCAGATATGGACCCTCAACTCTATGGTCAAATAATCTTTGACAAAGCAGGAAAAATATATGCAATGGGAAAAAGACATAGTCTCTTCAATCAATGGAGCTGGGAAAATTGGACAGCCACATGCAGAAGAATGAAACTCGATCATTCTCTTATACCATATACAAAGATAAACTCAAAATGGATGAAAGACCTCAATGTGAGACAGGAATCCATCAAAATCCTAGAGAGGAACATAGGCAGTAACCACTTTGACATCAGCCACAGCAACTTCTCTCAAGATACATCTCCGAAAGCTAGTGAAACAAAAGCAAAAATGAACTTTTGGGACTTCTTCAAGATAAAAGCTTCCACACAGCAAACGACACAGTCAACAAAACAGAGGTAACCCACAGAATGGGAGAAGATATTTGCAAATGACACTACAGATAAAGGGCTGGTATCCAAGATCTACAAAGAACTTCTCAAACTCAACACACAAAAAACAAATAATTAAGTCAAAAAATGGGCAGAAGACATGAAAAGACACTTCTGTGAAGACATACAAATGGCTAACAGACACATGAAAAAATGTTCATCATCATTAGCCATCAGGGAAATTCAAATCAAAACCACATTGAGATACAACCTTACACCAGTTAGAATGGCAAAAATTGACACTGTTGGTGGGAATGCAAGTTGGTACAGCCACTTTGGAAAACAGTGTGGAGGTTCCTCAAAAAATTAAAAATAGAGCTACCCTATGACCCAGCAATTGCACTCCTGGGTATTTACTCCAAAGATACAGATGTAGTGAAAAGAAGGGACACAGGCACCCCAATGTTCATAGCAGCAGTGTCCACAATAGCCAAACTGTGGAAAGAGTCGAGATGTCCTTCAACAGATGATGGATAAAGAAGATGTAGTACATATATGCAGTGGAATATAACTCAGCCATCAGAAAGGATGAATACCCAACTTTTACATCAACATGGATGGGACTGTAGGAGATTATGCTCAGTGAAATAAGTCAAGCAGAGAAAGTCAATTATCCTATGGTTTCACTTATTTGTGGAACATAAAGAATAGCCTGGAGGACATTAGGAGAAGGAAGGGAGAAATGAAGGGGGTAAATCGGAGGGAGAGATGAACCCTGAGAGACTACGGACTCTGAGAAACAAACAGGGTTTTAGAGGAGAGGGGGTTGGGGGGTTGGGTTAGCCCGGTGATGGGTATTAAGGAGGGCACGTACTGCATGGAGCACTGGGTGTTATATGAAAACAATGGATCGTGGAACACCACATCAAAAACTAATGATGTATTGTATGGTGATGAGCATAACATTAAAGTAAAATTTTAAAAAAAGAACTAATTGTGGAGTTGGTTCTTGTGAAGTAATATTTCAACATATTAGAGTGATAACTAATAATTTATATATTATATCTTCTTCCTTTGGCCACTAGCTTGACTGTCTTGGATGTTGGCATGCTGTTTACCTTTCAAATAAGGTAAATTTTTGATTAGCATTATTATTTGGATAACACTTTTACTTCGTATTTCCTCAGTGTTAATGAACTATATTTTCTCTACAGACCATGTTAATTTGTATTAATTTGTATATATGTTGTGTATACATACAAATATGTATGTGTATATATATATATATCTATATATATGTACGCACACATATACACACGTGTGTTCATACATTATTAGTGGTGAATTTACATGTATATAGAGTATAGACAATGACAATATTTAATGTTAAAGTTTTTTATGCTATTCAAGTATATTTAAATGATACAGTTCCTTTTATTTATTTAAAGGTGTCAGTGCAATTTTATGGGGGAAGGAACGTTTTTTTCAACAAATGGTGCTTGAACAACTGGATAGCCCACATTGCAAAAATGTACTTTGATCTCCTTTTTCAAGACACACACACATACACACAATGATGACCAATAAAATATAGGTCTAAATGTAAAAGCTAAAATCATAAGGCCTTACTATATTTGTGAACTTGTGTTCAAGATTTTTTTTTTATTTTATCTAATTAACATACAGTGCAATATTGGTTTCAGGAGTAGAATTCGGTGATTCATCACTTACATACAACACCCAGTGTTTATCACAACAAGCACTCTACTTAATCCCCATCACCCATCTAGCCCATCCCCCCCCACCTCCCCTCTATCAACCCTCAGGTTGTTCTCTATAGTTAAGAGTCTCTTATAGTTTGTTTCCCTCTCTCCTTTTTTCTTAACCCCTTTCCCATATGTTTATCTGTTTTCTAAATTCCACATATGAATGAGATCATATTTGTATTTGTCTTTCTCTGACTTATTTCACTTATCATAATATACTCTAATTCATCCATGTCTTTGCAAATGGCAAGATTTTTTTTTTTATGTTATGTTACTCACCATACAGTACTTCATTAGTTTTTGATGTAGTGTTCCATGATTCATTATTTGTGTAATAATGGATGAAAGACCACCCACTGCTCATTGCAATACATGCAATGTATTGCATGATGGGTATTAATACCCATCACCAGACCAACCCATCCCCCCACATCCTTCCCCTCTGAAACCCTCAGTTTGTTTCCTGAGTCCATAATCTCTCATGGTTCGTCCCTCCCTCTGATTTCCCCTCCTTCAGTTTTCTCTTCCTTTTCCTAATGTCCTCCATGCTGTTCCCTATGTTCCACATATGAGTGAAACCATATAATTGTCTTTCTCTGCTTGACTTATTTCACTTGGCATAATCTCCTCCAGTTCCACCCATGTCGACACAAATGGTGGGTATTCATCCTTTCTGATGGCTGAGTCACATCCCATATGTGGACCACATCTTCTTTATCCATTCATCTGTTGAAGGGCATCTCGGCCCTTTCCACAGTTTGGCTATTGCGGACATTGCTGCTATGAACATTGGGGTGCATGTGTCCCTTCTTTTCACTACATCTGTATCTTTGGAGTAAATACCCAGGAGTGCAATTGCTGGGTCATAGGGTAACTCTATTTTTAATTTTTAGAGGCACCTGCACACTGTTTTCCAAAGTGCTGTACCAACTTGCATTCCTGCCAACAGTGTAAGAGGGTTCCCCTTTCTCTACAACCTCTCCAACATTTGTTGTTTCTTGCCTTGTCAATTTTTGCCATTATAAATGGTGTAAGGTGGTATCTCAATGTGGTTTTGATTTGAATTTCCCTGATGGCTAAGGATGTTGAACATTTTTCGTGTGTCTGTTAGCCATTTGCATGTCTTCTTCAGAGAAGTGTCTGTTCATGTCTTCTGCCCATTTTTTGACTTATTTTTATTTTTATTTTTTTAGATTTTATTTATTTATTTGACAGAGAGAGACACAGCGAGAGAGGAAACACAACAGGGGAAGTGGGAGAGGGAGAAGCAGGCTCCCAAGGAGCAGGGAGCCTGATACGGGGCTAGATCCCAGGACCCTGGGATCATGACCTGAACTGAAGGCAGAGGCTTAACGACTGAGCCACCCAGGTGCTCCTGACTTGATTATTTGTTTTTTGGGTGTTGAGATTGAGAAGTTCTTTATAGATCTTGGATACCAGCCCTTTATTTGTAATGTCATTTGCAAATATATTCTTCAATTAGGATGGTTAGTTGCCTCTTATTTTTGTTGACCGTTTCCTTTGCTGTGCAGAAGCTTTTTATCTTGATGAAGTCCCAAAAGTTCATTTTTGCTTTTGTTTCCCTTGCCTTTGGAGACGTGTCTTGAAAGAAGTTGCTGTGGCCGATGTCAAAGTGGTTACTGCCTATGTTCTCCTCTAGGATTTTGATGGATTCCTGTCTCACATTGAGGTCTTTCATCCATTTTGAGTTTATCTTTGTATATGGTATAAGAGAATGATCGAGTTTCATTCTTCTGCATGTGGCTGTCCAATTTTCCCAGCACCATTGTTTGAAGAGACTATGTCTTTTTTCCATTGCATATTTTTTTCCTCCTTTGTCAAAGATTATTTGACCATAGAGTTGAGGGTCCATATCTGGGCTTTCTATTCTGTTCCATTGATCTATGTGTCTGTTTTTGTGCCAGTACCATACTGTCTTGGTGATCAAAGCTTTGTAATATAGTTTGAAATGAAGCAATGTGGTGCCACAAGCTTTGTTTTTCTTTTTCAAGATTTCCTTGGTGATTCAGGGTCTTTTCTGGGTCCATACAAATTTTAAGTTTGTCTGTTCCAGCTCTTTGGAAAATGCCATTTTTTTCAAAGGTATTTTAATCAGGATGGCATTGAAAGTATAGATTGCTCTGGGTAGCATAGACATTTTCACAATGTTTATTCTTCCAATCCATGAGTACGGAATATTTTTCCATCTTTTTGTGTCTCCTTCAATTTCTTTCATAAGTGTTCTGTGGTTTCTAGAGTATAGATACTTCACCTCTTTGTTTGGTTTATTCCTAGGTATCTTATGGTTTTTGGTGCTATTGTAAATGGAATCGATTCCCTAATTTCTCTTTCTACAATTATGTTTTTAGTGTATAGAAAAACAACCGATTTCTTTGCATTGCTTTTGTATTCTGCCACATTACTGAATTAGTGCATGAGTTCTAGTCATTTGGGGTGGAGTCTTTTGGGTTTCCACATAAAGTATCATGTCATCTGTGGAGAAAGAGTTTGACTTCTTCTTTACCAATGTGAATACATTTTATTTCTTTTTGTTGTCTGATTGCTGATGCTAGGACGTCTAGTACTATCTTTAACAAGAGTGGTGAGAGTGGGCATCCTTGTCATGTTCTTGATCTTAAGGGAAAAGCTCTCAGCTTTTCCCCATTGAGAATGATATTCCCTGTGGGCTTTTCATAAATGGTTTTTATGAAATTGAGGAATGTTCCCTCTATCCCTACACTCTGAAGAGTTTTAATCAGGAAAGGATGCTGTTTTTTGTCAAGTGCTTTTTCTGCATCAATCAAGAGAACCATGTGGTTCTTGTCTCTTATTTATGTGTTCTATCACGTTGATTTGCGAAAGTTGAACCACCTTGCATCTCAGGAATAAATCCCACCTGGTCGTGATGGATAATCCTTTTAATGTACTGTTGGATCCTACTGGCTAGGATCTTGTTGAGAATTTTTGCATCCATATTCAACAGGGATATTGGTGTGTAATTCTCCTTTTTGATGGGGTCTTTGCCTTGTTTGGGGATCAAGGTAATGCTGGGCTCATAGAACAAGTTTGGAAGTTTTCCTTCTGTTTCTATGTTTTTGAAACAGCTTCAGGAGAATAGGTATTATTTCTTCTTTAAATGTTTGGTAGAATTCCCCAGGGAATCCATCAGGCCCTGGACTCTTGTTTTTTGGGAGGTTTTTAATCCCTGCTTCAATCTCATTACTGGTTATTGGTCTATTCAGGTTGCCTATTTCTTCCTGTTTCAGTCTTGGTGGTTTATAGGTTTCCAGGGAGGCATCCATTTCTTCCAGTTTGCTTAATTTATTGGCATATAGTTGTTGATAATAATTTCTAAAAATTGTTTCAATTTCCTTGGTGTTAGTCGTGATCTCTCCCCTTTCATTTATAGTTTTATTAATTTGGGTCCTTTCTTTTTTCTTTTGGATAAGTCTGGTCAGTGGTTTATCGATCTTATTAATTCCTTCAAAGAACCAGCTTCTAGTTTCGTTGATCTGCTCTACCATATTTCTGATTTTTAATTCATTGGTCTCTGCTCTAATCTTTATTATTTCTCTTCTCCTGCTTGGCCTAGGTTTTATTTGTTGTTCTTTCTCCAATTCCTTAAGGTGTTAGGTTAGCATTTATGTTCAGGACTTTTCTACTTTTTTTGAGTGAGGCTTGGGTGACCAACCCTTAAGACCACCTTTGCAGTATCCCATAGGTTTTGGACTGATGTGTTTTCATTCTCATTGGTTTCCATGCATTGTTTAAGTTCTTCTTTAATTTCCTGGTTGATCCAAACATTCTTTAGCAGTATGGTCCTTACTTTCCAAGTGTTTGAATTCTTTCCAAATTTTTTCTTGTGACTGAGTTCCAGTTTCAAAGCATTATGGTCTGAAAATATGCAGGGAATAATCCCAATCTTTTGGTATCAGTTGAGACCTGATTTGTGACCCCGTATGTGGTCTATTCTGGAGAAAGTTCCATGTACATTTGAAAAGAATGAGTATTCTGTTGTTTTAGGATGGAATGTTCTGTATATATCTATAAGGTCCATCTGGTAGTATATCATTCAAAGCTCTTGTTTCTTTGTTGATCTTCTGCTTAGATGATCTCTCTGTTGCTAAGAGTGGAGTGTTGAGGTCTCCTACAATTAAAGTATTGCTATCAATACGTTTATTTTGCTTAACAGTTGGCTTATGTAGTTGGCTGCTCACATGTTGAGGGCATAAATATTTATAATTGTTAGAGCTTCTTATTGGATAAGCCCTTTAAGAATGATATAGTGTCCTTCTGTATCTCTTACTACAGTCTTTAGTTTAAAATCCAATTTATCTGATATGAGAATTGCTACCCCAGCTTTCTTTTGCAGTCTGTTGGCATGAAAAATGGTTCTCCATCCCCTCACTTTCAGTCTGGATGTATCTTTAGGTTCAAAATGAGTCTCTTGTAGACAGCATATGGATGGGTTATGTCTTTTTATCCAATCTGCAATCCTGTGCCATTTCATGGGAGCATTTAGGCTATTCACATTGAGAGTGATTATTGAAAGATATGATTTTATTGTCATCATGCTGCCTGTGAAGTCCTTGTTTCTACAGATTGTCTCTGTTAATTTCTGTTCTATGTCAGTCTTGGGGTCTTTCTCTTCTTATAGAACCCCCCTTAATATTTCTTGCAGGCCCGGCTTGGTCGTCACATATTCTTTCAGTTTCTGCCAGTCTTGGAAGCTTCTTGTCTCTCCAACCATTCTGAATGACAGCCTTGCTGGATAACGTATCCTTTGCTGCATGTTCTTCTCATTTAGTACCCTGAATATGTCTTTCCAGACCTTTCTGGCTTGTCAGTCTGTGTGGACAGGTCTGATGTTATTCTGATGTTCCTCCCTCTGTACGTAAGAAATCTCTTCCCCCTAGCCGCAATCCAAGGATTGTTTCCTTGGATCTAAAAGGAGGGGTCCTCTCTGCCTCTTGGACATGAATGCTTGTTTCTTTCCCCAGATTGGGGAAGTTCTTAGCTATGATTTACTCAAATATACCTTCTAGACTTCTCTCTCTCTACCCCCTCAGGGATCCCAATAATTCTGACATTGGAACATTTCATGGCGTCATTAATCTCAGTCTGATCTCTTGGGCTTTAATCTGTTTTACCCAGGCCTCCTTGGTTTCCTTCTTTCCCAGACCTCCTTAGTGTCCTTCTTTTCTATCATCTTATCTTCTAGCTCACTAATTCGTTCTTCTGCCTCATTTACCCTGGAAGTCAGAGTATACAGTTTAGACTGCATTTCATTCATAGCATTTTTAAGTTCAGCCTGATTAGATCTCATTTGTGCCCTTAGAGATTCTATATTGTCACTAATATTTTTCTCAAGCCTAGATATTGACTTCATAATTTTTACTATGAAGTCTATTTCTGACATCTTGCTTATATCCATACCCATTAGGTCTGTGGCAGAGGCCATAGTCTCTGATTCTTTTCTTTTTTGGGGGTTCTTCCTCTTAGTCATTCTGTTGGGGGGTGGTTGAGGGAATGAACAGAGTCCAAAGTATTGACCACAACCCAAGAAAGATGCACCTGTTTTATAAGGACCCTAGGGTTGTGGTCCTCTTGTTCTTCCAGCCTGTCTTCTGGGGGAGGGACCTGCCATGCTGTTACTCAGGAAACACTGTTTGGGCTGAGTTGCCCTGCCCCCTGTGTGGGGGATGCTTGGCTCAGTGAAAACCGTTTTGGGGGGACTTTTGTTCTCTGGTGGCTTTCCCTGGCAGCTTTCTTCATCTCTTGAGAGAGTCAGAGTAGAAGTGACTGCATCCAAACCTCTGTCTCAGAACAGAGAAATCACAGTCTGCTCTTCATTGAGCTCTCCAGGACATAGAGTCTCCATTTTTGTCTGCATTGCTAAAAACCGCAGCCTCCCCGGTTGTGCACCCCACAGCAACACTCCCAGAGGTCAACCCAGGGCCAGGCCCCTCTCTGCCCTTTGTGCTTCTAAAACCGTGAGCCACTCCTTGTTCATGCATGTGTGCACCCGCAGCTCCTGGATCCTGTCTGGGGGCTGGACTAAAGTCCTTTCCCCACGGCCACCAGTCTACGAATCTGTGCCTGGTCCCCAGCACAGGACACTTTTGTCCTCCAATGTTATCTCACCTTCCTGGTGCCAGCTTATGGCAGCTCCCTTCCTTTTCTGTTTATCTTCTATATCTGCCTGCAGAATCATGGCTTCGCACTTCATACCTCGAGATACTCTGTTTGTAGAGATCCAGATATATATTCTTACATCTCAGGCTGATTTCATGGATGTTCAGAATGGTTTGGTAGATATCCAGCTAAATTCAGAGGACCAGTTGAAATAGGGTCCCCTATTCCTCCACCATCTTCAGAACCCCTCCTACAAGATTTCATTTTTTGATGGCTGAGTAATATTCCATTGTGTGTGTGTGTGTGTGTGTGTGTGTGTGTGTGTGTGTGTGTGTGTGCATGCATACCACTTTTTCTTTATCCACTCATCAGTCAATGGACATTTGGGCTCTCTCCATAGTTTGGCTATTGTTGATAATGCTGCTACAAACATTGGGGTGCATGTACCCCTTCTAATCTGTATTTTTGTATCCTTTGGGTAAATATCTAGTAGTTCAATTGCTGGATCATAGGTTAGTTCTGTTTTTAGATACAGTTCCTTTTAAATGCTTTTATGGAGGCAATATTGAAAAAGAGTCAGTGACTTAGTACTGATAGGGAAATTGGTCCAAACTGTTCTGTATTAACTGAAACACTAGAAAAATACATGTTCTATGCCGAAAGAGAGAAATGAGCAGAATGTTCATCTTCTAAAAAGAATTAAAAGTGGGGTGGGGGAAGCTTACATTCACAAGAGTGAAGCAGCAAAAAGTAAGGTAAATTGTGCAAAAGAAGGAGTCCAGGAAGAAGTAGGATCATTGTGAAAGATACTAACGTATGCACGACAATCAACAGCTGACAGAATAGCAAGCACGTATGCATTCCTACGCTGAGATATGAAGTCCAACAAGAAGTTGCCACAGTGAGCCCTCTTTCTGGATTCATTTATAAATTTTTATTTTGAAGTTATTATAGATTTACAGGAAGATACAAAGATAGAACAGAGAGGTATATTTTCTCCCAATGGGCACACTTTAAGGAACTGGTGTACAGTGTAAAAACCAGGGGTGGATATTAGCACCATGCGTGTGTAGTTCTGTTCCACTGGGCCGATTTGTGTAACCACCACCTCAGTAAAGACACACAACTATTGCATCACAAAGATCTCCCTTGTGTGACCCCTTCAGAGTCACACTTAACCCCTTTCTTGCTCCCACCACAAGTCTTAACCCCTGGCAACTACTAATTGATTTCTCCATATCAATAATTTTGTCATTCTGTGACTGTCACATAAATTGAAATATACAACATATGGTATTTTACGATTGACTTTTATTTTTCACTCAGCATAATGCCCTTGAGATCTGGACAAGTTGTTGCATGTATGCATACTCCATTCCTTTTACTGCTAAGTAGTATTCTATGGTACAGATGTACCACAGTGCATGTAATCATTCACCTGTCATAAAGTATTTTTTATGATTCTGTTTTGACTATTACAGATTAAAGTGCTGTGAGCACTTGTGTAGAGGCTTTTTTGTGGGTATACATTTTTATTTCTCTGGAATATATGCCAAGTACTGTGACTGCTGCATAATTTGTTCTGAATGTTTAGGTTTTTAAGGAACTGTCAATTAATTTCTGAGTGGCTGTACCAGTTTGAGTGAAGTATGGGAGAAATTTTACCTCTTTTTACATCATTTTACTTCCCCCATTCATAATATGTCTTAAGTATTCCCTACATAATATTGAGAACCACATCAGACAGTGTTGGAATTTTTGTTTCAACCATCAAACATAAGTTAAAAACTCGAGGAAAAGAAATATTTATTGTGTTTACCCACATTTTTACTCTATTGTCTTTTTAAAATTCCTGATGCCCTGAGAGTTCTTCTCTTATTATTTACTTTCTGTTTTAAGAAATTCTTTAGCTATTCTTTAATTAATTAACTTATTTATTAGCTATCTTTGAGAGGTCTGCTGGTAGTTTTCCTTCATCTGAAAACATCTTGATCTCCCCTTCATTCTTGAAGGATATTTTTGCTCTATATAGAATTCTGGGCTGATGGTTCTTTTCATTCAGTACTTGAAAAATGTCATGTCTAATCATCAAGGAAATGCAAATCAAAACCACAATGAGATATCACCTCACACCAGTCAGAAAAGCTAAAATCAAAAAGACAGAAATAACAAATATTGGCAAGGATGTGGAGAAAAAGTATGCTTGTGCACTGTTCATGGGAGTGTAAATTGGTGCAGCCACTGTGGAAAATAGTATGGAGCTTCCTCACAAAATTAAAATAGAAATACCATATAATCCAATAATTCCACTAGTGGGTATTTATCCAAAGAAAACAAAAACAGTAATTCAAAAAGATATATGCACCCCTATGTTTACTGCAACATTATTTACAGTAGTCAAGATATGGAAGCAAACTAAGAGTCCATTGATAGATGAATGGATGAGGAAGATGTGGTATATATACACACACATGAACACATACACAAATATTATGTAGCCATAAAAAAGGGACGAGATTGTGCCATTTGCAATAACATAGATGGACATGGAAGGTATTACACTAAGTGAAATAAGTCAGATTGAGAAAGACAAATACTATATGATTTCACTCATATTTGGAATCTAAAAGACAAAACGAATAAACAAGCAAAAAGCAGCATCAGACCTACAAAAACAGAGGACAAACTGATGGTTGCTGGATAGGAGGAAGGTGGCAGATGGGCAAATGGGTGAAGGGGACTGAGAGATACAGGATTCCAGTTATGGAATGAATAAGTCATGAGAATAAAAGGCATAACATAAGGAATATAGTCAATGATATTGTAATAGCGTTGTATGGTGACAGATGGTAGCTTCACATAGGGTGAGCATAGTCTAACATATAGAGTAGTTGGATCACTATGTCGTACACCTGCAACTAATGTAACAATGTGTGTCAAGTATACTCAAATTAAAAAACTTGTTAAAAGAGGGAAAAAAATAAAATAAAAATATCGTGCAACTTCCTTCTTGCCTCCATGGTCAGATGGAGGAAATTCACCTGATGAGAAATCTGCTATCATTTTAATTGGTTTTACCCTTTGCATACCAGTTTTCTTTTGGGTGGAGACAGGAGCAAGAAGAAGTTATCCCAGAGAAAAACAGTAAAGGCCCTGGGAGAATGAAATGGAGAAAGAGGGAAGCAAATTTCAGGATCCATTTTGCATGGGTACATGGAAGTCAGCCTTGTATTTCTGAGGAGCTTTGTAAAATGCACATTAGAATTGTCACTGTGAAAGATGCAAGACGGATTACTAATCCACTGACTTCTGTCTCACATTGGTCAAGGGCTGCCACACAGTTCCTAATTCTCTCCTACTTTCATAATTATACATGCAAGCATGTCCTAGAGCAAACAGCAGGAGATACACAATGGGACCAAGGTAAAGTTCCAGAAGCTGTCTGCTGAAGTAATGACTGGAGTAAGGTACAGACTTAGACGATGTGGCTGGGCAGAAGATATCCCAGCCTGGACCATTTATTCATGAAGAGAAGCTATGGCTTCCAATACCTCCAAGCTAACTTGGCCACTGAGAATTTTTCCAAGGATTGTAATGCAATCACAGTCATTCCTCAGGTCTCAGACAGTACTGTTGCCTTGTTCTTTCAGGGAGGTTTTATCTTCAGATCAGGGCCTGAAAGAGGGCATCTGAGTTCAAGCACCCTTGGATCCTGCTACCCCTCCTCTCTGTCAGTCTCTGAGGATTCACTCCCTTTCTGGGTAAGGCCTCTTCCACATTCTTCACAGAGCAAGGACCTCATCCCATCCCTTCTTGGACAGTCTCGGCTTCCTTCTTGCATGGATTCTTTTTGGTGGAAGCCTGAAAAATCATTTTTGTGTTCCTCCAAGTTTTCTATAGCAGTGACACCAAATGCTAAATTAATAACACTTTTGAAAGTTTGTTCAGGATTAATTGTTCCCTGGGAATATTGAGATTTAACTTGTTTTCAACTGGGTAGAGATAATACTTGAAAATGTGCAGTTCATGCTGTAGGGATTATACTCGTGATTCCTCATTTGGCGGGGATCTGGTCCGACCACATAAGCAGGATCCAAATAAATCTATTGGCAAGTGATTTTCTCTTGAGGCCATTTTCAGGTTTGGAAAAGTGGTCAAAATTTATAATGGATAAAATTGTTAGGTCATAGGGAGAGTGAACATTGGAATGTGTTATTTTCAGAGGTAACTTGGAAGTGCATCTATGACTGAATTCACGTGTCAGCCATCAATACTTTTTATCTTTCTATGGATTTATTTAGCCAAGAGAACATCTCCTACTTCTTTCATTATCATTCAGATGACTGCATCATCTGATTTGTCAGGGACTGTCCTGGCTTCCAGTGCTCCCAGTGTCACAATTCACAGTACTTCTTTCACACTTAGAAACAATGTCCCGAATAGGACAGTCTCCCAAATCACCATCCTTCATTGTTGAATCTGGAGCCTTCTATTGGAATTTTAAGTGTGTGTGTCTGTGTGTGTGAAAAGTCCAAGTTGTTTATAAAACAATGTTTGAATGTAACATGTCTTTGAGAAATCTTCCGAGTTCTTTTTGAGCTATGTTCTTTTACTTGGCAGGATTTTTCTGGCTCCCTAAAAGTTTTTATCAAACCAGGAGTCCAGATGGTCAGTTCTTTGGTTGCCCAGTGACAGGGGAGTCAAAGTTGGTTTCTGCATGACAACAATATGTCGAAACTTAACTAGGACAGGAAGCTTTCCCAAAAGATTGCATGAACAGAATGTTACAGATTCCTGAACTCTCCAAAGATTCCTTGCAAGCTAGGAGAGAATCCTATTCCATTTAAACCTACTTTTTTGCTATAATATCACTGTTCTACTTATGCACAGTTCAGACTTGGTAATTTGGTGAGAAACTTTAAAAAAGAAATGATCACTTTCAGCCTAGTCTAAAATATTTATCTCAATGATAAAAGTTTGCTGATTTGTGTCTAATCAAGATAGTTGGCTCCCTATTTAAAGGTATACTTGGAATCTTCCTTAGATGTTAATCAAGGTTTACAACCTAAATTTATTTTTCATGATAAAATTTATCCATATGATATAGAAAGAGATTAAACAGGAAATTTGGTAAACATGAACAGATGGGGTTTAGGGTAGAAATAAACGGACTAAAGTCGTTTGCTTTGAAATTTCTTAAACCCATTATTTCTCTCTAAATATTAAGAAAAATATCTTTTTAAATTTCTTTCTTTCTTTTTTTTTTTTTTTTGGCTTGTTACATTTCTATTTTAATTCCAGTTAGTTAACATACAGTGTTATATTAGTTTCAGGTACAAGGAAAAATATTTCTAAAGTAACCAATAAAAATGCCTAGTGGTTTTATAAATCTAAGAAGCATTTACATTGAAATTCTGAAGGAAGGTTAAGCCAAGGACGTTTTATGGTCTCTGTGCTTAAGTGCTTTGTATTTTTAGTCAGGACTTAACTGCAAAAGGAAATTTGGAATTTTATTTGAAATGTGGGCATTTTAAACAAATGTAAAACTCTCCATCTTGGAGAGTGACCCAAATCCAAACTAATTTAACCTTAGTTTTCTTGATAAGTAAAATACATTTGAGTTGGCTATTAAGTTTCATTTGAAGCTCTGTATAGAAAAAAGTATATCATTTAAGTTAATTGTGACACAGCAGCAAGCTGGGGTTTCTAGTAATTATAAAATGTTTAGAATCACCTATTTGTTTTCCAGAATTAAATCTATAGAACTACCACAAAGGAATATTCTCATAAACTCTTTCTCCCCGGGGTACAGAGATTTCTCTTGTGGACTTGTCTGATATTAGAACCTAAGCTATGTTGGATACCATGGATTTTAACTCATGCATATGTTTAGAGAGGGAACTTAATGAACTCAGATAAAAGAAAACATTTCACCCTGTAAGTTTCCTGAGCTGCTTTGGGGACTTGGAGAGCTGTCCATTTGGGAGAAATTCTGACATTTGGTTTCTACAGCAATTAGTACATTTTGGGCCATCAGTTTCCAGAAGGAGTGAGCATGTTTTGGAGAGATAGACATGGGGGCAGAGGATGGGTTGAGGAAGAGAAAGGGAACGTCTTACCTCTGGTGATCTGTGCCTTTCTACACAATGCAGTCCTGCTTGCGGGACATCAAGTTCTTTCAAACTGACCTGCACACTGTAATCTTCCATGCTTCTCCACAGACCACAGAATCTCATTGCTGCTATCTAGAGGCTTCATTGTACCAATCTTTATAGCAGTGTAAAGTAAACTGGGCAATTGGGGTAGGTCACAGGATGGAGAATGACTGTTTCTCCTAGTCTAATGGCACAAAATGGTATTATTTCTATCTCACTGTTTTAAGATTTTTGAAAAATTACTTTAATGTTTAAATGTCTGTGTTTCTCTCCCTGTCTCATCTTTCTCTGTCTCTCTTTCTCTTTCTTTCTGATACATACTAGAATCCAGAGGGAGAAGTTCCAACCTAGTGATACAGCTGTAGAAGTCCACGACACAGACCACTGCCCTCCATGTCTTTACTTTGTTTCTACGTTAAACTTGTAATGCCTCATTCCTTCTTTAAGATGATGATCATAGTGAACTAATCACGCTCGTTATGTGTCAGGAAATCTTTGAGTAATTTTAGGTTAATTGATACATTTTACTGTTACAATCACTGTTAGGTAAGAACTGATATTATTCTGTTTTTATAGCTGAGGAAATTGAGATCAAAGGAGATGAACTACTTGCCCCAAATCGCACAGAAGGTAAGGGGCAGGGCCAGGGTATAATCTTCTCAAAGATCCACTCAGCTCTGCTTTGAATAGACTTTAGGCTAACCGTATATCATATAAACATGTAGGAAAAACCTTTACTCTCCCGAATCCTGAACTGGATTTAAAAAACTATACTTATTGATCAGATAGCACCTATAGGAGTTTAATCCCCTGACTAGGATGACCAAGTTACCATCATCGTTATTAGCATAATTATATAACACAGATTTTAGCAATATTAAAACTACACATTATATGCAACCACAAAAAAATTACTTGGTTTTTTTTCAACTTTAACCCAGTGTCTCAATCTGACATCTAAAGTGCAATGAATTATTTGTGCTTGGAATGTTTGCTCAAATTTGTTGATACCATTAAAATATTTTAAACACAGGCAGTTACAAGTTATTTAAAGAATTTTATATAATTATTTAAAAATCTCACGAATGAGTTTATGTGGTCATTTGGCGCTCACGCACTTTTGAACATCAGAATTCGTGCTACAGAAAGGGACCTGTCTTGTTACCCACCACAGTTCCCTTCCAGCAGGTATATCTGATCTTTATGTTATTATCTGTCCTTTGTTTCTATATACCATAACTTTAAGTATATATTTGAACATCTATGCTTTATTCCAATTCATTTAAATCATGTCTCCCTATTTCTCCATTCTAGCAATACTTTTCTGGTCTCCTAGCTTCCTCCAAAAACCCCTCCTAGATTTTGTCAGTTATTTCTTTATTTTTACATTACCATGTTAGTAGCCATTTAATTCTATTTGTAGGTGGACTTTCTTCATGGTTTATCTATAGCTTGATTTTGAAAGTGGAAAAACCAACAAAATAGCATCTGAATGACTGTGTGTGGTAAATGCTGTTCTCGTCAGAGCCAAGTGAGGTGCCAGGATTCCATTTTCTTCATTTTAAGTCCAACCTCATCAATTGCTGGATTGCCTCCAAGAGACTATTCCTAGGTCAAGGTCAAAATAATTATCTTTTCTTATATTCCTTCAATTACAATTAAAATTATGACCTGTTTTAAACAGCTTTATATGTGTACCATGATTTTCATATATGGCTTTTGATTTTCCTGGAGTGTCTAACTGTGCCCAGCTGGGGAAGCCAGGCACTCCCTTACGACCTCTTCCAGCTCGAAGCTCTGCTGCCTTGAAGGGAGGGTGATGCTGGCAAATTTCCTTTTACCCTCTCTAATGCTTCCAAACTTGTATTCATTCTTTTACTTACTGGGCACTTCTCCTCTGAAACCTGGATTTCTCCAAAGGCCCTCCCATCCCTGGGTGTCTGGCCAAGTCAGCATTCTGCATGTGCTCCCAGACCACGGCTGTGAAGGGCTGGGGCCATTCACAGATTCTGCAGCCCACATGGAGATCTGTCCACCTGTTACCTGACACACACCTAGGGGAAGGGGGCAGGACTCCTCCTGGATTCCCTGGATCCGAGGAGTCCCAGAGGCATTTTGCTCATGAACAGATGCTGATGTTTAGTTTTTTGAAGGGGACAAAAATGACAGATATCTAAAGCTGCCATGATGCTGACTTCCCTTGGTGGCCATTCTTTTCTAATGAGAAATGAGCCACTGCTGCCAGGCAGTGTGACTAGAGGCATCTGGAGTTCAGGGTTTTAAAGGGCATCTACTAAGATACTCACATCTCAATTCTCCGGGTCCCATTCCTGCTCTGTTAAGGATTTGACTTTGGCATAGGAGACTTGCTGGAGCTAAGAATTTTTGTAGGATAGAGAGATTTTGCAGATGGACTATAACGGTTCTATGCCTATCTCTGCGGACATCTGGAAATAGAGCACGGACTCTTGGCCAGATAAATCAATAGGTTAAAGAATGATTTAAGACATGCTGTTAAAAGTCTGGAACTCCCTGGTGGGACCCAGACTGGTGTGTTTATTGATGGCTTATATCTGGCATAACTGGGTTATGCAGTCTGATTTGGCTAGATGACTCTAAGGGAATGGAGGGCCTTGCTGGAATATTTAGGAAGCTCTCTTAAGACCACATTTGCTCAAATCTTAGAGGCTCAGTCCACACACAAAGCATGACCTTGTGCGAATAAGAAGGACCCTAGCAGCTATGCGTGGAAGTTTCTTGAGCCTGATGCTTGCTTACATTCTCTTTCTCCTACTGTACTCTATCCTTTGTCTTTATTAAAAAACTTTCATGAATTTTGTGGAATCTTGTGAATCCTTTCAGTCATCCGATGCTGTTATAAATATCGCAGGATTTAATCTTCTCTGAATCTTCTCTACTCTTACGATTTATTCTCGAGCCCAGCGCTTCATTCCATCTGCTCTCCGCTTGCAGGAAGTAGGGCTTCCTTCGGTGCTGGCAAGGAGGATCTTTGGCTTTCAGATTTTGTCCTTAGTTGGTGATTAATCATCCTGGGCCTATCATTATGTCTTTTCACTGAATTGATGGCACTCGGTCAGGGCCACCCAATTCAGTAATCTGTTCCCCCCTCCTCCGGCCCAGATGTTGCCCGAGCAGGTGTCTTCCCTTCCCCGGTTATCGCATCCGGGTCCGCTGAGGAAGAACGTTTTCACAACCGCACTATTGCAGTCCTGGGACATCCGTTCTCCATCCACCACTGGCAAGAGTCCTTAATGCCAAACTTCTGTCGATTGATTCATATCCAAATCTCATTTTAGAAACTGTTTCCCTGTGAGAAACAGACAGACGAGCCAATAAGCAACAGATACTCAGAGCAGCCTGGGGAGGCGGGCGTTGGCTTAAGAAAGGAGGTATGGACTACCACGGCACCACTGCATCTTTTCTTACCTGTCTATACACTGAGGAAGTATTATTATTTTTTTCAAGTATACTTGACATACAGTACCCTATTAGTTTCAGGTGTACATCATAGTGATTCCATATTTTTATGCGTCACGAAATGATCCCGATAGGGCCTTGGGTCACCACACAAAGTTATTACCATATCACGGACCATAATCCCCATGCTGCGCATTACATCCTCACGACTTGTTTATTTTATAGCTAGAGGTTTTTACCTCTCGACCCCCTTCACGAATTTCGCTTGCCTGCCAACCCGTCCTCTTTCTGGTAACCAACAGTTTCCTCTCTCTTCCTGTTTTGCTTTCTTTGTTTTGCTTTTTAAATTCCATATGGAAGTGAAATCATATGGTATTTGTCTGAATAACTTATTTCACTTAGCATGATACAGTCTAGGCCCATATTTTTAACAGTCGATATGTTTTTAGGAGGAAGGTAAGGCAAACGTATGTGTTTATTATCTGGAAGTGGAAGCCATTTTTTTAAACCTTTTGTTTGATATTGACTTGCTAAGCCACACCATTATTCTATATTCCAATTAATTTCTCAATTTATCCTTGGAAAGGAATATTTCAGACAAAGTAAGTAACATCACAAACTAATCAAATACTCAAACATTCATTCAAAAAGAAATCAGTATTACTCATGACCTAAAAACACAAACTGCTAAATGAATAATTCAATATATTTCCTCAAGAATACGAAATTGTTCTAACCAGCGTAAATGAATTTAAATAGGACTTAAAGCCTTCCTGAGGTCAGGATTTTTTTCCTTTTGTGAAGCAAGCAGAAAATAATCATCACCTTAGTTATTTTTAATATTAATTTTTAATTATATTCTTTATTGAAGAAGCTGGAAGTGTGGATCAACCACTCAGAGATGTGTTTGAGCAGGAAGTTCTATAAAGTCAGCCTTTCTGGGGTCACAGTAGGTGAAGAGGTGTGAGCAACATCTGCTCAACCTTAGTTAGTGGGGAGCTTACTCAGCGCTACCTTGAGGTGGCAGAGTGGTCCTTCTGAGACTGATGAGTATGACCATGTGAACCTGCTCTCAAGACTCCTGGTGACATGGCAGTGCCCAGTGACCCAGCAATTATAAATCAGTGAATGTATTCTAAGGAAATAATTGGAACTGCACACAGAAACGTGTGATTCATGATCACTGATAGAATACTGAAAATAAACAAGCAGTGGGGGCTGGATAAATAAATTATGGTTCATAATTATGATAGAATAATGTGCAGGTATTAAATACATTATAGGAGAGAAAATGCTTCCCCTATTCCTAATTAATGTAAATTAGCTCTGAAAATATTTATTTACACATATACCTTTGAAATGTTTCCTTTGAAGCCTTATATTTAGCCTTAACATACATTTTCCAGTTTCCTTAACTCTTCTTACTTGAGTCTCGTGATAAGCTTGTTGTTGTTGCTATCACACCCACTGACTTTTGCCAGAAACACTTTTTCAGGATTTGATAATATCCTGAATAGTACTGGTATACAAAAATACCTGATAAAAGGTTATTTATTTGAAGTCATTGCTAAACAGATCCTGCCATGTGAATTTAGCTGATTTAAAACCTGTGAAAATAAACAGGCTCTGCCAACGGCAGGGAGCATTTTATTTTCAAGTTTCTATGAGTATTGTACAGGTCATGGAAAGGGAAGAAAACAATGAAAATCCACAATCAGAAAAATTCTGAACGCTTTCAGAGTTTAATTCCTTCTAAAGCCCAGTAACTGATAGTTTTTACCTATCTTCCAAATGAGGAAACTGTTGGAGGGAAACATTCTATTTCTCCTCGAATAGAAAATAATGGGAATTTTTTTCTTTTAGTAAAATGATTTGGTGTTAACTGCTAGCATTTTTTGTTTTGTTTTGTTTTTTGTTTTTGGTTTTTTTTGAGAGGAAAGTGGGGGAGAGGCAGACGGAGAGGGAGAGAGAGAATCTCAAGCAGACTCCATGCCCAACACAGAGCCTGACACAGGGCTTGATCTCACAACCCTGATATATGACCTAAGCAGAAATAGAGTCAGTCACTTAACTGACTGAGCCACCCAGGCACCTCTGTTAGCATTTTGCCTATCTGCATGAGACTAATTATCTCACTCTTATGTTTTATATAATTGTATGTAAAACAATATGTAATCATATGTTATAGAATACATAATAATACCTAATAGTGTATCCTTCATATCCAATGAAGTTCATGAAAAGTGAAGTAAAAAAATTCGAGTGTTATTGTCTGTTCCAGGTCTTTCTCAGATTATAGAGACCTACATGTTCCATTCCGATCTTTAGTTCAAACTTGGATTGCAGCTAGAGAAAATTTTGTCAGCATTTGTTCTCAGTCCCCTTACTTTATTATTTTTCTGGATTCATAGATAGCATATGGATTTTTGGCTTATGTTAGGAAAATGGCAAGTGAGTCTTAGTGTTTTTTTCAATGACTAGCTTTATAATACTGTGTTCTATTGGCCATCAGCCAAAGAAGGTTTAACACAAACAGTGTTAAATCAAGGTAGTTACTCCCTTGGGTATCTCTACTATGTAATTTTTTCTCCCAGTTATACAAGTCAGAAGTTTCTAGCTCGTAAATTCTTTTCCTCATGTTGGATTTTGTTTATAGTTCATCTTAGCTATGTGCTGAACTAATTTTAAAAATCACATGGATTTTACCACACATTTAAAGTAGAGTTAATACTTATTCTTCTCAAACTATTCCAAAAATAGGTAAAGAAGGAAAACTTCCAAATCCATTCTATGAGGCCAGCGTTACCCTGATACAAAAACCAGATAAAGACTCCACTGAAAAAAGAACTAAAGGCCAATATTCCTGATGAACATAGATGCAAAATCCTCAACAAAATACTAGCAAACTGAATCCAACAATCCAAAACAAAATCCAATTTAAAAAAAGAATCACTCACCACACTCAAGTGGGATTTATTCCTGGGTTGTAAGGGTGGTTAAATATTTACAAATCAATCAACATGATACATCACATCAATAAGAGAAAGGATAAGGACCATATGATCATTTTGATGGGTGTAGAAAAAGCATTTGACAAAGTACAACATCCATTCAAGATAAAAACCCTCAGAAAAGTAGGTTTAGAGGGAATATAATAACAACATAATAAAGGCCATATATGAAAAACCCACAGCTAACATCATCCTCAAGGGGGAAAATCTGACCCCCGAGGTCAGGAATAAGACAAGGATGTCCATTCTTACCACTTTTATTCAACATACTATTGGAAGTCTTAGCCACAGCAATCAGGCAACAAAAAGAAATAAAAGGCATCCAAATTGGTAAAGAAGAAGTCAAACTTTCACTATTTGCAGATGACCTGATACTTTATGTAGAAAACCTGAAAGATTGCACCCTAAAACTGCCAGAAATGATAAATGAATTCAGTAAAGTCACAGGATAAAATCAACCTACAGAAATCTGTTGCATTTCTATACACTGATAATGAAGCAGCAGAAAGAGAAATTAAGAAAATAATCTCATTTACAATTGTATCAAAAATAATGAGATGCCAAGGAATAAACCTATGCAAAGAAGTGCGATTTGTATTCTGAAAATTATAAAACACTGATGAAAGAAATTGAAGACAACACAAAACAATGGAAAGACATTGCATATTCATGGATTGGAGGAACAAATATTATTATTCTACCTATTCTACCCAAAGCAATCTACATATTCAAAGCAATTCCTATCAAAATACCAACAGCATTTTTCACAGAACTAGTACAAACAATCCTAAAATTTGTATGGAATCACAAAGACTGCAAATAGCCAAAGCAATCTCGAAAAAGAAAAGCAAAGTTGGAGGCATCACAATTTCAAACTTCAGGTTATATTACAAAGTTGTAGTGATCAAAACAGTGTGTTACTGGCATAAGAATGGACACATAGATCAATGGAACAGAATAGAAAGCCCAGAAAAAAAACCCACAATTATTTGGTCAATTAATCTTTGACAAAGCAGGGAAGAATATCCACTAGGAAAAAGGCAATCTCTTCAACAAACTGGAGTTGAGAAAACTGGACAGGAACATGCAAAAGAAAGAAATTGGATGACTTTATTACACCATACAAAAAAATAAATTCAAAATGGATAAAGACCTAAATGTGAGACCTGAAACCATTAAATCTGAGAAGAGACCACGGGCAGTAATTTCTCTGACATTGGCCATCACAACATTTTTCTAGACAGGTCCCTGTGGGAAGGAAACAAGAGCAAAAATAAAGTATTAGGATTACATCAAAATAAAAGCTTATGCACAACAAAGAAACAATCAACAAAACTAAAAGGCAACCTTTGGAATGGGAGAAGATATTTGCAGATGACATACTTGGTAAAGGGTTAGTATCCAAAATATTTAAAAAAACTTATCAAACTCAACACCCCCAAAATAAATAATCCAATTAAAAAATGGGCAGAAGACATGAACAGACATTTCTCCAAAGATGACATCCAGATGGCTACCAGACACATGAAAAGATGTTCAACATTACTTATCAGGAGGGAAATGCAAATCAAAACACTATAGTGATCTATCACGTCACACCTGTCAGAATGGCTAAAATAAAAAACATAAGAAACAACAGGTGTTGGTGAGGATATGGAGAAAAAGGCACCCTCTTGTACTGTTGGTGGTAATGCAAACTGGTGCAGCTACTCTGGAAAACAGCATGAAGTTTCCTCAAAAAGTTAAAAATAGAACTACCATACAATTCAGCAATTGCACTACTGGGTATTACCCAAGAATACAAAAACATTTGGCCCTGGGCTTTTGTTCGTTGGGAGATTTTTGATTACTGTTTCAATTTCCTTAGTGGTTATAGGTCTGTTCAGGTTTTCTATTTCTTCCTGGTTCAGTTTTGGTAGTTGATACGTCTCTAGGAATGCATCCATTTCTTCCAGTTTATCTAATTTGCTGGCATAGAGTTGCTCATAATACGTTCTTATCATTGTATTTCTTTGGTGTTGGTTGTGATCTCTCCTCGTTCATTCATGATTTTGTTGATTTGGGTCATTTCTCTTTTCTTTTTGATAAGTCTGGCCAGGGGTTTATCAATCTTGTTAATTCTTTCAAAGAACAAGCTCCTAGTTTCATTGATCTGTTCTACTGTTCTTTTGGTTTCTAGTTCATTGATTTCTGCTCTGATCTTTATCTTTTCTCTTCCCCTGCTGGGTTTAGGTTTAATTTCTGTTCTTTTTCCAGCTCCTTTAGGTGTAGGGTTAGGTTGTGTATTTGAGACCTTTCTTATTTCTTGAGAAAGGCTTGTATGGCTATATACTTTCCTCTTAGGACCAACTTTGCTGCATCCCAAAGATTTTGAACAGTTGGGTTTCCATTTTCATTGGTTTCCATGAATTCTTTTTAATTCTTCTTTAATTTCCTGGTTGACCCATTCATTCTTTAGTAGAACGCTCTTTAGCCTCCATGTATTTGAGTTCTTTCCGACTTTCCTCTTGTGATTGAGTTCTAGTTTCAAAGCATTGTGGTCTGAAAATATGCAGGGAATAATCCCAATCTTTTGGTACCGGTTGAGACCTGATTTGTGGCCTAGGATGTGATCTATTCTGGAGAATGTTCCATGGGCGGTAGAGAAGAATGTGTTATTCTGTTGCTTTGGGATGAAATGTTCTGAATATATCTGTGAAGTCCATTTGGTCCAGTGTGTCATTTAAAGTCTTTATTTCCCTGTTCATCTTTTGCTTAGATGATCTGTCCATTTCAGTCAGGGGGTGTTAAAGTCCCCCACTATTATTGTACTGTTGTTGATGTGTTTGTTTGCTTTTGTTTTTAATTGCCTTATATAATTGGCTGCTCCCATGTTCGGGGCATAGATATTTACAATTGTTAGATCTTCTTGTTGGATAGACCCTTTAAGTAGGATATAGTGTCCTTCCTCATCTCTTATTACAGTCTTTGTTTCAAAATCTAATTTGTCTGATTTAAGGATTGCCACTCCAGCTTTCTTCTGGTGTCCATTAGCATGGGAAATGGTTTTCCACCCCCTCACTTTCAATCTGGGGGTGTCTTTGGGTCTAAAATGAGTCTCTTGCAGACAGCATATCGATGGGTCTTGTTTTTTAATCCAATCTGATAGCCTGTGTCTTTTGATTGGGGCATTGAGCCCATTTACATTCAGGGTAACTATTGAAAGTTATGAATTTAGTGCCATTGTATTGCCTGTAAGGTGACTGTTACTGTATATTGTCTATGTTCCTTTCTGGTCTACGTTACTTTTAGGCTCTCTCTTTGCTTAGAAGACCACTTTCAATATTTCTTGTAGGGCTGATTTCGTGTTTGCAAATTCCTTTAGTTTTTGTTTGTCCTGGAAGCTTTTTATCTCTCCTTCTATTTTTGATGACAGCTTAGCTGGATATAGTATTCTTGGCTGCATATTTTTCTCGTTTAGTGCTCTGAAGATATCATGCCAGTCCTTCCTGGCCTGCCAGGTCTCTGTAGATAGGTCTGTTGCCAGTCTAATATTTCTACCATTGTAGGTTACAGATCTCTTCTCCCAAGCTGCTTTCAGGATTTTCTCTTTGTTTCTGAGATTCATAAGTTTTACTATTAGACGTCAGGATGTTGACCTATTTTTATTGATTTTGAGAGGGGTTCTCTGTGCCTCCAGGATTTTGATGCCTGTTTTCTTCTGCAAATTAGAGAAGTTCTCTGCTATAATTTGCTCCAATATACCTTCTGCCCCTCTCTCTCTTTCTTCTTCTTCTGGGATCCCAATTATTCTAATGTTGTTTCATGTTATAGTATCGTTTATCTTTCTTTTTCTTGGTTTCTTTATTTTCCATCATTTGGTCTTCTATATCACTGATTCTCTCTTCTGTTTCATTTATCCTAGCAGTTAGCGCCCCTATTTTTTATTGCACTTCATTAATAGCCTTTTTGACTTCGACTTGGTTAGATTTTAGTTCTTTTATTTCTCCAGAAAGCATTTCTCTAATAACTTCCATGCTTTTTTCAAGCCCAGCTAGTATCTTTAAAATCATGATTCTGAACTCTAGGTCCGACATTGTACTAATGTCCATATTGAGTAGGTCCCTGGCAGTTGGTACTACCTCTTGTTCCTTTTGTTGAGGTGATTTTTTCTGTCTTGTCATTTTGTCCAGAGGAGAATAGATAAATGAGAGAACAAAATGCTAACAGGGTAAGAACGTCCCTAGAAAATATACTCTAAACAAATCAGAAAAGACCTCAAGCCAGAGGAAAAGAAAGGGAGAGAAAGAAAACGAAAAAGAAAAAGAAAAAGATAAAAACAAACCAGAACAAAACAAAACAAAAAAAACAGAATATGATCAAATATGATCAGGCTGGTGCATAGGTCAGTGCCACACACTAGATTTTGGGTGTATTTTGGTCTGTTAGAAGAAAGTGCCTCCCAAAATTTTAAAGAAAGAAAAACTTATATACATACAAAAATAAGGATTAATATGATGAAGGGATGGAATATGACTGTAAAGATGAAAATTATAAAAGATTTTATAAAAAGAATTGATAAGAAATTGGTAGAAAGAAGAGGATTTAAAAAAAAAAAGGAGAGAATGTGATCAGGCAGGAGACTAATACAAAGCCATACACTAGAGATTTAGGGTATATTTTGATCTGTTAGAAGAAACTGTACCCCAAAATTTTAAAGAGAGAACAACTTATGTATACCAAAAATAATGGTATATGAAGGGATAGAATATGACTCTAAAAATGGAAAATAAAAAACATTTTTTTTAAAAAAGGGATTGATGAGGTGTTGGTTGAAATAGGGAAAAAGAAAAATTAAAAAAAAACAGTTTAAAAAAATTAACTTTGACAGACTAAAGAATCATGGAAAAAAGCCATGAATTCTATGTGCAGGGCCAGATGGCTTCCCAGGGGAATTCTACCAAACATTTAAAGAAGAATTAATACCTATTCTTCTGAAACTGTTCCAAAAAATAGAAATGGAAGGAAAACTTCCAAACTCATTTTATGAGGCCACCATTACCTTGATCCCCAAAACAACGACCCCATGAAAAAGGAGAATTATAGACCAATGTCCTTGATGAACATGGATGCAAAAGTTCTCACCAAAATACTAGCCAATAGGATATAGCAGTATATTAAAAGGATTATTCACCATGACCAAGTGGGATTTATCCCTGGGCCGCAAGTTTGGTTCAACATCCACAAATCAATCAATGTGATACCATACATTAATAAAAGAAAAAACAAGAACCATATGATCCTCTCAATAGATGCAGAAAAAGCATTTGACAAAGTACAGCATCCTTTCTTGATCAAAAGTCTTCAGAGTATAGGGATAAAGGGTACATACCTCAATATCATAAAAGCCATCAATGAAAAA